>NC_058339.1:83480519-84680519 GCF_905475395.1 Chrysoperla carnea
ATGGCATATAGCTTGACAAATTTAAAATATTAGAACTTAGTTGTGAGCTAGATAAAAACTGTTCGACAACGATCGACATTTATTTTTATAGATAATTATCTTGGAATATTCTTTCTATACTCAATGGAGCCATAGTTTTGTGATTCCTACCGGGTTTTCTACGACATCTTATGCTCTTTTTAACACTCGAATTAAAAAGAGGGGTGTTATAAGTTTGACCGCTATGTGTGTGTGTCTGTCTGTGGCATCGTGGTGCCTAAGCGGATGAACCGATTTTAATTTATTTGATTTCATTTCAGCTATGTTTCAAGGCCGAGCTTAGAGTTCCGTTCTCGAAAAAACTAAAAAAATCGATTCAGTTTGGAAAAAGCATGACGTTTTAGCATATAAATAATTACTATGGAAATAATGTTCAAATAAACCTGGCTCAATTCATTTTGAAAAGTGAAATGGTAAAATAATTAGGTAATTCAAAACAATAATTCTGAAGAACAAAGTCAACTTCATTCAATTTCAATTAAAATATTTCCAAAAATTTGTCCCAAAAAACAATAACTCTCTAAATATCCTTTTCATCTCATCTGATGTCCTTGACCACCACTTTGACATTGATTTAAGAAGTGTAATAATATAAGTTTAAAGTGTTTGTCTGTGCGTCTGTGTGTTTCTCAGTGGCATCGTATCCCCTAAATGGTCGAACCGACTCGATTGAGAACGTTTTACAGCTCAGTTTCCAAAAATCGGTTTACAAGGAATAAATCGCATTTGTTAGGGGTTTTTTAAATTTTGTAAATTTCACTTGTTATCCTTAAAACAATTTACTTTGTTTGATAAAATATCATTACCATTTCTTAAAATATCATTAAGAAAATGAATAATTATTTTTACAAAGTTAATAAATAATTTTAAAAAAAAAAGAAAAAAAGTAAATTATTTAAACAGGAAACAATTCGATAGTCGTCGAATTAATAATCTGTTACACTATCATCATGTGCTGTGTGGTATTCTATGCTATTATTATATAATTAAATAGAAACATGATAGTTTGCATGCAAAAAAGCTTTTATTAATTGTTGAAAATTAAATTTGTTACATTGTGGTCATAACTTCACCACCATTATAGTTATATAGATATATAGCAGATATCTAACTCATATTTTATTGATAAACTTTGTATTTATTATAACATTGTATGTAAACTAAATTCATTATGAGCCATTGTTTTGAATTATTATTATAAATACAAAAACATCTAACATATTCTCTTCATAGTTTAAATGTAATGATTGTTTCACATTTATATCAGTCAGATGTGCGAAAATTTTATCGGGTGGTGGTAGATTTTGTAAAGAAAGGAATGAAAAGCTGGATGTTTCTTTGCCAAAAAGTACAAAAATCGATTAGTTGTTCAAAAGTAATTCATTGTGAAAAAATAAAGTAAACTTAAATGCATGACCCCAATTTAACAGAATTACATACTTTGTTTGAGATAAAATTGGATAACATTTGCATGTGATCGAGCAAAAAAATTTAAAATGTCTTTTTTAATTCGATAAAAATCGTTTAAAAGTCAAAGATATGTAAAATTTTTTAACAAATTTTGAATAATAAGCTACAAATAAGAAAATCAAATATGATAGAGCAAAATTAATTTAAATACTTAAAATTCGCGTGTAATTCAACGAAGTCAATTTGTATTTATTTTGCATTTTATTTAAATATGATTGGTTTATTTAAATAAAAACTGAAAAACTCTACGGTATATTAAAACTGAATAAAGTTTGCGTTTGAGATGGAAAAATGCAAAACGCATTGTAGTAAAAAAATCGACGATAACAAAATAAGCCAGATTTGTTTCGATATGTAAAATTAAACCAAAAATATGAAAAATTTGACTGAAATCAGCAATCAACAATCTCGGAAACGGCTCCAAACATTTTCATGTAAATTAGTATTTAGGAGTTTTTTGGGACGAAAAATCGATCTAGCTAGGTTTCATTTTTAGAAAATTTCGTTTTATC
This sequence comes from Chrysoperla carnea, assembly GCF_905475395.1. Lineage (NCBI taxonomy): Eukaryota > Metazoa > Arthropoda > Insecta > Neuroptera > Chrysopidae > Chrysoperla > Chrysoperla carnea. The sequence continues at coordinate 83,482,541 of NC_058339.1, forward strand.
CTTGTTTTCAGGAAAAACTGAAATAAACTGCAAAATATGACTGTTCATGACATCTGTTGGTGTTTATTGTAGTTAACGAAATAAAGTACATTACTGGGACATTCAAATTGGTACTTGTGTGGAGACATTCCAGTTACTTAAATAGTTATATAGAACATACAAAAGTAGTATACTAATTTTTCCAGACAGTAATTACTATATAACTTCTGAATTTCACAGTTTCAACTTCGTCAATGTGGTCAATGTGCGTTGTCGAAGTTCTAAGCGCAATATATCTTATTTATTACTATCTAGCAAAAACTGTGAGGGCAGCTTTAAGTAACATAAAAACTCCCTTTAAGTTTTATTTCGACAAAAATAACCCTATGTCCTTTCTCAAGATACCATGTATCTCTAAAACGGAAATAATAAAAATTAGTTTAAGCGTGAAAACGTATTAGACAGGCAAATCTATCTTCACATTTATAATATTATATTATTAGGATTTGGATATAGGGATTAGGCTATTAAGATAAGAATATAAAAATATTACTTTAAGGATATATTAGGATATTAGATTAAGGATGTTAGGATAAAAAAGCGGACCAGAAATAGACATAGATCAAGAAAATAATGAATATTGTTAACAAGCAGTTCAGAAGAGGTTTTTTAAATTCTTGAAAATTGTACCTAAGATCCACAGTGTAGTATCTAAGACATATAGCAACCCTCCCGGTGATACTAAGCACAGTTAGGGCAGAGTGTTCTTTTCTCCAACTCAACCTTCGTATGATTAAAATGATTGATCGGTATAACTGGCTTGTTATAAATAAGTTAAACTTTATCTACTTTCTGGTTAATTAAGACACAGAATGAAATATTGTAATATAAAGTAAAAGAGTTTATATATTTTGTAAGTACAATAAATTATTTGAAATCACTTTGTTTACAAACATTATACTTGGTTGTAACATTGGCAAACATGGAAAACATGGTATTAATTTACAAACTAGTTTTGTCGAAGTTGCAACAAACAACACCAGTAGTTGTAAGTAATACTTATTTCTACCTATACCTATTATCGAACTTTACATTACATGCTTACATAAGGTTAACTTATGTATATCTAATAATAATTGTAAATGTAAATAACTTTCAGACTATTATAGAAATTTTTAAGTTATTGGTGTTGACCAGAGAGAAAACTTTTTAATTTTCTTATGAAAAATTGAATTTAAAGCAACCTTGGACTGCTCAACTTAAGCGAGGCCACTCGTTAAAGCGTTAATAATTTGGTGCACTAGGGTAATAGGAAATGAAAGTTTTATATGGGGAATCAATCATTTCTCAAGTAAGGAGTAGGTTATTTATAGTATTATAGTAGGGGAGCCCAAGAGGGGATTATTGTAGTAACTCAAGCGCGTCAGATTATGATATGTGGGTTTCTTGGACCTTCCTCGGTACCTCCACTAAATATCAGCCCTAAATAAGATTAGGCGAGCGTAGAGCAGACGATCAAATTAGTAAAAACGAAATTGCGATATTTGAATTAACTCGAGCACGTTAAATTAAGATATGGTGAATTAGTTACATGCTAAAAAATGTGCATTCCAATAATCTGACGATTTAAGCGAGACCCGCTACCATCTGCGTTACTCGAGTGTAATATTTGGTGGAGGTACCAAGGAATGTCCAAGGCATCCCCCATATCTTAATCTGACGCGCTCAAGTTACTACATAAATCCTTTCTTGGGCTCCCCACTATTATATTTAAATTTTTTTTAAATATTTAAGTCCCCAAAAACTGGAAAAACATCCCTAAAACTACCCTTTCCTCTTCTTTTCACGCTGGAATGATGGGAGTTTTTCCATTTGACGCGAAATAAAGTCAAATTAACAGAGAAATCCTCAAATTTTTGTTATATAACTTTGGTTTTTTATTTGATTTTTTCTTTCGCAGATTGTTTTTTCCTGTGATGAAGGGCTATGGCCACCCGGGGAGTCAAACTTGCAAGCAATTGCGAGCATAGGAGCTGCGTGGCCGATTTAAGGGGGTGGGCTAAGTGGTGGCAGGTGGGTTTAAGAATGTCATATGATGGATTTGTCTTTAAAGCTGCAATTTTCTATATTGAGAGTGGTACATAAAGGGTATAAGTGAGGTTTTAAGTAAAACAATTTCACAAAATGCACCCTTTATCGCGTGTGAAGCCACGGGAAAAAGCTAGTATCTTTTCTCAAATTACCATAAAGTAGATAAGTTTATTAGTTATCCCATGCTATGCCAGTTTTATATAACAAGTTATAACGATCAATCATTTTTAGATTACTTATTATACACATTCATCCAGTTTTTTCCTGTAATTACAACGTTTATGTTATATATATGTAATGAGATACATTTAAGATATTGAAATTTTAAGGATAATGTTAACTGATTTATGTTAGCTACTACTTTGTTAAATAAGTACATAATAATGCTAATGACCGAAATTCAATTAAATATCGAACATGACTTGCAAATATTATTTTACAGAGCGTTATAAAATTCAAACAAGGGAATGTTGGTTAAAAATTACAATATTTTGGCTTTCGAGATACAAGCTTCGTAGAACTTGAACCAAAAATCTAGAAAATAAACATACTCATATATTGAAAGCCATAAGTTATACATCAACAAACGTGTTTTTTTATTATAATGGGTCAAATTTACCTGAGAACATTATTTTTATTCAAATTGGAGTGGAAAAATGTTTTTTTTTTTTTTTAAGGATTGAAACCAATTCTAACAAATACTTGAAAAACTCGAATTCTAAATAGGCGAACATAAATTGGGTTCCAGCAAGCATTGAATAAATAGATGGATACTAAGAAACCTCAGCAATTTAAAATATATATATCTACATCAAATTATCCCATTCTTTTAATGGGCTAATTGTTTCATAGACCATTATAATTTGTTTTAAGAAAGAATCCTTGTTCTGATTGCTAAATTGACTGCGTGATGACTGTGGTGATTTTCCATATAGATTGATATAGAATACACTTTCACCGAGTGAGTTTAAGAACAAAAAAGAAGTAATTGAAAAATCGCAGGAACTCTGATATAATCCGGTCACACCAATGGCCACAGTTTAAACATCGGAAATGTACAATAATGGAATTCCTATAATCATTCGATTTTCTGGCGAGGAAACAACTCGAACTTCGGTAACTTTTATCCGCACAGAAAATAATTTTGTAACAATGTGTAGAAATGGTACGTTTTGTTTGGATAGAAAAAAGACGTAATATAATTAAAATTTGTAATAATTTTCTTTATGAATATTGAGAAAGTTGAAAAGGAAGTTTGGTTTGAAGTTTCTTTCACAAGTTTTATGAGTTTAAATTTGAATTATAACAATATCTGTCAAGTATTTTATTAGTTTAAAAAGGTTCAAAAAAATTTGACAAAATTTACAATTATAAAAAAAAAATTTTTTTTTATAATAAAACATTAATATTCTATTGTCAGGTACAAAATCTTGAATAAGATGATTATTTCTAGTTTCTCTATTTATTAAAACTTCCAAAATGTAATTAAATCCAAGAAGATAAATTTCATTTCTGATTGATCGATGCTTAACTTTGCAAACATATAAAAGATCCGATGAAAATACAATAATTTAATTTAATCCTAATATTCTGGTCAGGATCACAGAACCGATAAGTCTTCTCTTTATTACTTTAACAATATTATCTGAATTAAAATAAAATCGATAAGGTAACGATACAATCACACCCCTTTGTCTTCTAAAATATAAAATAAAGAAGTAAGCTAGCTATATCTATTACCTATCTGTTTGCCTATATTTTACACAAAATAAATTATGTATAAAACATAAAATAGTGTATAAAATAAAATTTAGATAGACATAGAAGTCTATATCATCATTCATCTATTTTCAACAAATTATTATAATATTCACATGATTAGATAATAAATTACTTAAATTTTATTAACACATTGTGACCTATTTTCATTCATTTTACACTCACTTCCATCAAATAGATCTTTTATCCTTATTATTATTACAAAAAGGATATCTTTTAGTTAGATAAACAGGGCATTAAACTAACAACAAAAGTTGAAGCTCAATCAATTTCAATGAAAAACTTTAACAATCACTAGTTTAAAAAGAATGTAAATCAAATTTTCTGAAACACTCAAATTGTCATTTTCGCTTCCAAAAATCACACTTTTAATACTTCATCATCCTCGAGCATACCTGTATTCTTTGCCAATAATAATTTTTTAATTAGTTCCTTAATAATTTTCAAAAACCACATAAATTTTTCCTTTTAGAAATTATTCGTCAAAAATGAAAATAAAAAACGTCTCTTTAACTAGCCAAGAATTTATGGCTTTTACCTAGTCAAGCGAAGTTATTTTAAAGCTTCTTAATCGATTTCACAAATATTTTTTGGTAAGACTGTTTTAGGGCCATTTGTTTTTTATAATTTTGTTTAAAATTTAGATTTCAATTCAGAAATATTTATTGGTACAGAAGGTCGTACTAATGAGCAAGCGTTTTATATATTTTTTTCTCAGAGATATTTCTAAAAAACTAGAAGTTTTTTGCCCCATTTTGTTAAAAAATTAGATGAGTGCAGAAAATTTTTTTTCTGAAAATGTATGTAAAAAAATTGTTTACTTTTCCTATATCTATCCATCCGAACTATTTTTTCACTACTTCGTTCTCCCAAAGTGTCATCATATCCTTTAATTATACAGGTAATGTAATAAAAATTTTGGAATAACTGTTTTTTTGAATTTATAAATTAATTATACTATGCATGTTTATAATTTCATAATTTAAAAATTGAAATTATGAACATACCAGCCAAGTCCGGCTAAGTTTCGATGTGGATTTGCCTGATATTAATGATTAGGGGAGTAAATAAAAATAGTCTAGGAAAAACAGTTGGCATTTATATCACCTCCATCCCTTTTTTCAGTTATTCTAAAATATCCGTTTCCTTGGGCACTGGATGGATGCAAAGTATGAATAAACACTCTTGAGCATAAACGCAACGACCTTTCAAAATTTCAAGCCAATTCATCGATTACTTTTGGTATTTTGCGGCCATATACATACGGAAGCTAATTTTTTTTATTATATACAATGAGTGTAAAAAACTATTATAAATAATAAAAAAGTAACTGCACACAATGTTCTCGGTTCGCGGTCTCCCATCCAAGTACTGACGTTGCTTAACTTAAGTATTTGATCTGGATTATGTTCGGTGTTGTGCATGTCGTTTCCGTGGTGACGATCCAAACCAGGGTGACCACCAAACTAGAATTTTTACATCCTACTATCAAACTATTACAATAAAATCACTCATAGCGGCAAAAGAAGTTTTCATTTCAACAATGCCCAGTTTATATACCCATTCATTCTCAACACTCTATTTTGTAACATAAATGTTATAAATATATAATTTATATAAGAAGAAAGATCCCAACATTCATTCATCTATCCCTTAAAACATTTGAGAATTTACTTTCTTCTACCCGGACTTCGTTTATAATCTTAGTAATATTATTCTTAATGTGGTATTTTAATGCCATACTTAAGTAAGTAAGTGGTTAAAGAATATTTAAAAAACTGTGGTCGGGTTATTAATTTTATTGGTTTCATTACATTTTCATTATTTTTCCAACACAATGTGAATTTATCAATGTGTTCTCAATATTACTTTATAAAGAATATATATAATATATATAATGTCTACTTTATAAATTGTTATTAAGATGATTATATAAAGTACAGGGTTGTTTAATAAGATTTTAACACATGAATTGTCCAAAAAGGGGTTACTTCTGAAATTTATGAAATTTCTGATAAATTTAGTTTTATGAAATCAGTGCTTTTAAATTATATATTACTCGTATGTTCTTAAAATACACGTCCCACTTTATTAAGTCTTTTTTGATCATGTATATCTCCCACTTAGGTGGTAACTTATTTGAGCAAAGCTTCTCCTACTTTTTGCATGGTAACATTTAATTGAACAAATCTGTAACTGTGTATTATGAAAGAGAAGACGGTAACGATACTGAAATAAAATGTACTGATGAAGACTTCCAGAGACGTAAGAAATGGATATTATTTTTTTTTAATTTAGCAAGTACTGTTATGCGAATGAAATTTCACTGTCTAAGATTTTCTTTCGAATATTAACTCTGCTATCTCTTAAAGTATTTAAAGGGGCCTGAGTGAAGCCTGAAGCTCAAAACTGTATATCTGGATTAAATGTCACATATCACATCGACTCTAATTCACCACAAAATAATAGGTTGGCTGATAAGTCCCCGGTCTGACACATAGATGGCGTCGCTAGTATTAAATGCATATTATTTTTATATAGTACCAACCTTCAAATGATTCGTGTCAAAATTTGACGTCTGTAAGTCAATTAGTTTGTGAGATAGAGCGTCTTTTGTGAAGCAACTTTTGTTATTGTGAAAAAAATGGAAAAAAAGGAATTTCGTGTTTTGATAAAATACTGTTTTCTGAAGGGAAAAAATACAGTGGAAGCAAAAACTTGGCTTGATAATGAGTTTCCGGACTCTGTATTTTTTCCCTTCAGAAAACAGTATTTTATCAAAACACGAAATTCCATTTTTTCCATTTTTTTCACAATAACAAAAGTTGCTTCACAAAAGACGCTCTATCTCACAAACTAATTGACTTACAGACGTCAAATTTTGACACGAATCATTTGAAGGTTGGTACTATATAAAAATAATATGCATTTAATACTAGCGACGCCATCTATGTGTCAGACCGGGGACTTATCAGCCAACCTGTTAGATATAACTATACTGAAATGAAATTATACCTTACTTTTAATTAGTTTTAGCTTAGAGCATACCTAAATATATTTCTTTAAGGATGGAAAGAATGCTTCCGTTTTTGGTTTGCTTAACCATCCTTCTATTACTTGATTTCTTTTTTGTAAAATTTTTGATGTGTTTCCGGCCTTACAAATACTCTTTCAACAGATTTAGCATATGTCTACTCCTTTTTGGTACAGACCTAGGAAAGATTTCATACTAAAGAAACATAGCAAACAATGAAACAAAGTTTTTAAATGTTTAAAACTAAATGTCAGAAATTAGAAAAGCTCAGTCCAACTTTTCTTAATCGAAGTTGGAAGACAATTTTTCTCGCGGTTAATGATATTAATTTTCTACTTTTAATATTTGCCAGAAGGAAATACAACTTTTCCAAAAATTTATGTTAAATTGGAATCGTGTTTTTTTGTCGTTATTTACTCCCAGATAATGAAATGCTATACTTTTTTATACAGTTGATCATAAATTAATTCTTGTTATTGTTTGATGATAATTTCCATGAATTGTTGTTAGTAGTATTACAAGTGTGTTTTTTTACCAAGATATTTCAATATTTGAAATATAACAAACGCATTTCTTAATCATAATATGAAATGCTTATTTGAAGGGTGCTCTTCGATTTTATGTGGTGTCAAAGATGAATTTTTTATATTTTGTTTGAATGACTGTTTAAGTTATTTGATGATGAAAAGAATGTTAAGTATATTTTAATATACAGTATGGACGGCCTTTGTTTTAAAAAACACGCATTGGGTCTGGTCTGTTTATTGTATTAAAAAACCTATCATCACATTATACAATAAACATAAATTGTGTTAAGTGCTTGTCTAATTATGTGACTTAAGACACAAAGAATATAAAAACTTAAATTAAAAGCCATTAAATTTTACTTGAAATGGTTTTTTTTAAACTAAACAATTATTTTTTTTATCTAATCAAGTTTGTAGTAACAGATTAATTATGTAAAATTGTTTTTAATATTTTTTAAAATGATTTTGACAGTTTGAATTCATTTTGAATATTTGTTCGAATAAATTAAGTGATAAAGCAATCCTTTTTAATTTAATTTTTTATATTTGTTAAATATATTTAATTACTTCATACAAATGCACTCACAATTCAATTACTTTAAAAGAAATAAGGAGGAGGAGGTAATACTGAAAACAAAATTTTAAACATTCAAGATGTAAAAAAATTGAAAATGTAATTTGTATTTTTAAGGTTGTTGTCGCGATATTTGAGTAACAAACTAACTGTCAGATATTTTCCAAAAACTAACAGTCTATTAATTGATTTGTTTCGATTCTAAAAATAACTAAACAAAAATTCTTGAGCGTTTAGTTATTTTTTTTAAATGGTATAAAGTTCAACAATTTATAAGCAAGTATACATAGTAGCGAGTCAGACAGAAAGAAGTAGTAGGGAGTATACATAGTAGCGAGTGAGGCGGAAGAGTGTTAGGATTGATGTTGCATACGTACACATGAATATTGTATGTGTAACGTCTCCACGAGTACAGGTTTGCTTAAATATTATGGATCACTTAGCTACAAGCTCGTATACTTTTACAGCGCGCATATTCCATAATATTTATATATATATATATATATATATATATATATATATATATATATATATATATATATATATATATATATATATATATATATATATATATTGTACCACGACTACCTTAATTTCTTGAGCACCATCAAGATTTGCTATTAAATTTTTAAGAGTTTGTGTTTTGAGAAATGTTACAAATTTCACTAAGAATGAAACAGAGAGGTACGCAATCAGAAACAGGTTAAATTTTATATGCATAGAAAACGACTTAGTCTTATCATTTCAATCATATATTACATTCGTAACTTATTTTTCCTGTTCATATTTTTACTGGCTTGAGTCAGCTTCCAAGTTTCCAATCAAAGTGAAATTTTATCAAAAATAAACTATGATGTCTTTATCTTAAGCGCTACAAAATAAAGATGGCTTTTTTAGAAATATTGTCGCCCTATTAGCTCAGTTGGTTAAGGCGTAACCAATTCCGTCCTCAGTATTCTTAGGGTAGCGGGTTCGATTCCCGCCGTCGCAACAAAATTAATTTAATTAATAGTTGTGATGGGCTGGTGTAGTGCATGGTATATGCATGAAGGAGGTGCACGCAGCCTCTGAAATTGAGGAGCTTATAAATGAAATTATCAGCGGAAAAGTGGTAAAACACATATATGGTATCACAATGGGCTCTATAGCCTAAGGGTGTTCTTCGTGGACAGCCAATATAACCTAACCTAGAAATATTAGCTAATTATCTCCAATCAATTACTTTAAAAATTCTATATATTGTATAATTCCCAGCTGTTTTACATATTTATTTATTTTTATTATCACACGAGATAAAAGTAGCGCGCGCCTAAGGTGCTAACGGATAAAGTTAAGTCCGTTTTTAAAATCGGTCCATCCGTTTAAAACCTATGATGCTAGGGAAAATACAGAGAAAGAATTTTTGGAATATGAAATTATATCGTTTTAGTCATATATTTTATGCGGAAAAAGTATTACAATTTCTAAATGAGCATAAAATTATCGCAAGGTTAAAGAAGAAATTATTTCTAACAAAATTAAATCATCTTGAAAGACTATTATTATCTATCTTTTTATGCATTCCTTTATCACATTGTTTTTCTTCGTCAAACTAAAACATACTTCACATAAAAACAATTGAAGTATGTCTTTTATGTACGTTTACAGTTTAGTATACATAAATGATGTAAAAATAAAAAGAAAAATTAGAATAAAATTAAGTAATTTAAAACTTTTTATTGTAAACAAATACACAAAACTCTTAAAAGACATAAACAAAAGACAAAAAAAAAAAACTATTCTACATAAAAACCATTAACTGTTATTTTTCTGCATCCTTGACATTTTCTTATAATTTTTTTTAAATTTAATTTTCTGGTAGAAATTTATTGTATTCACTCTGAAAATCGAAATCCAATATTTTGCATTTATCATCAAATTTTAGACATTTATGATGATAAAACTTGCAAAATAAGATGACAATCAATTTTAAAAATTTGTTTGATTTAATTTACAATTCCAGAGCATAAACGATTACGACATGCTTAGGCTGTTTATTTTTTCGCAACTGCCACAAAACGAATTCTAAAAACCATTACAATGTTACTAAACTTAATGAAAACAAATAAAACGCGTTAATATCCTATCAATTCATTAAATTTTTTTTAATATTCGATGTCTTTGAACATCAAGTGACACTATTGTGGCGGATTAGCTGTGTTGCAAGAGAATGAAATGCTGCAGGTCCTGTGCAAGGGCCTTCTTAACTGTCTGTGAGTGCCCAAGTAGATAAACGAAAACTAAAAATAAAGATAGTCAGCTATGCGCAGTTTCGACGGAAGTGAAAACTTTAAACATTGGTATAACTGGCCTTGGGCCTGGGGGGGGGAGGCCTTTGGCAGTAGCATATACCTCTATTAGTAGTAAATACCTATTCACAACACCTGAATAATAATAATAACTCAAAACTATTCAAATAGCTGTTCACAAGCCTGGATAAATATGGTGGGAGCGCAAATAAATACATTTGAATAGTAAGATCTATTGTAAAATATTATTAATATGCGTGTTTCATAGGCAATAATTTTTTGATGCGGAACTATCGAAAATATTTTTCAGTGGACCGAATTCTAAATCTAAACCATCCTCGTATCCACTTGAACACACACACACACACACACACACACAAATTCATCGAAATCGGTCCATCTGTTTAGGAGGAGTTCATTTACAAACAAACGCGGTGACAGGGACGATGATGCGAGTTCCATGAATTTGTTCTCCCAAAAAGTACTCAACGTGCCAAAAGAAGTTTTCACTCCAAAAAAAGAATAAATAAAATAATACACATACACACATACTCGATGAAAGAATTTTCTACAGACCCGTAGGTACTAGCTATACGTAAGAAGAGCTACCACAGCATCTGTTGTCATTTCGATATCAGTTAAAGAAATGAGATACTTGCGAAATAAAAATAGCTAACTTTCAAGAGTATACTCAGCAAGGAGTATCAACGAGAGTATGAATCAGGCTTATATCGTGACCTATTTTGAGCAGAGCCGCAGATAGGATGATACGTTTGAATTAGGAAAAATATCAGACCTCTAAAGTTCACATCCACCACAGCTTGTCGTTCTAAAAAGACACTAAAGTGAATACTGAATACAGTTATTTACTTTTAAATGAACAATTATAATATAAACAAAGACATTGTAATGCAAGTAGGTTCATATTTACTTGCTTACTAACTTACAGCTTACTATACTTCGAAAAAAAATGAATAATGGTGAACTATTAAATTACAATGTTGTTCTTTTTTCTTTTAAAATTCTATTGTGAGATAAGTAATTTTGTATTTTTTTTAAATATATATTATGTTGTTTGTATTTTGTGTTAGTCTGCAACCCGCATCGTTGTCAGTAGTTGATGATATGAGTAAATATAAAATTGTTTTGTATTTATATGTGTGCTTTATAGGAATCAACGATTTGTTTGTAGAAGTGTACAATCGTATTCAAAATCGTTAAAAACAAATCCTTCTTGCCCGTTAGTAGTACTTGAGAATGGCGACAATCTACTGACGCTAGATAATTTAGAGTATTAATGCAGCTGGTCAGTAATTTTTATGGAACATCGTTAAATTTACAAGAACAGGGATACTAAATTAGATCCCCTAATATTATAAATGTGAAAGTAAGATTGTTTGTTTATTTTTTACGCTTTCACGCAAAAACTACTGAATGGTTTTGAATGAATCGTTACACTGGAATGAAATATATCATTAGAATAACACATGAGCTATACTTTTTAAAGACACGTTAAAAAAAACAATTGATATTTCAAAAAAAATTAAATTAAAGATTTCTGTAAAAAATGGTAAGCGAGATACAATTTACGACCATCTGTTCTTATTAACTCCTTGAATTATGACTATTTTACATTATAAAAAGAAATTGAAAACTGAATATTTATTTTACCTGTGCAAAACATTCCCTTTCCCTATTTCCTGTGTTATGAAAGGGGATAAGTTAGAGGTGAGGCCTATAACGCTCTGGTCTTTATTTTTAAGCCCAGCGAAATGGGTGGGTATATAGCTTGTATTGATCAAAAAATGCATCCTATATCTCATTGGTGATGTTTAACTTTGGTAAATTCTACTGGATAGATATATGACTTCTAAACTTAAACTTGAGCTTTTTAATTAGTAATTTCTACAAATTTTAATTATTGAATCATTTTTTCAATTGAAAGTTGTGCTCATTTTTTGTGTAATTGGAGTATACTTGACGATAGTTATAATACAGTGCTCAAATACACATAAGATATTTATCTTGTTTCACAATTCATGAATAAAGTACACAAATACAAAACATTTTATATATACTTGTTTGTGTATATTTGTTAAAGTATAGATAACGTATGCAATGAGCATACTGAATTATTTTGCATGTAGTAACTCTCAACGTTCGAGTTCGTTTGTTGATGTTGGTTTTGGTTGAAACTCAATATAATACTGGCTTGGTTTGGCTTGGCTTGGCTTGGCTTGTGCCATAACATTCATATGGCTCTCGTCTCTACTAGTGAAAATCCTATGGGTATATATGTATGTGATTTTATGTGGTTGGTTTTGATTAAATATATTGCAGTATATTTTTTATTTTTCATGAAATTCTTCTTGCTACTTGCATTTATTTTTATCTGTGTAGAAACCATCGTGGTAATATATTTAATCAATAGGGACTGTTTAAATTGTTTAAAAAAATATGTGCACTATGTATGTCGATTTATATTGCGAAATTGTTTTTTGGTTGTAATTGATAACGACAGTGTCTCTTTTGGGATTACCGTCTGGTATCTGGATGGGATATTTTTATACCATATATATGAAATATATTAGAGTATATTGTTTAGTCCCAAGTTTGTAACGCTTAGAAATATTGATGTTACAAACTAAATTTTTGTATTGGTGTTGGTATAATCAGCTAATTAGAGATTTTATATCATCATCTCTCCATCTACCTTGGAACACGATTCGTCAGGGCGAAAAAAGTCACTTTAAATGAGCGATATAGAACAATTAGGTCATGGGTATTGACACATTTTTTAAACCGTAAAGGATAGAACAAATCTGTTGAAGAGTATTTTAATTTTTGTTTTATGTTAAAAAATCGTTTATTTAAAAATACTACGCCTTGTTCTATCAAGTCAAGTATTGAGTACAATTAAATTCGTTCTGTTTCTGATTTTTCGCTTCTTACGAATAGAGTACTGGATAATAAAAGAGATTAAACGATTTAAAAAGTTTTAAAAGACAAACTAGTGACAACCATTTCAAAACTAAAATAAAATTACTTGAAAACAAATTACAATTCTTTATTCAAAACTAATATATTAACAAACCTAATTAAACTAAAAACATTAAAGAGAACAATTAGGAAGAAACTAAACTTGAAAGTTGTACATTTTACAGTAAATAAAATTTTTGTAAATAAATAAACTGAAGTAGTAACGTCATCAAGAAAATACGACACAAGATTTAAATCAATTAACGTAACTCATTGTAAAAACATTTTCTAGTTATGCAAATAACATATTTTATTACTAGCTATCGTTTAGTTTCTGTGTTTTTTTAAAAGTACTAGCAAAATTTTGCTGTATGTCCGATTTCTGATATCGTCAATGGTGGATATTCTTAAGAGTAAATCTAACTTCAATAAGTGTATTTAAAAATATATGAAATTATCGAAATTAAAAGACAAAAATAAAATGTTTTAGAATATTTAAGTAAATTAGTTATACAAGTAGAAAATAATTATTTCTTAGAACTTTCACAAATATTCATGTATTTTTAATTTAAATTTTTATTTTTATATAAAAATAAAAAAACTTAACCAAAAAAAAACCTTCCAATAAAAACAAATTAATATGTACTAAAAAGTAAAAAATAACGAAAATATAATTCTGTTACACTTATTGTTATTTTTGGTGTCGGGGTCAGTCAAGGAAACAACTGTGACAAAACAGTTTTCTACATTAAGTTGGCTGACACCGACTCCAAAAATAACAATAATTGTAACTACATTATATTTTCGTTATTTTTTTACTTTTTAGTGCATATTAATTTGTTTTTGAATTGTTTTTGTTTTGAAGTCGGTTTTTTTTGTTAAAATTTTTTTATTTTATGATTTTTAGTAAAGTACACTAACTAATTTATCACTAAAAAAGGAACTATCGAAATCGGTTGGCGTGATACTGAGTTATTCGTTCATTTGTCGCGCACATACTTAATGCAAATTTAAGACTTATATGGTTTTCACATGGATTCCATTGTCAGAACTAGACCAAATTGAAATGGGACCACACGAGCTTTCAAATAGATAAGGAATCATCAAAATCGGTTCACCCAGTCAAAACTTTTGAGGTAACAAACATTAAAAAAAAAATACAGTCGAATGGAGAACCTCTTGCTTTTTTGTTTGAAGTCGGTTAAAAAAGGTGTAATCACATCAAACAAGGTGGAAGCGATTTTGCAATCGCTTCCACCTTATTTGAAATTTACATTTGTTATTCGTCATCTTCTCAGCAAAAACATTCATTTAATACCAATAGTATGGGAGTGCATAAAAAATAACTAGTATGCCATATTAGATTTAGAATGACGCTATCTAGCTAACCATGCGTTGTCATCCAAACCAAATGTTTATGCAAAATTTCAATCGGATTAGAATAAAATATTTAAAATTCAGTTGTAAGATTTGGAGAGAACCTATCCCAAATAAAGTGCAATATCTGTAAAAATTAAGCGAATTAAAAGAGTTCAGTTTTCTATTCGATGACAAATGAATTGTAATATAAAGACTCCTTCTTCGAAAAATTTTGTGGCAGAAATAAACTTTTGTTGATTTGTCAACGGTTTTTATATCTCGAATACATAATTTTATATAATAAAGTTTGAACATACTTTCTTTTGAAAGAAAATTTTTATATCCAGAGTATGACATTATTAATTCAAAATTTTTTAATTAAATTACTGTGTTATGTTATGTAGTATTTTTCATTCGTAGTAAAACAATTGTAGCTTTTACAAAAAAAAAAAAAACATCTACATAGTTTTTAATTATTTTAAATTAATTTCTATTGTTCTATGAAGGTGTAAGTACACCCACACATATTTATACAATGACCTAGTAATCTTGTTTCTTGTTAAATTATTGTTTTATATCGAAAAGACTAATTTTATTAGAATTTTTATCAGAATTACAATAGTGGTGGAGATTTTAATCGGGTGCGGGACAAGAGAAATTTAGTTAGGTATTTTATGAGTAATGAATCCTTTTTGTACTCATACGTATTCATTTGTAGCATTGGCATTTCGTTTACTTGGAAAAAATAAATTCGCTTAAATTAACTTTTATATGAAATGTATCAAATTACCATACTGAATTTTCGAAAAATATTAAAGATACGTCAAATTTGGCAAAATGTGTCAAAATTAGTGGGATTGTATACCTGATGTATCCAAATTGAATAGAATTTGATATTTGGAATTGATATAAAGCATATGGTAGAGAAAAATCAAATTTTTTAGATTTTAATGACGAAATAAAGTTCAAAAAATTAATTTTTTGGATATTTTGGCCAAATTTTATCGTATTTGAATGAATTTGTTTTGAAACCTACTAATTTTGATTCATATCTTTCATTTTGCGTAGAAGTTGTTCTTTTCTATTAGCTCTGCTATAAAATGTAGAAACCACGATTCTAGATTATCCAAAAATATTAAAGATACGTTTTTGACAATATATTTGAATATTGTGACTTAATTTACCCAAATTGGATCAAATTTGGGTGTGGTAGAGCAAAATCAAATTTTTTTTCCTTTTATAACGTCATAACGTCCAAAAAATTAATTTTTTTGATATTTTAGCCAAATTTTACCGTCTTCCAATGAATTTTTTTTTTTTTTTGAAACCCACCAATTTTGAATTATATTTTGCATTTTTTGTTGGTAATTGCAACGGACTTTCGCTCTTCCTATTCGATTTTGTTGATATCTCAGAAATTACTCAGCCAATCTTCAACGGGTTCTGATTTTTATATCTTCTTGGTTCAATATTACATTAGGTTATTTTTTTTTTTTTTCATATCGCAAATTTTTTGCCAATTTTACTTGGAGATGTTATTTATTTTTTTTGTATCCGTATGAATCATTTCAAAGCCATAATCATTAAATAATTCTTCTGTCTAAAATATGAAAAATAAATCATATTCATGTTCATTATAAGGAATAAATAAGACACACTACACAAAAAATGATGGAAATAGAAAATAATAATAAAAAGAAATAATGTTCGAAAAAAAAGCAGAAAACTTTTCTTTAGAAATATTATTTTATTTGTTATAATAAAACAAAAAAAATCTTCTTAAAAAGAAAGTAGAATGAGAGAAACAACAAAAGAAAGTAGAAATTCGTTAAACATTTACTCGTACATACATAAAAGTTGTCCCATAGAAGTTTATTTTCAATTTTTATTTATAGATTTGAAGACACTGGCACAAAATTTCAAACAAATTGTTTCATTTTGGCGGCCTGTTAATAATTTTGGCTTGCTAATTTTAAATTTTGCTAAAATTCGCGGGTGTTTTGGAGAAATTTTTGGCAAAATTAAAAAAAATTTCAAAAGCACTATATCTCATGGCCAAAAAATATGTTCTTCATGTCTTGATAGATTTTTGCATTCAACTCCTTTACCTTATTAATAAGTTTCTTGTTTTTATTTGGAAAAATTTTCTAATTTGAAGGGGAGTTAAGTCTCATCTGTAACGAAAATGTATTGGTATTTAACGGACCTTGAACGAATCGTCCCTTTGATACGATGAACTTTTCCTTAAGGCATTTCTCTGTATCTGACATGACAAAATATGTCATTAAATAATGGCTAAGGTGACTTCAGAGTAAAATATCTTTGGGATGTAATTAAATTGATAAATATTTACACATATTTCAGTGGTAGAAGGCACTGAATAGATAATTAAATCATACTAGGTTAGGTTAGGTTAGATTATATTGGGTACGGTCCACGAAGGACACACTTAGGCTATAGAGCCCATTGTGATATCATATATGTGTTTTGCACCTTTCCGCTGATAATTTCATTTATCAGCTCCTCAATTTCAGAGGCTGAGTGCACCTCCTTCATGCATATACCATGCACTACACCAGTCCATCACAACTGTTAATTAAATTAATTTTGTTGCGACGGCGGGAATCAAACCCGCTACCCTTAGCATACCGTGGACGAAACTGGTTTTGCATTAACCAACTGAGATCAAAGGCGTCTAAATCAAGCAAATCAAAACACATTTTTGAAGTGAAAGCTGCTTTAGACGCGTTGGGCACTTTTGGCATGGAGAAAAAGCACTGAGCTTGCAAGGCCGTCACACAAATCGCTCGTTACTATGCGATAAGAATACAGCCGTATTCAACCTGTGCCGAGGATCAGTGGCATTTCCGCTTTACTGCCATTTAAAAAACCTTCATTTGAAACTCAACCCAGTCAAATCTTTTTTTTATTTTAGTTTTTTATACCCAAGTTAAAAGTTTCAATTTTAAAATTATGAAATTTTAATTAATCATACTATATTTAATATAAAAATTCAAAAAACAAACACAAAGTTTTTTTTAACGACAGTCTTTATGACTGACTATCTTCTTTTTTTTATTATATCTTTTCATAATTGATGTTTCCTTCTTATGAATTATTTATTTTAATTTTTAGTTACACTGAAATTCTTTTAAATAGAACAAATTATCAAGCGCACTTCAATTACTCATGACATGGATCATACTGTATATTTTTGAACAGGAATTGTACTTTTTATTTCAATAATAAAATATATTATATTTTTTCCGATTATCCAATATATTTTTTATTATCACACACAAAACAAAAGCTAAATGTTATTTATATAATACATCTACAACATATATTTTAAGTTATAACTCTTTAAGTATAATCTTAAATTTATTGAAAAAACACAACTTCTAGAAACTTTATATCACATAGAATGAGAAAAACACGAAGAGAAAATAAGAAAAAGTTCATTGATGTGCTCTTTTGTTTTGTTCTATAGCTCCACACTAGGTTAAATTATGATTGTTTGAAAAAAGATAAAAATAAATATTGAATTGTCAACAAGTTTGTGTAAGTATATGATGCAGAATATACATATAGGCTAGTGGAAAATTATGTTTCATAACTTTGAGAGGTGATCGAATTTATCTCTGTATCATAGAAAAAAGTTCAACGAAATATTTATAGTTTGTTTTTGAAATTTCAGTTTTGAAGTAAAAAAGTAAATAGGGAATATTCATGTATTTTTTTTATATTTTTAATTCATTGTTTAAAAAATGCTGTATTTAAGTGTAAAAAAATATTTAAAATACATTATAATTTTGAGATATTTAAACGCAGTTTCTTGGCACTCTCTGTTGATGACGTATAAGTATGTGGTCTGTCAATTGGTGACAGTTCAATGTATAATTACACTTTAAAAAAATTAATTTACAACACAGAATTTACACACGTTATCATTAAGTTTTCTAATAAAAAGCCGTAGAATAATAGAAATCAAGATAATACTTGGTAATACCATGCAAAATGTAAGTGATTAATACCATACAGTATGCCAACAAATTTGACAAGCCAGTATTATGATGTCACGGTCGTTTAAAAATTGGAATTTCCCGTTTTAGAAATTTTGAATTTTTCTCACAGAATTTTACTTTTATTAATTAATTTTAAGTAATTGAAAAGTAATTAATTACTAAAATAATGGTTTAGTTGAAATGTCCAGCCAATAAAGTTACGGAAAAAAACTATTTGAACCAAATTTCATGAATATTCCCTATTTATGATTGTATAATTGGATCATTCTTTTCTCATAACTAGGCTTATAAAACACATTTTTTAAATTTATCTGTTTAAAATTACTTGATATAATATGAAATTTAATATGGCTTCCCCTCATAAACTGAAAGTGGTAAAAAAATTTCTTAAATTCATGTTTTTTTAAGGCTTATGTTAACTTCTTAATAATTTCGCGGTAATGCTCTAAAAACACGATTTCTTTCAATAAAAGATTAATTGTAATGTAAAATTCAAATTCAAGGTGGTGCTCGATATCTGTCATTTCAGCTAATTTAAAGAATGAATATAGAGACTAATCCTCGCTTTGCATTTTACATTAAAATTAAATTATTTTTCACTTTTTAATGCAACAAAGCGTATTTTTTTTAAACTACATAATTCATTAATATCGTTAATCAGCTAAATTCAAATCCATTTAAGAATATTTCAGAAACACATTTTAGGATATGAAAGCAGAGAAATGCGTGTCTTAAATCACGGAAATAAAAGTGAAACCAACGATAAGCAGACATTTATACCTTGATTTTTTTTTCGAAATTTTTCTAAAGAATGGAAGTATGGTAATTAAAAATCTCTTCTAACATACGAACATAAATCATTTACGTAAACAATAATTAAAATGATTTTTATCAAAGAGACCCTTATTCTAAAGAAAGGCACTCATAAACTTCCGTTAGAAGAATGAAAAAAGAACTATACACATATACAAAAAATTATCAACTTATTTTGTTTAAAAAAAATAAATGAGTCTTTTATATAAATAAATATTTTACAATATGAGGATCATTTTGAATGTGTTGATGATATAACATACATTATATTTTATACCATTTCAGACTTCTCTATTGTAAATAATATTTCTTTAGAGTCCGTTCGCATTCATACATGTAGTGTGTGATAACTTAAATTATTTGTTATGGTTTTAGTACCCATTATATGAAAAATTATTATATACATAAATGTAATATTGACCTCTATATGAATGGGACCTAAGTAGGTGTCTTTTAAGAGGCTCATTTCATAAAATAAACTCACGCCATGGTAACGCTTACAAAAATCGATGAAATTTTTTATTTTTATGGAAGACTAGCAGCGCCCCGCGGTGTTACTCGCGATTAAAGGAGATTTTGAGAGTTTTTATCGTTACCGTTTAAATAAATTAAGCTTCTTAAGAAAAATGCTCTAAAAATCAATTTCAGGAACTTTTACAAAACCCTTTAAATAACACGGTTCCTGTATGCTATCCCATAGCACCCGTGCATTTTTCCGGGATAAAAATTAGCCTATGTCATTTTAAACAATAATCTATCTCTGTGCCAAATTTTATCAAATCTGTTCGGTAGTTTTTGCCGTTTGAAAGAGTTACAAACATCCACGATTACAATATATATCAGCTTTTTATAAATTTTTATTAATTTTACTAAATGGGCCTTTTTATTGGCCTTTAACACCACGTGATCAAAAACTCCATTATATTATTTTCTCTGGAGATATGTAAAGTCACATGCCTACGCCGTTAAATCAGAGACGTAGAATTGGAACACAACATTTGGCGAGCTATTGAAATAGAAATCCAATTTCTATTTTATAGTCAAATTCAGTCAAGTATTCAGTATAGTCAATCATAAAAATTGACACTTTTTTTTAAGTATTTATTAGAATATTATCTTGAAATAATTATAGTAATCTTTATAAGTATTCTTTAAAAGAACGTAGTCCTTTAGTGCCCGCTCTTTGTGTGAAGGTCGTCAAGTTTTAAAAATTTTTCTTATTTCTTTATACATAATTTATAACGAATGGAACATAGTTCCTACCGGGTGTACCACGACACCCTTCGCTGTTTTTTCTTAAACATTGTAGAAATTAAGCAATGTCAATAGTTAGAAAGGTAGGAGTAACAGGAATAACTTCAAATATTGTAGTTCTTCCTCAAATTGTCATGTTTCCAAGAAAACGAAATATTTTTAGCGAAAGGGATGCAACTTAAATTGAAACTAGATATCTTCAACCTTAAAAATAAGAACTTTCTGTATCGGGGAAGGTACATCAAAGAGTTTCAATATGTTTTCATTTTTTGGTGGTTAGCTTATTCCAGATAGTTTTGCCAAGGTTTTATGAATGTCTGTTTAGCTGTTCTAGTCACTCAAGAAGAACTCTATTGATAAAATGAAAACAATCAGAAAAAAGTAAAATCAATCAATCTCTATATGTTCTGCAATGTATTACTTCTTATCGCTCCCACCAACAAATTGACTTATTTAAAAGTAATTCGGTCTTCGAAAAGGACCTGGCTATTATGCATTGGAAGTTTTTCAATATGTGTCGAGTTTTAGACCGCAGAGGTTAACGTGAGTATTTTACACCAAATATATATTTTTTATATATTATTATTATATTTATTTTACGTTATTTATGTACTGTGAAAGAAAATTGTATTTATATCGATATTTATTGACAAAAAAATATTTATACAGGTCACATCATAGTATATATTATATAATATAATGTTATTTATATATATTATATATTGCAAAGGTTTATATTATATGTTTTTATATAGCAGGATAACTAGCTAGGTAGGAATGGGAGTGTGTGTATGTGTGTGTGTGAGTTTGGTGGGTATTTTGGGTGTAGGTATGGAGTTATCATCATCAGTTAGTGTCAAACAAATTTAACCAAGTGGACATATTTACAATATAATGTATTGACTGAAGATTGAATAACGATATAATGGGGAGAACTTAAATGATCCTTGATAATCGTTTAGTTTTTTTTTTTATGTATATGGTCCGTATCAGTTATACAAGAACCATTTGAAATATACGTCGTTTATAATTGATACACACGGGTCACGATACCTTTATTGTTGTAAAACAGAGATGATAGTTAACCATTTAATTTAAAACATTTATAAGGGAAAAATTTAATTTGAGATCGCAGAATACTGGAAGATGCTTCGCTCGGTTTGCAGAAAACAAAAAAATCAATAACCATTTTTTTGGAGTATTAAAACTTAAACATCCTAAGTTCTTTAGTATGTTTCACACTTAACAAGCTTTTCAATACAAATATAAAATATGTAAGAACGTCCTGTGGGTAAGTCCATTGTCATCTAGTTTGAAGAAAGATATATATCGTTAAGGTCATGGCATCATACTGAGAAATTTATTCGAAATATTTATTGATGGTCACTTGAAACGTAAAGTGGTATTATTTAAACATCTGTAAATAGAAGAAGCTTTATA
Organism: Chrysoperla carnea; assembly: GCF_905475395.1. Taxonomy (NCBI): domain Eukaryota; kingdom Metazoa; phylum Arthropoda; class Insecta; order Neuroptera; family Chrysopidae; genus Chrysoperla; species Chrysoperla carnea. The sequence goes on from NC_058339.1 coordinate 83,504,683, forward strand.
ATTTATAACGAATTAGGTCAAATTAGAAAGAAATAAATATTAACTGATCCTCGGTCCATTGGTATATATATATATATACAAATCAATCATTACAAAATTACACTTTGTGTTAAAAAATAGTACAAAAGTATATAGTATAAAATTACGTAAAATTGAAGAAAAAAACAAAATTAAATAAAATAACATAAAATTCTTTATAATTTAATAATTAAAAATCAGAATGGCTCTAATTGTCATATTTTAATGTGTGTAAAACAACAAACTTTTCCTCTTCGATAGTATGAAATTTATATAAGTCGTCACTACTACTGCTTTATCATAGTCAGAAACATTGAAAATGTTCGATAGATTATTCAATCCTATTGCAAAAACTCTACCTCGTTCTGTTCTTCTGGTACCTTAACAATTCATAAGTAAATGTTGTCCAGTTTCTAGCCCAACACATAAAACGAACATCTTGTCTCCCAATGAATTTCTTACATTGTTCCAGGTGTAAGGGTTGAGTATCAACGTAGCTAGGATTCTCCTTTTTATTATATTTAGAAATGGTGCGTCAGTTTCGAAATGGGTTATGCATGAATACATCTGCATTGATACCTTAGAGTTCACTTCGTGTAATATTTTTTTTTTTTAATAGTATTCCTGCACTTGTTTTTTTATTCTTGTGTTTGTCCAATTTTCGCAATTTTCAGCTGTCATTTCCATAAGATTCAATTGTTATTTTATATTAGTTTCTAATCCGCATGCGAGATTTTTAATTCTTTCATAATAAGCCAATGATAGTGAGATAAAATGAGCTGCAATCGGTTTTCTTCCAATTTCTACCAGAACACCGCCGTTGCATGATGATTTAAAAAGTAAAAAGTATGTTGCTTGTCAAACCATGAGGAATTTGTCTAATATCCGTCTTTTTGCATGCATTTTACCGCTATAAACCATGCCCTACAGGGAAGAAGCGAATTTTTCAAAGAAAAAATTTAAAACCATTAATTGACATTTTGTACCAACCCGAGCTTCATCTCTAAACAAAATTAAGTAAATTTTGAATTAAAAATTTATTTGTAGCCCCGTATTATGATTGGACATCAAAAGTATAAATAGTGTTTAAAAAAAATTCTAAGATAAACATTTCTTTCTATATTGTCAATAAATTAAAACCAATATTCAACAATGATATTCTTTTAATAACAATAAAATGTTTGTGGACATTCGAATCGATGTGAATTAAATAATAAACAGATAAAACTTTGATATTATTATTGTAAAAATATCATTTTTAAATTGTAGTTGGTTTGACACATATTGAAATATTTTTTTATTCTCTTTTATTTTATTTGTAAGAAAATGTCATAAAGATTATTTACAATAAAATGTATTGTTACCCAACTAAAAATAAAATATTGAGTTTAATAATGTATTGAGTGTAAGTATATGGTCAAGAAACATACATTTTTAGTTTTAAGTATTTCAAACGACATCTCTTCTCTCTCTCTATCTCTATCCCTATATATTATAAATGCGAAAGTAAGAATGTTTGTTTGCTTGTTTGTTACGCTTTCACGCTAAAACTAGCGAATGGTTTTTAATAAAACTGTATAGTAATGTAGCTCATACTTCAGAATAATACATGAGACATAATTTATAAAGATAATTAATAATTATTTTATTTGACATTACCATAAATTACGGATTTCTGTAAAAGTAGTCATTTGACATTACCATAAATTACAGATTTCTGTAAAAATAGTCAATATAAAATATTTTACGGCCATCTTTTCTGATATACTCAATTAATAATTACGACTATTATACATTTAAATAAATAGAAAACCATACATATATTTTACCTGTGTAAAACAATTCTTTTCATAATTTCGAGTGTTATAGAAAGGCGATAAGCGAGAGAAATCTTCACTTTTTCATCAATTTTCACTTTTAAACCCTACGAAGCGGTTGGGTATCACTCTAGTAAGGCATATAGCTCAAAGTAGTTTTGTAATAAATTATGCAAAAAGATAGTTGATAACTTACAGTTGTAAAAAAAAATTGTAGAAGCGTTAACCGTTTCTGTAAGCTGCTATAATTTTTAATATATAATTGTTGATACTTAACACGTAAAGAAAAGGAATCCATACTATTTAGAAGAAATTTTTAAACTTTTTATGTTCGGGTTTTTTTTTCTATAGAAAGTAATTTTGCAAACAAAACTAGATATGCAAATATACAATTTGGATTTGTTTTTCCAAAATTACTCCTTTTATCCTGCGCATATAAATATGTTTACAGGTAAGAAACTAATTGGCATAGGTGACATTGCTGTACCCAAAACTTTAGTTTTCACCTAGTTTGGTAGGACTATAACTAGTAAAATCTGTAGAAAATAGAAAAAATATAGCTTCAGTTTCACGAAGAACTTAATTCTATCAGTTTTTCTTCTAAATAGTAAGGAATATTTAAGTTTTTTTTAAATATTTTTAATTCATTGTTTACATCGTTATAACAAAGGAAAAAATATACTGTTTAAAAATGCGTTAATTAAGTGTAAACAAATATTTCAAATACAGAATAATTTTGAGATGTTTAAACGCAGTCCTTTGGCGGTCTCTGTTGATGATGAATTAATATGTAACCTGTCAATTGGTGACAGTTCAATGTATAATTTACATTTTCAAAATATGAATTTACAACACAGAATTTACACTCATTATTATTAAGTTTTCTAATAAAAAGTCATAGAATAATATAACTCAGTAAAATTTCATACAAAATATAAGTAGTTAACACCATACAGTATATCAACGTTTCTCTCAAACTCAAATTCAGTGCGTTTCTCTCACTGAATTTGCACTTTTATTAATAAATTTAAAATAATTAAAAAGATATTAATTACTAAAATAATGGTTTTGTTGAAATGTCCAGCCAATGAAGTTACGGAAAAAAAATATTTGAACCAAATTTAAATTTCATGAATATTCCGTATTCTATGTTTGAATCACAATCATATACTGAACCATTTTTAGTTTGTACAATATTTTAGAATCCATTTCAATTCTATTTTTTATATCATGTACAAATCATTATATTATGTTAACTTGCTAACTAACTGATAATTTATTTTAAATTTTAATTACTACACAATTCAAAATTTTATTAAAAATTAAACATTCAATTTTTTGACACAATTTTATATTCATCCTTTTATAACCCATTAAAATTTGGTTACATTGAATAATTTTGATTCCAATTCATATTTATAAATCATTTTTTCCATTTTCCATATTTTGTTATTTGTTGTTTAATTAAAACAATTTACAACAAAATTTAAAATTATTTATTATATGCAACGTATTCTAATTAAACATACATAATGTAATATAAATTTAATTATGTACTCATTTGTAATGTAACAAGATGTAAATTACATTTATTATTAGCGTTCATACGTAGCTTTGCTCGTGTAAAGTTTTTGATACAATTTTATATTCATCATTTTATTGCAGATTAAAATTTGGTTACAATAAATAATTTTGATTTCAACTCATATTTATGAAATTTTCCATTTTCCATAATTTGTGTTTGGTTGTTTAATTAAAACAATTTTAAGCAAAATTTAAAATTATTTATAGTACACAATGTATTCAAATTAAACATACATAATGTAACATACATTTAATTATGTCTCAATTGTAACATTAACATGATGTAAATTACATTTATTATTGCCGGTGTAAATTATTTTTAGCAAGTGTAATTTTCAAATGTTGTATCACATTGCAACCGCGTTTAAGCATCGGTCAGACTTATATCGGATATACATTTCATTGGTCCGAAAGATCTCTTTTCGGTCATTTTACGCATAACCCTTGTGTTTTTTTAGCAAAATATTTTTGAATACAGTGACAAAATTATTGGAGCTGATTTAAAATAATTGCGCTCACCGATAAAAATAACTGTGCTCATCGCTCACGCCAATCAACGCTGAATGAATTCAACTGACTATGTTGGTCCTGCCCCGCCTATAGAATCTGAGGATAGTGATCTCGCTGCAACCACCGTTTATCTTACAAGTACTTATTGCTTTATTTCTGTTATAAAAGCACCATATCACTTAATACCCTGGTAGTCCTAACCGAAAGAGAAACCAAATAGGTCAACTGAGTCTTGGGACCCTAGGACCCATCTTGTGAGCCGTTAGAGATAGAACAAAAGTTCAAATATAAAAAATTTTCCTTATTAAAAAAATACACATATTTTTTTTGAAACTTTTTTTTTCGTAAACATCACTGTTAACCCGTGCGTTTGAAGTCAAAATTTTGGTGTCTCCAAAACAACAGGTAGGTAGTTGAAAATTTGCAGGTAGTTCCAACTAGTGGTCTTAGAATAATCTCGAAAAAAAAAATTAATAAATTTTCGAAAACCAAGTAAATTGTGTTGGTTTTTTAATAAACTCTTCTGATTTATAAAAAAATTATTTAACACTAATATTCAACATCTTCTAAACATGGTGTTTCAACAATGAACTCAATTTTCAAGTAAATTGTTTGTTTTCACTTGGTTTTAAATTAAAGAAAGGAAACTAAATTTAGATCACCCTATAGTTTACTAAATTCGTGTTCTATTTCAACCGTTCAGATGTAAATACTCAGGGATGGCATCCAAACTTATAAGTCATGTGTGTGTTCTCATATAGATAAAGAATTTTAAATTAATACAAAGAATACTATTTGCCTTAGGTTATTTTCCTTGAATTGTTAATCAGGTTAATGCGCTCTTATATTATAAATGTTTAACGCAGGATCTACATATCAGAGTATTAACTAAGTTTAAACTTATTTTGATGTAAACCAAATCACAAAAATTATCTAGATGTCATATGATAATAAAACCGTATCTGTTTAATAAAGCACGGCGTGTGGTGATGATCATTTAACATATAAAAATATATGTATGTATACAGCGTGTGCTAATATGATCGCACTTGGGAAGCAGTGAAAAGATATCTTACTTCAAAACAAAAAATATATGGACGATCGTATACTGGCAAATAATTTAGTGCACTGTGCAAAAAGAACGCGAAATTTCATTTTATGGAAAATAATCAACTTATCGTGTTTATGGAATGTATTATGGGATATATCTTAGCACCAGGATGCAACAAGAAAATCAATCTAAAGTGTCTAACAGTTGAAATAAAAACATATCTTTTAACGGATGAAATGATAGTTTTTCGTAAGCATAAGCTCCAATTTAGAAGCGAGAATATGGCATAGCGTAATCGTTCTCCACTTTATGTAATGTCAATCAAATTGGAAAACACTGTCCGAATTTATCTTCGAAGTGGATAGTTTTTTAATTGCCGAACCAAAAAAAGGGGTGTTATAAATTTGACCGCTTTGTTTGTCTGTCTGTGGCATCGTGGTGCCAAAATGGATGAACGTATTTTGATTTTTTTGTTTCATTTGAAAAGTTATTGAATTAGGCGTGTTCTGAGATATATTTCTAGTGCCAGTTTAGGGTTCCGTACCCGTAACAACTGGAAAATAGGCGGATCCTCAAAATCGGTTCATTTTGGAGGAGGCTCTAAGGAAGAAGCTAACTTAATAGAGAGTGTTCTTAGATACGTCTCAAGTGCGAGTTTAGGATGCCATTGCCGAAAAATTTCACTTGTTTCCAATTGTGTGTCTTATGTCATTGGTACACACTGTATAAAGTATATAATAAAATATAAAATATATACCTTTAATAATAATATACGCATATTTAACTTTTTATATAGCATTTTACAATATAAAATGATGGAATAAATCTTAATGAGTATTAAATCACCGCAGGCTAAAAAAGAAAAACTTGTAATATGTATATAAAATTGCAAAAAGCCTTCTTTCTGTGCAATAAATTTCGTATGGCATATATTAATAATAATAGTCATACGCAACAATAAACATACACCTACTTTACAGCATAAGGAGCTCACAAATACATAAGAGTTACGTAAGAACAAAGGTCGTTTTCATTGATACTTTAAAAGGTAATTTAACGGTATCAGTCAGAGGCTGCCATTTTTTAACACAATGTTATAAGGTAAGGTTAGGCTATATTGGCTGTCTACGAAGGACACACTTAGGCTATAGACCCCATTGTGATACCTTATAAGTGTTTTACCACCTTTCGCTGATAATTTCATCTATCAAATCCTCGATTTCAGAGGCTGAGTGCACATCTTTCATGCATATACCATGCACTACACCAGCTCTTCCCAGCTATTTATTAAATTAATTTTGCTGCGGCGCGACGGCGGGAATCGAAACCGCTACCCTAATTTCTAATTGTAAGAATAACTTGATTAGAACACGTATCAAAGTCTCGTGATAATACGATAATTTGATAATTTTATCCTAGTATCAAGAACAAAATCATTATAACAAACTATAGATAATATTATCTTTATTAATATAATTATATTATCTTGATTTATTAATAGTAATCTCAACGACATGGTGGTGTAATGCATAGGATGCCCGTTTCTTCAGGCAAGAAGGCAGATAGTCGTCAGGTCGAAGCCCAGCGACGTGCTTAGTTTTTTTTTATTCTAATTTGCTACTTAAAGAGTATACAACTTGAAGGCACTAAAAATGGATTGCAATAAAAAAATGGATCATTCGATAAGTGTTTTTAATTTTGATTGTAATGTAAAATTTAAAGCGTGAGGTGGTCGATATCTGGCAAATCAGGTAATTTAAATAGTGAATGTAGAATACACTCCACGATTTGAATTTTACATTACAAATAAAATTAAAATAGTATCTACTTTTTGGTGAAACACAGCGTGTTTTTTTTTAGTTCTTATTACATGCGGATATTATAATGCGGATCACAAGCAGTAGTTTCTAAGATTTTCAAAGCTGATATTACATTAAGTTAGAAAAATTACCTTGTAACTTACTCTGAAGAAAAAGGAATACTAAGGTACAAGAGAGATTGTTTACACTACTTGGCCATATTCTACCTGGTATAAGAATAGCGCAGAATTTGTTTTCCTTTCAAGAACTCCCCTAGTAAGAATGCGAGATTCTTTCAGTAAGTTTTTGAAAATTTCCAGGTTACTATCAATTTCTTGTCCTTCTCTTCTCTAGTAAAATTGAGCCTCTAGCTTATTTCAAAACTTTTATTTATTCTTGATGAAAGTCTATCCAATTTTACCCTACAGAATGATGTAAATGAAATAAAAACGATTCTTTTTGCATATTATTCAAAAACCTGAAGAAAAAAAATTAAATTCAAAAATTGAGCAGATAAAAGATAAATTGTCGCTTATTCCACTGCGTTTGCCTTATTGCATAGTTTCGTAAATATTTAATGGAAGTCGTCAAGTGACTTTTCTACTCAGCTAAATACGCAGTAAAAAAATTCCTGAAATGGAATACACGCATTTACCTGGCTCTTTTTGTTCTTGTAATAAGTAAAGTTTTTAAATCTCATTACTTAATTCAAGAAAATAAGTAAGTATCTGACTACTTATAAATTAAAGTATAGGAAGTAAATATTTTACTGAATCAAGAAAATATTAATTTCTGATTATTACTTTTTTAACTGCGTATTCTACCAGATATAAACTAGAAACGCAATTTTGCCCCTTGAAGCTGATAATAAAAATAAGTATACCAGATTTCTACTTAAAATCCTCAAAGTTTTGTAACAGTGACCCAAAATAATGAAACTTTCCAAAAGAAACCGATAAATCAGTTTTATAATATCAAAAAATAACGACTTCCTTGTAACTAATACATGTTGGTATTATATAGAGAACATAACAAAAACAATATTACCAGAAATGTTTTTCGTAATTATAATATTAAAAACAGTAAATTTTTTAAGAATAATTATTTACGTACAACATAAAAATACTGTTTTCTACCTTGTATACTGAAAAAACAAGAATACAAAATATGATATATTTTTACTGTTGAATAATTTAAATAAGTTTAGAAGGTATTTCATCAAAATTAAGAAAAATATGCAAATATTGTACGAACGATGATATTTGTTATTACAGACATTATCTAGAATTCGTATGTATTATACTTACAAAAATATTAAATTTTTAAAAATATAATTTAAAATATTTTCATAAAATTTTGTTAAATCTTACTTTGAAATATTTTTTGCATTATCTTTCTGGCTTTGGGATACTTACTGGAGGGGTTAATTCAACCATGACGTAGGGTTTTTGAAAATATTCAACGAGTAGAAAAAATGAGTATACGAATTTATCTTTGTCTTTATGATTTATTTTAGGTCATTATTACGTTAGACGCCTGATTTTTCAAACTTCAATTTCAACTTCTGTAATTTTGTTTCTGACCACTAAAAACATGCTGGATGCCGACTTGCACCCTCGTTTTAGAAATATCACAACTTTAGTCGAACAAATGCTCATTAATCATTCATAATATAATTAACTTTTTTTCCATAAATAATATGGTCTTTCCAAAAAAAAAGAAAAATCCAAAAGCTATCGACTTTTGGACAAAACAGACGAGAAAAGACCCATCAAGGTATTTTTTATCATTCTATCATATTGAATTTTTGATGCGATATTTGAACGACAAAAGTACGCAAAAGGTTAGAATACTTTTTTTGATTTTAATTATATTTCCTTCGTGAGTATAAAATAACGCTTAAAAAAATAACTACCTAAGAAATTACTTTTAGATATATATTGAACGAACAAAGATAATGCGTTTAAAGAAAATTGAATCTATCCATCTTATTTTTTATCCGTAAGAAAATTCCTGAAAATTCTTTGTGAATCTTTGAACTCTTCTAGTACACCATTTTAAATCAGAATAAAAATAATGAAAAAATTCTGTGTGCTTAAACGGGTTTAACAGTGGGTAAAACTGTAAATAACTCGATTTTATGATTAGGAAAATTAATTTTAGTGTATTTGGTTTTCTACTCTCCGCAGGCATTTGTTTGTATTTTACAACTGTAAATATTTTTTTTTTTTTTTTTTTTTGTAACATAAAAACATTTTTTTAAGTCTCATTTTTCTCTATTTCCTTTGTGCATACGGATCACGATATAAATATATAAGGTTTAAAGTATATGGAGCTATTTGATTAGGATATAAATTTTTTTAAATACTTTAAAATTACTCAAAATAATTTGAAGAAAGGAATAATTTTTCGAGATTTTGACTGGTGACTGATTAGACAATCTGGAATCAAGATATGGATAGTTTCTTTAAAGTTGTTCTTTGACCTTTATGCGTCGTATAGTTCTTTTTTTAAATTTTTAACGTATCTTTACTTTTTAAGGTCTACTTAATTGGTTCTAACGGGAACCTCTTTATCATTCCATATAAAGTAAGCAGGTAAGTAAAAATAAGCACCTGAGCTTTTAGTTCCCATTGGAAGAAGAGATTGGATATCGGTTGTCGTCAAATTACTCAAAAACAGCTTTTAAAAATGTAAGCTTCTAAACTCATATCCAAAAGTAAGTATTCGATTATATTTCCAACTCTAAACATGCAGTCACTAAACATATACCTGCGATGTTTTCGAAATAAGATTGACGCCGTACCATACCTATTATCTTTATATCGTGGTATACAACACAAACATTTATGCAAATGTAAGTGTATATATATTTTACTTTTCACGAAGTAATTAAAATGTTCTTGATAATTAAAAATTTGTATAATTTTTTAAGTTTTTTTATTTTTGCTTTCTTTTGAAAATTTTAAGATAGGTACATATTATATGACGATGTATTTTCTACCTGCAAACATAATGTTTTTCCAAAGTTTTTTGTTTTACTGAAAATAAAATATTTAAATGTTAAAATGAGTATTTCATGTTTATTTCCCTAGAGTAACTTTATATGAACTTAGTATGGTTTTTTTTTTGTAGCATATAATTTATACCATTAATGTTAATAAATAATAAATTTGTCGTTGAAATAAAATTTATTTCAACGGAATGTACACCCAAAATGAACCAGGTACGCTACAGTAGTCAGGAAGGTATAAAAATAGAACAAAAGGGAGTAATTAAAACAGATATATTTCTATTATATCATATAGAAAATAATAACTGCTGGATCAATGTTGGTTTAAGCTAGGGAAGATATCGTTGTGGAATGAGCAACCCTTGTAATCCAAGGCTGGTCTAGTTTAAAATTAACATCGAATGCCAACCGATTTGTCCAAACTCGGCTATTCAGTCTTCGCGAAAGCCTGGACCAAGGTTATAAAAATTTATTTTCATTTCAATCGCAAGACGCGTTTTTTATGGTGATTAGTTCTTGCATGGGTTTGATGATCCTTTTGATAATCCGTTCTTAAATAATATATTATGTAGAAATGTTTTATGCCGTAAAGTCATCACTTCATAGTTATATGCTATGTACATATCAGCGGACGCTCGTACTATCTCGGCTAGTCTTTTATACCACAAAACAAAAAATACCAAAAGGGATCGTTCCACATGGTAAGCGCGCTTATAAAACGAGAGTGTTTAATGTGAGACGGTCATATATAAAACAGAATACATTCAATTCTCATGTTTTTGCAAACGGGTGTTTTTTGTGAGCCAGTGTTAACAAATTTGGTCGGAGTCTATAAATTAATAAAAAAATCCAAATTATAATAATTAATAGAAAACTCAGTTTATTAGTTTTGGTTGAAGTTTGGGCAAGAACTGGCAAAAAAAACTTGCTTTTATTAGGAGAGGAGTTAAGATGGTTAGATTAGGTAAAACTTGGACAAAAACTAGCTAACTAAAACTTGGGTCATTGGATTCGAGTAAATCTTTAGGAAGGGTAAATATTATCAAAGATAATAAATGAGAACTCTAGGATATTTCGAAATAAATTTCCATTCTTGCTCCAATTTCCTAGATCAATTTTTTGTATTATATAAATACGTACTTCGACTACTTCGTAGTCATCATCAGTATGAATTATCTAATCGAAATTACTCTTATTGTGTATGGTACTCGTTGCTAATTTGGTGGCGGACTGCACATTGATATTTTCGTGTACCTACAATTTATACTGTTCTAAGTATCTGTCGAATTGTAATGTCCCTGACGTCAGCCAATCAGCTTCATTCAGTTGACTAGTGCTTAACCAATGCGCATGATCATTATGCGCAATGATATTCGAGTATTTTTTTGACGTTTAAATTTTGACTTTTAAAATAATAAATTATAAAATAAACTTTAATTAAAAACAAGTGACAACAAACAATTGACTGAGATAATTGTTGAAATTTCATGTATAGGCAATGTGGATTCCTCTGTCATATTACACATACATACATGTCACACATACACAACTGATATTTCCATATAATACATACTATACCATTTGCACATAATTTGCACTTTCACGGGTAAACAGGAAATTTTACGAAAAAATGTTTCAAACAAAAGTGGTTTATTTTTTTATAAGGAACATTTTGTTACATTTAAACTTTTGTTCTATATCTAACGGTTTACAAGGTGGGTCCTACGGAACCAAGACCCAATTGACCTATATTGCCAATTTACGAACTCAACCTCACTTTTTACGTCCTTAGCACGCTATGAAAGTTTCAGCTTAATATCTCTTTTCGTTTTTGAGTTATCGTGACTACAGGCGGACAGACAGACGACAGACAGACAGACAACCGGACATGGACTAATTAGGTGATTTTATGAGCACCTGTACCAAAATTTTGTTTATAGCATCAATATTTTCAAGCGTTACAATTTTGGGACTAAGCTCAGTAAACCTTGGTATATTTCATATACATGGTATAATTAGGAATCATGAAAGTAAATAATCTTTTATTTTCACAATCCATTACCAATTCTAGAAATTCAACCTTAATTTTTCAATTTTTATTAAATCCGAATTTGGTATAGGTTTCTTGTCCAAGTTCATTGTTTCATTACATAGTTTTTGAATGTAGATGCGTTTATAAGCGTCTTATTCGCTAGGATTGGGTGCTGATTTTAGAAGTTTTAACAGTGGTGGATTTACACTAGGGGCAGGCGGGGCTAGTGCCCAGGGCGGCAAATTTTCTAGGGCGGCAAAATTTGGAATGTGAGAAAATATTTTCTATACAATATATAATTAACTAATTCTTTTAAATAAACATTTTATTTTTCAAGAAATATAATTTATGCATTATGTATCAAATCAAAATTTTGTTTATTATAATATAGGAAATTTAAGTGAAAACTATTAAAATAGTTTAATTAATTTATTTCCATAAAGGTTTGCAAAAATAAAATTTGATATTTTCTGGAATTGATAAATTAATATAGTTTTTTTGAAGAATTATCTTTTTGTTGTCTTTTTGATAACAGAAACTTTAATTGATCAATGAATTTTCCTAAAATTGGAGAATTATCAAATAATACTAATTAATTTTAATTTAAAAGAACAGTAATAATAATATGTAATATATAATAAATTTTCTGCAATTAATTAGTTATTCTAATTTAAAAAAAAATAAGATATCAAAACTATTAAAATAAAATTTCAGTCATAGGGCGGCATTTTCTAAAGTGCCCCAGGGCGGCAGAAATTTAAATCCGGCCCTGAGTTTTAAGTTCGATTTTGTGATCATTTTCGATAATATCAATGTGCAGTCTGCCACCAAATTAGCAATGAGTAATTACGATTAGCAAATTCATACTGATAATACTACTTAGTAGTCGAAATACGTATCTATATACCTATTATTGGAGCAAAAATCGATATTTTATATCGATTATATTGTCAAGTTTAGTAATTTCTACTACAGTATGTTAAACTAGTAAATAGCAATTTTCTCGCCAAACAGAAAATTTTCATGATTTTCATGAATCATGATTTGTTGTCGTATGATCAAGCGATATTGTCTTTTGTCCTCTTGCTAACATCATCGGTGACAAACTATACATTATGCTCTAATTAAATTCCTCTAAAGAAGGTACACTTTTTACAATAAATCTTTGGATCATTAATAATCATTCCACCATTAATATTTTTAAAGACTGTATGAACCTATGCATGTATTATGAACAATTTAAAAATGTTTAAATAATTGACCTGACATGAAATCTTTTTATACATATAACATAATAATATAAATGTATAGCAACGGGTGTGCCTCACCTAAATAATAACATACATTTATTATATTATAAAATAAAATGCGCTTCTGAACCGCTATCTTTTGAATCATAATTGAACCAGTTTACATGACTTATTGTTCGAAATTTAATAACATCAAAGCCAGTTTTTTATTAATAAATACTTCTTGCATATTATAAAGAGATATTATATTATATATGCATCTATCTATCAATATACTTGAAAGTGTGTTGTACCAAGTTCGAGCCAAGTATCAAATAGAATTGGGAGTTTGAACCAAATTTTTGTTGTTGATAAAAATGGTAAGATCACATATAAGTTTTATAACAAAACTGTTTTTATTTTATCATAAAAATTTTAAAATTACAAACAATTTTAAAAGAACACTTCAAAAGAGAAACGAAAACACCCGACAAAAAAGTTCGTAGAACATCGTTGTGACGTAATAATGTTAATTGAATAATATAAACTGTATACAATTAATAATTAACATAATGACGTTAAACGATCTGTTACAAACATTTTTTAGTCGGGCATTTTCGATTTTTTTTTTTTCTATCTAATCTGAACTAATTACCTATATGAAGCAAAAATATTTCTTTTGGTTTTATTGTTCAAAAATTAAATTAATTTTTTAGTTATTTGAAATAAATTTTCTGTTAACCAAATATTCACAGATGTATTTTAAAATGTACAGAAAATGTTTTGTAAAAATAATCCATTATCACTATTTTAATTGATTTTGATTTTTTTTAATTTGTTTTAATTGAACTCTATAAATGTTAGTTCATAAACCTATTTTTTTGAGAAGACTTTGTAAGCCTGGATCTCTTGTGTTAAAATAAATACTTTACTTCCAATTTTTTTTAAATTCCAATTTTCATACCATATCCCAAGAGTTTGTATGTTTGTTTTTAACGAATAAACTCAAAAACTACTTAGCCGATTATACAAATTATTTCACCTATTGAAAGCTATATTATCATCAAGTAACATTGGCTGTATTTTTACCCAATAGTAAAGAATCTTCCGCATCAAAAAATTAAACCTTGATAGACTGAATATACTACTATCCTGCGTTCCGTAAACCGTAATCTCTCCATGCATCCTAACGTAGTCTTTACTATGATTCTAATTTGGATGGAAAGGGATTTTATTTATAAATAAAGAACAAATTTTGTATTTTCTGAAACATTAGCATTGTGCCAGTGTAAGAATATTGAAAACTAATCAAGGAAAATACGTAGCTTAAGTTTATTTCCATTGTTCCCCGACGTAGCTCACAGTAGCTCTTGAAAAAATTACCTCCCTCTCTTAACGGTGCAACGTGGTTTATAGATGATCCTTTATCTAAGCATTCCTCAGTGGCATCAATAGCTTAAGAAAGCAGGTTGCTTCAAGCTCGATATACTGCATCACACAGAATTCTTTCTATTATTTCGCCATTTACGAACTAGAATCAATTATAAAAAAAATTTTGTGTGTTCTCGATTTAATACAAATAGATATGCATTATATTTTTGTACTTTTAAAAAACTGATCAATTTTTCCTAATAATCCTATATTGTTCAACGAAACCGTTTAGGAACAAGCGAGAACTTGACCCTTTTCATTTATATTTTTATCGAAGAATATATATTACTTAAGTAAGTTCAGACTTAAATTAATATAATTTTAACGATACACTTTTTATCAGTTACAAATAAATATATTATTTATAATTGCCTTAAGATATTCACCCAAAGAATATTTATTTAAATGTTTTGTAATAAATGTTTTGTAGTATTTTTTATGTAAAGTAGGAAATGATTTTTAATCAATAGACAATTTCATTATAGAATAATAATTTATTACAATAATTCTTAAACAAAATTAATATATTTTCATAAATCTTTAATCGATTTATATCAGCAAAAAACTTAATACAGCAGTTTAAAAATTATGTAAGCATTTTTAGTGTGTTACATTGAAGGGGAAGGGTATCAAAAGTATTTTTTCTCCAATCAAACAATAAAATTTCATTTCAGGAAACACTCAAAATTGGACACAAAATTTCTTTTTTTTCAAGTTCCAATAAAGTAGGCACCCATATGGAAATTTCGAACAAGATTCCATAAAATTTAAATTTAAAAAGTTTTTAACAGTGACAGAAACTTAAACCACTAATTAAGATTGACTACAATACAAAAGTAAATCAGTTATGATAATATTCCTCCGTTATTATGTTATCATGATATGTTTAAAATCTCTTTCAAAATTTCACTCTCACAGTGGAAAGTATTTTATAATTTTTATTTATTATTAGAACATTTTGTTTGAAGCCAAGCGGAAGTTTTTTGTTAAAAAGTAGGAATATTTTTTTTTTGTCTGAATAAAATGACTTATTCACAGCGTTTATCATTTTATCCTTTGTAATTTAAAATTAAACTGTTTCAGGTTGGCAGCTTTGAAGAAGTGTTTGTTACATTTTAACTTGTCGTAAAAAAACATTGCAAAAAAGGCATTATTTTTGTTTTTATTTTGAAAAATTATATTATTTTGTTGGTTTTAGTGTTCCGTACACAAAAAACTATACACTTATGCGACAGCCCGACCCAAATAAAATTAGAAAATTGATTTTTATGTTCAATGCTAATGAATTAGCTAAAGAAAAATGCCCTGATATCTGCGTCTTCCTGTAGAGTATGATTTTGGTGTTCTTATCAACAAGTTTTTCGCAAGTATATTCCTAGCTGTTCCATTTTGTTGATTATCACATTTACGAAAAATATATTTATTTTTTTTATCAGAGAAGTACGATTTTGTTATTTTTGTTAAAAGATGTACTTTCTTCCACTCTACTTTCGAAAGAGAATCGTTATCTGAAGCCTTCTTCACATCTCTAAAAGCAGTGCTCGGGAGAAGGATCACAATATAGAGGTGCTACTTACGGTGTCTTACCTGTCCTTGACTTATCTTGTCGAAGTTCGCTTAAATGGCAATTCTTTTATCCGGGTCAAAAGCAGCACAAGGTGCCCAGACGAGTACAGGCGAGCTTCATCTCCCTTTTCTCGCTTTTACTTGTGCCATAGCAACAAGTAATATATATAGCATGATTGTATAGCAATTTAATTCTTGCTAATTAAGAATACAGTAAGAAATGTATGGCGTTTACTGCAAGGGTGGTATGGTATAGAGACAGATACTATAGTATCTATGTTAGCATTAGTAATATTACAGTATTGAATAAAGCTATCCACCAGAAGTATTGTGGTATCGCCATCCAGTATAAGCCTGTCGCAAATACTGCATTGGCACGTCCACCATAACTATTGTTTATGTTACAATTCACTCAATGGTCAAATTAATATGTTGTTTACACCGATACTGATATAGTGATTTATGAGTGACAAAACATTTCTTACCGTGAAGAGAGTAGGTAGGGTAGTGAGTGCTTTACTTCTGCTAATTTTCACGAGTATAATCAGCTTACGTGAGAGCATAAATGAGAGGTTAATTTGGTATGTTTAGCCCTTGAAAGTTGAGGTACCACAGCGGAAGCTTTCACTGCTACCAAACCCATGTTTCCGAATGTACTGTAAAGCATGAGACATCGCGTGTCGATCATCAGAAGAAATAAAATGATTTCACAAGAATTATATTCGTTAATTACTTTGAGATTTCTTTAAAAATTAAGTAAAAAAAAATTTTCTTTGTAAATTAACTTACAACAACTTAGAGTACAGTACGCTGATTGTGCACGCATGCCTGACACTTGCCCGATTGTTTTTTTTACAAACAAGAACCATCATTACCAACAGAAAAAAAAAGAGTTATACATAAAAAAACAACATATATATTCATCTCCTCCCTTAGATTCTCCATCCCCGTGTAATCATGTACACACAAACATAACAAGTTAATTACATTTTCATTAAATATATAACATTGTTTACCAAAATTAGAAGGTCATTAATTGGATGCGGTCTTTTGTAATTTTATTGTTTTTGTTTTATATTGTATACACATCTAATATAATTTTTGTTCCTTTTTTTTTAAATTGGTTACAAAATATTCTGTAAATTAATTTTTAATATAATTTTATTTCATCTGTATGCAAAGTATGAATTGAATATAAAATATATATATATATACAAAAAAAAATGCTGTAAACATGCTTGGAATTTCAATTTTCCGAAAAAGAAAAACATCAATTGAATATTATTATTTTATATATTTTAAAATTTATTTTTATTTTGGGGATGGTTTTTGTATTATTAATATGAAATAATGCGAAACAAAATGTTGGTAGTCACTGCATTTATAAAATTGTGTACTGTGGAGGCTAGAGATAAGAAGGGCCCTCTTAGTGTATCAAAAAGTGTCCGTCGAAAAGCAGAAAATAAGGATGGCGCTTCTGTAACAAGAGCGTAGTTTTATAAGAAGCGCTAAAGTACTAAGAGTAAGATAAAGAACTAAACTAACTATCTCCATCAACGTCTTGTAAACATGTGCATAATTAAGATTCTCCAAAAAAAAAACAATCCATAAAACATCGATTTTTTGTCTAGGCATGTGAAAACAAACATTAAACTGAGTTAATTGTTAAAATACCATGTATAGATAATGTTTACTACGGAAACATTGTTCACAGCCGGCTGCGTATGCTAACTTTCTATGTATTATGGGCTATTTACACTTCTACTTTTCTGACATATAAAATATCATTTCCATTCATTTATATATTTTTATTTCGGTTTATATAGGTAAATATAAATGATTTACTAGCATTAGATACTACACAAAAGCTTATGCTATACATTTGTATATTTGTTGCGTGCAAAACTAACAGCATGGCGTCTGTCAGAAATATTTTTGATGTCACAATATAAATATACTAAATATTGATGAGAAAAATTTAGTATCGGTTTTGCTGTCTTGGTCTTGCCTATCAAAAACAAGACTCATCTCTGCAATACACAGTTTCAAATTCACAAAAACACGGTTTAATGTTATCAATTCTGTTAGCAGTACCCATGATCGATTTTTTTATACCATGTATATGAAATATACCAAGGATATACTAAGTTTAGTTCCAAGTTTGTAAAACTTAAAATTATTGATGCTATGCAAAATTTTGGTATAGGTGTTCATAAAATCACCTAATAAGTTCATTTCCGATTGTCTGTATGTCTGTCACCACGATAAGTCAAAAACGAAGAGAGATATCAAGCTGAAATTTTATAGCGTGCTTCCAGTGGATCCTATTTTTGAGGGTAACTGAAAAAAAAATTAAATTTCATTATATGGTGGGAGCGCATATAAATCATATATTATTTTTAAAAGTGTTGAGGTATTATTTATTATTATTCAGGTATTGTGAATAGATATTTATTAGAGCTATATTCTAGGGCAGCGAGCTCCGCTGACGAAAGACAGGCCGTGGCTGTCCACTAGATAGGAATAAAATTTTTGTTAAGCCGGATGGGTTTAGTGGAATAGGTTTAGCGGAATGAGTTTACCAGGCAGGCTGATCGGAGTAAAAGTATGAATGAATTAGAGTAACGTTTCCATAAGACAACGTATGTCGAGTAGGCTGGTTATTTCATTAAATATGAAGTTGGTACCTGTGTGCCAATATCTGTGGCACTGCCTCGGAAATGCACTCAACAAATACCCTCCTGGTTGTGATTTTTTAAATAAAAATATTTTGTTTTTTTATAATTATAAATATACAAACACGTTACATCAAAGAATATGTGTTACATTTAAAACATGTAATTCATAACTAGTACACTGTAATTCTTGACAAGTTACATACAAGATGAATGAATTTTATACCATACTAAACTACAAAAAAAAATAAATAAAAAATAAGCTACAAAAAACTAAAATAGAGAATTTTACAATAAAAATAAAACAAATATAATGTTTTCATTGTCAAGTACGTAGAAACACACGCCGAGTTGGTTGTAGCCTGGAGGATTTCTGCGAATTTTTACTTGGAGAGGGCGATATCAGAATCCTCATTCTAAGTGAAAGCAAAAGCCGTGAATGTTAAAAGACAATTTTATTTGAAAAAGAATAATTTCCACCCAAATGACATCATGGAAGTGTCTCCAAGAAATATTCTAACGTTCATCAATGTTTAAGAATTAAAACAGATAAAAAAGTCCAAATAGTTGCCTTACAGCTTTAAAATCTTAAATCATTTAAGGTGTTTCGGTACCAAAAAACTGAAATTTAGTGTGACAATTAATGAGTATTTAATACGCCTTCTGCATAAATTTCAAGTCACTTCTCTGTCCGGTTTACGATAAATTAATTATTAAAAACAGCCCTTCGAACGACTTCTTCATAAACCAACATAGTAGAATATGAAGAAGTCGTAATAAATATTGATTTTTTTAGTCAATAAGTGCTTTTACAAATATTCTACCAATTACATAAAAAAAAACTTTTGTCAATATTTGTCAAGTTTTAAGCTTAAAATCATACCAAGATCAAGAACTTTGCATAAAAATGAAATAGTTTTTTAGAGAATCGATATCAATTTTTCACAAAGAACATATAAAGGGATCATAAATTGATTTCGAATCTCAAATTTTTTGAATTATTCTAATTTTTTTTGATAACAAAATACCTTAAAATATTGTACAAAAAGCTTTTATTTCGCGATTTCCTATTTAATCGTTAAATGAGCTACATAGCAAGAAAACGTTTCTCTAAAATGGGCTTGGTTACGTTTTAACTTACACTTCACTATTTCGACCACAGCTATATTTATATCTAAATGTTTTGTTATCATATTTTTTTCTACGTACCTTTACATACTACTCGAAAAAGGGGATGTTTATTCACATTTATTGTTACATTTTTTATACACAAAACATCTCCGAAAAATATCAACGATAGTAATTAAATTTAATGTTTGTACCGACTACAGAGGTATTGTAGTGGATACGGTTTATTTTAAAATTAAAAACTTCCTATAAGCTGATAATTATAAAGTGAATTGTTTTTATTATACCTGTGTACAATTTTTAATATTTTGTTTATTTTTAAAATCACTTTTTTAAATTGATTTTTATTTTTTATATTCACTCATTCTTCCAAATCTTTTTTTACACTTGTGTTTTGGTTCAACTTTCCGCTGTAGAACTTGTGATGAGGAACTTATTATCTTTTTTAAGATTATATCCACTTTTGTCTATTTTGATATTAATAAATGTCTGAGGGTTAGGTTAGAGTGGCTGTTAGAGTGGCACTTAGACCATAGGGTCCGTTGTGATACCGAAAAAGGGTTGGCCCATCCCCGGCCAAATGCCAAACATAGTAACATGTCCATAGTCCAATATTTTAAATTTTGGACTATAGAGAAAGCGGTTTGTTTGGACTATAGGGAAATCGATGTTCACAGTATTGGAGAGTCAATTACCTTATAAGATCTTATTAGACCGAAAAAAAAAACACTTATATTGACTAATTTAAAGCCGAGGCAGTTAAAACTTTTGTGTGTTAGCTCGACAAAATTATTAACTGATATAACGCATTTGTTCGAAGTTTAAGGGGATGTTAGATTAATTTTCAAATTTGAATTTCTAACTACATGACGAATAGAATTTCAATTATTATAATTAACAATTGTTTGTTATTAATTAGGAATTGATATTATAATACCTGGATTATTAATTTATTTATTTATATTAATTAAACTAATTGGTAATCATATCTCACGGATCAATGTATTTAAAGGTTTTCCATTTAATATGATGGTCTAAAAATGATCAAACTTAAAACTTAAATTACCGTCATTTTAATATTGGGTAGTACCATTTAAAGGAAACTTTGAGATATGTGTTTGTTAAATAAAAATTCTTTAAAATGTGGTGAAAAACTGATATTTATTCATAATGCGATATACTTTAAGTTGAAAGGTGACGAATCAACAAAATTCTTAAACTTAATCTATAAAGAAATTCTGTGCGTGGCTAAGTGTACACCAAGTGATGCAGTATTGCTGGAAATTGATGAATTACCGCTGGAAGCATATTCAACTCTGCAATCTCCCTTGTACATGCTTAGACTGTTGAACAATGAGAGTAGGCTAATACAAATAGAAGGCGCTAAAAATTGAATTAACTACTTGCAAATGAATGACTGTGCTAGAGAGTTTGTGGATGAAGGCATACTTAACATCGGGAGCAATGTAGAGTATATCCAATGGAAAAACACTTTTATGTCGCTAAAAACCACATTTTTGAATTTTTTTTCGTGGCAAATAATATAATTTTATAAATACCTTAAAATTTTATTCACTTTGTACCAGGGCTATCGAAATACCATTAATACCATCAAATATCCCTTACACCTTCAAATATCAAATACACATTATAATAATTTTACCAATTACATTATTTTTTATCAATGGTTATTTTAAATTTCTTATCTGATAATTGAATTAAGTCGGTACCTTTACCATTCCATAAAGAAACTTTTTTTTATCTACATTCAAACTTATTTTATTTCATTTTCTAACTTTATATTTGTTGATAATCATTATAAATTACAGTTATTAAATCCAAAGCCTCAACAACAAAAACTAATAATTTTGTAAATAGGTAGCCTTTTTTCACGTCTTATTAATGCTACCTGTTACATTAATTTATAGTATAATAAAAACAATTGACAGAGTTAATTGTCGGAATACCATGTATGGACAGTGTTGATTACTCTGTCTGATACTATAACTGATATAACTATAACATACATACTATACAATTTTGTGCTCTCACGGGTAAACAAACAGTGATGTTTACGAAAAAATGTTGTTTAATATTTTATAAGAAACATTTTTTACATTTAAATTTTTGTTCTATCTCTAACGGTTTACAAAATAGGTCCTACGCAGCAAAGACCCAAATGACCTTATGACTCCTTAGAAAAATTCGAAAAAATCGTAAAAAATTATTTGTTTCGGAATTTGATGAAACTCAGTTTATAAGGTAATTTTGACCCAAGAAATTCAAAAATCGAGTTGTTTTGGCCGAGAAATTTTCGAAAAAAACGATATTTCGGATCGATTTCCGGTATTATCTCGAGAATTATTCGCCCAATCGTTAATTGAAACCGATTTTTGTACTTTTTGGGTCAAAATTACCTTATATACAGAGTTTCATCGAAATTGGAGACGATAAATTTGTATCGATTTTTTGCAATTTTTTCAAGGGGTACCCCTTAGAAAAATTCGAAAAAATCGTAAAAAATTATTTGTTTCGGAATTTGATGAAACTCAGTTTATAAGGTAATTTTGACCCAAGAAATTCAAAAATCGAGTTTATTTGGCGATTGGCCGAGAAATTTTCGAAATAAACGATATTTCGGATCGATTTCCGGTATTATCTCGAGAATTGTTCGCCCAATCGTTAAATGAAACCGATTTTTGTACTTTTTGGGTCAAAATTACCTTATATACAGAGTTTTATCGAAGTTGGAGACGATAAATTTGTATCGATTTTTTGCAATTTTTTCAAGGGAAAAAAAGTTAGAAAAATCCCTTAGAAAAATTCGAAAAAATCGTAAAAAATTATTTGTTTCGGAATTTGATGAAATTCAGTTTATAAGGTAATTTTGACCCAAGAAATTCAAAAATCGAGTTGTTTTGGCGATTGGCCGAGAAATTTTCGAAAAAAACGATATTTCGGATCGATTTCCGGTATTATCTCGAGAATTGTTCGCCCAATCGTTAAATGAAACCGATTTTTGAATTTTTTGGGTCAAAATTACCTTATATACAGAGTTTTATCGAAATTGGAGACGATAAATTTGTATCGATTTTTTGTAATTTTTTCAAGGGGTACCCCTTAGAAAAATTCGAAAAAATCGTAAAAAATTATTTGGCCGAGTAATTTTCGAAAAAAACGATATTTCGCTAATTAGGTGATTCTATGAACACCTATGACAAAATTTTTTTCGTAGCATCAATATTTTTAAGCGTTACAAACTTGGGACTAAACTTAATATACTATGTATATTTCATATATACATGGTATAAAA
Organism: Chrysoperla carnea; assembly: GCF_905475395.1. Lineage (NCBI taxonomy): Eukaryota > Metazoa > Arthropoda > Insecta > Neuroptera > Chrysopidae > Chrysoperla > Chrysoperla carnea. The sequence goes on from NC_058339.1 coordinate 83,527,849, forward strand.
AGTTGAATTAAAAAAAAAAAATTAAGACCCTTTTGATGAAAGCAATGGTCAATGCATGGAAAAAAAAAACGTTCTTTGTTTAATTTTTTATTTATTTTTACATTCTATGTAAGAAGGATAACACTAATGAATGTTTAATAAAATAATATAGTCATTACTTTTTAATTTGACATCTGATATTTATTGTGGATCCACAAAATATATATGATATACATACACCTTCAATTTCATGCATGAAATATTACATACATGACGAGTCAATAGGGGTTTTATATAATACAAGAATGTTGAATGCATTTTATTTTGATACGAAAGAGTCCGTAAAATATTGAAAGTGGGATAATATATTGTCTAAACGCCGATCTAGGGAGTGACAAATCGGAGTAGACAAGTCTATTCTTTTCAGTAGTTAGCACATAACTTATATGTTGAGTCCTTTTGACTATTGAACGAATGGTTTCAGAGAAGTAAAGTTTAACCCCATACAAAAACTTTCTGTTCAAAACCAACCAGATTCATGTTTTGATAATATTTAGAGTAATTGGGATCCAAAAAACATACAATTTCCGATCATTTAACGCTTAGATGATATTTCTTAAGATTTCCCCAGAATTGCTCCGAAAAAAAACTTTTCGTACAAGATTTTAAGGAAAATTCACAAAAACTATTCTCTTAGTTTTTAATGATCGCAATTTTTGAACTATTTGGAACAATGTTGCCCTTTATACTTAGTTTCATTAAATTACGAAAAACAAATTTTTTCAAAATTTAATGTATGACCCAAATTTAGTTGAATTACATACTTGGTTTATCAAAATCGGATATAATTTTTAGGTTATTGAGCAAAAATAATTTTTTGGATTCTGATGACGTATAAAGTTCAAAAAATTGATTTTTTGGATAATACAACCAAATTTTATCCAATTTGTATGGAATTTTTTTTGAAACCCACTAATTTTGGGTTACACTTTCTAGTTTTGATGTTAGTTTTGCGCTACAGTTCACCTTTGTATATAAGTTAGGACCAGGACCCCACATTTTTGACCTATTATAGTGAGGATAAATTTGATACGAAATTTCAAAATTATGACCTAAATTTAATTGGATTACATACTTGATTTATCAAAATTGGATATAATTTGGAAGTTATGGAGCAAAATTAAATTTTTGACTTTGATGGTGTCAGAAAGTTTAAAAAATTGATTTTTTTGGATAACACAGACAAATTTTATTCCATTTGTATGCAATTTTTTTTGAAACCCACTGATTTGGGGTCACTCTTCTCAGTTGTGATGTTAGTTTTTCGTTACAATTCACCTTTGTGCGGAAATTATCAAAAACAACTCACCAAATCGTTAAATAAACTCGACTTTTATACTTTTTGGGTCATAATGATCCTATATACTAAGTTATATTGAATTCCGAAACGAAAATTTACTCAAACCTTAAGACAATCGAAAAACAAAAAACACATTTTTGTTTCCAATTTGGATAAAAATCATTTTATAGAGTCATTTCGACATAAAAAAAATACAATAATCGCATTCTTTACTATTAGATTAGTAGTTTCTGAGTTATCACCTAAATTTATACACAAATTGGGAGATTTCAGAGCAATTTTATCCTTCCTTACGCTACCACCAATTATTATACACTAACGAACACAGGATCATAACTTTTTCCCAGCTACAAAATCTTACGTGACCTCTGTACAAAATACTTGCTGTTTATACTAATTTTTTTAAGTAAGTATGCTGAGGGAATTTTAAGGGGTAGTCTGTATGTCTGCGTTTTCTTTTGTAATTGCTTTTTTTTTTAAAACACTTCAATCTTTAAAAGAAATTATTTGATTAGATAATTTGTAAAAATCACCCTCTGAAAAAGAAATAAATTAAAAGAATCAATCATTTTGTTGCACACAAATTCTCTAGAGATTATTTTATGGGGGTTGTTTATAACTTCAATTTTGGTTTCAAATTTGAAAACTCATCTTTGCAATTGCATTTTTCTATAGGGAATATTTTTTCATGTATTCTCTGAAAACTAAAAGTATTGTTTTACGAATCAATCAAAGTATTATTGGAAAGCTATCAACTTGTGAAAAATTTCCCCCAAAATAAAAGAAGAGATAATTTATTTAACTTCTCATCCTTCAATTAATGTGCTTTAAGAAGTTGTGAAAAGAATTATTTCACTTTTAACATCTCCAGTAACTTTTTAAGTAAACATCCTCTATATATTAACAAAATAATGCCAAAAATGTATTTTTATTAAAATTTCTCACACAATAATTTTATTGGTCGGTGAGAAAAAATTATATTCGAAAATATTTTTTTTGAATAGAAGGATCATATTCATATATTCAAAGGAATAACACAGGTATGAAATTCTTCTAATAGAATAATCATATAAAATATTTTTAGAAATATAATAAAAAAAAAAATATTTTTATTGAATAGATACTTACAAAAGACTTCATAAGTTTGTTTGCCATTTAATTTAAACCACCATGCCATTTGTTACCCGACAACCGGACTCTCGTGGAGTATCCTCAACGAGTATACTCTCAAAAATTAGCCGATTCACATCCTACTTCGTAAGTATCTCTCGATTTTTAGCGATATGTAAGTCTGTTGTATCTTTTTTTAATTATGTTTTTAAATTAAAGTTCTTAATTTACAATTTTATTTCGAGTATCGTGGAATTTTTATTTCAGTAACTATAAACTTCTGGATGTTACCGTGCATGGAATAAAACCACATATCATATATTCCCCCGTTCCAAAATAATGTATTAAATAGGTAGGTACATACTGTATGTAATATGAGTCATACATACATAAGCGACTCATATAGCTCGCGCTGTAATAATCTGTCTCGTAAATATTGTTATAGTGCGTAATATTAGTTGAAAGTAAATATAATTTATGATACACTTCAGGGTATTATTAACTTTCTTATAAAAAGTTATGTTTCTCACTTCGAAAATAGAAATCAATGAAACTTTTTTACTTTGTTTTGAATTTTGATATATTTAATTATACCATGGCATTAGTATAAAAAGCTATTATAAATAATAAAAAGGCAACAGCACACAATGTTCTCAAGCGACTTCTCATTCAGGTACAGACTGTTGCTATGTTGCTTTCTTGTTGATTATCTTCAATGATCGGTCGTGAATCGATATTTTCAACGCATGTGGCTTCCAAGATGACGATACAAATTATGATAACTACCAAAACACGAATTCTTGTCCCCGAACTAAAAAACTATTATAGTAAAATCGCTCAACGCGAGTAGAAGTATTTACTTCAATAAATTGAAAAAATAAATACAATCCCTATCCCTATATATTATAAATGTGAAAGCAAGAATGCTTTTTTGTTTGTTTGTTTGTTACGCTTTCACGTTAAATGTAATGAATGGATTTGAATGAAACTGGACAATAATGTAGCTCATACACCAGAATAACATATGAGCTGTAAATTATAACGATATATTAAAAAAAATGTAATTTAATCTTTAAAATAGAAATGTCAAACAAATCATGGCCATCTTTTCTGATATACTCAATGAATTATGATTATTTTACACTTTGAAAAATTGAAAACTGCATATAGTTTAGCTGTGTAAAACAATGCCTTCGAGTGTTATGGAAGGGGGATAAGTGATTTCAAGAGATGTGGAGGGTATCAAGCGGTGATTTTTACTTTAAAGCCCAGTAAAGAGGGCGGAAAGCAAGCTAGTAATTAACTAAAGCAGATTGTTATTGATCTGACTGACACTGGAGTTCAAATTTACCCCGACTAGTAACATGATGTTTGCCTCAATCTTTGATAGCTATTATATAAAGTAACTGTGTATAAATATGTAAAACGTAATATACCATATCGGTACATACGTTTTAACAATTTTTCATGGTAAGTCTATAAATATGTCGTTAAATAAATACTCCTTTTTTCATTTTATTTCATATGAATTTAATATGTAAGTTATTATAAAGCAGAGCATTGTATGGGAATGTTGCTCTAAGATTACGGTTTATTTATTGTTTTCCACTTTTTGTTCGTCCACAGTTTTGTAAAAAAGTATATAAGATATATTTTTAATTTTTTTAAATCAGTAGTTTTGGTGTTGGTACAGAAAAATTCATTACTTTTTGAGCTCATGACAAATAAATTAAAACCTATCATATTAATGTCATACTGTGTATCTATTGCGTCGCACTATAGAGGGCTTATCTACCAACGATACGATTAAAAGATGGCCTCTATAAAAGCTATGCGATTTAAAATTCATAATTTTTACTCTGAACAAGATAAAATATTCCAAATAGGTGGTTTTCAATGGGATAAAGTTGAGGAAACAATTTTAGAAGCATTGACGGTCTCTGCAAGCTGCTATAAATTTGTCGAAATTGTCGATATTTAACACGCAAAACATAGAAATAAAACTATTTAGACATTTTTGAAAATTTTTGGAACTACGTTCCTTATCGCACGTTACCGTTCATATTTGTTTGCTGGTTTGGAAATAAAACTAAAAAAAATTCAACAACAAAAAAACGACATCAAAAACCGACTATTTTCGTCTAGGTAACCTAGAAAATTAAAAATTTTTCAATCGATTCAGCTTGCCACGAATTTTGAATAAATACAAAAATAATATTATAATTGTTAATTTGTATTTTTTGTCAAAATTTTATGTTTTATCATTTAAAAAATTGAGTTGTGAAAGTTACCAGAAGTTAAACATAATAACAGAGATAATTTAAGTACAATAAAATTTGTATGTTATGTCGTAATAAAAACTGGATATATGTAAATGAACAAATTAAGGATGCTTTGAGCCTAAATATGATATAACTGACCGATTGCTTTACGAAAAAATAATAAGCACAGATTACTTTTTGATGAATATCAGGCGAATACAGAAGTTAGCGGCAATGTTTTTCTATTTACCTATATGCTGCGACAATGTGCTGTTCAACTTAATGTTGAGTTAAGTAAATGACCCTGAAGATTGAAGTCAAATTCACAGGAGTCTTCTCTCATAGAACTTATATTGAATTTTTTACAGTAAGTAAGGTAAGGTAAAAATCAAACTTACAATCTCAGTCTAAAAACATGTCAATTAAGTCTCACTAGTTAATTAATATCTACTATATAAAAAAAAAATAATCTATTTATTTTTTAAATTAATTTAAATTAAATCACTTATCTAAATTAAATTATGTAATTATTATAAACACAACATTAGTTATAATAACATTTATATAGAAAGAGATCATCTTCATGACCTTTTGCAGTTAAGAGTTGTAAATTACATTAAATTTATTATTACATACAAAAATATAGACATCAATTTAGGAAATTGTTTATTATTACTGGTAGTGTGTAGTTATTATAGATATAATAATTTTTATTTTTTTATTATTAATAAAAAAAACTGTACGGAACTCAGAGGCAAGAGCTTGTGATGCTGGTACGCTCGCTATGTACATCAAAACAGCATGAACCTAACACATTCAGTTATATTTTATTTATTTATTTAAGTACATAAATAATGCCTCTATGATAAAATTATATGTACCTTTAATAGAAGAGTACAGTACATACAGTTGAAATATTTTAACGATGTATAGAAAGCGCTTTTGTATAGAAAGCGCATATTTAACCTCTAAGCTACACATCTCTGTCCCAATAAAATAATTAATACCGCAGTGTTTTGGACAGTTATGGAAAGTTATTTTCATTATCTTGGATGTATGGGCCATAAGGTATAAAACTAACTTGGTTAAGAACAAATTGAAAACAATCGTAACATGTAAGAAAGTTCAATATGAACAACTTATATGAAAGTTCTCTACGGACAGTTATTGAGGAAGGACGTAATTTCAGTGCAGTGCTACAAATAGTTGTTCAATTATTATAAATTATATTGGTTGTGAATAAATTTTGAATTCAAAATTGTAACTTGAGATTTTTATGGAACAATGAATGTGATTTTACTTTGAACATTAAATTATCGCAAAGTTTTTAAGGAATTATCCTAGTAGTGGTTTATCGTGGTTTAATATTATAATATTTATATGTCAACGTTATAATGTTTGATATTTACGCACCAGACCAGTACAGTAGAAATGAGAGAACTGTTTATATAGTTTATGTGATTTAATTAAAACTAAGTTTAAAAGTAATTTGTTGTGACAGTTGAAAATCACTAAATACGTCAGTATATATTTTCAGTGATGGCAACAAAAATATGACTTGATCTTTTAATACGAAAAAGTTAAATGTCATTAGTGAACTTTATTATTTGTTAATATAATAAATATTATTATTATTATTATTACATATTTAATTCAAATGTGTTTGTGTCGAGTAATTATTTTAATAAAATAGTTCGAGATGTGATGCAAATGGACGGAGAATTATATAAATGAAACCACAATATCACTACACATAGAACTGAACAGTTTAGCTTTGAACTTTTGTTTTGACTAGACATAACAATGCTGTCATTTACTATCACATTTTCGATGTATGCATTTTATTTATCTTTCTTAGGTATAAAGCTCTCCTATATTTTTTACACCAAGTATATATGAAATATACATAGTATATTAAGTTTAGTCCCAAGTTTTTAACGCTTAAAAATATTGATGCTACGAACAAAATTTTGATATAGGTGTTCATAGAATCACTTAATTTGAAACTTTTTTCGTAAACATCACTGTTTACCCGTGAGAGCGCAAATTATGCGCAAATTGTATAGTATGTAGGTTATGGATATATCAGTTATATATGTGTAACATATATGTATGTGTTTTGGAAAGAGTAATGAACACTGTCTATACATGGTATTTTAACAGTTAACTCAGACAATTGTTTATTTTCACTTGTTTGGACTAATTTGTAGCAAGCCCAAAATTTGTGGGGACGTAGTGCTTAGATAGTCAAACTGAACCATGGCGATTTTGATAGTATTGGGATTTTAAAGTTATGGGATGGATTTTTGAATATAGTGATGAATATCGGTTATTTTTTTAGGAATAATGGACTCTCCGACATTGACAACTTTTATCCGATACTCAACGGACTATGGACGACCTACTTTCTTGAGCATCAGATCGAAGCTTATAGTGTCTATTCGTATTAGAATAAGAAAAAACATTCATGTTAGAAATACAGTGTTGTTGCTAAAAAATCACAAAAATGTACACTAATTTTATACCTATATTACCACAAAGAGAAGTTGAGTTTTGAACTTTTGTTTTGATTAGACAAAACGGTGGTATCATTTACTCTGACATTTCGAAGTATGAATTTTATGTCAATCTTTCTGTAGAGTATATAATATAGTTATTATACCAAGAAGATTTTTTTTTCGTTGGCCAAAGTCTATATTTGTGGTTAAAGAGCCCAACTAGTCTCAACTTGAACGGCACCTGAAATATCATAGTATATGCGCCTCACAATATACAAGTAAATGTCTCTCCAATTGTCAGCCCCAGATGAGTACCTACTCGATTTTCAAAAATTTGAAAACTAACTTTTGAGACCAATGGGTGGTTTTGTTCACTAAAATATGCACTAAAAAAAAATTCTGAATACCAACCAATATGAAGTTGTCTCAACCTCATCGCGAGATCATAATTCAGAGTCCTAATTCTACAGCCTAACTAACAGCGCTATCGATGCTTGTTACATATATACCAAAAAATTGGGAAAATGTTATAAAAATGATCAATATGTTTATTTCAAACTCTCTGTTAACTGGTTACAACAATCTTCATCAAGTTGTCTCAATTAATCAATTCGATTAATTTACACAATTATATATTCCAACTATAAGTACAATTTTATTTTCCAATAATAAAATGTATGACTTTAAACTAAAATCAATCTGTTTCATAAAAATAATGTATTTGTTTATTTAACTTCTATGATTTTGTATCAATGATTTCATATTTTAAATTCAATCCCATTCAATTGTAAATACAAATATCCAGTTGTACTTGTTCCAATCGTTAGGCAATTGTTTGAATGTATTTTTACTTTATTTCAATATGAAACGGCCAACAAATTTAAACGTCGAGATCTTTCGATTATTATCGATGTTTTGTTTTATGATATAATGGCGTTAACTATAAAGCCAAATAATTTTTCAATTATCTTTAAAGTTTCTAAATTAAGTTTTATAAGTAGATATTTTCAATATTTTTTTCAATCTTTGAATTAAAGCAAATATAACATTGAAGAAAGTTTCGAAAAATTTGCCATAACGTTTTGTAATAATTCAAAGACATTGATTAATGGTTTTATAAATTGACTTCAAATTTTCTTGAAATCTTCCTACGAAAATTCTCATAATGTTTTTGTTTGGCCTAAATATTCGATAAAACCGTTCAACTGTTATTATTGTTGTTATCAATAATGAAAAAAAGCTTCATCAATAATTCAAAATAGAATTTTTAAGGTTCGTTTCATCTTATCACAAAGTACAAGAAAAAAATTTTTCCCTAAAAAAAGATTAAAGTCCTTTTACATTTTCTTTTCTTTTCACATTGTGTAGTAAAAAAAAGATGAAATCCTACGTATTTTCTTGAATATTGATGTTGTTACGGGTGGATTGCCCTGTGCGACTCACACTCATCCAAAATATATACAGTTACCGAAGTTCTATTCACAAGAGTATTTTTGATTATTTTCATAAACTATTCTACTACAGTAAACAGAGTAACGAGAAAGAAAAATTAAATAAATGAAAAACACCTAGCACAATGTTTTTTTATTCTGATGATGTTAGGATACATCGAATCAAATTAATTGAAACCATAAAAATAAACGTTTTTATATTTCCAAAAGCTTTCTCGAATGTGTTTACGAAAATTAATAAAGGTTTTAGTAAACTTTAATTGTTAACGCAAAGAAATATGGTCTGCCTTATTACAAATTGTGATTCATAATTTTCAGTTCAGAAATTTCCCTAAAATATTATTTTAGGTATACAGCTATCAATCGAAAGTATACTCCATTAACTATTAAAACTGATTCGAATAGCTGTCTCTGGAACTTCTGCAGAAGTTGATTCCTTCGAGGTTATTTTCTATGACTTTTTGCAAGTTCCGGACAGTTATTTCAGCTTTACATTTTTGTTATATTACTATAACATTACATGTTACATATAACAAGACATATATTGTTATAGTTATACACAATGCTTTTTATTTTATTTCGAGTATCGTGGTATTTATTTCAATAACTATGTCTTAACTCGGAGTCAATAAAAATTCATTCTTATACTAACTTTGATAAATTCTCATAAACCTACAGAGAATCGATATGAATTTTTCACAAAAGTATAAAAAGATGATTAATTAATAAATAAAATTTTAAATTGTTCGTAGCATTTTTATTTTTACGGCATCGAAACACCTTAAAGTTAATGTTAACTGACTTAATCATATACAATTTGTCAATCACTTTCAATTTTGTATTGATGAAAGTGCTCAAATTTAAGACAAAACTTTCTAATCGCTATATCTAGAAGTAAACGTAAATCGGAGTAAGTTAATCAGGTAATGTTATGTTATATTTGATGTCCACGAATTTGATGTTCCGCTGATAATTTGATTTATCAGCTCCTCAATTAATTTCAGAGGTTGAGTCATGCATTTACCATGCACTACATGAGCCCATAACAACTATTAATTAACTTATTTTTTGTTGTGACGGCGGGAATCGAACCAACTACACTAGACATATCGCGAACTAAATTGGAAACGCCTTAACCAACTGAGGTACTAGGGTGGACAATACTTATTTCGGTTTAAATCTTCTATAAATATATAGGAGACTTTCTATAGATCTATATAGATAGATAGTCACTCATCACGATATCTCTGGAACTATAAGACCTAGAGACTTGAAATTTGGCAGGAATATTCCTTTTGCCAAGTAGAGGTCATTTTACGAAATTCCACCCACAAGGGGGGTTGCGGGGGTGTTCATGAATAAAAAATTCATATTTTTAAATTATGGCTTTTAATAGTTCAAAACTTGGTCAGAATGTTTTAAATTACATTTAGAAATTTTTTTAACCTTCGGAGGGTAGAAAGGTGTAGCGAGAAAGTGGGAAGGAAATATCGAATATTTACAAATATACCTAAGTGGGGTATCAAATAAAAGAGCATGACGTGTACATTACAAAAATGTTATCCAACGCGAGGAAATGTAGAGGGAGGGGTGCAAGTGGGGATGTTGCCCAGCAAAGCGGGTATATTTTACGCCACGCAAAGCGGGCGGGTAACAGCTAGTTTAAATATATCAGGCCTATTCAATTTTTCCAACATCGTAGTATCCATACCTTCTACCCCCTTAATAGTGATAAGTGTTCAATCACCATTAGTGTATATTTTTCAGATGGATATAATATAAGTGTATTTTTCTATAAAATACGACAACAAAATCTTGGGGGTGGCATATACAGATGATTGATTAACTCTAATATACATGTATGTATATGTGTGTTATCCTGTGTGATATGTGTGTTTGTTTGTTGTATGTATGTACCACTTTGAAAGGCCTTAATAACTTTTGTTGTTAGTACATTATACATTTGAAAAAAAAATGACAGACGTTATCTCCAACACAAACCCTTGGAGCAATTTAATGCTCTAACGTGTCGACTGAGAATAATATGTGAACATATATGTGAATATAACGCCTTTATATATCTCCTATAATAATATGGCCGGTGGTTTTCTTCTAGCTTTGTAAGAGAAAATTATTGTTTTCAACCCGAAAATCGTAAACGAAACATATGCGCTTTTTCCAAGTACCAAAAGCGAAATCTTTTTTTTCAATTTGTTTTTTGGTTTCATTTAGAATTCGAACCTATTGCAACAAAATTGGTAGATAAATTTCACTTTTTCTGTGGGCCAATTTAGTGATTTTCGGGCACACTCACTGTTACCTACATTATCATCAATCATATTTCATGTCCCTTAATCTATTTTACCTTTGTAAGTCGATGCATATATTCAGGGTTGTTCACGTTTTACGACACAGTAGATTATAGCTAAACGGCTTGATATAACCCAAATTTGTTTTAGGAATAGATGGAGGATTATGGCAGAATATTTTTAAATTATTTTCGTAATATACAGAGTGACCAAAAACGCGGAATATGTCAAAGTTGTATTTTTTTTAATGGATCAACCTGTTGGTTATCTCTTTTTTGGGTTTTACGATCAATATAAAAGTATTTTTTCATCAAGATTTATCTCACCGCAACTTCACGGTTTTTTATAAATATTGTTGGGGTTTTTTATAATTTTGTAAACTCTTGTCTGAAATAATAATACCAATTTTAACTTATAATTTCCCAAAGCTTATATCAGTTTCTCAAACAAAATTTAACTTAGAGTCAAATAATCGATTGAGTTTCTTGTTGCAACTGTAAACAATTGAATTATGTATACATGTTAAAGAATTACAAGTATTATAAGATGATAACAATTGTTTAACTTAAAAACAATTCAGGGTTTTTGTCTAAGCAAATGTAAATTGTAACTGTTAACTATCAAATACCATCAACTTTCCTATTGATAACTGTGTACGTTTTCATGAAAAACGTACATTTTCAGAAACGAACTGATTTAAACAGATTTAATATGCTATTAAAGCCAACTTAATTGTCCTAGTGATCCAACAATTCGCATCATTGTGCAAATTGTAAATTGAGTAAGGCGTGAGTATTATCTAGCGTGCGTTCAGCCAAGAATACTGCTTTCGATTTCTTTCTATGAGATGCTTATAGAGTCGCGTCTATATCAACAAATCTGCAACGTTGAAGCACTTAAACGCTAACATCCGCTAAGTTATACCGGAAATAGCCCACCGGCACTTCAAAATCATAAAAAATTAATTAGACTCCTCGGAATCAGAAACGAGAAAAGGAGGTGCACTAGTATGTCTCCATAATACGATAAATTATTGAATTACAAATTATTGGTCAAGTCTCTTAGACTCGCATCTACCAGGGTTTGTTTTTTTATTATGAAAACAATATTATTTCGTTTTCTTACATCATTAAATAACTGACAAAAAATTTTAATCAAATAAAACTATTTTTTTGTCAAAAATCAAACAAAGAAATATTTCTTATTTCTAAAAGTTACTATGTTAGATAGATACACTTCCGATATGAAGTTTATTAGGGACAATGGACTGTAATTTTGTGTCTAAAGAAAGTCATTTTATTCGTTGGCAAAAAAAAAGTCATCTCTAATCGAAAATCGCCTAAAAACCTTGAATGAACCCAGACAAGATTGATGGACAATAGACGTACACGTAGAGATGGACAATAGACATACAATAGACATACATATACCTAGTCATTGTCTATGAAAATGTATTTATTGTTGATTGAGTACATATGTCTAATTGCTAATAAATAATGAAAAGTTCACTTTGGCTTGTTATTTCAGCTATTATCCCCCCTTAAAGTCATCTCAATTCAAATACAGAAAAACGTAATACATTGAAGATATTAAATTACAATTTCTATTCTAGTATAATCACGGGGAAATGACCCTTGAAATTCGAGTATTCTCTACAATAATTTTATTATTCATTATCGAAATAAATGAGTTGATAATGTGCCAAATTTTGTGTAAGACATTTTTTCAACCACACCCCGTGTGTTTAATTTATTGAATATGGGCGTCGAACTAAAATTTTAAATAAGATAATTTGAATAAATTTTAAGGTCGAAAAAAGTTATTAGAAATTTTAAGCATAAGATCAAGTTATGTGGGTATAGTGGGTTGAATAGAAAATTTTATCTATTAGGAACATTCCAAGTGAATATTTATCCACTAGAAACTTCGAAAATTTATTTTTTATAAACAAGGAATCGAAACTGGGGCTATTCGATTCATGCCAAGCGTCCTACAAACTCGATAATATATGATTACAAAACAATACAAATATTTTTTCTGTTTTCCGTCGACAGAAAAACTTTCAATGAATTGATAAATGAGATCATTTTGCGGAATTTGAAACGTGTAAGTGATTTTTCTTTGCGAACATGAGTCGGTCGTTGAATGAAAATACGTTGTATGACAAAAACTTAAATAACCCTATTTCGTAATTTTAACCTCCATAAACATTCCATTTTGGACCTTTTTTCTCCTTCATTTACGTTTTTCCCAACATCCATCCCCTAACCGCTAACCAGCTACATGCTCCAAATGAGCATGATCTACTAAGTCTGCATAAAATATTAAAAAACATAAATTGGCTCAAAATTTTTTTAGATCTATATTAGCATTTTTCTCAAAATACACAATGCCAACCTACGACCTTATTGCCTCCAGCGCCTCTTTTAATACCTACTGTACTGTGAATTTTATTGGCACCACCAATTCTCGTGAATTCCTTTAACAGTCAATGTCTGATATACATTATTCATAAATGTGAAATGTCACGTAATCTATAAACACCTAATTAAAATTAATGAAATAGTTTAATTAAAATTAAAGTCGTAAATAATTTTTCGCAAAACTAAACATACCGAATATACATAAAAATTGTAAATTTTTTTCCTCAAAACACAGATGCGTTGTATATTTATTCAAAACATGTCAGATTAAAGTATAAAAAATAATTGTATGTTTTCAGTTTCTATTTATATAAAAAATAAAATTAAAATAAAACAAAAGTTTTTTTATTTTTGTATATTAATAATCCGCAGGCCTACGCCTAAAATACATCGATTACCTTGCCGTTGAGACTTTTTATGTCCTGTTGTAGGATAGTTTGGTTTTTTATGCCCCGCTGCACGGTATTGGAGGCCCAAACGTTCTGTGTTAATGGGTCCAGAAGTTTTTTTGGTTCACTTTCAAGCTTTAAATTGATAGAAAAATCATATGCTGGACATTTAATAAAAACATGGTATCCATTGTCCGAAATCTTCCCTAGTTATCGAGTTTTTTTCCTATGTAAGATGTCAAATAAAATCTAAACACAAAGTTATAAATGTAACAATAATGGAGGTTAACCTCCGTTTCTCAAATCACGTTTATAACAGAGGCCACACACATCATTATTTTTAATCTTTATTATTTGTTAAACCACATCAAATATACAATTAATTTTTTGATGTGGGTGGAGTTGGTTACTTCGTTCTTATTCAAGCGACGACATTGTGGTTAATTTACCGTCCCATTAATTATTTTGTTCACACTACCGCTGCCTGGATTCGAGCCCGCAATCTCTTAGCCAGTAGTCAAAACAAGTAAAAACGCCTTATCCCACTCGGCTAATGAGTTTTTTCTAATGTAAGATGTCAAAAGACACTGGTTGGGCGGCAGGCATGCTTAACGCCTGGGCCTGGCAGTGTATCACGACTATTGCAGGAGCTGTCACAGTGGCGAGGAAGAGGGTACAATGTCTCATCTTCTTAGTCACTGCCCAGCTCTTTCTATAAGGAGATGGACTTACTTGAACCAGCCTCTCTTTGACGACCTCTCCAACTAAAATGTCGTCGACGTCAAAGTTCTCCTGCTGTTCTTAAACAGCTCCAAATGGTTCATGGAGTAGTGGCCAAGGATTGGTCAACCCTTTTTCGGTATCACAACGGCCTCTATGGTCTAAGTGTGTCCCACCCCATCTACTCTAATCTAACCTAACCTAAGATATCAAACAAAACTTAAACACATAGTTAAAACACATATAGATAAAGTCTCGACGGTCATCTAATCAGTAAGGATTTTAGATATGGGTCTGCATGATAAAGTCTCAACGTGATGTAGTCAGTCAGTTTTTTATACATGGGCCAACGGACTATAATTTTGACAGAGATAATTTAAAATAAAGATCATTAGTAAAATTAATTAACAGCAAAAAGTTAATATAAACATTACATATAATGTAAACATACATAGAATGTAGTATGTATGTAAATGTAATTTTTGTAATGTATGGCTCACAAAAATAAGTCTTATTTTCATACGTTTATTTTTAATGAATTCCTAACTATGCTGCGTACAAATCCGATGTAATAAATTTTATGTTCTTATTTACAGAGTGAAAACATAAAAAAAACTAAGTTAATAATTATGTTTTATCTTTCCAGTTTTTTAATGTAATATAATTTTATCAAAATATTTTCATTAAGGTTGATCGGACATTACAATGTTAAAGTAGATAAAAATCTGAATGTTGTAAAAATTTGACGAAGAGTTTTCATGTAATTAATCATTTATAATTGGAATTTTAACATGTTGGAAATAGCAAATGTCCCTCCACCTAAACATTAAATAATTAAAAACTTATACTTTTATAAATTAAAGCCTGTACATTACGTTAAAATTAAAAAAAAAAATCTGACGAAGAGTTTTTTAAATATGTTCACTAAAAAGAGAAAAAATTCACGAAAATTTTTATCCGCCGAGACGGGCAGAGCCAAAAGACGATTGTAGTAGAAGACAGTGGGTATTGTAAAATTGCAGTGCACTCTCCGATCAACCTTTAAAGCAGGCATGGACAAACTATGGCTTAGAGAAGTCCCTAAAACTTCTGTAACTAACATACGAGTAAGACAGTGACAACCAAAAATACAAATAAGACAGAGAGACTACATTTTTTCCTACCTATCTCATTACTATTAGAGAAACTGAGATAGGTAGAAGAGTCTTATACCCATCTCGCTTCCTCCTCTATGAGCAATGCGGACTTGGATAAAGAGACACACAATAAACTTATAAAAATGGTGACTTCGACTTAAAATAACTCGTCCATGCCTGCTTTAAAGTCTACGCTTGTGTTTTATCATCTATTATTGAACCCTGAGAAAATAAACATGGACATAAATTTAACGCGATCATCTACATGTGCCACTGTCAATTTCAAGCCAAGTTACGAAAGCTAAAAAGCAAAAAACAGGTAGAAAAGACCTCACAGAGGTGATTTAGGAAATAAAAAGAAAATAGGTGGGAAAGTTGACTCACGAGGACTTAACAAACAGATGGGCACCCATTTCGCTAATTTCTAAACATTCCTTTATACTTATAGAAAACCGGGCAAAAATACTCGTAGAGTTCCTTCTACATGTTGTTAAAAATGTATCACAAAATCTTTCAGCAGTCATGCTGAAAATTACTTACAATTTCTATACAATTCCTGTTTTAATACAACAGTTCATGCACATATAACTGGTACACATAGCATTTTTTTTTATGAATACAAATTAATTTTAATTTCTTATAATTTTCACTTTTTATGGTAAAAACATAAATAATATAATAATAAAATATTTTAAATAATTTAGTGAAATTCAGAAGACTATAATAGTCCTAGCATAATTTTCCCAAAATTTTTTGTGAAAAGGCAGTTTTTGAATGGACCAAAAAATATTATACCTATCTACAAAATAATACACTATGTTGGTCGTAATAACGATATTTATTTTGACGCACTTTAATCAAAAGATTTTGAATTTAGGAGATTTTATGGTGAGAAATATTTCTTGTACCTCTGAAAAAAATACATGAATTTGTAGATAAAAATAAGATTGGACAGTTTATGAAATTATGAATTTTTTTTAAATGTTGACTTTTTATAAGCTTTATAAATATTATAATCCACTTGCAAAATATATACCACATTATAAGATAATAATTATGGTGACACATTTACAAAAACTTTTGCTTTTATGAATAAAATTTTATTATTTCTTATTTTTTTAGCAATAAATATTTTTCTTATTAAAATCTCTTTTTAACATTAACATTAAAAACATAAAAAACCACGATAAAACGGAAATACCAAAAAATAATAAATTCGCTGTCTTTGTTTCACGCAAATGTAAGTATACTCATTAAAAAAGATAGTGTTCGTATAGCTTTCTGAGAATATATCCGTATTGAAAAATTCAATTTTTTTTATTTGTTTGTTGAACCGATTTCAAAAAATGAAGCTTCTTTATTATTTTATCTCCACATTCCAATGAAGTAACAATATCTTTACGTTTCAAAGTTTTATGAATCCATAAAAACAACTTACGTGGCTCAATTATGTTATTTTGTATATAAAAATAAGGTACTTTCGGTAGTGACAAATAAATTATGAAATTTGAAAAAAGTTAAAATTTATGTAAAAATATACTCCAATATTCTGATTTCGAGTCATAAAAGCACATTTTCTAATATTGAATTTTCTTTTCTAATATTGAAAATAAAAATCGTAGTTTTTAAACTGTATATCACGTGGCCTAAAACGCGGGCAAGCCCTGATGTGATGTCATATCGGTATGAACCATAGACCATCAGTTAGTTCAGTGTAGACAGCTGGATATAATATATCCATAGATAATAAATATTTATATTTATTATAATTAGTTGTCGATGAATATATCTGTCAAACTTATCTGTGTTATTTCGTACAATGATACCGATATTACGTCACCAAATTGGATGACAGCGTTTTTGAAGTTTAAAAAGGGTTTAAAATTTAATTTTAGTTTTTGGCAAGAAAGCGTGTGTATTTTTCCGAAATAAATTTTGGTGGCTTTTTATTAGCAAAATCAACATTTCGAAGTACTTTTTCAAATATAGTAGAATACCCTATTATTGTAAATATGGCGTTTTCATTCACGAATTTTACAAAGTGAACATTGCACTTTGTGGCCTGTCGAAAAATTAATTGCTTCTATTATTTATGATTCGACTATACTTTTTCATTAAAGCGACGCAGCAAAGGTGAATAAGGCTTATACCACAATTCGCAATCAGACCATGATTTCTAAAGGTTTTTTTTTTCAATTAATGAGTATTTAATACGCCTTCTGTATAAATTTGTTTAGTATTTTTTGTCGTTTTAATAAACTTTAAGATAAAATATCGAATGTAATTGTTAATTGTTAGAATTTAGCTTGATTTTCAACAATAAAAAAATCCTGCCAATAATGTTACAAAAGCTTACCATTCACATTTTTTGTAAATTGTGATGGAATTTTTTATAAATGGAGTAAATTTTAATTTTTGTCATAACTTTATTTTGACGGGTTGGCAAACAAATATTTGGGCAGGACAAACGTGGACAAATCGTTGCCAAACGAATGACATCTGTTTTTTGTAGAAATTTTCATTTGGGGGTGCTGATGTCAAATTTTAATTTCCTCAAAATTTAATATTGAAGGCTTAGCGAAAAATTTTTTTGGATGGACAAACGTGGACAAACCATTGCTCACGAATGGCATTTCCACTTTGTGAAAATTCGCATTTAGGGGTGCTGATGAAAATTTTAATTTCCTCATATCTTGAAATTGAAGTGTGGACAAATATAAATTTTGGGTGGACAAACGTGGACAAATAATTTTCAAACGAACGACATCTGAATTTTATGAAAATTTACATCTGGGGGTGCTGATGTAAAAATTTTAAATTTGGTCATAAATTCCAATTTGAGGGTTGACAAAGGAAAATTTTGGGTGGACAAATGTGGACAAATGATGAACAAACGAATCCAATCAGCAGTTTATGAAAATTCGAATTTGGGGGTGCTATTTTCACAGGGCCTAATAAATGTTGGTTTTTTTAGTCAAGAAGTGTTTTTAAAAATGTTACCATTTACAAGAAAAAATTTTTATCAATAATATTCCTCAAATTTGATGCTTTAAAATTAAACCTTTTTGTTATCATTTCAAGTCTTGTTATCATATCATTTTCAATTTACAGTATCGAAATACCTTAAGTATTCTTGTATAGTGTCTCTTGTGAAAAATTATTATCGATTCTCTATACGGTTTATAAGAAATGTGCACTTTTTTGGTTAAAACGCATTGACTTTGATAGTTAATTTCTCATAAACCGTTCAAAGAATCGATATGAATTTTTCACAAAAAACGCATAAAAGAATGCTTAAATGATAAATAAAATTTCAAATTCTTTGGACCATTTGCATTTTTTCAAAATTCATTTTGTTTGCATTTTGATAAACAGATACGCGTGTATTTCTTTTTGTAGTTTTGATTAGAATTTGTAGCATCTTTTTATATCATGTACCTATATATGAAATATACATAGTAATTATCTTAAGTTTAGTCCCAAGTTTGTAACACTTAAAAATATTGATGGTGCGAAAAAGATTTTGGTATAGGTGTTCATAGAATCACCTTATTAGTCCATTTCCGGTTGTCTGTCCGCCTGTCCGGCTGTCTGTCAACACGATAACTCAAAAACGAAAAGGGATATCAAGTTGAAATTTATAGTGTACTCAGGACGTATAAAGTGAGGTCAAGTTCGTAAATGAGCAATATAGGTTTATTGGGTCTTGGTTAAACATCACTGTTTACCCACGAGGGCGCTAATTAGGTGCAAATTTACTATAGTATGTTTTGATATGGCAATATCAGTTTTGTGTGTGTAGCTATTTAAAATTAGACATCTTTTATTATTTACGTGACGTCAAAAAACAAACACTTGCGTCATCAACACTGTCTATACATGGTATTTCAACAATTAACTCAGTCAATTGTTTTTTTTTCAATTGTTCTTTTTTAAAGTCGGTTCAATTTTTACTGCTTTTTTTTTAAATTCTGTTATCTAAACATGATTGTATACATATATATTATATTGGTTCTCGGTATTTTTTTTTTACTTTAATGGGATTTAATTTAGTTTTATATACATCTCATTGTTTGTATTTAATTTGCTAATTGAAAATTAAATAAATATTTGATTATTAATCTCATACAAAACCAATAGAATAGATAGAGATGCATATAGAACGGAATATTCTATTCTCTTTGGCTTTTTTATTTTTATTTTTTTATTATTTAACTATTATTCAATGCTGATAGAGAAATACGAATCAGTTTTCTAATTAAATTAATAGATATGTATATATAATGTTCGGTTTTGTGATCCAGTTTGTTGAAAAGGGAATGAACGGTACATTCTTTTAATCATACGTCATGATTTAAATCCGAATTGCAAAGAAATTTATTTTTGATAAACAGTTTTGGAATTTTGTTATATTTATAAGCCAATCGAATTAAAATCAGAGGGAACATACTATAGTTATTTACGATACTAGTGGGATAACAGCATTTTTAACGTACGCTTCCGAAATTTGCACATCAGGTGCGTAGTACGAGTCTTACAGAAGTACGTTACTAATGCTTTATTACACGTGTATCGTACAAAACCTTATCTACGTCTCTAAAATGTGCAAATAAACGATAATTATTACTTAAAATTTGTCATGGCTTATTGAGAAAGATAGAAAATTAAAAGTTATTAGTAATACTTTGACAGTAATTTGCAATGTGATAATAAATTTATTGCGATACAAGTGCTGTAATGAATTCATTACCACTCTAGTGCGGTAATAAACTATTTTTTCCTCACGTACTGAGTGAGAAAAGTACTTCTTTTCTCACAGGCGTAGATAAAAAATATTTCCAATTATTGGATAAATCATTTTGCTATGCTATGCCAGTGGCTTAAATTAAACTTCGATAACAGGCTTAAAATAGGTTTCGGCAATCGTTAAATTTGATAGTAAAAAATTATAATCTAACTCATAACAACACATTTCAAATGTATGAATGAACTGTTCTTATATTGATTGATTCATGCCATTAGTGATTAGTCCATTATTGAACTGTCCAAATTGGCTTTAGGGAGATTTACAGAATTATTGTACTCAAATCAAATAATCGGATTCGAATTTCGAGGGTTAAAATAAGTAAAACCTTTTTATAAAGAATAAAACTATTTTTTTTACAATTTTAACTTGCAATGTTAAAAAATATTGAAGAAATTGCGAAACTAAAAAGCCCAAAATTTGAAAAAATATGTGATGTTATACCCGACTACGTACTCCGAATACTTACTGCTCTCCAAATTTTAACGAGTAAGTCTCGAATATAATTGAGAGACAGTTTAAACATATACAACACGTAAGTTAGTTCGAATAATCCTTGATGGCTCAAACATATTGATGACTCAACTTTTAACTATCAAAACTTCACCCATTAGCTCGAGCCAATGAAGTTTAAATAACTCTACTACCTCTTTTTTCGCGTTCATCTAATTCATCGTTTTCTTCAGATTTGGCCGCAGTGTCTCCTGTCTATTCACAACTTTACATAATTCTATGCATAGTGAATACGGAATTAATATTTCGGAAACCATTGGTCAAATTGTCCCAGAATGTGTCAGTTCCAGAACTCTTGTGTTCATCTGATCATTATATCGAATGTCGGCTACCTATAGTTTCCCATTTTCACAAAATTATAAACTGGGATAGTTCTTAATAAAGCTGAATACAGCTGCATACCTCCCCCTCCCTTCATTTGCTCATCCTATTATTATGACATGTCCTGTACAATGTATATATTAAAAATATTATTGAATTGAAATTAAATCGAATTCACGATGGAAATGCACGTTTGAGGAATTTTCACTACTGTATCTATATTTTTGGACATTCCTGTCTTTAAAATCCCAGAATTTAGAAAAAATGCATTTATGCATTTAAAAAATTCATTTTACCCATTTTTTCTTAACAGCCAATTCAAAACAAAATAATATCGTTTTATTAAGAAATCATTCATTGTTATCGAAAACAATCCAATTAAATTTTTTATCAAAATCGGCAAATCAATTATTTTTTGTGCAACTGATCCAATTAATTTCATTTTAAAGCTGAGCTATATAAAAGCCAATACACATTCCAACATTCCATTTATTCTATAAACTATAAGCAAACCACCATCCAACCAGATAAATTAAAACAGCAGAAATGTATTTAATTTTTTTTTCATCACCATACGCCCAGACATATCCTTGAAACATCACACACAGGCAGTATATGAACACATGCCGAATATTTGTTGTTGCAAAAACAACATATGGATTTTTAATTTAATATAAAATCTATTTTTAGGAAACAGACCATCCTCATATGTGATTGAATATTGTAAACATTATAAGCGTCTTCATCCTTTCCAAAAACACATTATTAAAATCATTTTGTTTTGAAAGGGCATTTTAAATTATTATAGATATACAAAATATACCCCGTAAATAACACAAACCTAATACCAAAAAGTCATTATATAACTGTCATTGATACATGGTGTGGCAAAGGTTCTTTTACCACCGAAGGCCGAAGTAATTATTCGTATCTAATATATCAAGCTTTGAAGTACTTTACCTCTCCTACAAATTTGGAACGTAATTAACAATAATTGGTTAATCGTCCATTGTGCTTAAACTCCAAAACGGACATAATTGCTACAAAAGATTTTATTGTTTTAATGGCTTTATTTGTAGCCCAATTTGGCTATCCTAGGTTCCCATCCACGGCGGAGTTAAGTGGTGAAGGTGAAAATGTATTCGCAAAAGGGATATTGTTGCGGTGTTACGGTCTTCTTCTTCTAAGGGGCTCACAAAATCGAAAACATGGTCACTATAAAAGTTTTAGTATATCAAATTCTACATGGAATGAAACTAATCGCACATTTTTCGGACAACTTATTCCTATACTACTACATATCACAGTTGGATCAGTTGAAACTTACTTTTGGACATATGCAAGGCAGAACTTTTGTATGGGCCACTTCATTGCTGAGTTGGTTTGTTGAGATGATATTACCAAAGTCAAAATGACAATTATTCATAACTTTGGAAAACTTGTCCTACTTTGATGTATAATTTTATGATAACGGGTGGTCCGTAAAATGTGTGTTTAAGCTCATTCAATGCTGAATTTAATGTTCTACATTTTTACAGTAACCATATTTTCGATATTGTGAGTTTTTTAGGAGATATAACCATACGAGCGCCTCGTACATTTTCACTCCTCTCCACTTTAGTACAACTTCGACAATTGCTACAACTTTTTACTGTTTTAAACTACTGGCCTATAAAAATAAAATAAAAATTCACCATCCTTTAACTGCTGTAAGCATAGTCTCTTTCAAATTTTAGAAAGGCTACCTACCTAATTGACGATAATCGACCCTGCAATGAATAAACAAAAGTAATTAGAATTTTTAAATAATTGAATATATTTTCATAAAACATAAATAAAAATCGTTCCAATTGAATCAGTCATCAAAATTGCATTCAAGTGGGGATGGACCCTGCTTAAGAACAACTATGAAACAACTATCGAAATTTTGAATATGTATTAAGTTCTATTCTAATCATTCGATATACAAAAAAATCTCTTTTTTTATCGAAAATTTAAAATTAAGAATAATAATTAAATATGTACATCAAATCATGTCAATTCATAAAAACGATTGTGTAAGAATGTAATTTTAATAATTTTTTTTTTCTTTACAGGTGAGTAAGAACATATTGGATATATTCCAAAATACACCATCTTCAAACTCTAAGGCACAGACTTGGTATTCTTCGTCACAGGTTTGGAAATTCCCTTCACTAGGTTTAGCATCTTAAATTTAAAATAATCGAAACTTTTTAGAGTCATAATTTAAATACTATAAAAAAGAGAAAAATTATAAAATAAAAAAGTATGACTAAATAGGCTTATTGACTAAATTTTTATTATCACTTCAGGTGAAGAATTCTCACAGCACGGGCAGAAAAGTGAAGTTGATTTTTGAAAATCTTTGAATTACACAAAATGTGAACGTATAAAATTTCGAATTAAACAAAAAGGAAGATATAGATTAGTGATGTCATTGTCCGATATCACCATAGAGATACATATAAAACTTTGTTTTGATAAAAAGAGATGGGCAACAATCCTTGAATGTTTTTAACTTCTACGTTTTTTAATCAATTTTAATTTCACTTTCAAATATTGTCATGTTATCAAGTCTAATTTAAATTTTTATGTGTAATATGGTAAATTCGACATCAGACAACAACCGTATTAGACAAAGCCCGAAAATAATTATTACTAGTATTTTGTCTAAAATCAAATTAAAATTTACTACTATTTCATACCTTGGTGGTATCAAATATAATATAAAACATAAGTAGATGCGTGTTTGTCTAGTATAGGCCTTAGGCCTTGGACATCACAAACAGATAGAAGAACATTTAATTTACAGAGTCAAGCAACCATTTGTATAATATTATTCTCCTCTTCCAAACTACATTATAATAATATAATGTAATCGTTATCATCTCATTCGTTGGTAACAACTACGTTACCAACTTTAAAAAACTTTAAAATATTATACAACAAAAAGAAATCCCTTGTTATTCCACCTACAACATAAGTATTATTATAATTAAACTTCAAATTTATTGTACAGCTGCCATAATAATGTTAACGACCATATGAGTTTCATCATAAGATACATAAAATTTGGTTTTTTATTTTTTACCTGGAGTTGTTTTTAAAAAAAATGAGCCATGATGGATATGACCTTAGGAGAACAGACTAAAACAAGTAAACCAAAAACCGGAATAATTCATACACGCTCACGTAGTCTGATACATTATTTGATCGCAATCTGCCAGTCTACGTCTTCTCTAAAATTGTTGAGATTGTTTCTAGCTCCTTCATGCTAGAAAAGTTCTTCACAAAGCTTATTGACTTGTTTCTTAACATACCTTATTGACCATTACTTGAATGTCGGATGATAATGCCAACATACATTTTGCAAGAAGATCAAAATTTTAATAAATGGGACTGAGAATAAATATATAGTTTTCTAAGCTCTCCGAATCTGCTCCTCAACTCGATTTTAAATCTAACAATATCTACACGGGGATTTTCAAGAGTCGAAGGAGGCAATACACACATACATTTTTAACCCCCGAACCAAAAAAAAGAGTGTTATAAGTCTGACCGTTATGTGTGTGTCAGTTAGCCTGTCTGTCTGCCTGTCTGTGGAATCGTTTCACCTAAACGGATGAACTAATTATGATTTTTTGGTTTCGTTTGAAAGGTGTTTCAATGGAAAATGTTCTTAGCCGTGTTTCAAGTGCCAGTTTAGGTTCCGTAATCGGAACAACTAATAATAGGCAACGACCTCAAAATCGATTCAGTTTGGAGAAGGCTCTAAGGAAAAAGGTAATTTAATGGACAGTGTTCTAAGACATGTTTCAAGGGCAAGGTTAGGGTTCCGTATCCAAAAAATTGACCGGGGGTTTTTTAAATTTTTTAAATTTCATTTGTTAAAGGATATGTTTTTTGTTAAAGGAAAGGGTCATAAAATTTTATATTTCGCTTTTTAAGATGAAAACAATAAATTTCTATCGGAAAATTAAAAAAAACTAATGATCATGCATCATTATAGTAAGAATAAAGATTTTTATTGTCTTAAAACAATTTTGAAAATTGTGAAGTATCTACCTTGTTTTTATAAGAGTGTCTTTATGCCTTTATGGTAACAATAAAATGGTCAACCTTTGTTATAACAAACCAAAAAATAATTGTTCATGGAGTTAGTCTTTTGAAGTATCTAAACAAACATTCATTTTTTTTCCTTTTTTTTTTAACATTGTCAAAATCGGTGACGAGGTATTTTTTTTAATTGGTCCATTGGAATTTTTATTACGACGATTCATTGATTGTTATGTTTTTGAAAAAAGGGTTAAATTGTTCAAAGTTTCGGAACGATGAAATATTAACATACAATAAGGTTACAATCAGTAAATTGGATTGCAAAGAATATAAAAGGTCGTATTGGAGATCGAAATCAAAATAAGTATTTTTTGAAATTTTTTACCTTCGTGGAGTGGTGCAACATGTCTAACCAACAAAATGGCGTCAAAAATGGAATTTTTTTCAGAAATTTTATCATATTTTTGCGAAAACCGGAAAAGGTAACACTTTTTGGAAATAATTGTTTGGGGGGGGGTGTATGGTCTGGCTTTGGGGGGTGTTTTTTGTCTTGGCGTCAGAAAACTATTTTTCAAAAAAGTCTGTACGCTTTAAAGCAAAATTTTTAAGTTTTAACCCCCTCGCTATTAGGAGAAAGGGGTGTATGAAATAAATGTATTTTAAAAGATTTTAAAAAGAGGTCAAATAATTTTAAATGCTAAAGTAACCCAAAACTTTAGATGTTTTTATTAATATAGCCCTTTTTACAACATCCACCCCCTCCCCCTCCCGCTTTCATATTTTTTGCAAATTAAGAATTTTTATGACGAATAAAGGGGTTTTTGGGGTCGCTCTTCTCGGGTTTTAAATTTTTTTAAAATTATTTTTGTCTAATCTAATGATTCAACAATCACTATTTCTTAGCACATTGCCCAAAGTCGTTTTGAAGGACAGAACTAACCAACTTACATTATAAATATGTAATAATAATGTAACTATAACAAATTGATTGTAATATAATTTAACAATTACTTTGGTTATTCAAGTGTTTTAAATTTTGACATGCATTTGATTTCAAGTGACGCCTTTGGTATTATATGTATTTACCGACATCATACCTTTTGGTCGGTAGATAGGTAGGTAGATGTTAGAGTAGGTATATACACAAACACAAAGTATCTAATTGTTAATCTAACACGTTCACTATACGTCAATTAACCATTTGTATATAAAGTATCCATTTCTATGAGAGGGAACCACACAGAGCTGGTCTAGGTCTAGCTAGGTTATGTATATCGTATTAAAATGACAACTTGATACATGTTACCTTGATACACTGTGAAATGATTTAAAATAAAACGAACCACATAGAAATTCATCTATACAGAATTATGCTTAAGACTGAAAGATTATGAGTTGAAATCCCGGCCGCATCAGTTTTTCAATCATTTTTTACTGGTTGGCTTTGCTTGAGAAAGTTTTTACAAGTGAAATTTACAAAGTTTAAAAAATCCCGCCATCTTTTTCGGGTACGGTACCCTAACCTTGCACTTGAAACCGCCTAAAGCCTTTTCCAAACTGATGCGCTTTTGAAGATCATCGCCAATTTTGAATTTTTTTCGGATACGAAACCCTAAACTCGAACCTTGACAGACAGACGGACAGGCGAACAGACAACCGGAAATGGACTAATTAGGGGATTCTATGAACACCTATATCAAAATTCTTTTTGTAGCATCATTATTTTTAAGCGTTACAAACTTGGGACTAAACTTAATATACTATGTATATTTCATATATACATGGTATAAAAATCTCTCAAAATCAATTTATTTAAAATTGCCTTAATGCTTGTATATACTTTAATGCGACACACTTTAGTATATACGAGAAATAGCCAGACATGAACTTTCCACCTCCAGTTAGCAGATCTGATTTTGTAACACCAAATATAAAATTAGCTCTTATGTATAATTTAGCGGTATAAACTAGTAAATCTGATACAAAAAGTTTAAAATTGTGTAGGTAATAATTATCATGTATTGCCAATTAAAATTTTCCAGGAAATGAGTCAAACGATTATAATTGGCTTGCTTATTGAGTTGTCATCAATTTGGTACTTACATTGCTAAACGATATTCACGGATTTCATACTTTTGTAGTATTTAGGTGAAACCAAATTCGAAACTATTGATTACATGAATTTTCCAAGAATCAACAATGACGAATGAACAATTATACAATAAACCAAAAATAAACATAGTTTTGTTAAAAATAAAAAACAATTTTAGTTTATTTAATAAAATCTTCCAAACTGCTTAAGTATCTAACATTAATAATATTAATAATAATGAAGATGCGTAAATCTACTTGATTTTTACTTCGCCCATTTTTTCCCATAAGAACATGCCTCTCTATCTGCTAAAATTTTATTAAAAGGTGTATTGTTATAGAGTGAGTTGTAGTATAATATGAGATTGCATTGCGGTACAATCTCCAGGGTTGTTTCTAGGTATATTCTGATGTACATTATACTGTTGAACCATAGAACACACATCATATACCATTGTTCACAATTTTAACCGATAGTTTTTGATATTTCAATTTTCGAAAAAGGAGTATGAATGCTATAAACAGGTATAAATATTATCAAAGATAATAAATGAGAACTCTAGGATATTTCGAAATTAATTTCGATCTTTGCTCCAATTTCTTAGATCAATTTTTTGTATTTTATAAATTTCGACTACCAAGTAGTCATTATCAATATGAATTAGCAACGAGTAACATACATATTAAGAGTAATTACGATTAGCTAATTCATACTGATGATGACTACTTGGTACGTATTTATAAAATACAAAAAACTGGTCTGAAAAATCGGAGCTAAAATCGAAATGCTATAAACAGAAAAAATTTGCTTTGTGATATTTTTTTACAAGGCTTACACACAAATGATTGATTCTATACTAAGTAATACACATTCCTTACACTCTCCCTGCATTGCTATGACATTATCCCTGCCCATCCGTCCATGTATATCTATGACTGCCACAACAAATTACCTTAAATCTAAATTTGCTTTTATTAGATGTAATTGTTACTATATATTTATATGATTGAAGTACCGTGTAGAAACGAATAAAATTTTAAGTATAAATTTTACTTCAAATCTGTAGATATACAAAAAAAAGTAATGCTGCATACCTACAAATTATTATAATCATATAAATTGAATACAACAAATTTTCGTACATTTTCAAATAAATAAATTGTTTGAATACATGCATGGGTACATATACATAACGGACATTTTAATGCAGCCAATCTTTTATCAGATTCGCACCTATTGCCAATTTTTAACTTCCCAGGGAAAGTTAATGTTATGAGACCGATTTTGAAAATATTTCCTCGGTTTCAAGGTCTCATTATCCGAATCAAACCTTTTCAATTTGATGTCTGTGTGTATGTGTGTGTGTGTGTGTGTACCTACGTATGTGCGTATGTTCGTATGTTCGTTCAGATTCTTTCGCCTCGATTATCTCGCGAACCGTATTTAATGACGAGTTTTCTGCCTGAAATAATTAGTTGAGCCGTTTTTTAATGGTAAAAAAACTGAACACACAGAATTTGAAAAGTGGATAAACACATCATTTATCTATGGAGATAATGATCGTTCCAACATAAGCTGCAGTACAGGTTCGAAGTCTAATCTATAAAGGCTAACAAGACCTTTTTTTAATGGTTTTTCCCCCTCTGGGAAGTAAGTCGTGTGGACTACAGGGGTCGCACTCACACGACTTCAGTACCATGCCGACTATGTATTGCCAATTTGTATAATTCTGCCCTTTAAGGCTTAACTATTGCTTTATACTAGAAAAAATATCGAACAATATACATTTTATAAATTATCAAATAATCTTTTAAAATACTAATAATCGATGTGTTATTGGGCTGTACATACTCACAGAAAAAATTATCCCCCAAAAAAGATCGCCTGAACCGTAACAAGTACCTTGCAACAAGTTTTTATCCACGGTATAATATTTGAAGTGTAAATAATATCAAAAGATAGATAGATCATCATCAACATAACAGACGTATATATCATAATAATAATAATAATAATATACATAATATTTTAGAATATTTTCAAAATATATGTTGAAAATGCAAACAAATTTGTTACATAATGATCAAAACTCCTACAGGAATTCTAGTCTACTACCTTTATTATTCAATTTGGAAAATGTGTAGGAATTTATTATACAATATATCTTTATTTAGTATATTGACGTCCAAATATAATCAGTGAAACCACATAATGCCTAAATCTCACTAGAGAAGCATTTTAAAAGAGAGGCTGCTGCGGCATGCATTGAATAACTTCAAGACACTCCTGCAAAGATGTTTGTACCTAGATGGAGTTAAAACCTATAAGAAATTGAACTAAATTATCTGAGTTATCTTAAAAATTCAAAACAATTTGCTTAAAAAACCATTTATTTTCTTGAATTCTTCATAATTTTAATATCTTTTGACATGTTGTTTAACCCTTATGTAAGAGACAAAAAAACAAAAACAGAGTAACGAGGCACCCGAGGCGCCCTATTAGCTCAGTTGCTTAAGGAGTAGCCAATTCCGTTCTCGGATGTTAAGGGTCGCACAAGAACCCCGCCGTCTCAACAAAATTAATTTAATTGATAGTTGTGATGGGCTGGTGTAGTGCATGGTATATGCATGAAGGAGATGCACTCAGCCTTTGAAATTGAGGATCTGATAAATAAAATTATCAACGGAAAGGTAGTAATATACATATATGGTATCACAATGGGCTCTGTGGCCTAAGTGTGTTCTTCGTGGACATTCGGAGGCACCCGGATACCTGAATACAGTTTACATTACGTAAACAACTAAATTCTGTTCAGTAGTGAAGTGAAGGCACCCGGGTACCTTGCCACACTATTATGGGGAAAAAAAATGTTTAAGCTTCTTCAAAATATTGTGAATGGATTGACGGCATCAAATCACAAAAAATATGGTTTGCAAAAAGATAAGAGCTTCTCAGAAAGTCCAATTTTTTCATCTAAAACTTTGTAGGCAAAGCAATACAGTTACCAAAAACTATTGTTAAACAACCTTGTTACTTAGCATATATTTCATTTTACATCTTTAACACCTAGACAAGAACATTACCTAAAAAACATATGCCCATGTCCTTTGTTCATCAAATACTACCAAGAGAGGGTTTGTAATCACTGACTTACTAGCAAACATTATATTTGACAACTAACATATGGAGTTTGTACTTCATGTGGTTCTCATAAGGTATAATATTAAGGATATACAGCTTAATTTACGGACAGTGACATATATATTATAAGCTAAAAAGTTAATAATGTCAATGAACATTACGTGTTCGAATTATAACAAACAAATTAGTCCATCATTTAACCTTCGTAAAAGCTAGGACTTTTATACCCTAATAATGGTTTATAGTTTGAATCTATTTGAATTGCATTTGCGAGAACATGAATAGTAAAACTATTCTTCCTATTTCAATGGCATATAATCGAATATGCCAATGACTCGGAATGCACTCGAAGAAATTGAATTCGGTATGATAAACAGTCCTTTACAGCTTACACCTGGGTGCTATCTGTAATTACTCTGCCATGATATTATATATTATATTATATATTATATTATATATTATATTATATATTATATTAAATATTATATTATATATTATATTATATATTATATTATATATTATATTAAATATTATATTATATATTATATTATATATTATATTATATATTATATTATATATTATATTATATATTATATTATATATTATATTATATATTATATTATATATTATATTATATATTATATTATATATTATATTATATATTATATTATATATTATATTATATATTATATTATATATTATATTATATATTATATTATATATTATATTATATATTATATATTATATTATATATTATATTATATATTATATTATATATTATATTATATATTATATTATATATTATATTATATATTATATTATATATTATAATATATTACATTATTAAACAAAGACATTTTTTGGTGTTCCAAAAAGATTTCTGACTGTTTATTTGCAAAATCCGAACTTGTAAAAATTGCAATTATTTTTTAATTGCAAATATTTTCGCAGATTTCGAATTTTAATAAGAAGACTATTATTAATTCCATACCACTAAGCTCGAATTTTTAAAAAACGTTCTCTTATATCAAGAGTATTAAAACTTAAGTTATGCTAGTCTAACTTTTTATAGTTTTTTATATGTTATGACTATTTTGTGAGCAATTATAGGTTTGTAATTTAACATGCTAACCAATTTTTAGTGACACCCTATATATATTATGGCGACAGTAAACACACACATAATAACCTTTTGAAGTTCATATAAATATAAACTCCATCCATGGTAGGTAGGTACATATTCTTATGATGACTATATAATGTTTACCAGGATCAACTTAGTTGCACTTTTGATGTAGGAAAATGTGCATACATATTAATATACATTACATTTTAACAAACACATAAAATATATAAAGCAGTGTTCACAGAATGGAGAGTAAGTGATTATATAGCATTAGCATGTTCTACACACTAAATCCGGAAGTGAGTCTAATTGCGGCTCAATTATTTTTGTACATTCTAGTTGCAAATTTTAATCTTATATCAATAGACAAGTGGAACCGTCAACATATATTAAAGATTTTTGAAAGTGTCTCATACTGATAGTGTCTGTTTTTATGGACTTAACAATTGGTCCAGGAAGAAATAAGAAATCATAGCCAATCCATATTATAAACTTCCTGGGAGCCAAATTTCATTTTAAAGGGGTGTTCTGGTCTAGAAGCCTAAATTGTAGGCTTCTTGCATTTTGTGCAATTGCATTTGTCAAACTACGATTTAAAAAACAAATTAAAACCTTTTTGTAGCCATATTTTCATATGATGTTTATTGACATTTTAAAAACATAAAAAAATGGTAAAATAAAATAAATTATTAAAAAAATACCCGACTGCGTTAAATAAATTCTAAACAGAAAGAAACAAGTTAAGTATTTAACATAGCGACTGGGAAGGTTTGAGTCGGTCTAGATTTTAATGGGCCCCGATTGTTAAAGTCGCTTTGTAAACTACTGGACTTGGTTCTTTCTTTTCAGAACCTATTCAACGCAGTCGGGTTTTTAATTAAATTTTTTTAACAATTTTTTTTTATTTTAGAGTTTTTAGTGTCCCAGCAATAAAAAAAACCCCTTATTATCCTTCATTAAAACTTTAAAGCCAATTTATTATTTCTGATTTTTAAACATATAACTTATATATTTTTTTTTAATGCCCTTTTAATTTCTTTATTTTGATATCTTACTCGACAGATTTTGTTAATTTTTTTTTAATTAACGCTATTACTATTTCGTTCCAAAATTCGACATTTTGTTTTCTTTTTCAAACACATGTCTAAGAACACTTGGGTTTTTGAGACAAATATAATGATACCTTAAATATTGAAATTCAATGAGCCGTTTGGAAGAAACGAGGTAATAAAGAAATTTATATACAAATGTACATAAAAGATAAGCGCGAAAAACATAACCACTCCTTGACAGTCATTAAGAACAAATTAAATATTATTCGAATTACAAACCGGTAAAGTGGAGGCTTCAAAAAAACATGGCAACTCGGTTGACACGATTCTAGCCTTTATAGTGATCTGAACCAAAAACATTTTGAAAATTCTTAGTCAGTAAGGATGTCGCTATCGTCTGAACCTTTTATTGACCCCTTTTGAATATTTTAAAAATACTCAAAATTGAAATTTTGTTAAATGCAAGATTCAGTCGATAGAGAAATTTATAAAGAAGATTCCCATCTTTCAAAGGAATCGGTCGAGTAGAAAGAACTTGCTCATTTTTTTTATAACTTTATATCCACTTAGGCCTCTCTCTGTATGTGTATGGTGTATATATATAGATATGATGTTATGACAGGAATAGGAAAACCACTATACCACTAATAAACCACCGCATATGATATGTTATGAAGTAAAGTAACTTTTAGGAGAGTTGTGAGTATAGAAAAGCTAAAACTACTCTATCCATATATCACATTTGTATAGAATTGAGGTACTCGGTACAATAAAGTACATATCATGCATAATGGTGCCAACAATTCCTTCATAACATTATTATCATTAGGTATGCATTATAGAACTCATAAAAATTTACACAATCTCGTTAAAAAGGGGTCTTTCGAAAGACCAGATTCCAATCTTCTAGGATCTCTGCCATTTTCCATTTTATAGGGTTATCCCTGCCACTCAATAAACTTTATTTTATATTTAGTAAAAAAATTTTATCCTCTTTCATGTTTCCAATTAGAAGATCACTAAAATTTCTAAAATGCTTCGTAATCGCACAAAGTTTGTATGTTTTGCAAACTATTTTGTCTTTCGATCTCCGAGATTTCATTCAGTAAACTTAGAGGAACCGACAAATTTGTAGCTGTTTCCAAAAATTGATAATGTATTGTTCAAAATCGTGTCTAACTACGGATTTCTTTACTCACTTAGGTCGAAAACTGTCATTTTTCAGCACTCTTTCAGTTTTAAGCCAGAAATCTCTTTGGCGTGTAACAATTTTACTGCCTATGATTTGCTTACACTCTTAAGCCTGCTTTACACTTTCACGAATTAAAACGTAGTCGGGCTTGCCACTAGAATGTGATGCTTGCCCTGCCTTATTGGATTTCAATAAAAAGTGTTTGTTTTTTTTTTGCCCTTGTCAAAGACAACACGTTGCATCCAGAGGAGTTTCACCACCACATCTCCGCATCTCGCGTTTTTTTTATATATTAACCATTAGTTCTCGTTTCGATTTTCGATAATCTATCTTTTCCAATCTCTTCATTTACCTTGCGTGCTATTTTGTTTCAATCTGAATGCCTTCTTATCTCAAAACTATGTGTCTCCAAATCGATGACCAAATTTGAAAATTTTTTGTGTTTTGTCTAAAAGATACTTGACACCGTGATGATTATTTTTGATCACGATTTTACATAGGTAAATAAATAGGATATATTATTATATACTGTATAAATACATAATATACTTGCACTAATTCAACAAACATTAGGTATATATATGTATATGTATAGATAGGAGTGTTGTGTTGGTTGCAGCTTGTTATATTTAAACATGTTCTACAAATTTGCATATAAATTTTACTGTATGTCCCAATTGTCCAACAATTAATTATGGACAAAGTTATGCAGAAATTACGGACGAATTATACATATATTAGTTAA
Organism: Chrysoperla carnea; assembly: GCF_905475395.1. NCBI lineage: Eukaryota > Metazoa > Arthropoda > Insecta > Neuroptera > Chrysopidae > Chrysoperla > Chrysoperla carnea. Next base: position 83,562,548 of record NC_058339.1, read on the forward strand.
TTTTGATTTTATTCATTTTGAGTAAATATTATACAATTATAGAAAAAATTACACTCAAAACGATTATTATTTTATTTTGTTTTATAAAACATTTTCCCGGTTATTTATGAAGCATCGTTAAGATTCATTTTCAATGTAATTTTTTTACTATAAAATTTGCATCTGATGTGTGTCTTCGTGAGTCAAAAGTAATGTTTACAAAAAAATGTTTCAAACAAAAGTTGTTTATTTTTGATAAGGAATATTTTTTATATTTAAACTTTTATTCTATCTCTAACAGTTTACAAGATGGGTCCTACGGACCCAAGACCCAATTGACCTATTTTGCTCATTTACGAACTCGACCTCACTTTTAACGTCTTGCGCTGTAATTTCAGCTTGATATCTTTTTTCGCTTTTGAGTTATCTTGTTGAAAGACGGACGTACGGACAACCAAAAATGGACTAATTAGATGATTCTGTGAACACCTATACCAAAAATTTTTCGTGGCATAAATATTTTTAAGCGTTACAAACTTGGGACTAAACTTAATATACTAAGTATATTTCATATGGTATAAAAATAAAGTATCCAGGGCAGGTAGAATATGAATACCTATGGCATATTCAAATTTCAAATCGATAGAGTAAAGCGTATAATCGCAGTGCTCGAAATTCAATTGTAATTCTAACCATTCTTATCTGCAAAACCGCTTCTCTTTATTTAATTTTTTTTTCCAGCAATCAATTTTTAAGAGTTTAAAAAAAATTAGTTAAGTTTCGCTTCAATCAAAATTTTTACAAAACAGTCATAAGTGAATACTTTGAAAATATCATGTATAGGTTATTGATACTTAGTTTAGCTATTCTATAAAGACCTGAATAAAAAATCACTTTTAAGACGTTTCTATGTTCCATATACTACAAGAACACAACATACTCGTTCTTATATTATATAACTTGTTGCAGAAATTCAAGACAATTACAACATGTTTCTTCTGTGTTGCATAACCAGTTACATAAGATTCTTATTTTTTACTTTCACTCCCTTGTACAAAGTAAAGGAAGCAATATATCCCTAAATTTACTTTCATTAGTTTCGGCAATATATATTATTGTTTTCGAAATATCGAATTATATAGAGGCAATTATTATTCAGGAGAAATTAACTTTTTTCTTGACACTATCATTCATTATCAAACATGTCATCCAAATGAAAAATCTGGGTAAAAAACCTCAAAAAACTACTTTACTAAAAAAGATAAGTATGAAAAATAAAAACGATCACTTTACACGTTTTTTATGGAAATAAGAATTTTGCTAGTCATAATTCTCTTTTTTGGAAAATATTTGTCGTGTTTTTAACCAACGAACAATAGTCCAAAATCCAATAAATCTTCCCATTAATTAAAAATAAATCCCATAAAAAATTGTCTTAGTTAGATAAAAAAAAAAGTCGCCCTATTAGCTAAGTTGGTTAAGGCGTAACCAATTCCGTCCGCGGTATGCTTAGGGTAGCGGGTTCGATTCCCGCCGTCGCAGCAAAATTAATTTAATTAATAGTTGTGATGGGCTGGAATATTACATAGTACATGCATGAAGGAGGTTGACTCAGCCTCTGAAATTGAGGAGCTGATAAATGAAATTATCATCGGAAAGGCGGTTAAACACTTATATGGTATCACAATGGGCTTTATAGCCTAAGTGTTTCCTTCGTGGACAGCCAATATAATCTAACCTAACCTACATAAAAATACATACCTTTCATGAAAGCTAATGTAAAGATTATCTTAAGAAAACGTAATTTTAGGATCCACCTTAAGTATTCTTCAATTCACTTCGAATTGTTTATAACCGTACAAGGACGTTATAAGAGATATATTTTAGAATTTATGTCTTGCAAATGCATTTTGGTACACAAAAAGTTCATTAGTTTTATTGTTTTGTGTATAGTATGAAAATTCTTGTATTGTTAATTAATGATTCTGTATAGATACATCTACATATGAAAAGTTGAAAAACACTTGTTTCTCAGTTTCCAGGAGGATATTTTGACACATCTAGTTCATACAAGTTGTCTAACAAAACTAGGATAAATCTGTTATGTGAATTGAATTATTAGGAAATTTTATTGTTTACAGGAACGAATGCAACCGTAAACATTTCCTTTAACTTTTCATCAAGTTCAAAGAAAAAAACGCAGTTTCTTGTAAACTACGCCTTTTCATTTTTTATAACCTTATCAGCTCAATTTTTTTTTAGAAGTCCAGTAATGTTCCAAAAAGCCATATGAAAATTTATCGTTTTCAATTGACGAGTTGAGGAAGAAATGTATTATTTTAAGAAAATTTGATTAAAGCCTGTTTCCTCAATTACCAAAAAAATATATTGTTATTAGCTTAGAATAATACCGCTGGCAGAAAATAAATTAAAATAGTTTTCTGAATTACATCTAAATTATAACTTGATATAGCTATTCGAATCCGGAAAATCAAAGACTTATCATTTGATGTATTCAAGTCTTAAAATAATTTTTTTTTTTTAATTCAAACGAAAAACCCATTTTTAATGCAGGAAAAAAAGGCAGGCTATTGTTAAAATTGAACTTCCAGATAAACTGGTTTCAATACGGATTTATTTATGCAAAAGATATCAAAGATCATAGAAGATTCCTTACTCCCTTTAAGGGCTGAAGATAATACGAAAACTTTTTGTAGAATGAAAGATATCGGAGAATTATTTTTTGTATTGCTAACTTTAACGTACTATCTTAGTACTACCAAATTTCACTTTTTTCTTCTTTTTTTCAAAAAACAGCTTATAAAGTGTCTGGATCCAAACTCGAAAAAAAAAAATTAAAAATGGATTAGAAATCCTCTTTCTTCATATTAAACCATAAGTTATAAGTATACGTGCGCCGTATCGTTGCTCGAATATGATTGCCAATGCTAATTAGGCAAACCTTAAAGCATATATTAAACAAAGAGAAAACTTAGACAATCGCCTTTTAAATACGTTCCTGATTTTAGATTTGACACAAATATATTTAAACGAAATTGTTATAATAGAGTCATAAAACTGCATTTTAATCATCAATTTTAAACTCGAGATTTATATTTATTATGTTTCATCTAAAAGATGAATGTTTTAAGTGATTCTCTTTAGTCAGTTCTAGGACTTTAATAAAATTTTAAAGCGCATAAATTAGTTTTCTATTTATAATACATAAATTGTTTTCAAATAAACAATTTAAAATGTTTGAGCTTAAATTAAATTAAAATTAAACACCCGCTATTTAACTTGTTAGTACTTCCATCAGTCATTGTTATATGCAAAATAAAAGATAAAAGTATTTGTATGTAAGTACACATGTACTGAATGTCATAGAACAATGACATCATTAGACCATGAAATGTAGACATGGTATAATGTTACATTTTCTTCGCTCTTCCTCAAAGAAGCCTGACAATTATATCAGTTTTGACCCACAAATGCATTTAAAATTTAGTTTATTTGACGATTGTTCGAGAATTTTCCAGAACATTGTATACCCGACGCGACGTCGCGTCGTTGTATACAAAACACTGTATCTCAATGTTTTCGGCAGTATCTCTGGTAATTTAAGTTCATAAATGGGAAATTTTTTTGATTCTGATTTGTTTCTGACACATAGGGCATCATGTTCTGACACCAGATTGGACCTAGTTCCTTTAAATTAGAAAGTTGAGCCTCATAAAAAAAAAATTAACATTTTTATTTAGAACATTTTTTGGAAAATCGTTATCTTTCGGAGGAAATACGACTTAAAAATCTGTCATTATTGCATTGAATCGAAAGAAAATTTGTCAGCTTTAGAAATTTTTTTCGTATTTTTGAATATTTGTACTAGAACATTCGGTAACCATTCTCTAATTGTAGTAAAGTAGATGAAGAGTCTTAAGACTTTGATAATAACCTTAGTAGGTATCATACGTTCTTTTACCTTAAGTATATACCTACCCAGTACCCAGTATCGCAACTAGTTTAAGAGTAGTACCTACTAGCTACTACCTACTAAAACTACTTTTAATACGACTCTATATAACTACTTAGTACCTTCTTATATTCCTCTTGTTGTTTGTGTTGTTATTGCACTCATAGTTTGTTGACCTCGTACTCAGCACAGCACTCACAATGTTGTTGTCAGTGGTAATGACATCAAACACGTCGCCATCAATATCACATACATTTATAATACTTCTTATACTTACTTTACCTCCTCCACCTTCTTCTTCTTCTTCTTGATCGTCATTATTGTGTGCTTACTTACTTCTTGTGTTTTAAATCGTTTGTATTTAAAATGAATACGACTTAACTAACTACTTTATCTATCATCATAATTACTACATACTATGTAAGTGACTGAAGGTTATTCGATCATAAACAGAAAAAAAATGGAATAAAACATGAAAAATATCCGAAACATTTGAACCATCAGCACTTGCGTATCATCTAACAAACATGATATAGTAAATATTCTATGGCTGTATTTTAATGTTATTTCGAACCATCACAATATTTTATCTCTATCCTTATTTAGGCCAGCTAAATCCTACATTAAAATCGCAAATCGCGATTTAAAGTTACTTTTTTGGCATGTTATTTGGATCCATTAGGGGAGTCTGAAACTACGTTTTACAAGCTAACACAGCTTCGTATGTCTAATAGCTTCAAAGATATGATGCTTGAAAATATAATTCATGGTTTTCAAAAATATTAAAATTTTTTGTTAGAAATAGAACTATAAAAAATGTTCCTAATAAAAGAATAAACTTTTGTTTGAATCAATTTTTTAAAATTAAGGCAAACCTTCGATGTCAATTTTCTCAAAAAATATAAAAGATAGAGATGAAAATTTGTAAGCAGCTTCAACTAGTGAATATTTGAGGTAAGTTTCCACCTCCGAAAGGCATTTTTTTGACACTAGCAGACTTACACACAAATTTCCTACTTTCTAGCTCAATTTGGATGAGCTATTGAGATGGGGAAAGCTTTAAAAACGTCAAAATATACTGACCTACATACTGCCTTCTTCTTATTTGTGTTTATAAGCCCAAAAGTAGGGGGAAGGAAAAAATATATCAGATCCATAAAGCGAATTTATAACACAATAAATTCGATAAGTACCCAGTGTAAAATTTAAACCTGTAACTCTAAAACAAAACCATTATGGCTTCTAGAAGTAACATACATTAAAGGGGCCAATATTCAGTAAATGTAATTTTAAGTATTTTAATAGGGTACTTTCGGTAGTGAAACATAAATTATGTAATTTGAAAAAAGTTAAAATTTATGTAAAAATGCACATTTTTCTTTTAGAATATTAAAATTAAAAATCATAATTTTTAAACTGTATTTTACGTGACCTAAACGCGGACAAGCCCTGATGTGATGTCATATCGGTATGAACCATAGACCATCAGTTAGTTCAGTGTAGATAATAAATATTTGTACTTATTATAATTAGTTGTCTATGAATATATCTGTCAAACTTATCTAGACTTATTTCGTATAATGATGCCGATATTGCGTCACCAAACTGGATGCCCGCGTTTTTGACTGGTTTAAAATTCAATTTAAGTTTTTGGCAAGAAAGCGTGTGTATTTTTCCGAAATAAATTTTTGTTTGCTTTTTATTAGCAAAATCAACATTTTGAAGTACTTTTTCAGATATAGTAGAATACCCTATTAGACATGTAAAAATCTAATAACCTTAAACACAACAGAAGTGAAGGTGTACTTAATAATATTGAATTGTATATTTTATTTTATTTTTTTGTTATTAATAATAATAACATGGCTCGTAGTTATTTTTATTAAATGCGTTTGTTTCTATTATTTATGTTTTGATGGTATTTTACAAATATCTTCTTTTCTTGTGGTTTCCACTATCGCTTGTAAAGTTGATAAAATATGTGGTTTTGTATATTTGTATTTATTTTTGATGTAGAGAGCAGTTTGATGTGCCAATATAATGATTAAGATTTACATACTTGAGTTCATGGTAGATCAAATGAATTACCAAATAACTCGCACATTTCATAAATTTTAGAATAAATTTCCAAAAAAAAATTTCATAATACCAGTTTTTAATACTTTCGTTTATGTGGCGCCAAATTTACTATTATACAGTGGGTGGATAATATTAAAATGTCTACAAATGCTAATACATCTAATAAAATTCATGAGAATAGAATTCCTACACAAAATTCCTTACGAGTTTTTGGGGTAACTTTCAAAACTAATCTAATTTCAATCTTTGGTTAGGTTTTTGCACCTGAAAAAGGCAGGCAGTTAGGAGCAACTAGGCAACTATAACACGAAATTGAGTACATTATACATAAAATATGGAATTTTTTTAACTGCAAAAGATGAAAAGTCATCAATGCTTTTTCCTTCAAATAATTTTTCTTTTTCTATTATCAGTTTTCTTAAAAGAGCTATAAATAGATTTGTTTTCTAAAAGGTTAACTAAACTAAGAATATTTTACTCAATCTAATGATTATGTTCAATAAATCTAAATTTCAAAACTAGCACGACCATCGATATTCCCAGCAGTTCCCCCTAGTTGAATAACTTAGAATTTTGATCTAAAAGCCAGTATACTCAAATAATAGAACAGATTTTTGACAGACCTAGTTTTGAACAACAATTTAATCACATTAAAAACAATCATACAAAATAATTCGCAACACAGGATAATATAATTTTCTTGCACAGTTACTTTCTCATAAATTTAAATATTTTGTATAAAATGATATTTTCAAAAGTTTATTACTTATATGTATTGGTATGAGAGCTAACAACGTCACGAAAAAGACGACTGGTTTGAGGTATTTATGTTCTTATCGAAATTAGGTAGGAACGAAGCCGTACACTAGGCGGACGGGTCTAAGGAGCGGCTGCGATTTTATAATCATTTTAATGCAATCAATTTTTTTGCCCTTTTAGCAATAAAAAATTTACTCGTAAAATAATTTTGCCGTTGCTTACACCGTGCCAGATGTTTTTCTAATACTTAAAAAAATCTATTCAAGTCGTTTTACTGAGGCTGTAATAGTTATGAGTAAAATTAGTGTCAGTCTGGCAGTCTAGATCTTATCTTTGTAAATTTATCAAGACCAATACCAAGACCAAAAAGAGCAATTCCAATCTCTATGAATTAAGATCAAATCCAAGACTCAACTCTGCAATGAACCCCCTACAGAATTTTTCTATGTGTTTTTTTATTATACCTTAGTAAATTTTTCTTTCGCATTTTAAGCAAAACCAGAGAAATAAAGAAAATAACTCTTACTTATCTACTAGGTTTCAGTATAACACAGATTGGGTGACAGACTTTGAGATTATCTGGTCTCATCATTTTATGAATATAATATATATTTTGCAGGTAGATGATTAATTTTGTAATCATTATTAAAAGTAACACGTATTCCAAAAATTCTGCTAGACTAAGATCAAAACTAAGACTCAACTCTGCAAGACCAACTCGTATTTTTGCAAGACCAAGACCAATACCAAGACTCAATCGTCAAAATCAAGACCAAAATCTTTATTTGAAGAATGTAATTTTAATTTTTCGGGTAAAAATTAGGTAGCTAGGTTAACTTGTATCTCGTCTTAATCAAAGAAACCGCTCTCAGAGGCAATACATCCCTATCTTAGATCAATAAGGAGAGAAATATTCGAAATTCAGTCACTCTTAAAATAAAAAATTTTTAATGTTGTCAGCTCTCGTACCATACATTTACTTCAACAATTGAATCTGTACATACCAGTAATAATGTTGTCTTGTTTATATTTCGTTATTTTAATAAAATCTTAATGTTAATTTAATTTAAGATCATTTACTCTTATTTTTGTATACGAATCTTATATTAAATTTGTATACAAAGTGGTCCTATCAAGTAGGATGTAATAAAAATTATATACCATATTAAAAAAGTATATTAAATCAAAATTGTTTGCTGTTTGTTGCTGGAGAGTACAATGAGCGTGTTCTGAAATGTACTTGTCCCCCTGTCTTGTATTGTTTTGCAATTTTCTGAATTGATTTTTTTCTCTAACCTTTAATATCCAAAATAATATTGAAAAATAGCAGTATGTTTTTTATTCATCAGTTTCAGGTGAAGAATTCTCACTGCACGGGCAGAAAAGTAAAGTTGTTTTTTGAAAATCTTTAGAAGTACGCAAAATATGAACGGTTAAAATTCCTAATTAAACAAAGAGGAAGATATAGTTTAGTGACGTCATTGTCGAATACCAACATTGAAATACATATAAAACTTTGTTTTGCATGGTATCAAGTCTAGTTTTACATTTTTATGCGTAATATAGTCGAGACCAAAAATTTTTACTGTTTTCTGGACCGTAAAAAATATTAGTTGGAAAAACTTGTTTCCATAAGTACATCAGTTCAAAAATTAATATTTTTACAACATCAATAGTATTGGAAAATGAAAACAAACTCTGGGCTTTTAAAAATGTTATCTAATCTCGCTCATACCGGAAACTAATTTTGATGATACTTTCAAACAAAGGATCAATAGTTTAATGGTCACATTTTACGATTTTTTCGAAATTAGGAAGAATCCGAAAGTGAGGTTTTGTAGTATGCGATGCTAATAAACTGTAAATGAGAAATTGTTCAATAATTTGACTATCGATCATGTTAATCTTCTCCACCGACCTCGACTTATGTCATCAGTTGAACGAAAAGCATACTTCATAACTTTTACCATAAAAGAAAGCTATCAATTGCCGAGTTTAATGAAAAATATCATATAATTTTGATAACAATTGTCCACTTATGCAACTTTATTAAAACAAAAAACAAAGCTTTCATTTTTTCGTATTCCACCCTGTTTTTTGTATGTTACTTGTCTGCGTACTCCTTTGGCTTTTATTATTAAAGTATGCTGTTCTGTTCTGAATGCATGCAAGCAGAGAGGCTGGCTGGCAGCAGGAGTTTTGTTATAACAAAATGAACAACAGAAAACACTATGTAAATATCATCATCATACACTATACAAGGTAATCGAATATAAATTTCAGATTTATGTGTATCAAAATAACTTTCTATAACATTGCAGTAGCTATAAAAGACGGTTGTTTTTTTTTTGGAAGAAATTGTATTTTTATTTTTTTTTATATTATAAATATTATACAAAACTATTGTGAGCGAAACTGAAAAAAAGAACTCGCTAAGCAGGAGCGTAAATTTGGCAATTTAAAAAAAATAGAACAGAAAGTGGAATAAAAGCGGTAGGAACTACTTTATATTAAAGGTTAAATTTTATATTTAGGGTTGAAATTATATGTGCCATATTTTCAACTTTGATGATGAATTTTGTTATAACTTCATGAATGTAGAAGAAAAATAAGAATAAAATTTTGCGATATCTGCCATGGTTTTTCGAAACATGGAAAGCAAAATAACTAAAGAAAATTTTTCGAAAAATTTGCATTCATAATTTTACATATATTTTTTTAAATTTGTGTCGTCATTACCGTGCTCATACATCCTTAATTAGTCGGGCTCAACGAGTTTTTTCCTGTTTTCAATAATTTATTAAGGGTTTAACTTTAATTTAAATAGTTTTTTTCTTTAATTTCTACGGACTAGTTTTAGACAAATCTATGAAAACATATCATCCATCTACAATTTTACAATAAAATCAATGTTACATGCGTCTACTTTTGAAGTCATAACTTTATATTTTTTTCATAAATTTATAAATTTTTTAAAAATTTCCTTGGTGCTCGTACATACTTAAGTACTTACACCAAGAAGTAATGCATTGGCTAGTACCCATCATTTCAATACTGGGCACAATTTCTTATTTGACAATGTTTCTGTATTACACCGTGGACAGAATTTTATTAGGAGCAATTTGAGTGAGATGGTGTTTATAATGGTGAACAAGACTGTGGATCTGAGATCTGATTCTCAGAGCCTATTTGTTATTTATAATGACGTTTTAAGGAAGGGATTGAGCAGTTAATCTATGTCCAGAGGTAGATTTATAAGGCAAAGTAGGCGCGTGCCTTCTTCTTTATTAATACTTTTTTGTTACGGTAGGCAACATTTTTAAAACCGCTTACGGGCGCAAAATTTCTTAATCTGCCTCTGTCTATCTCACATTTATTTTCTTTTCCTTTGGATTAATTGTTAGAAGTTGATGCAACTTTTTAATGTATACTGCCGTTTTCATTTAATCGATGTAGTGTAATCCTAATCAGAGAAGAGATATACATCCTCTTCAATGAAATGATTTCAGCATTTCGGGAATAATATTTTGCCATGGCTGCATCGCGAAACACGAGCGGGTAAGTAGCAATGACTCTATTTGCCAATTTCCAACTTCAAATCGGAGAGGAGTATACACCCTCAAGAATTTTCCAAGAGTAATGAGTTTCACAAATGTATGTGATTGGCAAAAAGGTCCATCGCTACCCATCCGTTCATGTTCAATAAACCGATCTCGGTGATAAACGGCAGATATAACGATATATCGGATTAATATTAATAGTTCGTTCAACGTTGTCATTTCGCAAAGAGTTTTCTTGATCTCCCGAAGCAACAATTTACGTAAATACAAAATTAAACAGAACACATTGTTTTTCAGTAAAAACATGATAGTAAGTATACATATTTTTAATACCACCATTAATGTTAATAAATATTTCTTCCATATGTTCTACAACAAGAATTATAATTTAATTATAAAAATAAACAAACATAATTATTAAAACAGATATAAATTATTTTATGTTCAAATAATTATGATTATTAGATTAAATAATTACTTTTTAGTTAATTTGAAAATCCAAGTATAGTACCTATATATACAGTAAGTACAGATTTAAGAAATTATTTAAAATAATTATTATAATCTCATCTTCTAATTCTTTTCTCTTAAATGTTCTTATTATAAAAATTCATTATTTTTATAAATTTTTTATACCGCTATAAATGTTTAAGATTGAAATTATTTTTTTAAATTGGATAATTGTGGATAAAAAATAAAATTAGTTAATAAAGTTCGCTTTGTTTTTATTATTTTGAATTTTAACTACAAAATTATTTTCAACAGTACGCTGTTAGATAATTTTCCTCAACTCACGTTTTCCGAAAAAAAGAAAGGGAATTAGTCATTTTATATGTTCTTTTAACTGATAGAATTGATTCTAATCGAGCAGTTATGCCTGAAACCGTCGTAGTATTAAAAGGTGGTTTTCATTTTTTTAAGTCAGTACGAGCACCAAGACAAGATAAGACTTGTGGTTAAAATTATTTGTACCTTATCTTCAACTTTGATAATAAATTTTGTTATAGCTCCATAATGAAAACGAAAAATATATGACGAAAAATAAGAATAAAATTTTCGACATCTGCTTTGGTTTTCAATTTTCCATATTTTGAAAATTACTCGAGATAACGAAAAATTGTATTTTTACTTTTCGTCTTATATTGTCAAGTTATAACATAATTTATCATCAAAATTGAAAAAATATTTTTTTAAATTTGTGTCCCCACTACCGTGCTATGTAACAGCTGTATTAGCTTAGCCCGGGCACAAAGGGTTTTTTTTGTTTTCAATAATTTATTCAGATTTTAACTTGAATTTAAATTTTTTTTTTTTAAATTTTCCGCTGCCTTGTTTTAGAGAAATCTAGGAAAACGTATCATCCATTTACCGTTTTCCCAAAAGACCAATGTTAAATATGCCAACTTTTGAAGTTATTTATTGATTTAAATAATCGGACAACCCCCTCTTAAATTTTCAGAATTGATTTATACTTAGTCTAGTTTCATATAAAAAAATCAAACCTTTTAAAAAATTGCCTTTGTGCTCATACATCTTTAAATCACCAGAGTAATAAAATACTTAGTGTAATGGTCTTACTCTGGTAAAATAAAACTCCCAGTTTTACAGCATTTGTAAAATAACATTTTGCATCTCTAAGCAGACCAAAACACAAGATATTTTTTACGCTCCGCCAAAAAAGAACAATGTTTTAAATCGGACGACTCTTTCCATATAGCAGACTGTGGTATTATAATTTCCCGATGAATCAACCGATCTTATTGAGAACGGTTTCGTGTCAATTATGCTTAACTATGTTAGAAAAACAACAATCTAATCTAAATATCCAATGCTTCCGTCAAAATTACATTATATTGCACTTAATTAATCTCTCTATTGAAAACATATCATCAGCTACATCGGGGATTTTTTTATTTTGTAAATTTCACTTGTTTATCATCGGGATTATCAATAAATAACTAGCCATTGTACAGAAAATATTATATTTTTTATACATACATGCAAATTCAACCATATGTTCTAAAGAATATTCGCCGATAAACAACATAATAATAGCAAAAAAAAACTAAATAAAAATTCAATCAGAAATTATGATTTCTATCAAATAATTACAGCAAAAACATCTAATAAAATACCCATCATTATTCCCAAATAGGGGGTACCCCATCCATCCGTCTATGCATATTATAGGTACTACTATGATGATAAGCAGCTGAAATGATTTCACATTAATAATATATTCATCATCAATGTTTAAGATAAAAATCAACCCTTTTTATAAAATACATACAATAGTTGTAGTAAAAACGGGGTCTTGATTTTATATTATTTTTATTATAATTATATTGTTCATCCAATGTACGATGGATATGTTGCAAAACTTAGGATAGCGGGTTCGATTCCCAGCGTCGCAACAAAATTAATTTAATTAATAGTTGTCATGGGCTAGTGCATGAAGGGCGTGCACTCAGCCTCTGAAATTGAGGAGCTGATACATGAAATTATAAGCGGAAAGGTGGTAAAACACAACTCTGGTATCATAATTGGCTCTATAGCCTAAGTGTGTCCTTCGTGGACAGCCAATATACTTTAACCTAACCTAACCTAGAAATTTGAAAGGTTTCTGCACTAGCTATTAGAAATGTCTCCAGTGTAGTTTTTGTAGCGAACCACATGGGTTTAAAAATGAATCTTTTTTAATCCTTTTGAAAATTATTGAAAATGCATCTATATAAATACGCTTTTCTAAACTGTAGCTAGCAGTCTAATTTGCAGCATCGCAGTAAATTATTGCACAAACGCAGGCACTGCTCAGGCTTCTTATTAGAATCTGTTAAATTCATTTGTGTGGTTTTTTTGGGCTTTAATAAAAACTCGTTCATGTAAAGAAAAAAATATTTTATTCATGCACATCCTTCTAGCAAATCTCTTTCTAGCAAAACAGATATCTAGATCTACAACAATACAGATTTAGAACAATACAGATTTAAGCTTGGCATAACTTTACTTTGTACAAAAAAGTGGAAAACAATTGAAAGGGTTTCAGGGACTTATTATTATACACTCCGCCGAATGTATTACCTATTTTGGAATTTTTTATTTTTATTTTTATGGCATCAAAATTGTAATTTTTTTTAATTTTCTTAATATTTGTCAAAAACTTTCAAAGTTCAAGGTAGTAACGTTTTGATTTTACAAAATTATAAAATAATAATAGTTTCACATAAATTAATAATAATTTTCCATTTTTGTTATTTTGTTTCTATGGTATTCTCTCCATCCAAATCAAATGAATCAAATTCAAATGATTTGCTTAGGTTAGATTAGGCTAGGTTATATTGGCTGTTCACGAAGGACACACTTTGGCTATACAGCCCATTGTGATACCATATATGTATTTTACCACCTTTTCCGCTGATAATTTCATTTATCAGCTACTCAATTATTTTCAGAAGTTGAGTGCTCCTCCTTCATGTATAAACTATGCACTACACCAGCCCATCTCAACTATTAATTAAGTTAATTTTTGTTGTGGCGGCGGAAATTGAACCCGCTTCCCTAGACATACCACGAACAGAATTGGTTCGGAATTGGACTAGGTTGGACAAATGATTTACTTGGTCGGATGGAAAAAAATTTTGTAAACCAAAATCAGCTATTTTATAAAAGATTATGGTTAATATTTCTGACATTATGGTGCTGAAATCTTAATTGAAAAACCCAAGAGTTAAGTGCAGGGTACGTTATTCTGATTTTAATGATTTTAGTTTGGCATGATCAAAAATGGAATCTGATTGACTTTTTCAACAGGTTATTTGATTTGATAATTTTATAATGGGGAATATTTATCGGAATAACAGCACACACACAACAGACACGGGAATAATCGTGACGCGTGTGTATATATTTTATATTGATCAATAGGTCAAATGAAAAAAAAAGTTGCAGCTGCTTTATGTTATAAATGCTGTATATTGTATTATGTGTTATATAGAAACAACTGAGTGAAAAAATATATAAAGAGTGGGCCATTTTAATTTATACAACTAAATATCTCGTTTTGTAGTGAACCAATCACAAAATAACTTATACACAAGTTGCCGAGTTTGATGACGGACATCATGGTCTGATATCAGATTGGACCCAGTTCTTTGGGTTTCTTTAATAGCCAATTTAGATCCTAAACGGTAAGAGATAGAACAGTACTTTAAGCTAGAAAGTTGATCCTCATAAAAAAATTATAATTTTTTATTTAAACCATTTTATCGAAAGAAAACACGCTAACTACAGAAAAATGATTTAGCAAAGAGTTGTCAAGGGCAACAGAAGACATTCACCTGTACCCTTGACTTTGGCCTACAATTATCGATAAACTTTAAGCATAGTTAAATCGCATTTACTGCGAAACCTATCGTTTTAAAAAAAAATGTTTGAAGATCAACTTTCTAATTTAAAGTGTTATTCTATCTCTAACCGTTTAGAATCTAAGTTGGCTATTAAAAGATCTGATGTCAGAACATGATGTCCATCATCAAACTCGACAACTTTTATTTTAGTTTTGGATTGGTTAACTAGAAAACAAGGTATTTAGGTGTATAGATTCAAATGGCCCACCCTGTATAAATGAACAACATTTGGCAATGAGGTGAACTCATACAGCGAGCCTAACTAGAAAAAAAAGGTATATAGAAATGGTTTTGGTATAATATTGGAAAAAAATTTATGTAAATTATTTTTTGTGAATATAATTTTATCAACAATTTATCATAAAAATGTGCATATAGTGGTTGTACATCGGTATTCGTAAAAAAAAAACATCTATATTTAATCGAAATATGAATAGGCCTTCTGTTTCCAGATTTCTTTCTACGTAGTAGCTGGATTTCATAACCAAATGCTTGTATAAACATCTGTTATAATTTCAACTCAAAATCGGCAAAAATATTATAATTTTAAATCACTGTTTTAACGATAGCTTTTTCTAAAAACGATTGAGACAGTCCGCAATTCTGGCACCAAAAATTCGTTGAAACTGATAAGATTTCCAAATTCTGATATCCATCAAAATGATAGCCTGGTGCTTCAAACTTCAAAATTTTTTGTCAGAGGTTCGAAACGGAAGTGAAATTGCTTTTGATATTTTGACGAAAGATTCCGTAAGGTATAAATGTTCACAATTATACATAATGTCCAGAAAACTACTCATTAAATTGCGTCATTTTTTAGATATTGTATTTAAAAACAAAGTCACATCTACAAAACAATGTTATGGAGCATCGAAAATCTTTCATACAATTTTTTTTCGAGGGATTCCACAAGGGAAAAATATTTAATATTAAGAATCATTAACTTAAGTAAAAATGATACTAGTCTTTTAGATTGCATATTAATTATTACATTTTTTGTTTTAGGTAAGTAAGCTGACTCAAAATTTACTAGAAAGTACAGGTTTGTCTATTTTTATTCCTAATTTTTTCACCGATTCTTAAAAAAATATCTAATAATTTTTTTTTAAATATTTAAGAAATTCATTTATTTCTACAATTCCAGATTCCGAATTAAAATTGTAAATAATTAGTCAATTATCTCATTTCAAAATATTTGAAAATTGTGTAATATTTATAATGAAAACCATTTTGAGAACGATACGAGAATAGATAATTATTATTATTAAAAACAAAATTAGCAATAATTCAAAGAGTTATTTTTGTTATTTATTAATAAATACTCGTTATAAACAATATTACCGACTTACCAAAAATATATATTTTCAACATTCTGTTTCAAACATGTTTTCCGTATGGATTAGAGTCTACATTCCTAGGATTTTTTTCTAATTTTATGGGTTAGGTTCAATATGTTGAATTTACACATTCTATTTTTAGAATTTAGCCATTGTGAAGATCCATAATTTAAATCTGAGTCTTGTAAAAGGAGGTAGCATTATGTAATTTATGAAGTTATTTTTTTCCTTAAAGTGTTGAAAATCACAGTAAAAAAAATTTTTCGGAATGTCGAAAGCAATAAAAACAAACAATCATAAAATGGACTGGATTTTTCCAAAATGTTTCACGTCTTTCTCTGCATCAATGGAGTTTCATTTGGTTCAAATTTTTCCCTTTCAACGCCAAACTATCTTTTGAGCTGCTGATATCATCATTTTGATCTTTGAGAATTTCTTAGATTACTTTTGTAAATTGGTGGCTAGCTGTAAGTTTTGTCTGCAGAATGCCATTTCAGAGCAATACATACCTAATCATAATTTATCAAATTATTCTCACCCATCCATCCGGTAACCCGTAAGGAAATTTGCGGTACCTACAAAATCTTTACAATGTGCTCTGCTAGCTGGATTTTAGTCTTAAAGTTTTGGAGGTATAAAACTTCAAACTCAATGTTTTCTTCCATAAATAAAGCCAAAAAATATTGCTTATTTTTGATAAAATTATTGCTAAGACAGTATCGCAGATAATTTACCGCTATCGCATATTTTGATTGCGAACTATAAATTAAGAAATCAGACCAATGATGCTGGTTAATAATAATATTTTTCGTATTCTTGTACAAATAAATATTCAATACATCAAGGTATTTGTAAACTATCACAAAACAATTTTAATATTTTCAAAACAAAATGGAATGTTTAGCTAGGTATACCATGTAATGTTCAATTACTGGAATAACCGTAAGTAATTTTAGTTAAAATAGTTACATGCTTTAACACTTTCGTAATTAATTTTGATATAATTATCTTAATAATATAACTAAGCGTACAATACATATAATAATATGATAAATATAAATGACTCTAATGCAGTAAAATATACCTGGTGATCGTTTTAGTACGAGTTATAACTGTATAAGCGATGGGACGAATGTTGAATTTTATACATTCGCGAATGTAAATGCGAATGCGAATGTTTATTTCCGCGAATATTAACTTTCAAATGAAGCGCTCACGAATTATAATGTATTAACTTAATTAATCCTTATATATTATTTCTTCTGCATGTTTTTCCTGTCCATATCCTTATCTTCCTGGTTCCTTTATCCAATTCCATGATTCATCCTTCATTTTCAAGCCTATCACGTTGGCTTCTGACGAAAAATATACTCACGGACAAAAATTGTACAGCTTAGGAAAACACGGGCTACACATATAATAAATAATTTTAACGAAAAAATATATCTATATTTTTTAAATAGGTTAAATAATAAGTGTACCATATACTTAATACTGAAGACATGATTAAGATGTAAATCAGCAACTGAAAAGATATTTCAAATGAAACTGTTTATAAAACATGTTCTCCTAATATTAATTTAATAACTTTTTTTCCACTTTTCAACGAAATTTGTTGTTGCCCTTTAGTCACGTGTATATTAGTGAAGTTTGGAGTTATTTTGCAATTTATGATACAAAATGATGATGATTTTTTGTCAAAAACGTATACATCGTATTTTGCGAATGCGAATGTTAAAAAATTCGCGAATATTCACGAATGCGAATGCGAATATTCATCCTGTCACTATATTTATCATTTATACGAAATACTAGCTTGATACAAGCTTGCTTCGCTGAGCTTAAAAGAAAAGGCCACTGCGTTATAGGCTAAACATCTTACAAAATTTAATCGGTCAATTAATTATTTAAATCATACAAAAAAATTACTAAAAAAAATTATTTAAATACCAAAATTAATTATTTATCTTCTTTTGACTATACCCGTCTTAGCGGACCAATATTTTCATAAATTTTTTATATTTTTGATTAAAATATTTTGAAAACTCTTCGGTACTACTTTTTTAAATAAATTTTATGTATTGTATGAGATTTATAAAAGTAGAAGTATTTTTCTTTTTAATTTAAAGAAAGATTCAACATTTGCAATTAACAATCATGTTAAAATCCAATTTTTAATTATTAAAAGCAATTCGTCAAATAATTATTAGATTTAGCAATTAATAACTTATCAACAATTCATATTTTTATCTGTACATTGCCTTATCAACATTGTCATTGTCCGATCAACCTTAATAGTATTAAGATTATTTGTTTGATATTTTGATGATTCCATGGTTCCACTCGCGTGTCCATCAGAGTGGTTTTACTTGTTTAGTAATTTTCAACACGTTCGTATAATGTGAACGTGTTGGGTCAAGGGTTACACGTTGAATGGACATAAAACATTTTTGTTGTATGCTGTAGGTATTATAGACTAGACTTCGAAGAAATATTACTACTAGTGATGTGGCGAATGTTGTTTTTTTATTCGCGTCCATCTCCAATATTCGCAAATGCGAATGTGAATGTCGACTTTCAAATGAAGCGCGCGTTAAATGTTTGGCAGATTGGACATATTTGTATCGGCCATGTTTAAGCCGAACATAGCCAAGCCGATACAATTAGAATGACTTTTGATTTGAGGTTAATTTTAACTGTAATTAAAAAGTGACAAAGTGATATAAAAACATGAGTAAAGCTCTTACTTCAAGGCTGTTTTATAATCCCTTTTTAAGTGAAAACTTCTATAGGCACGATGTCTACAGACGATATGTAATAAATGTATAAGAAATAATATTTGGTAGGGTAAAATATGGTTTTGGGAAAAATTATATTAACCCAAGAAACTAAAATTAT
This sequence comes from Chrysoperla carnea, assembly GCF_905475395.1. Lineage (NCBI taxonomy): Eukaryota > Metazoa > Arthropoda > Insecta > Neuroptera > Chrysopidae > Chrysoperla > Chrysoperla carnea. The sequence goes on from NC_058339.1 coordinate 83,581,539, forward strand.
ATTAATTATACTATTATATTATTTTTGTTGCGATGGGAATCGAACCCGCTACCCTAATCATACCACGGACGGAATTGGTTACACCTTAACCAACTGAGCTCATTTGGGCGACTTTATTCATACACTAATTAATTAAAAAAATTTTTAAGCTTTCATTTCCGTCGACAGTCCTCATGGCTATCATTTTTTTAATTCAAAAATAAGTAAGTGTACTTAATATAAATGTTATCAGTTGTTTTATCATTACATATTCGTATATAATTTTATTTTGTTTGTTAAATACATTCGCCAAACATTCGCGCCTTCTCTTACGAATGTAAAAATATATTTGAATGTTCGCTAACGTAAATGCGAATGTGATCATTCGTCACATCACTAAGTATAACTATATCCTTTCTTTCGTTAATGAATAGATGTTTTATACTTAAAAATATGTTTAATTCTGTACATGTACGTTCTGGTATATGTGAGCACGCTTCATACAGCCATTTCAAAAATGTGGTAGCCAATTTTGAAACAAAATTTTATTCTATGATATTTTAGAAGAAACATTTTTTGAAATATGTTCTTTATCTCGCGTTTGATGGATTGGGGCTAGACAAGAAAAAGCCCTCGACACTTTTTTTATTGCAACATAGCAACAATATTAATTGTATTCTCTCTTGCAACGTGGCAATGGTTTTGCGATATTTTGGAAAAAATCCATCTACGTCAATAAATTTTTTTAAATTTTATTAAAAATCCTTTTTAAAATTTTGCATACTTAATTTATAGCGAAAAAAACACTGTTCCTACCGAGTGTCTCACGATACCTTTCGCTTTTTTCTTTATTTCAATCTTTATAACAAGGCTTTACTCTAAAAATAAAAATGAATGCTTGAAATGAATGCTCACAAATCTTTCTGGACCAGAAAATTTATATAAATAATAAAAAGTGAAGCTCTTAAACGAGTAAACCGATTTAAATTTTTTATACCATGTATATATGAAATATATATAGTATATTAAGTTTAGTCCCAAGTTTGTAACGCTTAAAAATATTGATGCTACGAAAAAAATTTTGGTATAGGTAAATCGATCGGAAATTGATCCGAAATATTTTTTCTTTTTACGATTTTTTCGAATTTTTCTAAGGGGTGCCCTTGAAAAAATTGCAAAAAATCGATACAAATTTATCGTCTCCAATTTCGATAAAACTCTGTATATAAGGTAATTTTGACCCAAAAAATACAAAAATCGGTTTCATTTAACGATTGGGCGAATAATTCTCGAGGTAATACTGGAAATCGATCCGAAATATCGTTTTTTTTCGAAAATTACTCGGCCAATCGCTAAATAAACGCGATTTTTGAATTTCTTGGGTCAAAATTACCTTAAAAACTGAGTTTCATCAAATTCCGAAACAAATAATTTTTTACGATTTTTTCGAATTTTTCTAAGGGGTACCCCTTGAAAAAATTGCAAAAAATCGATACAAATTTATCGTCTCCAATTTCGATAAAACTCTATATATAAGGTAATTTTGACTCAAAAAATACAAAAATCGGTTTCATTTAACGATTGGGCGAATAATTCTCGAGATAATACCGGAAATCGATCCGAAATAACGTTTTTTTCGAAAATTACTCGGCCAATCGCTAAATGAATTGAATTGATGCTACGAAAAAAATTTTGGTATAGGTAAATCGATCGGAAATTGATCCGAAATATTTTTTCTTTTTACGATTTTTTCGAATTTTTCTAAGGGGTGCCCTTGAAAAAATTGCAAAAAATCGATACAAATTTATCGTCTCCAATTTCGATAAAACTCTGTATATAAGGTAATTTTGACCCAAAAAATACAAAAATCGGTTTCATTTAACGATTGGGCGAATAATTCTCGAGGTAATACTGGAAATCGATCCGAAATATCGTTTTTTTCGAAAATTACTCGGCCAATCGCTAAATAAACGCGATTTTTGAATTTCTTGGGTCAAAATTACCTTAAAAACTGAGTTTCATCAAATTCCGAAACAAATAATTTTTTACGATTTTTTCGAATTTTTCTAAGGGGTACCCCTTGAAAAAATTGCAAAAAATCGATACAAATTTATCGTCTCCAATTTCGATAAAACTCTATATATAAGGTAATTTTGACTCAAAAAATACAAAAATCGGTTTCATTTAACGATTGGGCGAATAATTCTCGAGATAATACCGGAAATCGATCCGAAATAACGTTTTTTTCGAAAATTACTCGGCCAATCGCTAAATGAATTGAATTGATGCTACGAAAAAAATTTTGGTATAGGTAAATCGATCGGAAATTGATCCGAAATATTTTTTCTTTTTACGATTTTTTCGAATTTTTCTAAGGGGTGCCCTTGAAAAAATTGCAAAAAATCGATACAAATTTATCGTCTCCAATTTCGATAAAACTCTGTATATAAGGTAATTTTGACTCAAAAAATACAAAAATCGGTTTCATTTAACGATTGGGCGAATAATTCTCGAGATAATACCGGAAATCGATCCGAAATAACGTTTTTTTCGAAAATTACTCGGCCAATCGCTAAATGAACTCGATTTTTGAATTTCTTGGGTCAAAATTACCTTATAAACTGAGTTTCATCAAATTCCGAAACAAATAATTTTTTACGATTTTTTCGAATTTTTCTAAGGAGTCATAAGGTCATTTGGGTCTTTGCTGCGTAGGACCTATCTTGTAAACCGTTAGAGATAGAACAAAAATTTAAATGTAAAAAATGTTCCTTATAAAATATTAAACAACATTTTTTCGTAAATCACTCACTGTTTACCCGTGAGAGCACAAAATAGTATGTATGTTATGGTTATATCAGTCATAGTGTCAGACAGAGTAATCAACACTTTCCATACATGGTATTTCGACAATTAACTCAGTCAATTGTTTGTTTTCTCTTGTTGTTTATTTTAAATTTTGTTTAATCGGCAGTGTTTTTTGCTATGTTTTAAAATTTGCTCAGCCGTTTGAAGATCATCACCTCTTTTCTACTTTATGTCGAAGGTTTCTTTCAATTAATATTTTAAATTTAATATTATGTTTTCATCAACTTATTTTTGATAAAACATTTGTTTTTTATAGACACACCCCTTGTAAAACAAAAGTTTCATAAATAACTTAACATAAAAAATTTATATCATGACATCGCATTAAAAATACATTGAAATATTAAACTGAAAATCATATACGCAAGGGATACAAACTGGCCCAGGAAAAATAATCGTAGAAGATCACAACAAAGAATATTGAAAATAAAAAATGGTTGAGCTCAGATCCAAAAAAAGATATAAGCTTTTTTGAAGTACACACTTTGTGACTATGGAGGACGGGTACTTTATGTTATCAAAAACAAAAGTTCAAAATTAGCACAAAACAATCAAAAAATCCGATCAGATTGTGTGATTACAAGTAAAATTTACAAAATTCAAAAAATCCCCGACAAATGCGATTTATTCCTTGTGAACCGATTTTTGGAAACTTAGCTATAAAATGTTCTCTATCAAGGCGGTTCGACCGTTTAAGTCCTACGATGCCGCTGAGAAACCCACAGACGCAACAGATAAACACTTTAAAGTTATAACACTCCTTCTTAAATCATTATCAAAGTGATGGTCAAGGACATCAGATGAGATGAAAAGGATATTTAGAGAGCTCTCATTTTTTGGACAAATTTTTGGAAAAATTTTAATTGATATTGAAATATTTGAGTTGAGTTTGTTCTTTTGAATTATTGTTTTGAATTACCTAATTATTTTACTATTTCACTTTTCAAAATGATTTGAGCCAGGTTTATTTGACCATTCATTTCCATAGTAATTATTTATTTGTTAAAATTATAAGTCATGCCTTTTCCAAACTGAATCGATTTTGAAGAACATCGCCACTTTTTTAGTTTTTCCGATAACGGAAGTCTAAGCTCGCAGTTGAAACATAGCTACGAACACTCTCCATTAAATCACCATTCAAAAGAAACCAGAAAAATTAAAATCGGTTCATCGACTTAGGCGCTACGAGGCCACGGGCAGACTCACACACATAGCGGTCAAACACCCCTTTTTTTAATTCGTGGGTTAATAAACTAATCAAAATTAATTCAGTAAGTTTTTTAACGTCCAATAAATATAAAATAAAATTGATTTTTTCGATAAGAGCATAATTTTTGTGAACCACTTAGTAAATACATTAAAAATACAACAATATAAGATATTTTTTTCAAAATTTAATCACGTGAAAATAAAAATTGAAAATATTCAGAAACTCAAAAATAGATTTTCTCATATTATATGATGATCGTTCAAAACAAATAAATGTATAACAGGTATTTATTTTCAACTATACAAAAAGAAAATAAAAAATAATAACAATAAATAAAAAATGAGGAAAAAAATTGTGAAATACATATAAATTTCTTTTTTTATATTTTTGAAATTATGTTATATTATATTCTTTTTTTTTCTACAACAGTGTATGTTGGTTGGTACAACTTGTAAACAAATGTCAAATATTTAATTTTATGTTTTGTTTGAAATTTTAATGTTGTTGACTAACATTTTTATTAATGTTTTATTTTTAATTTTTTTATTTTTATACCATGTATACATTTATATAATATACAAGGTATACTAAGTTTAGTCCCAAGTTTGTAACGCTTAAAAATATTGATGCTACGAAAAAAAAATTTTTATAGGTGTTCATAGAATCACCTAATTAGTCCATTTACGGTTGTCTGTCCGTCTGTCCGCCTGCCCACCTGTCTGTCCGTAAGCACGATAACTCAAAAACGAAAAGAGATATCAAGCTGAAATTTTTATAACATGGTTAGGACGTAAAAAGTGGGGTCGAATTCGTAAATTAGCAACATAAGTCAATTGGGTCTTGGATCCGTAAGGTCCATCTTGTAAACCGTTAGAGATAGAACAAAAGTTTATATGTAAAAAATGTTCCTTATAACAAAATAAAAAACTTTTGTTCAAAACATTTTTTTTGTAAACATTACTGTTTACCCTCCAGGGCGCTAATTAAATGCATATTTTATAGTCTGTATTAATATGGGAATATCAGCTATGTGTGTGTGGCTATTTAAGAGTGGAAATCTTTTTTTATTTATATGACGTCAAAAAACAAACGATTGCGTCATCAATACTGCCTATACATGGTATTTCAACAATTAACTTAATCAATTGTTTGTGTTCACTTGTTTGGTATAATGTAAGATACACGCCAATTCATCACATTGCCGTCTCAAATAAAATTTGTCAACGAAATAATACTTTTTAGTAATTACAAAATAGGGGATAATCGTGATGTCGACTTGACCATATTACCCATAAAAATGTAAAACTAGGCTTGAGATACCATGACAAAATTTGAAAGTATTATTAAAATTGATTAAAAAATGAAAAAGTTATAAGCAATCAGAAATTGCATTCAAAGGTTGCCCATTTCTCTTTTTAGCAAAACAGAAATTCTCCTTGTTTAATTAGGAATTTAAAACATCATATGTTTTAAAAACGAACTTCAATTTTCAGCACGTCCAGTGAGATTTTCCTGCACCTGATGTGATAACAAAAATTGAGTCAGATTCCTTATTGCACCTCCAAGATTTATGAGGCAGCTCACATGCGTTGCTAGAATCTCTCCTAAAAAACTACCGACCGTGACAATTCTCATCGTGTTTACTTTACGAAAAATAACAATTTAACTTACGATAAACTAACAATTTTATCTGGCCAAGCAAAACTCTGGTAAAAATATCGAGAGATGTCGGGGGCACCCAGTTGGAATTATATTCCGTTCGTTCATTGATACATTATAAAGATAGCACTTACTTTACAAGATATTTTTCTGAAAATTTAAGGTAGATATTAATTTTAGAAGTCAAATACTTGTTTGATTCTTTAAAGAATTTAATTTTATATTGCTACTTTTAGTTTTTACTGTATGAAGTAATTGTAGTATTAGTTTAAAAAAGAAATACTTCTGATTTAGTAACCAACCCAATATATGAGTAAATTACATTTGGTTTTATTCAGATATATATATATATATATATATATATATATATATATATATATATATATATATATATATATATATACAGGGCCGGATTAATCCTCAACGGGGCCCTAGGCAATCATCAATTTGGGGGCCCTTTTTTCACGCCCGTTCCCTTCTTTTTTCGATTAAAAAATACAAACTTAATCTGACTCAATGCAAAGTATACCTAACATCTCGAATCGCTCTTGTCGCGTTGTAGCTCTTTCAGCAGCTTTGATTTTTTTTTAATTGCGAGAAGGATCGTTCGGCAGAACAATTTGTGATCATTAATGTTAAAAAAATCCGAAGAGCTATTTCTGTGTTAGGAAATACATCGGCTAATTGATCTTCCATTAGAATCTTATACAAATGACTATAAGTTTTGTCAAAGTAGTCGGAAATGTCCTTTTTAGGAACTTTGTCTAGTTCGTCGGTCGTCGCCTTTTGAATGCGGCCAATTGAGTTTTATTTATTTGAGTAAAATTTATTTTCAGTTCTGATTATATTTCCTTTCACTCTCTAGAATTTTATGTTTGTAAGAAAATTTTAGAAGTCTTTTTCATTTTTTGGGGGCCCCCTAAAATCGGGGGCCCCAGGCAACTGCCTTTTCTGCCTACTTGTTAATCCGGCCCTGTATATATATATGTATATATATATTATGGCATAACATAAAAATTTCATTGTACTTACTTTAAATTATCTCTGTTTTCTTTCTTCCGATTACTTTCAACTCTTTTTTTTAAAATGATATAACATGAAATTTTGACAAAAAATACAAATTGGTAGTTTTAAAAAGATTTTTGCAATTTCTTAAAATTCATGGCAACCTGAATCGATTGAAAAGTTTTAGTTTTCTAGGTAACCTATAGATGTCGGGTTTTGATATCTGTTGCAGTTTTTTTGATTTTAACTCCCAAACAAATATCGTGCGATAAGGAACATAGTTCCAAAAATATGAAAGATGAAGGGTGTGTGTACTACGGTTTTTCATAATTTGATTCAAATTTTTCGATCAGAAAAGTACTTTTTTTAAATCTCTATATTGCTGTTATCATTGTATGATGCCATTTACATTCACATATTGTGTGACATCACATACAAAAGTATTACACACTCATGTACTTCAGTTTTAGATATTTACCCGCAAACATGGACTAAAAATATGTATATTTTTCATCTTTATAGGTGGTATACGGCTAGAATTTCTTAAAGCTGTAGACACACTTTAAAAGTACTAATAGTAAGGGACGTTCTTTTTTAGACAGTCACATCTTGGAAACGGTCTTTTGTTTGATAACGATTTTACAGCAGGCAGGTGCTTTCTGTTTAGTTTGGTTTGCCTTCAATTCGTTCAACGTTCAAATTGTTAACTTGTTCTACAGAAATAACTGTAGCGTGTGTATCATCATAGCGTTCAGCATGGAATACGCCATTGGAATTATTTTTGTGAGGTCACCAAAGAACTAATATGCGCCAAGCTACAGCCGAAATAGCTTCCGAAACTTGAGAAAAGTCATATAAAATTATTTCGAACGAATAAACTACCACAGAAAGTCCAGAAGCAGTTATTTGGTTTACATCATACATAACTTAATTTGGATCAGCCTATACAATAACAAAAAATACAATCTGTATTCTTATTTAATTATTGCATGTAGAGGCATTAATTTAACGTTAGTTTTATATTAAATAAATATTATATTAATTTACAAAGTGTTGTCACTTTAAAACCCTAGGCATGGCTCTTACAGATTCAACAACGGTGAAGTGAAACGCTGTTATTTACATTAATTTATAAATTTAATTTTTAGAAAATGCTTTTTAAGGATGTACCTAGACTAAACTAACTCCTAGAGAATTTATTGTTAGTTTTCATGGGATCATATAATTTAAAATTGACGCTCAAATTGATTTTTTCGATTTTGCTAGCGAATATAACATGATGCATGATGATATACAACGAAAAGTAAGAGCAAATTTTTTTATATCTGGCGTAATTTTCAAAATATTGACAATTGAAAATTTTTTTTAACTATTCAGTTTAAGATATTTCGAAAACCAAGGCGATATCGAAAAATTTTATTCTCATTTTTCGAATCATGGAATTATAATAAAATTCATCAGCAAAGTTGAAAATATGATAAAAATAATTTCAACTCTAAATCTACCGTGCCCCTTATATGAATGGAGACAATTTTTTTTCTTTTTAATATAATTGCTAATATGTTTACTTTCAGCTAATATGTTTATTTAATAAATTCCTAGTGCAGGAGCTGCGTTAACTAAGCGAATTCCTACACGGATTGAAAAATATAACGCATTTTTCTTAAAATTGAATATTGCATTTTTAAGTTTTTCAAGAATTTTTATTTCCAAAAGTAAGCGTTTAGTGAAAAAATCACAAAATATTTTTAATTCTGAAAAAATTCAAAATTTTGAACTGTAGAATATTTCACGGCCATCTTTTCTGATATACTCAATGAATAATTACGACTATTATACATTTAAAAAAATAGAAAACCAAACATATATTTTACCTGTGTAAAACAATCTTTATCATTATTTCAAGTGTTACTTACTTTTAATCCCAGCGAAGCGGGTGAGTATCACTCTAGTATTTCATACGCAATAATTGTATTTTTTACATAAATATATAGACAAAAAATATTTTTGAAAGGTTTTTAAAACGACTTTTATTATACATCAATTAAGCCTATAATTATATTTAATTTGTATTTAGCTGACTAAACAAAAATTATAACCTGCTAATGAATATAAACAAAATAGAAATTTATATAGTATATCAATTATGTATTTATATACATTATTTTATTTAATTAGCGGTTGCAGAAAGTATTTTTTTTTTCAATTATACAAATTTTAATATAATAACTAATTATTTAAATGTATTACTCATTAAAATTTTTCAATAACTACAATAACTATTAATAAACAATTAAAAATATATTTATGTATTTAAAAAAATGATATTTTGTTAATTTTAATAATTATAATTAATTACTGAATGTTGAGAGATTGAATTATGTTCGTAGCCATAAAAGCCGATAGAACGCATGGATATGGAGACAGAAAAGTCCGTACAAACAATTTTAAAAATTCGCTCAATTAGCGTTTTGAAATTGACACGAAGATGCTTTCCATAAAAACCGTCCCTATACGCTGTAGAAAAACCACAAGCATGTATAAAATAGCATGCTTACGGATCGTATAACAGCGCCTAGAGTCGACCGTTGCTTTTCATGAATTTGGGGACGGGTGTCGGCTGTAAGCTTTTTGTTCCCAGCAAAAGATAGGTACTTTCAACCCTAAAAGCGATAAAAGAAGCATTGGAAGCAAATCTCTAATATACACTGTAAAATAATAGTACTTTACACACTGTAACAAATAAAAATAATAATAATAAAGACAAGTGAAATTTACTCGTACTTGAAACATAGTTAAGACCACTCTCCATTAAATTACCTTTCAAACGAAACAAAAAAATAAAATCAGTTCATTCGTTTAATCGCTACGATGCCACTTACCGTCAGACAAACAGATGGACAAACAGGCAGAGAGACGCACACATATCAGTGAACTTAGAACATCCTTTTTTTGATTCGTGGGTTAAAAATAGGTAAATTTTAAAATTTGCTTTAATCAAAGTACCAACTCGCAACCATACTGTTTTTTGTAGTGTGCACTAATAGTAAAATAATAAATATATAATTTTGTTTTTTTATTTTTGCTTGAAATTTAATTGCGACAAATTATTAATTACATGAAAATCAAAAAAAAAAAAAAATCAGAAGGCTAGAAAAAAGATTTTAATTTGTGTATTGAAATCGGAAATAGAAAACATGTTCTATTTTACATAGAGATAGACTCATAGACAAACAACACAATCTAAAAACCCTAATAATGAATAAAAATGTATATGTATAAAATAAATTTATGAATGAAAATAATTTCTTTTAATGACCGGATTACAATTATCATTAAGTAACAAACATACACACAAACATACAAACAAACAGTAGCAATAACCGATAATTATTTATTTAAAAAATATATAATAATTTATTTATTTATATGGAGTTTAGAAGGAAGTGAAAAATATAATAAGTTTAACAATTTAGTTTAAAAGAAAAGAATAATACAATTATTATTGATGTGGGGGATTCATATAACTTCTATGTACATAGTTTGAAGAATTTATATTGTTCTAAACATAAAAGTATAGACAGGCGCTGTACAAAAGATTTGACCTAGCAGCGTTTTCTAAAAAACTTATATAACTGCACAATTTGTCAAAAGTTTGTGCAGTTCTACACAAAGCGCTTGGACGTTAAAAAAAGTCTGTATAATAAGGCAGAACTTATCGAAAAGAAACAACAAGACGTAAATTTGTTAAAAATAAATGTATAGTTTTCTATATTGCGATAGAAATTTGGTAGCGAAATAAATTAATACAGCACTTTCGAAAATAGGAAATTTGAAAAAGGATTCTGAATTCAAAATAATCCGTTTAAAAATTAAAAATTAAATCCGTTTTGCAAGTCTTCATTTATTTCGTCCAAACCAGTAATTTGGTATTTATGAGGTGTTAATCTACAACACTATTTTATAATGCTCGATTTTTCTTTGATAACACTTCAATAAAGAAAATAATATAACATAAAAATTTAACGTTTAAAATGTATAATTCTCTCCTTCAGTTTGAGTTGATATTAGAGGGGAGTTATTATAAAATTTCTTATTCCTTGCATCAAATTTCCAATAACAATAAAAATAACAAAAGAATAAATAAATATAAAGTGGGATAATTTGACCAAATCCAATTTAATAATTTTATACTTTTTATTAAAATCCCTTCCATTATTAAGTGAAATTTACTAATAATGTACTGATTATCATTGGCTACTCGTTATCGAATGGTAGTCAGTGAATGAACAAATGTATCAATTTTTGCCATATCGGCATCTCCTAAATTAGGCCTCAGATCCAAATTTGGACAGAAGTTTTTTTGTTGCTCTTGATTAGCTTATTTTGGTAAGCTGGGTTTCTGCACTCAATAAAAAGACATGGTGTATATGGTAGTCATAAATATTATGTTGTAGCAAATAATATTATTTTTAAACCTAAGTGTATTGTTGTTAATTAAGTGAAATATTCAAAGGTTTACAAGTATGAGTAAATGTATAATTGTTGTAATATATATAAATATAAAGATCTTGTTTAAAAAGTCTACTTATTAATCATAACAACAATACAAAAGCAGTAATTATTTTTATTAAAATACAATTGAAATATGTATTACATATTATTATTATTGTAATATGTATGAAATATTTTAATAAATAAAGAATTGTTCAAATTATATTATTATTGTCTTGTTAAGTTAACTACTAACTACATTTATTTTTAAAATGCCTACACAAATGAAATTACCAAATATTCTGTGAACAATGACCGTAAAAATATACCCATGAAAAAATAATCGTTGAAATTTGAAATGAATATTACATGATCTCAGTGACTTTTATAGCTAAGTTTCCAAAAATCGGTTTACAAAAAATAAATCGCATTTGTCGGGGGTTTTTTAAATTTAAAATTTCACCAGCTTACGTGTGACTATACTTATTATTGTTTAAGGCGTTTCGATACCAAAAGGAAAAGTGTTACCAAAAATCTAAAATTTTGTGTGTCAATTAATTAAAAAGTATTTAATACGTCTTCTTCTCAACATTTATTTCTTCGTAATAAATGTTAGTTTTTAGTAAACAAGTGCTTTAAAAAATGTTTCCATTTACATTAGGACTTTTATCAATATTACTCAAGTTTTCAGCTGCATAATCATACCAAAATTAAGAACTTTCTCTTTTTAAAAAACAAGTTTCGAGCAACATTTATGATCATTAATCTCTATCCAAAAAAATATGATTGCATCACTCAAAAGGAAATGAATGCTTTGTGGTAATTCAGAAAAAAATTCGAAAATCGTATTTATTCCATATTTTGATGTACAAGGCGTAGAAACCGCCATATCAATGGTAGATAGCAATATGTGGCCCACTGGCCCACAAAGAAAAGAAAATACACTTTCCTCACATACAAAAAAAAAACAAAAACAAAAACTTTACTGTTAGCCCATTTTTATAAATTTAATTAAAAAAAAGTTAAAATTTTATTCAAGGACAATTTATTTTTAAATAAACGTCTATCCCCAATAAATAAAAACAAGACTAATAAATTAAAGGTATTCGCTTTAATTTTTCCGATTTTCAATTTTATGGTTAATTGGTACCATATTTGGCAATTTAATTCAATTGTCGGCCTTTTTAATAACAAAAATACCGAAAAGTCCCAACGCTATGACGAAGCAGGCTCTCGAAGAGAGTTTTGATATGGGACTCCTTCAGGGCTAGATACGCCCCTGCCTAGGTACCTATAAAATACGTGATACATTTTGAAATAAATTATAGAACTTGTACCTATTATGTTTACATTTTCTTCTTTTTTTGGAAATGATATTCGGTATTGTCCATTTTATTCCAATTTATTGCTTCATTACAAAATAGTGACTTTTTAGAAGTATAAAACTATTCAAATATAGGTACAAGCAACACAAAAGCGACTATTAAAAGTATTGCACGCAAACGTTTATTTGTAATATGTTAAAAGGATTGGATCATGGATAATATTAAACAACTCGTTTTTATATAGTTTAAGAGCTGACCGGCTGGAAATTTACGGTAGTTAAATTTTTTAAAATTGGAAACCAGTTTAAGTATAAGTTTTCCATTTTATAAAATTCAAACTCTAATCTAAGAAAAACCTCTGTATGAGGAAACCTATTATTAAAATCATTATGAGTCGGTAATTTTTTGAAAAAACCATATGCTTAAGTCACGCTAGGTTAAGCTTAACTTTAATTTAAATAGTTCATTTTTTTAATTTCCACCGACTAGTTTTGGAGAAATTTATGGAAACATATCATACATCTACCGTTTTACAATAAAACCAATGTTAGTTATGTGTGCTTTTGAAATCATTTATTTATTTAAATAATCGAGCAAACCCCACTAAAAATTTTTGGAATTGATTTAGAAACTTCCTGGCTTTCACCCAGGAGGCTCGAGTTCGATTTCCGATATCGGAACCATGATGTAAGAGTTTGCTCTTACATTTTAATGTGGAGAAGAAATAATAACGACTAATAGACGTCTTGAAATCCACTTTTTAAGAATAATTGGTTGTTTATGTAACCAAAGTAATATATTGGAGATAGTAACCACAGATCTCATTCATAGAGATCAATTGCATTCGATCAATAAGAAATAAGAATTACCAGGTCGTTACAACTTCCAACTTCATGTAAAGAAAAATCAAGCCTTTTAGTTAAAATTGCCTTGGTGCTCGACTGCTCCTACATTCTGATCTGATCCTCTTGATGAAACTGAAGTAGTTTTTTTAGCTTGATTAAGTACTTGCTCTTGCACTAAATACTTGAACTATAGTTGTAGTGTTTTGTTTGGTATAATAGTGGTCTGGTTTTAATTAATGTCCTTGTAAGTTACATTTTAGTATTATTATTATTATTATTATTATTATGCATTGTAATTATTTCAGTAAATAGAATTGAATAGTATCATTCTACTGGTAATGGAATAGTTGGCGAATGGTGAAGGAGACTGAATACATTATTTAGTTGCATACAGATAAATACTGACTGTAGTATTTCATAAATAAAATTTATTTGTACTTGTATCTATTTGTAATTTTTAGACCATCATCTCATAATCAACCGAAAATTCATATGATTTCACGGTTTTTTTAAGTTTGAAAATGGCAAAAATTGAATTTTTAATCGTAAATTGAGTTTTTAATCGTGAATCGAGTGTCGAATTTATGGAATTAGAGTTTTTCCCTTTATAAAGGTGTATAAATTCGCCAAGTAAAATTGGTGAATGGCCATATTTCAAACAAGAATGGCTAATAATTCAAACCAGGTCGAATCGAATATTTGACAATCAAATATGGCACGAAACTCTTAAGTTCGAACCCGACACATTGAAATTTGAACGTGGTGAACTATAGACACACCCTTCTTTGTAAAGTGTACAGCGAATGTTTACATTGTCGGACGGAGTCAAATTTCTCTAGTCCATAGCTTAAAAACGATAGCTTCAACAAGACGCGCCCCTTCTCTATGTTGTTATAGTATCCAAAGACTATGTTGACACAAATACTTTACTTTTTGCAAACAAGCCTACAAGAAATATTAAATATCAGCTAGCCTTAAACCTAAACCCTCTTTACTGCAATTTTGAAGAAAATAGGGAAGTTTGTCGTCAATTTTGTGACTGTGGTTCCTATAACTTACCGTTTTGGAGGATTTATAAGGCTCAAAAATGGGAAAAAATTCGGGTACTAATCGTAGCTTGAAAGTTGAATTTATAAAATCCGAGTTTTTTTTTATGCCGTAAAAGATACGGGGAAGTCATTGACAACACAAAACGTGAAACAAATGGAGGGGATTTTACATCTATCGAATGCATGGAAAAATTTTTTTTTTTTAATATGATCTCCAGTCGCGAACTTTCTTCAATTTTTTTCAAGTAAAATGCCCGTTTTTCATAAATTCGATACGCAAGCTTCACTTATCTTTATTATTTCTCAAAAAAGTATCCAAAAATAATCATAGAAATATCGGTTCATTTTGGGCTCACGATCAATGTTTACAATTTATAATTGTGTAATTGTATACAATTACTAGTTGAAGTAAGTTGTAGCTTTTTGTAAAAATAAAAGACAACTACCACTCTTTGAAGACTTCTCTTATTATTACTGTTCTTTTCTTTTACTTCAAAGATATTGATGGTTTTCTTGTTTTTGGTATTTATATCCAAGCTAGAACCAATTTTGAACAGTAGAATAACTTTTTTGAATAAGAAAAAATAAAAACAATGTAAAAAATAAAGAAAACTTAAAATAGGATAAAATTTGTAAGCATTACTTAAGATTAATAACTGAAACGAATGACTTTTTTTTATTTAAATGACTTTTGGGCATATTGTTTCAAAACGACTTGGAACGGCATTTTTGAAACACCTTTTTATGTAAAATTTTTTTGTGCAAATTTATGACTACAGTTATTTTTTGATTTTTCGATTTTTTCTAATAATTTCTTCTATATTAATAGTGAACAAGTAAAATTTAAAAATGTAAAAACCCCGACTGTTTCGGGTACGGAACCCTAAGATCGCACTTGAAACATGGCTAAGAACACTCTCCATTATCTTAACTTTTAAACAAAACAAAAAAATTAAAAATCGGTGCATCCATTTGTGAGCTACAATGCCACATACACACAGAAAGATAGGCACACACAGCAGTCAAACTTATTATACCCTTCTTTTTGGGTTCGGGGATTCAAAATTACTCGATCGCATTGAGTCAATGTTAAAACTACGATTTTAAATTTTCAATATTTCATTAAAAAAAGTCGATAAGGCAGCCTGAAACTAGAATCAAACATTATTTAGATGCATGTCTTTAATATAAAAAAAGGCTAACTGTTCTAAGTTTATTTTTACATTTTACCCATACTACCTTAAATGCATGTTAAAGATTATGAAATTTATTCATACAATTAATTAAATTACCCCTCTTCTAAACTTCAATCGTTTTGCTATTTACAACTATTTTGAATATAATAATTGTACTTTAATGACAGAGCACCCTTGAGTATCGAAATATCTAAGAATATTTATACGCACTTTGATATTCTAAGTTAATTTCACGTCTAATTTCCGATGGATTCAAAGTAAGTCAAAATGATTTTCTGCTTCGTATAGTTTATGGATTCCAATTCGTAAATAAAATGTAATTGGTATGGATTTAAATATATGAATGTAAAGTACCTATCAATGTTCATTATATGTATAAAAGTAATTGAAACATGTTTTATTTAAGGTAGTTCCTCCGCGACAGTCCAGTCAAAAAGTTTTGGACTAATACTATCATTCAGTGCATTAACTGTGCTATGACTATTATACATATACCATATATTATTTTCACAAGACTGTAGTTACACACTAATTTATCTCCTATACGTATACAGACACACACTATGATATATACGTTTACCATTAGTTTCTATATCCTTTCCACAAAAAACATCGCTAAAACGAGTTATTTATTTAAGTTTTTTATCAAAACTATATGGTAAATAATTTTTATTTTTATTTATATATTTTCTAAATATAGTATTCTACATTATATTAGTTTTTCATAGAGATGGTGGACGTCATTCATTGGTAAATAAATATAATATTTGTAAATTTGTGTATTTTTATACGCTTCTCCCATGTACACGTACAAATTGCGTCACTTTTAATTGCTAATATCTCATGTATGGCATGGTAAATCATCTTCTAATTTTAACAGCATGTGTATTATGAATTAAATATTTTATATTCTGAGTTTTGAGAAATTCTTGAAATATCACTTTCGTGTAGGTACTACCTTAAAGCAATAATATATACATATACATACACATATAGTATTTAAAATTCATGCACGCATATTTTAGAGCGGGCGATCGTCGATTTTGAGGATGTAATTCCCGGTGAGTGCATATTTTTTCATTGGAACATGTAAAGGATGATTAAAATTGAGCTTCCTAACAAAATACCAAATAAAATGCGATATACAAAATTGCAATAAACACACAAAATGTAATATTATCTAAGTAATATTTTTATTAATCGAATATTAATTTTCCAGCTAGTCCCGAAAGATTATTTCGGCTATAACATGGCGGATGATAGCTTTTAGGTACGCCAATCTTGTAGGTGTGTTAATTTACCCGAGACTCTTAAGAAAACCTCCACAAAAAGAAATCCAATGGCGTATTCTGGATTGAATTGCTCACTAGGGGGATTAAATTAGCCATAATTTTCTCGAAAGAGTCTATACACACCTTTTTACAGATTTTTTCTTTCTACTGAACAAGTGAATAATTTCAGCGCTGAGTGTTAGTTAAACGATTCATATCATAAGAGGAATGTTTCAAACTAACATTTGACGTTTGAAAGATGCGAAAGTATGCATAGAATTTTATTTCTCGAGTTGCAAACATGGGAAGCAGAAATTGGATCACTCTTTATTACCATTCGTTAATTATTATAATAAAAATTTGTAAAAGTTTTGAAAAATATCGGATATAAAACACCCAACCGGTTTTCCTCGAGTGTTAAAATTTAGAACATTTTTATGGTGGAAAAATAGAAAAGTAATGCATTATAATAAAAAACCAATTTTGTATAAAAATAATATATCTTACTTACACTTCTTGGTGCTTCCATATAATTTTTAAAGACCTTGCACAATTTTGGAACGATTGTGATATAGCTGATACGATTTCTAACAAACCTGTTGGTCAACTTACGAAACTCCACCTTTTTTGTCATTTGTCAGACGATTTTGGTCAATATCAACGAAATCGAAAAAACTCATAAGTCCTTGAGTTTTCCATCCACTCAAGGTTCGCGTTACCAAGTTGCCAAGTAAAGTTCTCAAATAATTTATCGGTTCTTTAAAATGGAAGAGATGATTTCCGGTCATTCTATTCATATCTGAAGAACCTGGAGTTATAGATATAATGAGGATGATTTGTGTAGGTATCATTGAATACAAACACTAGAAGGAAATAGGAGGGTTTAAAATAATTCGAGTTATATCAAAGAATTCCAGTTATTGACGCTTTGCCACTATTTGACTTTTTCTTGGCTAAAGTGAAATTCATCGTTTCTTTTACTTCGCATCATGTATCAAATATACTAAAAATTTTTTTTTTTTCGTTCATTTCAAGGTATAAATTGAACGACTTTAGCAAATAAATGGTCCATTTTGATAAATTTTGGTCTAGAACAGAGAACTTTGCTGTTTTAGCCCCTGACTGACAAAGAGGTGTGTTATAAGTTTAAGCCATCTGTGTATCTGTGTCCCTGCCTGTTCCGAGTGCTCTTATATATGTTTCAAGTTCGAGATAAGATTTCCCGACCCGATAACAACTAGAAAAGAAGTGATGCATGATCTTCAAACGGATGAGCAGATTTTTTAGAAACCTATCAACTTACCTTTAAAACAAAAATCAAAACTCGGTTCAACCACTTAAGAGCTACGATGCCACTAACGAACTGATGAAACTGTGCTATTTAGAAAATAATTGAAAAACTTTAAAAAAAAAGTTAATTCTGCCATTTCACGTTCAAATTTTCGACTAGAATGAATGATATTAACGTAGGCTACCGAAAACATGAGCTCAACTGCTTTTTGAACACTCCTCTAAGTTTAGTAACCCGTTCTATCCACTTAAAATTCATGCACGCATCTTTGTTATAATGTTAGAGCTATAATATTTTAAGTTGAAGTAGCTTATATTTGTATATATTTATCTATATCAATTATAAATTATCATACCAGACTTTATCAGCAAATTTATATCTTATGGTACAAAAGCTAAACGATCTTTTTTTTTTCGAAAAAAATGGCGCATTACTTCTATTGTTTTCGATTTGTATATATGGTACCGCAATTATTGATAAGAAATTTCTTGTTCGGTAACTCTATCTCTTTGACGCCGTCTATCATTATTCAAGTACAAAAACTTGTTTTTTAAATATACCGTTATTAAGATAATTTTATTCCAATCCATAAAAAAATGATTTAAAAAAAATTGGAATAGATTTGCATATCTTTAAAAAATTGATTTGCTAAGTTTAAAAATCTTCCGATGTAAAAACTGCAAAAACACTTTTAAAATCTTACAATAATAAAAATCTTATCTTTTACTCTTCACCACTCTTTTTATATCAGCATCCAATCGGATGTTTTTGATAAGGCTAGTCCCATTTTGCATCAATTATTGACTAGGTATTTGCAGCAAATTAAAAATTGTATTATAATAGATTTTTTTGTAGGGGTAACATTCTAGTTTGGTGGTCACCATGGTTTGCATGGTCATCTCATACTCGACACGCATATTCACGATCGATCACTGAAGTTAAGCAACATTGGGCAACATTGAGCACTGCTTGAGGACATTCTGTTTTCTGTGCTGTTGCTTTTTATACCATGTATATGAAATATGCATAGAATATTAAGTCTAGTCCCAAGTTTGTAACGATTAAAAATATTGATGCTACGAACAAAATTTTGGTAAAGGTGTTCATAAAATAACCTAATTAGTCCATTTCCGTCTGTCTGTCTGTCTGCCTGTCGTCTGTCGTTTGTCGTCTGTCCGTCTGCCATCACGATTACTCAAAAACGAAAAGAGATATCAAGTTGAAATTTTTATAGTGTGCTTAGGACGTAAAAGTGAAGTCGAGTTCATAAATGAGCAACATAGGTCAATTGGATCTTGTAACGGTGGTGAATATAAACTATTGGCTCCAATGAGTACCCCTTCTTTAGCTAATAAATCTACCGTTTCATTTCCCCTTATGCCGATATGAGAGGGATGTCATATAAAAGAAACCAAAAAAAGTGGTCTAGGTGCGACCCGAGAGGCCCACACGACTAACGTCCCAGTGGAAAGGATAAAAAAATATCATATGTTTTAATATTTTTTTATTTTTTATTTAAATTAAATTATTGCATATCCACTTTTATTATTTTATATAGTTTTTATTATTTTTACAATTATACAATTTTTTATTCGGTACAAAAAACGGCTGGACCGATTTTGCTCAAAATCTAATCAGGTCTACGTTACATAATTAAATTCCCAATGTCAATATCATCATTTGTTCTCGAGATACGAAATTGAATCCGAACATACACACATACATGTGCACACACGGACATCCTTTTAATGATGATATGTCAAAATTTTCAATTTGAAAAATTGGACCTCATTACAATAACTTCCCATTGGGAAGTTAAAAATTCTATTTGTAATTTTGTAGAGCTCATGCTAATATAGGAATTATTAGGATTGGAAATTGGATTGGATAGGGTTGAATCTCCACTAATTGGCATAAAAATATTATTATTAGTGCTAATTTTAATTACCCAACCAGTTAAAATAATTTTTATTGATGGTCGTGTTAAAAACGCAGGACCATTTAAAATGGATATTTTAGAGTATCATCAATGTAATTCATCGTGTCTTTTATCATACTGTCCATTCCAACGAACAACCATATTCCAAAGGTATAACATTCTCTATCGGGTAGATGTGCGTATGGATATACTTTTTTCTATCCAGCTTACTAATTATTTCCATGATGGAATCTAGAAACGGGGTGAATTAAATTATACAGTCATAACAACTTGTAATATAATGATATTAATAATTGGTAACACGTTTAACCCATTACGTATATTATTTAAAACAGGATTCTATTTTATATTATATTTCGGTTGAGTAACTTCTCGCACTCACTTATCACCTGTTATTATGTGCGTTACCTGTAAAATTTAAATTTATTTATGTTTTTTATCTAAAGGTAAAGTGTGGAAAACCTATTGAAATGTCTATTTGAGTCTTTTTTTTCGTATTATAAATTCTACACTGTAGTCATCATCAGTATGAACAAAACAACCGAAATTATCCTCGTACGAGTTGTTACTATTCGGTTTTTCCCTAGTTTGGAGACAATTTTATCGAACTTACAATTATATAGGCTGTTCAAAAACTTCGAAAACATCCTAAATTTTAGAAAAGAATGACTGGAAAAAAACCAAAAAAATATTGTAGAATTTCGCTCAAACAATTTAATAATGCCGTGGATTTGACCTTAAACTTCAAGGTCACTTCAAGGTCTAGTCGATTTTTTTTAAATACATTTAATTTTGCTTGAGAAAAAGCACTGCAAATTTAGTTTTGCTCAATCACATCCAAGTTTTATTCATTTTTGATAAACCAAGTATGTCATCGTACTAAATAAGGTCATAATTTTCAAATTTGTGATCAAAATTAACCTAGCTTTAACAGGTTTCAAGAATGTGGAGTCCTGGTCCTGGAATTAAGCAGATATGTGATAGCTAGCCAAAAACTGACAAAACAGCTGAAAATAATGACCCAAAATTAGTGGATTTCAAAAAAAATTCCAAGAAGATCGAATCAAATTTGCCTGTCTTATCAAAAAAATCGAATTTTTTAACTTTATGACGTGATCAGAATTCAAAAAATTTAATTTTGCTCTATCAGATTACCAAACTAAATTCCATGGATCTTTTTGAAGTAAAATCTATGCCCATATGCAACAAAGTTTTTGGGTTGATATATATTTGTATTGTTAGAGTTGATCATCGAATGTGCATGATAATACAATCTTGTATCATAGATTTTTTTCTAATATAAACACTGCTTTAACTGCAATTATTTTTTGGTCAAGAAAAAAACAGCAGGTGATAATGAGTTGAATTCAATCTGCATTACTAATGATTCAAGAGTTTTTTGTGTGTGTTCTTCAGTTTGTTCAATAAGTTTTATGTGACTATTTTTAAACAATAGTATATTGTCAGATGTTTAAGTGAATAATTGTTATGCGCTATTTAAGATATTCAGCATGATTAAATCGGTTAAAATCTGAAGTGATCTAGCTGTCTTTTCTTCACAAGGATTTTGTATAAGCATTTGTAACAAAATTCCAGAATGTTGCAGGTGAAATTTTGTAAGCGTTATCCTACTTACGGACGTTAATCGAAACAATTTTAGTTTGCGTGGATATGATTTTATTGAGTATACTCATTAAAACATTTTCCAACGACTCCTATAAAAATCTACTGGTGCGAAGCTCATTCTGGGGAAAAAGACTGTTTTTTCGGTTTTATTTCTTCAACTATACATACAGAGTCTTAAACTATACAAACTTGTATAGTTGAAGATTTACAAATAATGTATGAGAGAAATTTGAAAAAATTCTCATTGATGTCGTGTTTAAATAAAAAACACTTCTTCACATTCTACGAATTTTCTTATGAAACGAAAGTTTTCGCATAAGAAATCAAAGAAAATATATGTTATTTTTTGCTCAGATCTCAAAATATATGTATTAAATAAAATTTAAATTTAATTTTTCTGCAAATGTCAAGTTAAACAAGTGAAAACAAACAATTAACTGAGTTAATTGTTTAAATACCATGTATAGCCAGTGTTGGTTACTCTATCACATTACACATAACCTATACATGTCACACAAACACAACTGATAATCCCATATTAATACGTACTATAAAATTTGCATCTAATGTGTGCCCTCGTGAGTAAACAGTGATGTTTACAAGAAAATGTTTGAAACAATAGTTGTTTATTTTTTAACAAGGAACATTTCCTACATTTAATCTTTTGTTCTATCTCTAACGGTTTACGAGATAGTTCCTACTGACCCAATTCTATATTGCTTATTTACGAATTCGACCTCTCTTTTCCTCAGCTTGATATCTTTTTTCGTTTTTGAGTTATCGTGTTCACAGACGGACAGAGGGACGGACAACCGAAAATGGACTATTTAGGTGATTCTATGAACCACCTTGACCAAATTTTTTTCGTGGCATCAATATTTTTAAGCGTTACAAACTTGGAACTAAACTTAATATACTATGTTTATTTCGTATATACACGGTATAAAAAGAAACCCTGTATAGCGACTGATAGGCGTTAATTTTTTATCTTTTTGCTATTTGTTTGGGGTATATCGACTGTATAAATATCAATAGTGGCGCCTAATAATATGAGAAAATGTTTACACAATCTGGTACGGAATGCTAATAATAAAAACACAGTTAAATGTTTTTTAATTATTTTTTTGTATTTTAAAATTTTTATCTGTCGTGCATCATTTCATCCGTGTGTTTATAATAATAATTAGTAATTTATTGACATAAAGTTGCAGATGTTCCACTGTTCGATTTGTAAATAAATTTTTTTTCTTCTCTCTTAAAAAATTGTTCAAATTTTTTTAACAATAGAGCAATACCTAGCTTGAAAAATTGATTGGAAGAGAGCGAATTGACTATCGTTATTTTTTCGCCATTTTTACTATCAATAAAAAATGCAAAACTGATGAATGGCGAAAGGATTTTTACATATTTTAAAGCGAGACCGACTATTAAGTAAAAGTCTATGTCTATCAATTTCTCAACCATATATTTGAAATCGGTTTTATATACGAGCTATATAGGTAACTTTAACACAAATGCGATTAATCAAACACTTCCAGTTTTGTAATAACATAAATGGCGTTCAGATTTAAGAAAGCCCGTGAATATAAATTATCGGAGGAATTCTAACGATTGGCGATGCAATTAGGGTCAAATTCAGGACCGAAGTTTCAAGTATGTATTGACCACTTAACAAAAAGGGTGCCATCAAGCGGACTATTTACGTTGAATCAATTCACGTTGAATCAATTCTAGCAATATCCAGCAACTTCGAAATTTTAATATTCGATATGATATCTAAAAATATTTGAGGCTAACGTGTAAGAGATTTGCAAGCTTTTATGTTACTCTAGATTTTAAAAAATATCCCCCTTTCTAAACAAACAAAAAATTTCATTAAACTGCTTCAATAAAAACATGAAGAATTATTACATTCCAACAATAGAAATAAATTTTAATAGTTGCAATTAAAATGGATAAGACTGTACAATCTCTACTCACAGAGAGAATCAAACATTAAAGTTTGCAATATGGTAAAAATCTAATAAAGGAATTCGATATGGTGAATAAAAATATTTCTACGTTTAAAACAAACCCCCAAAAATATATATATATATATAATCAAATACCAAATTACTTTACTGCACATACACAGAAGGGGAAATTCAACAAACACATAAATGTATATGTATAGCAAAAATACTTTTATCCCTTTCTCCCCCTATTTACCGTACATAAAACGTTATAACGTTATATTATTGTGTCGACTTTTTAAATCAAACATGTAATATTCGAAAGTAATATTTTTCGAACATCATTTCAGTCGTAAACCAGCTTGCATTTTGGTTACATGCAATTACATTCAGGTCAAATACATTTTGTTTTTTTTTTTGTCTGTTTTCTTCAAAGTCAGTTACAGTGTTGAGGGTATTTAAATTTCAATTGGGTTGCGTTCATCGAACGCTTGTTGATAAAGATTATAATAATAAATATCAGGAGAGAGATCTTAGTAACTGCTGTTAGGCTATTTTGTGCGCGCGGACTTGATGCTGTGCTGTGTATATGTTTTGTATGTATATTTTACTTTTTACCAACTTGGTGGTATCAAAAGTGCGGTCGGTGGTAAGATTACATGCAGGTGTTCATTTACTTCTTGGTTTAGACAACGTTGTTGACCTCGATGGTTGGCTGTTCGTTTGTATTTCTTTACTTAACTTTTTAGTTAAGTCAACACTTGGGCTTGAGTATGCTAAACCCGATGAGCAAATTATTTTATAGTGTACAGTAGCGTCACACATATTCGACACTATTAAAATCAGAGGGTGTCGAATAACTAGGATTGAATAAAAAAAATGCGTAGCGCAGGAGCTGCGTTAGCCAAGCTAATTCCCTCAGATGTTAATTTTTCAAAATTTTGGATTTGAAAACTAAGTGCCTAGAGAAAAAAAAAACAAGAGTACTTTTTTGCTTAAAACTGATCAAAAACACAAATATATTTTTTACTTTGAACAAATTCAAAATTTTGTACTTTGCGCATCTCCCCACCCCTTGTTATTCTATCGATTTTCTCATTCAATGAACTTCACCTTTCAAATACCAAAGCCCCTCTTCATACCAAATTTTATTCATATCGGACTTAAATTGATACGTATGTTCATATATATTTGTAAATTTTAACTATGGTCATTTTTGACATCTATTAGGTAGGGTCGATGAACATTAGAAGAAATTTTATCACCAATACAAAAACAATATCTTCATTTCCTTCGAAAATTCGCTAAAAAGTAATCGTTTTTGAATAAATGTTAATTATATTTGCTTGCTAACATAGTTTACCTCGGTCCTTAGTTGACGTTGAGCAGTTTCTCTAAAATCATCCAGAAAAAAGTTCATTGTTTAAGGTTTAAAATTTGAAAAATCAATTTTCTCGAATTTAGAGCGCTGTCAAAATTTTTTTCCTACGCGAATTTTACTTTTAAACTTATAAATGAACTGAAAACTTTCGCGGAAAATAAGAATCTTGGACGAAAAATCTATCGCTGTGAGCTCATTGGCTGGGTAAGCTTTTGAATTCAAACAAGGCAAAGGAGGCACAGTCTTCTTAAATAATTTTCGTTGGCATCGTATTGAATTATGAGAGACATTAATTTTTTTGAATCGACGAAATAGGATTGGTTTTTCTCTTATTTTAATTTGAATTTGAATCAATCAGTTGCAAAAAGTACATTGGGAAAATGCAAATTTTTTACATTGGGAAACAATCGTTTTTACAGCGTCTTATATAATTCTGCGACCCCAACCGAAAATATGAATCACTTACAACGAACATCCATCTAGGGGAAGCTAAAGAATCTGTTCAACGGACTTTGTATACTCAATCCCAGATAGATATAACAACAGCATTAAGTTGGGTTTACTTAAGTAAATTGTATGTGTGTATAAGGTATATGACTTATCTTACCTGGTGACCGCGCGCATATGGTATTGCTGTACTTAAATATGGCAACATTGATATACAAGTTTTTGTCGCCGATATAATAAACATACACACTATACGATATAATCCGAGCACACGATTCGGCTACCTTCGTATACTGTCTTGTTGCATTAGTAGAACTGGCATTGCTGTAAACAGTTGTCTTATGTATAGAGAGAGTTCGTTTTGTTGACTTGATGCGTTTGTTATAGTGTTACTTAAATAAAGTGTGTATTGTGTATACATTTTGAATTTTATTTTTAAAAAAGGCCTGTTTTTTTAACGAATTTTTATTGAAAAACAAAATTTTTATCAGTGATTGTTTTGTGAAGGCAGTGAATTTTATTGGTGGTTGAAAATATTTGAACCGACAAGGATTAATCGTGAATTTGTGTGAAAAAATAACTACATATGTGAGAATTCCAACACATGTTTGGATTAATTATTGTGGATTTTGAAAGAGTTTTTTTAATCCAGAAAAATGTTGTGTTTCAAAAAATGTGATTTCAATATTTTCTAAATAAAAATATGTGCAAAGTGTGATTACATTTTGTTTGTTGTTTTTTTTAATGAAATTTCATCAAAACTAAAAAACCCCAAAATTTACAAATCATGATTGGAATACGCTTTTATTCATCGAAAGGACTACTTCTTCAATTATCTTCAATATTATGTAAGTTTAAAATTTTTTTTGTTTATGATTGAGAAGTGATGGCGCGCGGAATTATAACGAACTTTTTTTTTGTAACGTTCGTGGAGATATCAACGCAACGTTAGACGCTATAAAGTTTTTTTTTTCTAAACTTTTTTTTTTTGAAAAAAGGTACATCGTAAGATATATATTCATTGCAATAAGATTTTTATGAGACAATTCAAACTGTTTTATAGTATTTCGAAGATAGATGTGAATGTCGTTTTGTGCCCATTTATAGTTTTTAGTACCTAAACTGAAAATTTTTATCATTTTTATTAGCTGACTCGTACCAACACGAACGTTCAATAAATTTTTATAACGTAAACTTATTATTTGTCACGTTAAACTGTGTATTAATATCTCGATATTTTTCTGTATGAAATATATCTACTTGGCTATAAAATAATATTTTTATTAGAAATTTCCTTAAAACGAACAAAATTTAATCGATGTGTTGTATTGTTAAGTATTGGTACAAATAGTCTAGTTTATTCGGGTGTTAAATGATTATTTCTCTTGAGACCGGCTTGTTTCCACTTCAATTTTTTGAGGTTTCTTGGCTAATCTGCATTATACATATACAGTGTGTCGCATTTAAGATGAAGACATCTCATATTTTCGTTATTTATAGGAATATCGATTTGAAATTTTTTACAGTCATCTAGGGTGAAACGTCACATTTAAAAAAAAAACTATTAGCGTCAGAGATGATTAGAGATATCGAAAAAAATTTGCCAATTTATAGTAGGCTGAGTTTAAAGTTTAGATTTTAAAGTTTCAGTTAAGTTTCCTATAAAATGTGACCCATCACCCAGTACGACTATGGCAAATTTCAAATCGATATTCCTATAAAGAAAAAATCAGGATGTCTTTATCTTAAATGCGACAATGGTATGTTTGAAAATTTGATAGTTTTAGCTCCAAAGAAAAAATTACGAAAAAAAAAAAACATGGCTTGTACTTTGAGTGCCCTTGGCAAAAAGTTTAGCCTGAAGAAATTCGTGGCTTATTACCGGACTGAAAATTGGTAGAATGTCGAAAAATTGAGAAATCAATTTCTGGCGAATCTCTTGTAGATTTGTTGATCTCTGTAGATTTCTTGTCTGATTTTTGTGCTGATTTGTATCTCATCCAAGTTTATTTCCCAGATAGCACAAAAGTCTTCATTTTCTTTAAATTTCTATTTAGAAAAATTTTGAACTTTAGTCAGTACATGATGCTCAAAATCTGAAGCCACTTATCGTATATTAATTATTCGAAAATTCAAAAAAATATAACTTAAAAAATACCAATTGGACGGTTAAATAATTAAATAAGTGATTTCCTTTTAAAGATTAGAATTTTATTAGCAGCAATATGTTAGAGTATTAGAGAGAATAATTGCTATAGGCGCCAATAAATGTTTCGGTAATAATTAAAATAGGAAATAACATATGGTGACCATTTTTATGGCGTAATTACAATGTAATAAACTTAGCTTACAATCTTAAATTTTAAATACATTTTATATGAATAAAAATCATTAATTAATATATTAAAATCTTATTAAAGGTTTTTCATTAAGGTTGTCTGAATCGAAATTAGACATATTATGAATGATATATATGATTAAATTTATTTATTTTTTAATTTATTCGAAATCGTATGAATTTATGCTATTTTATGTGATACGAGAGTTTTTTATTACAAATAAATAAAGTAAGATTTGCAACTTATTTTAGACAGCAGTTGCTTTAATCAATGCGGTTATGCGCGCAAGTAACCGAATTTCTGTCTGCCAAATTAACATTAAAATTTTAAACATTAGACATTCTTAATGGAAAACACTTTCAAGTTTTTGTTTTTTTTTTTTATTAAATTAAGTAAAAAATTAATAAATAAATTTTTATTATGGTTTTAATATTGTAAGTAGGTGAACGTAGGTGTTTGCATTTGTCAACACATTAAAATAAAAAATCAATTTCGATTATTTTTTGTTTGTAGATAATTTTCTCAATAATCGTAAAAATTATAATTTTAATGAAGTCATATTTTTTATCGATTTTTTTTACTTAAATGGAGAATAGTTTCTAATGACTTAATGGTTTCCTTATTTAATAAATGTATGGATTTGTTGTGATGAAAGATTTGTATAAAAGACTTTTTTAAACTGTGTTTAAATCAAAATGGTTGCCGCAACTTCAGTTAACTTATTAAAAGGAAACATATTCTAAGAGTCTGTTTATGATTTCTTACTCGTGTATTGATTCAATAATTTTCAGTTATAATTATTCAGAGATAATATTTTTGTAGCAATGGTAAAATTACCATGGTTAAAAATTGTCTGTAGATTTTATCACATCGAATAAAATACGACTTTTAGTTTATGAAAGCTTAAAATTTCCACAAACTTTATATTTTAAGCCATGAAAGTTTATTATTTAAGCAATTTACTTTGTCAGTTTTTGTTTTCCCGATATTATTTTTAGTTTTTCTGGAGTAGAAAAGATTTTTATACTCACGTTTTCTTAAAATCATTCTTAAATCGTGTATATGCATTTTCCTTAATTCCCTTTATAAGCAGTCAAATCTTTTAATACGCTTTAAGGTGTAAAATTTTTAGATTTGATATGTTAAATTTGGCGTGTTTAACATATATCTTCCTATAATGAAGTGTTTTTAAAGG
This sequence comes from Chrysoperla carnea, assembly GCF_905475395.1. Classification (NCBI taxonomy): domain Eukaryota; kingdom Metazoa; phylum Arthropoda; class Insecta; order Neuroptera; family Chrysopidae; genus Chrysoperla; species Chrysoperla carnea. The sequence goes on from NC_058339.1 coordinate 83,610,610, forward strand.
TATGCTTTATTATATGTAACAAGGTTAACTATTTTAAGATTAATTTGGACAACTAATATTCATTAGTTAAAAGCATGATAAATAATTTCCTAGAAAGAAAATTATAATAACCAGCCCTTTTTCCATAAAATACACTTAAGGTAAGGAAATGAATGGTATTTGTGTATTATTTCTTGTCTTTAGTGTTTTTCTCTAAATATTTAGCCATCAATATTTCAAAAATTATGTTATATTTCGAAAAGTTTTTCTCTTAATTTTCGTCTAATTTTCTCAAGTTCTAACAAAATACACCCTCAAAATTTTAAACGCCAATTTAATTTTTTGGGGACGTCCTTAATTTTTAAAAGATTATTTCCTGGACATTTTTAGAAAAATATTTTTAACTTATCTACGTGATTAAACCTTCAAGAAAGCTGTTTAAGTCAATTATCGTTTTATATTAATTAAATTGGAAATTAGATCCTTTTGTTTAATTTAAAAAGGAAACACTCAGCAAAAATATTGATTATAAAAACAGTTATTACTTATAATATAAAATTTATTTTATAATAATAATAAAATTTATAATTTTGCTGCTTTGACTATAAAATTCTGAAAAACGACAATTTTCTATCAAAACAATTACAGTAATTACATTATTACTAATAATAAAATATTATTTACAATTAAATCTAAACAATACTGAGAACAATTTCAAGGATATTAATCTATAATGATAATAATTTAATATCATAAATTTTATATAATTTTTAATAAATGAAGGAAACTGTGATTCATACAATTCATTGATTAATAATGCTTTGCTATAGAAGAAATATGAACCACAAGTGATGACTACATGGTGGAATTATTTGAATTATTTTTAAGAATATTAGTTTCTCTTTAAACTCAGATTTGTACGTCAGCATTAAATACCAAATTAATAATATATTTATTAAAAGTAGATTTAAGTTAATGTATTTTACAACTAACTGTATTAGTTGTTTTAATACTTTTGGAACTATAACAAATATCGCAGGATATTTGTTTGCTGCTTGGGAGTTAAAACCAAAAAAACTTATTACCTATGAAACTAAAAAAATCTAGCTAAGAACACTCACCGTTAAATTACTTTTCAAACGAAGCCAAAAAGAAGCAAAATCCGTTTAGGCGCTACAATGCCACAGAAGACGGACACACACACATAGCGGGTAAACTTATAACACCCATTTTTTTTTAGTTGGGGGGTTAAAAATGAAACTGCGGTTCAATTTATTTGTTTTCTACAATTGCTTCTAACAAATATTTCCGGCCAAAAAATTTTATCATTTCGAGAAATAAAATAATACATAATATTTCCTAAAATAAATACAAAATATTTTGTGATTCATTTCAATGTCAAAGAATTTGTTGCAATTTAAACTTAAGATTTATTTTAGGGTAAAACAAACAAAATACTTAAGAACATTATAAATCTGAATAATATCAAACAAAAAGTATGCAAATGCTGCATACTTCCGACCTTAAATGATATTATGACGCACACTGTTGTTGGAATTATTTTCTAAAAATAGTTTTCTCTTTAAACAGAACACAGATCATTCAGTCAATCAGTGTTAATACCTTAATTAATATCATTAAAAAACATCAATAAAATTATGTCAAGATTAAAAAAAACTTTCTCTTGAAATTATCACTTCTTTTTTTAATGTATCATATTTTTATAAAATAATTTCTATATCTCTACATATTATTAAATATTTTTTAATAAATTATTCTCTTTGGAGTAAGCATTGTGAAAGGGGAGTTTTTTTTTTCTGAAAGAAAGTTTATTAAAAGGGAATGAATTCTCTTTATCCTGTAAAAGAAGGGTATTTTAGGGGTTGATATATTGAGTAATATTTCTTTGATATTTACTTATATCATCCACTCTCGAAATTGTAGAATATATAGAAACACTTGTGTCTACAGTAATTATTATGATGCAAAAATTTTAGTAGCTGTGTTAAATAATAGTGATCTATTGTTCAAAATTTTAAGGGATATACTATAATTGTGCTCTCAAATATTTTTGTATTCTTTACATCTGCGTTCAACCGTGATAACAGCTTCATACTTTACCGATAATAATCTCTTTGGATATAAATATGAGTCTTTTAGGATGTATGAGCATGACGATCAAGTAATATCAGGTAAACAAATTAAAAGGTATATATTTTTTCAATTTTGATAGTGAATTATGTTATATCTTGACGATATTGCAAGAAAAGTAAGAATAAAATTTTTCGACATTTAACGTAATAAAATATTGAAGTTTTCTTTAATTATTCAGCTTTAGATATTTCCAAAACCAAGGCAGATATCGAAAAATTTTATTCTGATTTTTTGTCTACATTCATGAAGTTATAATAAAATTCATCATCAAAGTTGAAACTAAGATAAAAATAATTTCAACCCTAAATCTACCCTGCTCGTACATCCCTTATATGGACATGTTTACTTTTTTCATTCGTTCCAAGTGAAAATTATCAAAAACTTATAAAAAATGTCATTTTTTGAGATTTCTTCGTAAGAGCAATGTATTTTACGTCGATTTCCGAAAATTTATATCGTTAAAATATGAACGAAGTTTTATTAGTTTCGTAACAAAGTTCTAATAAAATTTTATAATTTTTTTTACTAATTATTTAAAAAAATGGCACAAGTAATGATTGTGTAATATCTTGAGTCATATTTATTATATTTCAAGTTTCGTTCTCGAGATCACTGTGTGTAGTACCGCCTTTGTGCGCTTATTCATTACCACATAGTTCAACCATAAAATAAAATTAAGTAAGTGTATCCATAACAACTGGTTTATTTACCCTTCATTACGTTTTTTGTGCGTTTCAAGTAACATCGTTTTTTGATTTCTCTTCAAAAAAAAAAAAAAATCAAATATTATAATCTATCAGATATCAGAAGTAAAACACTAATTTGTTGCTTGTTCATTGATAAAAATGAATAAACGTAAATTGGAAAACAATTCTCATTTGGAGGTACTCCAAAAAAAATTAAAAAAATATCAGCATTTAATTGATCAGGAAATGTCATCAAATTTAGTCGACGATTCTGTTGATAATTCTTCATCTGAGGGTAAATATTAAAATATTAAAATACCTAAATAATTAAAAATATATATACCAGCATTTAATTAAATGATCTGGAAATGTCATCTAATTTAGTCATTGACTCTGTTGTTAACTGTTCATCTGAGGGTAAATACTAAAATACTTAACTAATCAATTTTTGATTGTTATTGGGCAACATTTTTTGTTGTACCTTGGGCAACAAATCTTATGTTAATAAGTTGTTGTACCTTTGACTGGGCAAACATTAAAAAAAAAAAAAAAAATTGCGTCAGGAAAATGATAGCTTGTTTTGACCTAGATCTTTTGCTCTTGCAGACTCAGATGTTGACGACCAAGATCAGAGTAGTAAATCTGATATTGAAATGGAAAATGCCTCAGATAAAAACTTGAAGGCGTCAGTGGAGTTGCAGGAGACGAAGGGTTCTGAAGTTCCCACCCTCAGTGAATCGGTGCTCCAAATCCTGGGCTCGGAAAAGAGACTTTTAAAGGATAAATGCTTTGTTTTGCACCCTGAACTAGCGTCATGCTGGAAAGATTTATTAGCTTCAGGCATGAACAAAGAAGATAAGTCTAAAATGATTGAAACTTATCCTAACAAAGGAAACTGTCCTCTAATTGCACCAACTCTCAATCCGGAATTACTCCCTCTTTTACATAAAACGGCTAAATCTCGTGATAAATTTTTTGCTAATCATCAGGATGTGTGTGGCCGTAGTTTAGTGGCTATTGGTACAGCCATCTGCAATATTTTGAATGATGAAGAGGAACCGGTAGATAAGGAACAGCTTTTAAAGCTTCTTTGTGACTCCAGCAGCATGATGTGTGACCTGTTTTTCCAGTTGTCCAAGTCCAGACGTGCACAATTGTACTCATGTGTTGATGGAAAAAGGAAGTCTGTTCTTGAAGATTCACCCACAGATGAATTTCTTTTTGGCATCGACCTTGCTAAAAGAATTAAGAATGCCTTAGCTGTTGAAAAAACAAGCTTGTCTTTAAAAAATCAAACTCCACGAAGAGATTCAAATCGACCTAAAAACTCTTTAAACTGGAGAAGCCCGTCTGCTTCAAGGATCAGCTCCAGTCAGACGGGCTACAGACGTCACTTCAACAAATCATCAGCTGCAAACAATCACAATCAAATCACAACTCGATCCCGATCAGGGAACCAACTCCCTCCAGCTCAAAATGCTCAGACACAGAAGAAATAAAGGTGAGTCCTACTGCGGGTAGGTTAAAGTATTTCGTACATGCTTGGGCCAAAATCACCTCCGATCCTTTTATCCTTGAGACGATCTCCGGATACAAAATTCCATTTATCTCTACACCAACTCAATCTTCAAAGCCCTCCAATAATCATTTATCTGAAAATAAACTTGAGGTACAGAAGGCTGTGAATGACCTTTTATCAACGGGCGCTATCCAGCAGTGTGCTGAGGAGGAGGGCCAGTTTTTATCAAGAATTTTTCTTGTACCCAAAAAAAATGGTAAAATGAGATTTATCCTTAATTTAAAGCATTTAAATAATTTCATAGAAACTGTTCATTTTAAAATGGAGGATTATAGAACAATTTTAAAATTAATATCAAGAGAATGTTTGATGGCTAATTTTGACCTGAAAGATGCATATTTTATGATTCCAATTCATAAAAATTTCTGGAAATACCTAAGATTTACCTGGAATAATTTCCTTTATGAATTTATTTGCTTACCTTTTGGCCTCTGCACGGCCCCATGGGTCTTTACTAAAATTTGTAAACCTATTATTTGCCACCTGAGAGGGCTAGGTTTGATATCAGTAGTATATCTTGATGATTGGTGGTTGGCAGCCGATTCTACTGCCCTGTGTTCAGAAAACATAAGAATTTCTCGTGAGTTAATAGAATCTTTAGGTTTTATTTTAAATGAGAGTAAGAGTAATCTTAACCCTTCAACATCATGCAAATTTCTGGGTTTTTTATTTGATTCAGTTCAAATGACAATTGAACTTACAGAAGAAAAAAGGTCTCATATACACAATTTAGTATTGAAATTTAGGGATTCCACTCATTGTACTATCAGAGAATTTTCCCAATTTGTGGGAAATATCACAGCAGCCTGCCCAGCAATTAATTATGGCTGGTTTCACTCTAAGGCGTTTGAGCAAGAACGTTATTTGGCCTTACTAAAATCTAATAATGAATACGATCATGTTATGAGTATATCTCCTTCTTTATTAAATGAATTTAACTGGTGGTCGATTAATATTATAAATTCTAAAAATCATATTAGAAATTCAACTTTCCCCTTCACTATATATTCAGATGCTTCAACTACAGGATGGGGAGCGTCGTATGATGGACAGGTGGCTTATGGGCGCTGGAGCCCCATGGAAAGATCGTTTCATATTAACCATCTAGAACTTTTAGCAGCTTTTAACGGTTTAAAATCATTTGCATCTGATTTTGCTAATTGTAAAATTCTCCTAAGAATTGATAACTCGACTGCAATTGCTTACATTAATAAAATGGGCGGTACCAAGTTTAAACACCTGAGCGTTTTATCCTATGACATTTGGTCCTGGTGTGAATGCAGGAATATATGGATATTCGCTTCATACATTCCTTCTAAGGATAACGTTGATGCGGACAGAGCTTCTAGAATAGAAAATATAGACATTGAGTGGGAACTGTCTTCTGGTGCGTTCGATAAGATAGTTTCTCAGCTGGGCAGGCCAGACATTGATCTTTTCGCATCATCTTCAAATAAAAAATGCAAAAGGTACTGTTCCTGGCATCGTGATCCTGCTGCAGTCACTATTGATGCATTTACAATCAATTGGAAACATTTAAATTTTTTTGCTTTCCCTCCTTTCTCATTAATCTTAAAATCACTTAAGAAAATCCAAATCGATCAGGCTTGTGGAATTGTAGTAGTTCCAAACTGGCGCGGTCAGCCATGGTATCCTGTATGGCTTTCGCTGCTAGACTCAGAACCTATCATTTTTCAACCAGATGTTAATTTACTTCTCTCTCCTTGTAGACAAGTTCAACATCCGTTGGCTCAAAAACTGTCTTTGATGGCTGCCCGATTATCCACCAGGCATTTAAAAAAAGGGGTTTAAATGATGAAGCCATTGACATCATTATCAAGTCCGTCTCTACTTCAACCCTGAAACAGTACTCCAAGCCAATAAAAGACTGGTTTTCTTTTTGCTCACAAAAAAAAAAAAAAAAAATTGATATGTTTAATCCCAAAGAAGAAATGTTGATTGAATATTTCACAAAAAAATTCAAGGAAGGTGCACGGTATAGTATTTTAAATACTACTCGTGCCGCAATATCCCTTATTTGTGACAAGGAGATTGGAAAAAATCCTTTGTTATCACGCTTTCTCAGGGGTGTTTATAATATTAAACCTGCTAAACCCAAGTATGATAGAATTTATAGTTTAGATCCTTTAATTGAAAATTTAGAGCGACTAAATCCGGTAAATATACTTAATCTACAACAGTTAACAACAAAATTAGTCGTGTTGATAGCATTAGTTTCTGCACATCGTGTCCAAACAATTTCTTTAATTAAGAGAAAGAATATTATTAAAAAGGATGTAGACTATGAAATCGAAATCCCAGAAAAAATTAAAACTTCCAGGCGGGGCGCGTTTCAACCCCTATTAATATTAAAAAAATTTAATAAAAATTCAAATCTTTGTGTGGCATCTACCTTAGAACAATACTTACAGGTTACATCAAATTTAGCCGATAACATTGAGTACTTATTTGTTACAACTCGGAAACCATATAAAAAAGCATCGAAAGATACTATTAGTAGATGGCTCCGATCCTTTTTATTGGAGTGTAAGGTTGGCGATAACTATGCTTCTCATAGTTTCAGACACGCTTCGACTTCAACTGCCTTCAATAAAGGAGTTGACGTAAATATTATCAAAAGTCTGGCAGGATGGTCAGATAAATCAAAGGTATTCGAAAAATTTTATAACAGACCAATTGTTAATGATAAAAAATCTTTTGCTGAGTCAATATTATCCTGATAATGTTAATATTATTTATTTAAACTTTGTTTTTGTTCACTTAAATTATTTTGCATATGTTCGTATTATTTATGTTTAATTGCTAATTACTAATATTTTGTTTAAAAAAAAAAAAAAAAAAAATTAATATTAATAAAGATGTAATTAAAAGGTCTCCCATTTAATTGATACTGTTAACTAATCAAATTTTAATTTATTAAATATGATTAACACAGCTCTGAACATCTACACAGTGATCTCGAGAACGAAACTTGAAATATAATTGTAAGATCGAGCGAGCCCGCCGAAGGCGGGTGAAGCTCGATCATAATTATATTGATAGTTTCGTTCGAAGAGATCACTCCCCCCCCCATTATACCACCCTCCCAGTGATCTCTTCTACCTAAACTAAAGCACTTCTGAACTGTATGAAGGGTAAATAAACCAGTTGTTATGGATACACTTACTTAATTTTATTTTATGGTTGAACTATGTGGTAATGAATAAGCGCACAAAGGCGGTACTACACACAGTGATCTCTTCGAACGAAACTATCAATATAATTATGATCGAGCTTCACCCGCCTTCGGCGGGCTCGCTCGATCTTACAATTATACGACATTGTTCATTATTTTATAAAATTTTTGTTTCACTTATTCTTTCAAAGCAATTTAAAAGTAAGAATTTAGAATTTTTGGAAAAACAAGGGTCACCATGAAAATTCAATACTTCTTAATTATAATATTTCTTTGATTGTTTACAAAGAAAGTATAAACCCTATTTCCATCTAATTTAAAAGAAAGCGTAAGATTTCATTGTTAATCTTTTCAAACCGTGTTAAGTTTTTCCCATTAATTCATAACTTAGCGGTACAAATTAAATTGTTCCTACTTTTATTCAAATCAAGATTAAGCGTTAAGATTAACAGTTTCCATTATTTAAATTTTATTATAATGCCCTGAATAAAATCTACAGGATCTTGAATGAATGAATTCTTTTTAGAAAACAATGATTCATAAAATCATGTATTAAAAAAAAACTAAATATTTTTTTATAATCTGAAATACAAAATTTATAACCAATTTCAGACTGGACCATATCAAATACGAGCGCCATTAAAAATTTATTGTTTTTATAATATTATTATTTCCATGCATCAATTCCCACTCACGTGCTTTTATCTCGTTTATACCTAATTCGATACATATATACAGTGTGTATAATTAAGTTGCCACTATACGAAATATTTTATGTTTGTTTTATGAAAAAAAGTTATTCGAGTTCTGCATGGCTTAAAACGCAAAATAAAATAATCAGTTTTTTAAGTATATCGTCAATGTTTATTAAGAAAAATTGATTCTTATTGAAATCTTAGTTCTGATATCCAATGTTGTCCACCTGCCACACGGGAAAAAAGTTTATTTTGATCTTCTAGGTATTAGAATTGATAATGTATGTCTACAGATAGACACAAACGCCAAAAATTGATATTTTTTTATTTCATATTTCGTTCTAGGCAATGCAGAACTTTTACGTTTCCATATGGTGCCTACTTAATTGGACACACTGTATATTCAATATTTTTTATCAGATCGTTTTTTCAAGTTGAATAAATATCTCTTGTAAAACTTATCTTGTGATAAGAAGTTTTTCTTGCATGTGCATAATTAAGATAAGCACCTGCTTACACAGTATTGCAAAATTACGTTTTATAGTTTCTTAATAAAGTAAAGTAAATGACCTGATACTTTTTTATTCAGTACATTATAAAGAATCATTTTTTAGCCAAAAAAGTGGACGGCGGCTTACATTTTTTTTTTATAATTTTCAGTTAATAACTAGTTGAAACTTCAGTTACATGTTTTTTCAATGATTTTTTCATCTTTTTTTCCATCTTGGGTTGATATATTTGATAAATATCAAAACAACAGTAAAATAATTTATATTTCGTAAAATTATATTTATAATACGAGTTTATTTCTAGAACATAATCTCTCCAATCATGCTTTTTTCACTCAATCGTATTTTTCTACGATATTAAGAATTTCTGAACCAATAGTTAGCATTCTGGATTAATATTACTTCACAATTTTTTTTTGCTGTCTAACTAACGATGCGATCGCTTTTGTGATATTCTGTATTAAATATGCACCTGTATGAAATCACAGTAATAAAAATAATAATGCATTATAGATATAAAACCTTGGTTCAATTTTCTCGATGTGCATATCCATATAAAATGAATTATCGTGTAGTTTTCATTGATAACAATTTTTATAAGAATTGCATAGCTGAACAAACCTTTAGAATATAATTTTAAAATCATTCCACCGTACAGCACATTAAACACTTAGAATGTCCTTAATTTGTATTCAATAACATTTCTATTTGATGGTTAAATACAGTAGTTATAAGTTGAAATTAAGGAGTAGCAAGATTTCTGGTAAAATCACATAAATCGCTTTTGAAGGATCAGCACTCATAGCCTGAATACTCGTCCACTAAACTGCGTAATTGATTAATATTTCTCTTGGAATTCTTTTGTTATTTACTCATGTTAAGTTCATTCTGTTACGAAAATTCTTGTAAGTGAGGCGTTCTTTTGCAAGGAGTTCGGGAAAATTTTGTGATATATATCTGTTTTTCACCTCAAATGCATTATTTTTCTTATTCAAATGGTGGTGGAGTACGTCTTGTACCTGGGAGCATTTGCGCGTTTGTAAAACAATCAAATTTCTGACTGGCAAATTAAAATTACAATCTTTAATAATAAAATGACTTGAATACGACTTTTTTAATTTTTAGAATTGCATCTGGTACAGTGCTAGCAACTGCAAAACTGTCTGTAATGTGTAATTTAAATTGATAAAAAGGCAAGAAATACCATGTAAAAAATTTATAGTAAAATGATTTTAAAAAAAAAGTAATTTTTGAAGCTGTTTACAAGAATTTGCGCTAGTAAACTTAAGGTAATCTTTTTCACATGCCAGACGTACTTGATCCCTTCCAAATTTCAATAAAAAAAGAATTATTCTCATTCCAACCGTTTTAAAATCAACTTCTTTTTTTTACGTTATCAGTTATACCGGATTTGAAGACATATGCAAATTATGATTAGTAGATACCGAAACTCCTTAACTAATAATTAAAAATTCTTATCATTATTTTTGTTTGCATATATTATTTAACGTTTATAAATATAAATTTAAAATAGCATTTTATTTATAAACAATGAGAAACTTGATATTTGTTTGCTTACATAGTAAGTTTTTGTATTTTTTATTTTAAAGTCGTTGGAATTTTTTAACGTACACAGAATATAATTATTATTTAAATACATGACGCGCCATTTTGTGCTGACCACACCATTAATTAAATTATATAACTTCTGTATTACACGGAGAGATAGATTATATGGTTTGCATACCTAATTAGTATAAGATTCCATTTAAAAATATTAGAATAGCTGGTCATTAAATCTATCGATAAGAATTTTTCATTAAGTTAATAATACTAAAAAGAAATTATTTTTGATAAAACTCGTCTTCTTAGAATATTTTGATATAATCGCGTTCACGTAACTAATTGCCTATAGCCTTGAATTTAAGCTATAAAAAGGGTTATTTTGGGATGAATTTTTTTTAGAGATCAATTTTGAACGTAGATTTTTTATTTTAGAACTCAAAGATCTATCAATTGAAATCTTTTTGAAATTCTTCTAAACTAAATTCATTTCAAAAATCAATTGTTATACAATCTTCGATATTTTAAAAGTAGTATGTTCTGGCTTTCATATTTAATCTAAAAAAATATTATTTGACATTAAATTTTCATAACTTTCTCGCTTATAAATTTTTCAACTCGTCAATAACAGGCGATTTTGCAAATTTCGAGCAAAGACTTACAGGCTTGAAAGGGCGAAAATAATATTGTTCTCATTCAATCCACTTTACTGCTTTAATAATGTTGTGCTGGTAAATATTGTCTATATTTGTATCATCGGAAAGGATGATCAATTATAATCCTTAGATTCAATTTACAGTTTTATATAACAAAACATTTTTAAACTTTATTTCCGCCGTACCTTTTCGCCCTCCTTTATCTTTTTTGATTGAGTTCCGCTATTATTGTAAATATTTCAAGAATGGGGATGATGACTCAATATTTTTTTGATCATTTAAAATCTCCACAAACGGGAAAGTAAAGGTAGTTTTTTAAAAGCTCAAATTTAGAATCAGTTATTTATCCAATTAATGAAACTAAAATCTTCAGTATGTCTCGCAAAAAGCTACATTTGGTGAATGAGAGCTGGATATTTAGAAAATGTTACATTTTTTCCGCTACGAAACTTTTTATGACGAGTTGGATACGAACCGGAATCTCGTTCCAATTTAATAAATTATTCTGGCTTGTATTTGTTTTTTCATTCACTTTTTAAATAAAAATTTTTTATTACAATTTTATTACCATTATTCCTTCAATTATTTTCGATTAAATATCGAAAGGTACTCTTATCGAGTGTCTACAAATTCTCGTGTACTATTTTTGATATGTTTTAAATTTACTTAAAAGGAAATAAAAATATATTTTTAAAAAAACATTGGATGAACGCATTGTTATTACACTTTAAAAAACATGGAGTCATGTAATAATATTTCGTAACGTATATATAATAATATTTTCCCATTAAAAAGATGTTACATTTTAAATTATAAGTAGTCTGTCTTGATTCTCACACATTTTAAATAGAAATCATAATACACTACCACCTTATTCATTGTAAATAATAAAACAATAATTCATTTAATTATTACTATAGTAAAAAAAAAAACTGAGAAAAATTAACATAATAAATATACATAGCACAGCATTTTAAATGTGTTATCATAAATTGTTTTACTGTATGCTTAAAAATATTATTATACCTTATAGCGTTTTTTTAAACGACCAATGAACAACCGTTGTAAAATATCATGTCCAATATGAATACAACGTTAAATTTTATTTAGGTTTTTAAGGGATATCTCGGAAATTACACATCCAATCGTATGTAACTAATTAACTTGTAACTTATAAACTGAGTTTTACCAAATTGCGAAAAAAATAATTTGGGTAATTTTTTTCAGATGGGTAAAGTTTAGAAAATCAGAAAAAATTTACTAAATATATAATTTTATTTATTATGTCCATATAACTTTAACACTCATTTGGACTCAAAAATTGCAAAAATCGGGTTCATTTGAGGATTGAATGCGTAGTTTCTAAGATATCTTCTTAAAATCACATAGAAAAAGCTTTTTCACGGCTCGATTTCGGACAATTTTTTAGAAAATGTTTGTCGGATCTCTTAATAAACTATATTTTCACATTATATTTTTTGAATCTAATTACCATAGAATATTCAAAAAAGAACAGTTTTTTGAAGTAGGTAAAGATACGAATCTATCACGTTTTTAAATTATCAAACTATCTGGCATCCATGTAGACAATACTTACAGGCACAGCACCATCTACGAGATTTTAATGCTTTTTTATCAAATTTAAAAAAAAACAATATCTTTAGTTGGTCCCGATATTCTGTATATATAGAAAAACATCGCCAAGAAATTACAAGAAAGTACTTGCTCCAAAAAATAATAAGGTTCAAGTAATAATTTCTTGGTTCAAGAATATCTTTAAGCATTCAAATACATATTTTCTTGAATTAGTGATTGGAATCGTTGACTCAAGAAATATTAACTTGTTATAAGAACTCACAGAACATACTATGTCCTTATTATTTACACACTGTTTCACTGTTTCATAATATTTTTATGCATTCAGTTAATATATGTACCACTACATAGCTATGTGTTATATATATTATTAATAGGGAACAAGCCATTGTTTTCACAAATAATAATTAATAAATTTTAATTATATATTCAAAAATATATTAATTATAATAAATTAGTCTGCGTATTATTATTATTATTAAAATTAATTAAGTGAACAGAAAATAGAATAATAATTATTGTCAACAAAGGTAATTTGTTTTGTTTCAATAATAACAATAATTTTAATAATGCAATTGACGAAATTCTGATACAATCACTATTTTCGATTAAATACAACAGGATAGGGGTGAAGCCACGAACGGACGGAGTGTTTGTTTTGATTGAAAATGTAATTATGATTTTAATGTATTTGTCGTAGATCGATTGTCGAATCGGCTATTTTTAATAACCGTTAGTTAGTTTAACAAAACAGTTTTTATACAAAAAATCTGAAAGCCGTTTAGCGGGTTTTAATAATCATTGAACTTTAACTTGCCAAATTGCATAAACGTTTTGCATTTATCAATGGAGCGGATAATGTAAATCAAAAATGAATAAATAAAACAAACTAAAATAAACAATTGACTGAGTTAGTTGTTGAAATACTCTGTATAGAAAGTTTTGAATGTCAGTGTTTGAAAATGGTTTAAGTTTTGCGTTTATTTTGACTCAGAGATACGCATATCAGTTTTAAATCATAGTAACTTACAGAGGCGTAGTGAGGGGTGTGGAAAGAACCGACCAAAAGTGTTCGAATTATTGAACGTTTCGGATTATCGAATGGTCAGATAACTGAGACTTTGCTAGATTTAAAAAGTACAAAGAAGGTTTAAAATGATTATCCAAATCTCCCTTTTCAGTTATAAGCAATGCTCATCAACTTTTTTTCTCACCAGGTTAGTTAAACGTTCAAATCAAAAACCTTATTTAGCAGTTATCAAAGTATTTATAATGTGTTTAGAATTCCATATACAATTTGCTGACTTCTAATAAATAATTAATTGTTATTATCTCTTAGAAAATAAAAAAAACCAGCCCAGTAGAAAAATACTTTTGATATCATATTCTCAAGCATTATTATTATTATATAACAAAGACTTCCTCGTAAATGGCTTTAAAAGTTATTCCATGTTTTGTCTATATTTGGACTTAACTTTTAACGTTTATTGTTTTAAAAACTTGATCGAACATTATTTTAATGAATCTTAAGTTCTATTTTTGGACTGCAATCTTGAAAGCTCAATAAAATGATACACTGTAAAAAAAACTTGTTATAAGGAAGTCTTGTGCTTACATAAAATTTTTCGATTTATCGTTTATTTGACCCGATTGACACGAGACAGTATTCAAATATCAAATTTTAATCGTCATTAAAAATTGAAACAAAATATATATAATCGGTCACATGTATCTTAAATTCAATAGATTTTTATTTTTAGTGTTCCATAAATTATTTTTAAAAGTCGTAAAATTTTGACATTATTTATGGTCTGAATAAATGAGTTTTCGTAGAAATTTAATAAATAATATAATTATAAAGAATTGGAATTTAATAATTTTAGAAAGTTTAACTCAAGTCATACATTCAGGTTAATTACAATTTTTATGAATTGTCACCAAACATATAAATAATTATAATGAATTCGTATTGAAAATTAATCAATTCGTATTGAAAATTAATTTATCGAATTTATTTTTATTTTCAAAATTTTTAATGAAAATTGATAGACAAGACAATATTTTTTATTTTTAATCCCTGACTAAAAAGAGGGGGGTTATAAGGTTAAAATGTCTATGTATCTGCGTGTCTGTGGCATCGTCGATTCTAAACGGATGAGTCAATTTGGATTTTTTTTTTGGTTTCGAAATGTAATTTTGATCGAGAATGTTATTATAGCTATGATTCAAGTGCGAGTTGCGAGATGTGGTTAGAAATGAGATGATGATACTTTTCAAACAAAAAAATATCGAAGTCGGTTCATGCATTTAACAGCTACGATGCCATAAACAAATCGATTAGATCTAATTTTGTGTCGAGAGTTTCTATAAATTTATTTGTTTTTATCGTATTCAATAGACATTGGGAACAAATTGACATCGATTAAACTCGCCGTCAAGCCGAATGTGGTCTATTCATAATTCTGAACTCACCAGTTTTGCAACTAATTAGTTTGATACCTAATTAAAAAGAAATCCAAAAATGGTATTGGTTTTCAGTTAATTAATAGAATATTTATCAAATTTATATCCACCCAACTGTTATGCCACAATTTACGTTCCAATTAAATATTTATTTCTATTAATCAACAATTCATTATTTATCCTATAATTGTGTTGTAAAAAAAAATATGTATCAAAAATTAGAACAAAGACCATTGTCAAAACAAAATGAATATGACATTTTCATATCATATTTATGGTATGATAATTAACAAAATTAAAAATACTTTTAATTATAATAAACACTCATTATTATAAGCATTTAAGTCATCATACTGTAAGAGATAAAAAAAAAAGGCATTTAAACGATCAAGCGGTGAAAATGGAATCTCTGAAACAAGAGGTTCCGCTTTTTTTATAGAAATAATTGATCCATTTTTTAACACGCTTTTATTATTTTAACCTGTATATATGAACTAGCCTCGTACCAGTTCGCTTCACTGGGCTTAAAATTAAAAACCACCGCTTTATAGCCTCCACCTCTCTTGATTTCACTTATTCCCCTTCCATAACACTCGCTGGTATTGTTTAACACAGCTAAAATATATGCACAGTTTTCATTTTTTTAAGTGTAAAATAGTGCTATCTCATTAAGTATATCAAAAAAGATGGCCATGCATTCTTTTACATATACTATTTTAAATTTTGACAGAAATCTTTAATTTATGGTAAAAAATCATGACAATAGAATTTTTTAATATATCTTTATAAACTATAGCTCATGTGTTGTTCTGATGTATGAGCTATATTGTTGTACTGTTTCATTCAAATCCATTCGGTAGTTTTAACAAACAAATAAACATCCTTACTTTCACATTTATACTATATGGGGATGTTACGGAATCTTTCAACGTAACTTTACCCTACTTCCAGGCATCCGATTGACTTAAAAATTTGCCCTTTTATCAAGGATCGTTGAAAGTACAATAATTAAATAACTTGCTATCCTGTCCAGGATCACTTGGATAATTTTCTTTCTAATTTCCTTACTAAAAATATATCAGAATACGATTGGAACAATGAAAACTTTTTTGTAGAGCTAAGACGAATACTTTCTTTACTGTTGCTCGTCGCATTTAACTTAATCGCATGTTTTAAGATGGTATCAATTAAAAATGGATTAAAATCTGAACTGATTCGATACGGAATCTTTAAAAAATCTACATAATTATATCTAAATATAACAACCAATTACAAATATGGAATGTTAATTATTATCTTCAAAAAAATAATAATAAAACTATGAAGTAACCTTTTTAAAAACCTTAAATTAGTAGCTGAATGATGAATAAGGAAAGCTAAAGTTTTAGAAAAAGATCCCAACACAAAATGTATATAGATTTTTTTTAACATACAAAACACTTAACTTTGATAGATTGGAAATTATAATTAACCTTAAAAAAAACGTACATAGGTATACAAAGTGGAGAGAGGACAAGCAACAGGCTAAACAACAAACAACAACTTGACAACACAACACTAAAATAAAACTGGTTAACTTGATGACCGGATCGTCGCCGTTTAAAGTTACGAGACTCCATTTAATAACATAACTTCATGTACCGGGTGGTTCTTTTAATAATGAAATAAGTAATTATATACTGACTAGTGATGTGCCGAATATTGTATGTTGTACATTCGCGGATGCAAATGTTTATCTCTATTATTCACGAATGCGAATGCGATCTTTTAAATGATTTTTTGACATGATGGAAACAAAAAATTAATAAAGAAAGCGATTTTCTTGATAAGAATTGTTTTCTGTTGGAAATGAGGGAAAAGGGAAATTTTGGATAAAAGGCTTAATCAATACTGAAAATTTAAGGGGGAGGGGGGGGTTGCCCGATTATTTAAATAATTACATAATTAAATGAGTTCAAAAGTAGACAAATTTAACATTGGTCTTATGGGAAAACGGTAGATGGATGATGTGTTTTCATAGATTTCTCCAAAACTAGTCGGTGGAAATTTAAAAAAAAAACTATTTAAATTAAATTTAAAACTTTAATAAATTTAATTGAAAACAAGAAAAAACCTGTTGTGCCCGACTAATTAAGGATGTATGAGGTTGCTAGTGGGAACACAAATTTTAAAAAAAGTATGTTTTCAATTTTAATGGTGAATTATGTTATAAGTTGACAATATAAGACGAAAAGTAAGAATAAAAATTTTCGATATCTGGAGTAATTTTTAAAATATTGAAATTTGAAAATTGGCTTTAATTATTTAGCTTTCAATATTTCGAAAACTAAGGCAAATACGGAAAAATTTTATTCTTATTTTTCGTTTACATTCAAGTTAAACAAAATTCATTATCAATGTTTTAAATAAGGTACAAATAATATCAACCAGAAAGTCTAAACTTGCCTTGGCGTTCGTACTACCGTAAAGTTACAATTGAATATCAAGCACTGCGATTATACCCTTTACTGTATCGATTTGTTATCGTAGTTGTAATTTCAATATGTTATCGGTATTTCTTTTCTATCTGCCCTTTTATTTTTTCGAAAATCCTGAAAATTTTCCCAATTTTCATTTTTCACACCCAGATACATTGTAATAAGACAAATTTTTATTGGTTTAGTGCAGGAAAAATACCCTCCCATTAAAATGCTGAAAGAAAAATTGTAAAATTTTCTTTCACCATTTTAGTAGAACATAGCCTATGGTATTTTTGAAACAATGCAAAGAAATTTTAAACCGACAATGAAGTAAACAGTAAATTCATTAAAATCCATCATACTGATTTTAAGTGAAATCTGTTGAAAAATGAATTCAATTTTAATAAACATAAAAGATATAGAAGCCATTCTGTATATATATACGTTAGACAAAGATAAATGCATGTGTTAATAATCGGCCTTCCGAGCGGTAGCTATTTTTTTTTGTTTTTTTATTTCAACGTTAGGTTGTTTAACCAGTTTTTGAAAATTATCCCGCTCTGTTAGAGTAAACACATTACACACACACATACATGCATACGTACATGTTCTTTGTACATCATTACAAAGTTCTTCACTTCGTCGTCATGATTTGATATAAACTATAATAACGTATATATAAAAGTTATTATCGTAAATTATTAGTGATGATCGTTAGCTTAGCTACTTTTTGTAAAATAATAAGTTACATTCGTATTGTATAGTTATAGGCTGGGTATCAGGGGCGCTGAGTGTTATTTTGTAGTAGACAGGGTTGATAATGGAAATCTGAGACACCAGGCATTGAAATATCATTTTTATACGGTAGTCTGCATGGATGTGTGGTAAAAAATTTCTCCCAAACGAAATAGCCAGATCATTCAAGTTACGCATTTCTATAATTTAGGGATGTATAAGCATGACAACAATGTTTGATTTAAAGGCTCAAAATTTTTTTATTGGTAGACTTTTTTTTTATTCAAAGAATTATATATGGTTAAAATTTCAGCTTAGGTATCTATGCAAATTAAAAAAAAAAATCATTGAAAATAGATATAAAATACCTTGTTCTTATGGAGAAATCTCAAAAACCACATATTTTGAAAGTTTTTCATAATTTTCACTTAGAAAGAATGAAAACAAATTTAAAAAAGAAAAAAAAAAAAAAAATTGTTAACAGAAAGTAAACATATAAGCAATGGCAGGGTATATTTAGGCTTGAAATTATTTTTATTTTATGTAGAAGAAAAAAACGAATAAAATCTTTCGATATCTTTCTTGTTTTTGAAATATCGAAAGCTGAATAATTAAAGAAAGTTTTCAATGTTAAATATCGAAAATTTATTCTTACTTTTCGTTTTATATAGTCAAGTTATAACATAATTCACTGCCAAAATTGAAAAAGTATATTTTCTTTTTTTTTTTACCTGAAATTACTTTATACACGCTCATACTGATCATATTTCCTTAAGTATTGAGAAAATTACGAATGACAATCAATCAGGCAGTCAATATTGTCAGTCATAAGCAGGCTTAAACCTTTAAAAAACAGAAGTGGTCTATATAATGACTAGACCTTTAAAAGAGTGTGCTATTTTTTATTAGACAGTTCATTCATGCATTTGAACAGTATTGTAGTCAATTGCTATGGTTGATTAGTGTCCAACTATTTATTCAACGCTTGCTGAAACCCAGTTGAAACCTTTTATCATACCTGGATATTTTTAATTTTTTTTTTAGCTATCTCGGTATCCCTCAAGTAAATCCTTTGAAAGGGATGAACAACGTAAAAAATTTGGTTTTTTTACTATCCAAAAAATGTTTGTTTTATTTTTCTTGTCTGTATGCTTTGTGGAATTTACATATTTTGAAATAATTTACACATGTAACACTTAAGGTAGCACTCTCGGTAATAGACTTTGCATTCAGAATTTAATGAAACTTGGCATAGTTGTCCATTATTATATCATAATTAACCAGTTACTTTCTAGGGGCCTTCAGAGAACTGAAAATCTGAACGTCCAGTTTTGTGAAAAAAAATAATGCAAAGTCTATTACCGATAGTACTACCTTAAGTTCCAAAAATTTTTTTTTTTTTTAACTTTCAAAAGATTTCTAAAATTTAATATAAAATATACATAATTTGTATTCCTCTATTTATACTTCAAAGAAAATTTTTATTTACAGTGTTGAGACTAAATTTAAAAAAAATACACATTAAAATATTGATTTATGGTTACAATACTTTGATTTCTTTTCTCGTTTCTTATATCTCTGATCAGACAGAAGAATTTTAAGCTTTACGAATAGCTAGCACCCATATCATCTAGTCTAATATCTAAGAGAGTATCTACTAATAATAATTGTATTCGTAATAAGTAATTTATTTATTAACCATAGAGTTAGTTCTATACTATGCAGTGAAATCAATTTACAATATGAATATTTGATTGGAATATGTAATTTCACTTGATTATTATTATGTTTCAATATTGTTTAGTTTAGTACATCATACCTGTATGTATGTATCAGTTATAGTTATGTATCTATTAGAGAATAATTGATTATTATGTAATTATTGTAATTGGATATGTAATTTTTTAATAAAAAAAATTTGTTTACAAATTTATGAATGTTATGCATATTATAGAATAATTTATTAATAAAAAAAACAATTCCTGATTTCAATATGAATAATTTAAAATAATGCATAAATGAGACAAAAGTCCGTTAATAAGTGAAATTCACAAAATTAAAAAAAAAAATCAGACAAATTTTTCGGTTTCAAAACCCTAAATTCACACTTGAAACATAGCTCGAAATATCCTCCATTGAATTACCTTTTTTCTTATATCGATTTAGAAGATCATCGCCTCTTTATTAGTTGTTTCGGGTACGGAATTCTTAACTCATACAAATTCATTCAAATTAAAGAAAAAAATCAAAATCGGTTCATCCAAATAAACACACATAGGGGTCAAACTTATAACAGCCATCTTTTTCGTTCGAGGTTTAAAAACAGACCGAGAGGTGACGCGAAGCGAGTAGCTACACTCTTTTCACTATAATTTATGTATTTTAATTAGAAATTTTTTGTTAATATGTCTGTTAAACACCAAGATATTCTGAAGAAATATCAAAATTTAGATTTACTTATACAATCAGAATGATAAAATCCATCGCACAACCTTAATAATTCTGGACAGTTCATTTTGGAGCTATTGCCAATAAACATGACTGTAATATTTTAGTTTTGATAAGAGTAGTCTCACATCCTTAAAAGCAATGTTTTGTTTATACATATTATTTGAATTATTTCGGCTACTTAAAAGTAGTTTCAAAGAAAGGCGGTGTACAGAAATTCAGGGTACTTCATTATTGAAAAAATACTTGAGTTCGGAATTTGGGAACTATAAAAAATAGAGAAGGTAATCCATTAATACAATATCGGTGCCTACAAAAGAGACAATATAATGAAAAAAAAAAAACTACCCTGTACTTCAAATGTATTCTAAATTTATTTCCAATTGAAAAGAAGCATTAAGGGCGTTATTTTAAAATTTAAAATCATTTAAGGGCGGGGAATAAGAAGCTAAAAGTTACACAGGTGAAATCACCAATACAATTTATTAAAGTTATGTATTTAGAAATGGGAACACTTTAAAAATAATTTATTTCAACTTTTTTTGGAATTAAAATTTGTGAAAATAGAATGTGGGTAAAAATATTACGTCTTTGTTGTGATTGTTAAAATTATCTTTGATTGAAAACAAGTTTTATTTTACAAAAATTACACTGACATGGTGTTCATTTAATTTGTATACTCTATGTCATTAAAAATACATGACATAAAACATTCTAAATATTATTACTTTAACGTTATGCGATATGTGTAAACTAAGAATGTCACTTACTTTTGTTACAAATATATTGACGAGGAGTATACTTACATGTTTACATGTCTTTAAATATTAAAAGGACTTTTAAATTTCCAAGGTAAGCTGGTCTACAAAAGTAATAATAAATATAATTAATTATAAATATTATTGGAAATAACATAACAAATGAATTCAAAGTTCAAGTCAATATTGATTTTATATAGATCACATTTTTTCCACTAATATCATTTTTATTCAAATGGTTTTTCTGCTATTTTCTTTTTATAAGGAAACTAGTTAATTTGAATTTTCCTAATATTTCGTTTAAAACTCACTTTATGTGAATTATGAGAGTACAATCTAAAAATAAATTCGATCAAGGTTTTAATAAATAGAAACCAAAACCAAAATAGCATCGAATACTGTCAAGTATTAAAAAACAATGACTCATCAAAATCGAGCATTCAGAGAAATTTTTTCATGAAAAATGATTCTGATAAACTGTATTTTCAGGTATTATTTTCATTCATCAAAACAATCTCTCAGATTGACATCAGTTCCTACGCTATAATAGGTTAAAGTGGTTGGTTCAGACTTAAACCATAATGTCCTTAGTGATATTCTATAAATAAAGACTGATTCCTTGTCACAATTCCATGAACTATCTAGATCTGTTAAAGAACAGAAAAAGCGTTTTGTTGTGAATGGACAAATATCAGAGAGTTCGCAAAATAATGGTTAACAGAAGGAAGTTGTATTATCAATATTATCAAAGCAAGAGCTCGCAATGACAGAGAAGTTTAGTTAGCGTATCTTTCAGCTTTTTGTCTTGGCAACTCCTGTGGTGTGCTTTTTAAAATTATCAGTATTTAGATAAAACAAGCATTATAAAAAATTTACCCAAATCGAACAGCCTAAGACAAAATTAAACTGAAATTAACATCATACTGCGATTGCCTTCTTGGAGATCTCCTTTCCCATGTCACACCTCGTCACGCAATATCTCTCCGCCCCCCGGCTGGCCTGGCGTATTTTATGGATAGCTCCTTCGGTGTAGAAATCTAAAATTTGTTCAAATCGATGTTATATTTATTCCGAGACACTGGTTATGTACCATCTGTATCGGTTTTAAATCGAAAATCTTATACAACCTCCTATCCAAGACATGCACTAATAATAAAAGGAAAATAATCTTCATCATTTAGAAATATTCTGATCTATAATAATACGATGTCAATTCAAAAAGTTTTATCAAACATTAAGCAAAGAAAAATAAAAACGATAGATTTTCCTTGAATAAAAAGTTTTTCAAATAAAATCTATTTAAATTCTGAATGCATCTGAATGCGATGTCACACCCACCATACCATCACCAAGATGATATGAACGAACGAACAACGATGTTGTCGCGCCATATTCCGAAACTAAATAGGACATCTGTCACTTAAGCGTCTTCTGGCTGTCATTCAAACTATTTAAAAACGATATTGTGTGATCTGTAATAATATTAGAGAGATATTGAATGCATATCATTCATTCATCTATATCTATCTTTGTGATTGATCAATATGTACAAAAATTCTACACCGAAATTATTTTTTTAGTTTTTTCTTATCTTTTTTAGACAATTTTAATAATATTTAATCTTTAAGAAATGAATATTTTTTGATGATAAATAGAACTGAGTGACATTAATGTAACATCTGGAATTTTTTTTATGGATTCAGTCTTGAAAATAAGCATATGGTTTCTTGTTCTTGTTTTAAAAAAAAATCTTTTGTCAATTTTTTATAGACGAAGAATCAATGAACTATTTTCTTCATAAATTATATTAGCGAATTTCCGAAGAAAATGGAGCTATTGCAACGTTCGCCATAAGATTGTGGCTGTAAAATTATTTAAACCAATTATTATTAATAAATCTCTCCTTTTTTTGTTTGGAACCCAATTAAAATAATTCCGTATGTAACGTAGCAATTTTTGATATAAAAAAAACTGCCCTACATAATATTTTTACCACAAAAGTTTTGATTTCTCTACCTGGCTAAATTATTTAAATTTAAGCGATAAAAAAACAACATCTTCAATAAAAAACGGTGCAAAAAGACACCAAAAATATAATTTATTCATTTCATTGATTACACTACAAAAAGTAACAATATTTCATGAAAGTTTTGTGTTTTTTGTTTGTGTACGTACAATAGTATGCTAAAGAATAGGTAAAAGAAACATGGTTAATATGAATGTAAAGGGAGAAAAATAGAATTTATTGACGGGTTTTATATGAAATGATTTTGTTGTATTTTAATTAAAAACACGTCAAAAACGTTCTGTTGTTGTTTAATAAATATGGAAAGTATAATATTTTTACCTCTATACATTCATATAAAGCTGGTAATATCAGAAACAAGTAAAATTTACAAAATTTAAAAAACCCTTAATAAATTTTTAGTGTACGGAATCTTAAACTCGAACTTGAAGAGCCTTCTCCAAACTGAACCGATTTTGAGGATCATTGCCTATTTTTTAGTTGTTTCTGGTACGGAACCATGCTAAGAATTTGAAACATTGCTTAGAATACTCCCCAATCACCTACCTTTCAAACGAAACAAAATAATCCAATTCGGTTCATTCGTTTAGGCGCTACGATATCACAGACAGACACACATAGCGGTCAAACTTTATAACACCTCTTTTTTTGCAATTTTCTTTTTGGAAGTCCTTATGATGCGTTTGGTGGATAGAGGCAAGACAAAAAAAAAGTGCCCGATACTGATCGATACTATTATTTTGAAATATTAAAGGTATTCTCAACTAGGCCTTGGTCTTATGGATGCTTTACTCTATTATCATGCAGAATTTCGTTAAATCGAAACCCATACATGGCAAAAAAAAATTTTCGATTGAAAATACATTATTTATGGCGAAAAGAACATAGTTCCTACCGGTTGTACCACAACATCTCTTGTTCTTTTGTCTTATTATAAGTTATTAAACATAATTTTGGTACGTCTGCCATCAGAGAGTAATTGTGTTTATTTGGGCGCATTTCCGATAAATTTTTCTTGTCTTTTTAGTGAAATTATATTATGCAGTTTTTAAAATAACACACCAGATATTATTTTAATAAGTATAAAAACGTTTACAAATCATAAATAAGATTATTTTGCAAGTGCACCCTCGCATGGAGGTCACGTGACGCTTACATAAGATTTTCGTTTTTAAAATAATAATAAACGTCAACCACATTAGTATATAAAAAATAAAAATAAAAACTAATAAGAATTTTAAATTAAAATTTCTATATATAAACATGGTATTAAATGTGTTTTTGGTTTGATAAAAAAAACGCCCATATAACCAAAAAAAATATCTTGGCTTGGCTTCTAGAACAACTATACAATACGGTTAATAGTGGAATGAATACAGGTATATATAAATTATTTTTTCAAAATGGAAAAAAAGATCCTTAAATAATATTACAAAGAATGGAGAATATAATTTTGTTTACCTGTGTGTATAGAAATTGTATTTACAAAAATTATTTTTTTTTAAAATTAAGGTTTAAACTTACACCTATAAGGCATTCAGGTAAGTACAGTTATGGTCGAAATTTTGATAAATAAATATTTTATTTTCAAAGAATAAAATTTCTTTTTGAGAAAAATTATTAAAAAAAGGGGAATTGAAATATGAAGTATCAAAGTACTTTTTTAAAATTTAGAATATTTAAATAATATTTGGTATTTAGCATAAATCTTCATTTTTATTTTAAGAACTTCGTCATCTATTTGTTTGTTGTTCCAGTTTGAGGAATTTTTAAGGAAATCACTATTGATATCATGTAGTCAATATATCAGTTATAATCTTGAAAAAAAACGACAGATCACTAAAATAATGGGATACTTTTTATTAGACAGTATTGCTGTATATTACTGTGGTTTTTATCATCCAACTATTTATTCAACGTCTACTTAAGCCTAGTTTAAAACTGTTATCGTAGTTCTATTTTATGCTATCGATTGTCACATGGCAAAATGATTTCCTTAATATAATTTTTGTAAAATATTATTAGTTTTTTGATACGAAATTATTTTAACGTTTCGACATTTTTTTGTACCGTTTTGTAGGAAGTTTTATCGGACCTGAGTAGTAGAGATTGCTTGTAGGAGATAAAAAAGAGTTATGCGTGTTAAAATTTCTTACAGTTAGTCAACGATAATTAAAATATAAAAAATAATTCTTGAAAACTTAAAAATATGAAAAATTATTTATCTAAAACTTTCTACTTGAATGAAAGAAATAATGATTTTGACATGAGAAAGATATTTTTTTCTTAGAAAGTACAAGAATAAAATAAAAAATGGTATAAAAATGCACTTGAAAGTCCTTGCACAATAAACATACGGAATATAAATATATATTCTCTTGGTTTTTGTTATAACGTTTTCTAACTGAAATTTTATCTATATCAGAGAATTATTTGTACGCTTAAGTAAACTTAAAAACTTTATTCTATTGCACAGTGAGTGCATTCATTGTATACGTTAGTTGTAGTTATTTGGAGAACGAACCCCACACAACAGCAAACAACTTTTTGTGTGTGTTATAAACGAAAGAAACACCTGGCGTTTTATTCTATAGTTTCAGATAAGATTACCTGCGATTGAAAAAAACCACTTCTTGATAAATAAAACGAACCATTGCAAAAAAATAAAGACTTTGTGTATATTATATATGTGTATGTAATTTAACAAACTGAATTTTTGGATTTTTATTAAAAAAATTGTTTATTATTTCACGCAAAGTTGCATGCAAACGATTTTAGTTTGTTAAATTATACTAAAATAAAAACACATCGGCTTAATTTAATCATCAAACGGATTCAATTTCTTGGAAAGAAGTTTAATTGACTCTTAGAGAGAAAAGATAATTATCCAAACAATTACTTTATGTTATTAAACAAACTATTAGTTATTTGCTTTAGGCTTTCTTTGCAAAATGAAAAAGAACAGTAAAACAGAAATTATAATTATTGTTTAAATTTTAGATAATGGTTAGATTGTGGCGCCCATTGCAACAACTATAAACTTTAAACTTCATTTTCCACGTTTCCCATCTGTTCAACTTTTTGGATGTAAATTTCACTAAAGTCCAAGATTAAACTTCAAAGCAATCTAATGATTTAAGGGTGTATGAGCATGACAACAATGTTTGATTTAAAGGCTCAAAATTATTTTAAAGGTAGACTTTTACTCAAAGAACTATGGTTAAAATTTCAGAATAGATATCCATGAAAGTTTTTAAGAAAAAAATCATTGAAAATCGATATAAAATACATTTGTTCATATGGAGGGATCTCAAAAAACGACATATTATGAAAATTTTTGATAATTTTCACTTGGAATGAATGAAATCAAATGAAAAAAAATATTGTAAATATCCATAAAATACCTAATTTCTAAGAAATCTTTAATATTTTATGAGTCAAAAGAATTTGAAACACTCACAAATTCATTAAATTATTGAAACAATTCAAAAATTTGTTATGCCACATTGTGAAAGTTTAACTAATTACAAAATAGTTTCAATGTAATAACTTAATATTCCATGTCTACTTCAAAATGAAATCAATTTACTTTTAAGCCCATCATAAAATTTTATGTTAAAATTGATTGATTTCAAGATGTCTGTCTAATGTAGTAAAATCATTTTGTCACATTTCAAAAAAGGGGTTGTAAGTTTTAAATATATTGAAACAAAACGCAATTCACTGATTTATTTATGAGAACAGGCGCTGGATGGGGTTGAGTGTGCAAAATATGAGTACCGCATTTTGTCAAATGATTCAGAAAAGTTTATAGATTTATATTGTGAATCTTGCCAGAAAACCTATTGGTCCAATTTTTGTATACCCCTCCCCCCCAAAGAAACACTTAAATGACAATTTTTCTGAATCAAGTAAAAGTTACTTTTGATTCTATGGGTTATTTAACGTCTTTGTGATTTTTTCGTAAACTTCTTCGTTTTCGAGATATTAACAGTTTAATGTTTGGAAAAACTCCAAAAAGTTCATTTTAAAATCTGAAAATTGAGTCTTAAAATTATATTTCAGAGCTTATCTAAATTTTAAAATAATGTTTGAATATCCTTTATGAAGGTCTGAAGAAAAATGACGATTCTTTAATTCTAAAGCCTCAACTTTTAATTCTTTAAAGATGTTTTAATTCTTATTAATAACAGTGAAGCCTCAACTTTTAATTCTTTAAAGATGTTTTAATTCTTATTAATAACAGTGTGTAAGACTGAAATATTTAGTATCTCTGTCTTACTCATTGTTAATAATGGGAATTATACATTTTAAGACTTGAAAAATGAGCCTCTAGGATGTTCAAACATTATTTTAGAATTTTGATAAACTCAAAAATCTAATTTTATGCCCTTTTTTATATTTTAAAATAGCCTTTTTGGAGTTTTTCCAAACATTAAACTGTTAATATATCGAAAACGAAGAAGTTTACGAAAAAATCACAAAGAGCCTTTTTGACGTTAAATAACCCATAGAATCAAGAGTAACTTTTACTTGATTCAAAAAAAATGTCATTTAACTGTTTCTTTAGAGGGGAGGAGGGGTATACAAATATTGGACCAATAGGGTTTCTGTCAAGATTCACAATATTAGTCTGTAAACTTTTCTGATCAAGAATCAATTGACAAAATGCGGTACTCATGTATATTTATATTTTCTGTTCTGTATATTTAAAGTATAGGTATATACAAATTTAAAATGCCACAAAATATGCCGAGGTACAACAAGTTAGGAAATATGTTTAGCACCCTCCTCAAGGATATTACACATTTGATAATGACATGTAAATTTTAATTCTATATTTCATTCAATTAATCCCTATTGGCATTAAAATAAGCATATTACAACATATTTACTCATATAAGAGATGATGCCATTTTCTTCCCCCTTTTATCTCATTTTCTCCCTATATTTATAATATTAAAACTTTCGTATCATAATAATTTCATACATGAGGCCTTAAGGCCAAACATATAACGTATGACGTATATTATATTATGTTACTTAAATAATAGTCAAGTTAAAAAAAAGTCCCCGGTTCTTATTATGAAGGGGGAATCATTCTAATTACATATGGAGAATTTCTCATGTACGATCTTAATATTTCCTATTATTTTTTTAGATTAGATTTTTTTTTTGTAAGGTAATGATGATCCTACGCGCCATTTAGAAAATGAAACATCAATTTTGTTATTTTTTTAAAAAGGGTCGTTGTTGTCGATTTCATTTATTAGTTTTTTTTTTTATATGGCTACAGGGGCCGGGTAAATAAATCTCTTTTTGATTAAATTGAAAAAAAACAAAATCGATATTAATGTTATTGAATATTTGTTTTGTTATGATAATATTTTTTTCTCTCTAGTTTATGAAGTGGGGGACCTTAGAAAATACATTTTGTTTCGTATTAGTCGAGCGTAGAAATAAATGTGTTGTATGTAAGGAATTTTTCGATTTAAAACTGTATAATAATATTTGTATATGCGATGCAAAATATTTTTTGGGGCCGAGTACCCTCCTTTGCATTGTTTTTTTAAAATTCAATAAAAAATAATATGCTTTATCCGTATTCGATTGAACTAAAATTGAGATAAATTGCATTTTTACAAAAAGGCACAATAAATTAGTTTTATTTATAAAAAAATAAGTTCGATAAAAATTTCTTCGCTACATATATCGCACTGGGGTTTGTAAAAATTTGTAAGACAATCAACACTCATAATTTGATTTTGTTCCAGTTTGTAACAAAATCAAATATAATGACATTCCCAACTAATTACGTTTTCTTAGGATCATCTTCTCATCAAAAACTATCAAATATTTTGTCTAAACTTTCATCTTATTTTCCCAAGTTCTAACAGAATCCACCCTCAAAATTTGAAAGCCTCGAATATTTTCATACACTCAGTTTTTTGGGACTTGAATAGCAATTCGTGATATTTAACTGTAAAAACAAGTAAACAGAGTTTCGATGATCGAAATACTTGATAATCGGAACACTTTTCGCACCGCTCGCTAGTAATTACTCAAAAATGATATTGTTTATTAGTATAATTTGATTCATTGATATGATTATAAAAAACACAATAAAATCTCAACATGTGATGCTATGTATTCGCACCGTGCGTGAGTTTTATTGGAGGCGTTTCCATGGTAACGATACACTACTTTAATTATAGAATTGTATGGATGCATATATGATTGTATGGATTGCATTTATGACTTACATTGAAAATTTAATATTATTGTCTCACAAATTTAAATAAAAAATTATGATTAATTTACATTTGAAAAATAATATTTGTGCAATTTGATTTCTTATTTTCACAAGTTTTAATGCATTAAGTTTAATTAATTAGTGTTTTTCAATAATTGTAATGACATTTTCTATAACATTAAAATGTAAAGAATTGCAAATTAGTCATAACAGCCTCCTTTAACGCCAAAATTTTTTCACTGGAAGCGCTGGCATCGATTTTATTGTCCCTACCATGACTACGCACACAACGAATACAGTCTCGCTCAAATACATACATTTTAATGCTGTGTTGCAATCCATTATTTTATTTACAATAAAGTTTTCCGTGTAATCCCAATTTTCAGAACAAATCCAGTAATCGGTATACTCCTGTTTTTTATGGAGTCGCGATTATCAAGACTACTGTATTTCTATATTTTCTATATGAGTTTGGCTATATATTTTCTGTTTTCTTAAAATATTTTTCTATTTTCTTTACATATCTTTTGATCAATTTCCATGAACAATTGAATAGTTTGTACAACGGAAGTAAAGACGATAATCCGATTAAGTAATTTGCTAGATTATTTGAATATGAAATGATACGTCATTTTTACAGTATAATCTTTCTATATTAAAGAGATCACAGTAGATTATAATTATCTGACTTGCCATATTTCTTTAGACATTTCGTTTCTCCCCACCATGTAAAACCTACATAAAATAAATTTTAAAACAATACATCGTTAATGTGTTAAATAAAAACCGTTAATGTTTACATAATTTTAATCTCAGTACGATATTAACGTATATAATAATTATTTATATATAAAATACTATTAAATTCGTTAAAAACTTACGTTCAAGATTTATGACTTTTAAACTCTCAACAGAATATATAAATGTAGGTATATTAAGTATAGTAATTAGTGATTATCTTTTACATACATTTCCGGTAATTTGAAATAGTTAATTGCATTTTGAAAATAAATGCTAATTTTCTTTTGTGTATACAATTTTTGATTTTAAATAAACTATTTTCCAAAAATATTATGTTTTAAAGTAATTATTATTAAAACATTTTATTTTATTTAAAAATTAATAACTCGTTTTTGTAATTAACTTTTCAAGATTTTGACACAATTTCCACACAAGTATAAACAGAGAAGTCGGGATATAGTTAAATTAAAGTAATTTTATCTCCGAATCACATAAAACTGATGGATTTTTGATGATATGTATATCCAAGTTTTCCATAATTCAAAATTCAAATAATTTAAAATAAAAGCTGCTCAGAACTGCCTTATTTACCTGAATATGAAAATAATAATTTAAAAAAATTCAAAAACTCCAATTCGTTAAATAAAATCTGAAAAGAAAGAAACTACTCCAGTACTGGACAGCCGTTTCCATTATGTTCATATTATGCTTTGATGTTCATGGACCTCGGCTGTTATACTACTGGACTTGTTTTTCATTCTTTTCAGATTTTATTTAATCCAGTCGGAATTTTTTTTACATTATTTATTTTATTTTAGACTTTTTAGTGTCTCGGCATTAAAAAATCCCTTTTAGCATACTATATTACAATTTTTTAACCAATTTATGATTCCTTATTAAATTTAAACATACAATTTAAATAAATTTTTATAATTACCTTTATTTTCGCGCCAAAAATCCGCCATTTTTTCCGCCATATACGAGTTAATAAAGAAATTCACAAACAAATATACATGCGAGATAGGCGCGAAAAACATAATCATTTCTTGACAGTCGGGTAAAAATAATCAAATATTGGTTGATGTTGGGAGTCGGAAGAAATTAAACATTTTCTGGAGTCTCCCTGTTACAGAGAACGCAACCCCTTGATTTTGGTGTGGCTAATGATTTGAACTACTTGATGCTTTCCATTTGTTGTGCGGCAATATTGTTCAGCTATACTCAACCTAATTCCTACATCGTTCTTCCTTAACAATGTTTTTCATGAATTAGAAAGTTAATTAAGTAAAAACGTTAAAACAAACAACATACAAATAAATCTCGCTAATTTACCTTCGAAATAAAACAACAGCAAAGTTTTTTTTTTAATGAAAAAATAAAAATAAAAAACCATTAAAAAGAAAGTAATTAAATAAAGCAATTATTAAAAATTTAAAAATAAAATTACAGTAGAAAATTATTTTTTTAATTCACCATATAAAAAAAAAACAACTAGCTAATCTTTCTCTAATCAAACAGAAAAATAGTTTTACAACGGAAATTTTAAATTTAATCTATGAAAAAAAAGATACCCACAGATTTGATGATCAATTAAAATTGATTAATTTTAATTGAATTGAGGAAACATTATAAAAATTTCTTTCACATGTGTGTGTTCATCAAATGTAGGTTTATACTGCGGATACTAAAAAAAACCAAAGATTTTTTTTTGTTAGTTGTTAAAACCAATATTGCATGTAAACGGATTTTTTTGTATGTCTAATTAATGGGTAATTGTACTATGTAACGGTTTATTTGCACTCAATATCTTCTTTTTTTAATTATATTTTTTTTTATTAATTAATATATTATTCTCATTTATTCATAACTCTGTTTATATGTAGTCGCCTAAAGGTATATTTTTTTACACATGATAATAATATGTAACTCTATTGTTGATATAAAAGAGGGCAGTATCATAATTGTAATAATGTATGAATGAAATAATTATGACAAAAGAGGTTATGTAAAATTTGTTATTCAATTATTTATTATTATTAAAATTGACAGGAGATCGAAGATAATGTATAATTTTGAATATTATGTATAGTTAAATTTCTAAAATATATTAAAACTGGCTGTGAACATCCCCTTTTGCTGGACAACTTCACCGTTCATCCCCACTTCCACTCCTCCCCTCACATGTCTTTGCGACGGGGTTACAGTTTTTTAATGCATACGTCACGCTCTTTTTTTTGATACCCCCACTTGGGAATATTTCAAAATATCCGATTGTTCATTCCCATTTTGTCGTTCCACCTTTTCACCCCCCAAAAGGTTAAAAATATATAAAAACAATCCTTTGCTGGTAGTATATCGTGTCAAAATTGAAGCTTAATCGATGCTTACAGCGTTTTTTCACATTTAAGTGTTTTGCTGTGTTCCAAATTTCATCCGAATCCGTTCAGTCGTTCTGGCGTGATTAAAAAAAAAGAAAAAGTTTTGTACTTTCGAAAATTATTGCCTGTCTCTTACTTGCAAAACGTATGAAATCTATATTTGTAGATGTTCCGTCTATTCATTTTTATATCCGTGAAGTAAAAATTATTCACCTAAAAAGAATAAAAAAATTAATCATCGTCCTTATTAATATACTAAAAACAAGAAATATAACAAATAATTAATGTGTATCAATATTATAAACATTTGTCGTGAATTAAAGTAGGAGTGCCACAAGGATTAATCTTAGGACCTACACTTTTTGAACTTTATATAAAACGACACTACTAAAACTTCCAACTATCCTTTTATTTGCCCCAGGTATACCTGTATTTTGTGATTCGAAAATAATAAGGGAAGTTTAGTTTTTAGTTGTATATTAGGTATTTATTATTAATTTTAAATTACTCAATTTTATTTCTAAGGAATAAAAATAATAAATATTTTAAATAAATTTTATTTTAAAACAAATGAATAAATGTGAATATTCGAGTTTTTATGCAAAATATTATTTAAAAACATAATTTAATTTATAAAAACATAAATTTGTTTTAAAAATTAGGTTAAATATTGTTCATATATAGCTGGTTTCATATTTTTGTGTAAATCGTTTTTTTTTTTTTGAAAATATTATTGATTTAACATATTTTATAAATACGTTACTTAAATTACAAAATTAAAATCCAAATTTCATGTGGTGTTCGTTAATTTGTTTTTATCAATGAAATTTAACTGACATATGGAAAGTAGAGTTTTATTGGGTATTTTAAAAATGACGGTTTGATTCTTACATAAAACTTATTTCAACAACAAGAAATGTCGTTAGACAAACACATCTGTTTTTAGAATAAAAATATTCTTATAGCTGGTGTTTCAAATGGCTTTTAAATATTCACTAGTGCAGTAATATGTTCTTAGACTAAAACATTTTAGACCAAAATAATGGGTCGGGGCTTTGATTTGATTTAAATTACCAAAAATCATTTATAGCCTACCTTTCGATAATTCTCAACATGTTTATTTCGAAAAATACCGAATCGATTGTCGCAACAAAACCTTTAACGAAATTTAAGTAAGATAAGTAATACATGCGATTTATAAAGCACTTTCAGTTTTGTGTGGACGAAAATAGCGCTCAAACTTAAGTAAAAAAATTTAATATTAAAATTTAATACGTTTCAATTAGACAATAATGTTATATGATACACATTTTAGATCAAATTTTCGAATTTAATCTGGGCATATGTTATCACTTTTCGTTGGTTAAATAAAAACCTTAGCCATGGCTAAGGTTTTTGGTAAGATAATTAAATTTAAAATATATAATTTGGAAATAATGATTCATTTAAACATAAATTAATTGCAAAATATAACAACAATTTCCAGTACTAAATAATTCAAAAACAAGACATAAGTAAATTATTTACTAAATAATACAATAAATTTTAGTTGTTAGGTCTATATTTCGTAGTGTCAGTATTAGTACAGCTGAAGTCGATTATAGCGACATTGAAGGGATCAACAATTTTTGTTATTATAGCCGATATTCGATAACCGATTTGTCTATTTTGATATTCTAATTTGATATTCTTATAGTGTGCACATCACACATGTTAATCGTTATTGCTGATTAATTCCAATGACAATTGGTCGCTGAAACCGATAAATGGATGAATAAGGTTCAAAATACAGTTAATAAGCCGCCTTAAAATAAAGTTTATAATAAGGATGGGGTATGTACAAAAAAGTATTATAGCTAATATATTTGCTTATAATTCCAATGAATTGTTCACTATAACCGATACAATCATTTACGTGGTTAAATAAGGATACAGCGGGGATCTTTCATTTTCGTCGTTATAACCGATGTCATTATAAATAACTTCGACTGTATTTCTAAGGTAAAACATTTTACTTGTGCGTGAGTATGAGAATTGTGCCTAACAGCTGCATAGAATTTATAATATAAATGTTTAATTTAGTTACTTTAGTTTTAGTGAATTGAGTTTTTGATAATAAAGTTTGTTTTTGATGTAGGTAAAATTAGTAGCTCTCTTTACAGTAATAATAAGTAGCTCCAGCGCCGCTCAGTTCCCAACATTACTCTTGTTCAGTATATATTTATATAACTAACATAATACATAAAGCTTTTCATCTGATGTGTATCTGTCATTCTATGTACAGATCGTGTATTATGTTCGTTTCTATATATTGAAGGGCTCAACTTATCTAGTTAGACAAGTTTTTTTCTAGAATCTGAAACTATAAGCTGCTGTTGATAGAGTGCAGTCCCAATCAATGTCTCGATCCAAATTTCTGACTCACTGGCTTACAGTAATTGGCTTGTTAAATAATAAAGTTTTTCAATTTTGAAAATGATCGTTTTTACAAACGCTAAACTATTTACAACTTGAAAACGGTCTTGAGGAACATACTGTGGAATCACTATCAGTGTAGAAAAGAATTGAAAATTGAAAACTTGAAATTTAGGTTTTCCATAACAAAATTTACTGATAAGAATTATGTAAGCATATATTTTTTTGGATAATTTTCAATCGATATATTACACACAAATTTGATTGCCTAATCAGATTTTATGAATTTTAATCTTTATTAGAGGTAATTGCACTTTCATTGTTTTGAAAATCTGTAGGTATGTATTTATTTGTATTGTGGCTCAATTTAAGCGTGTTTTATTAGAAACATAAATTCAAATTATTCAATGTCAATCATTGTGATTGATAAAACACATGTATTGTAAGTTTGTTATCAGAATAACGAATTAATTCATTTTTCATGATAATATTCAAAGACTTGTGTTGAACATTGAAGATATTTGATACGTACCAGGATTTATGAATCATAAACTAATGTTTGAAATACTGTTGTGAAACGTCTAAGTTTGCATCAAGAAATATTTACTTGTAACAAGAATTTCAACTTCTAAGTAAACCAGTAATTTAATAATAATAATCATAATAATGGGGTTTAACCTCGGTATCTCTGACATATGCCTCTGAGACCACCCATATCATTATTTGTTAATCTTTATTTATTTAACTACATGTATATAATTACATTTTTATGAAGTGGGTGGAATCGGTTACTTCTTGATCAATTCTGCACGCCTATTAATTATAATTTGTTCACACTGTCGCTGCCTGGATTCGAACCCGAAACGTCCCAGTCAGTAGCTCGACCACTGAGCCGGTTAACCAGTAATTTTACTTCAATCCAGTAACTTTATTTCTGTGCAAGAAGGTCTCTTCCTGTTTGAATGTTTTAGTTGGAAACGGTACGAAAGATGCCAATAATCTGCCAACTTCCTTATCTTGCCACAATGTCCGTAATTATTAACAAGTGTCTCATTTCGGCTTGTGATACCGAATTTCGGATACACAATCAGTATTAGGCTGTTTATTGTTGTGTACTAATGATTTTACTAAGTGTGTATATCATTTTGTTTGGCTTTAGAACAACATAACAACATATTGTCATCGTCAGAGAGTATAAACAAACATCCATTCACATACACATACAAGAAATGCCGCCCTTCAGTCCCTCGCTTTACTCCCTTTCATGATGCCTCACACAAATATTATAAACTAAATCTGTAAAATTATTAAGGCGTCACATTAATTACTTCGTTACATTAATCTCCCAAAAAACTGGTGGACCGTTATTAAAACTTTCATACAAGTACTCTATACAGACATGTTTCTTGTGTTGTTTTGTTAGTTTTGTTATCGTGTACAGGCTGCTTTATTTCATTTAGAACATCGAAATATTGGAGATATTAAAGTCCAAATAGAATGAATTGAAAATATTAGTTTCACATTCAAAGTTTTGAAAGTTTAAATGTTCCAACTATTCAATAAAACACATTACTTAAATACCAGAAAGAGTCCCATACTCATCTTATGGAAACTGGATCTCGGTCAATTTTGCTGATAATGTGAGATTTTATACATCTTGGAAAACCTTTAACTATAAAGCTATATTTTTTACAAAAAATATTTAATAAATAAAAATTCCACACGGTGATTATTGACATTCCAGCACCCATAGCTCAGAAACGTTTGTATTTGGATCGTCTTGCCCACTGAGAATTGTGCTCATGATGCTGTGATATACAAAATTTCGCCATATGAGCAAATTTGACCGAGCCTTAATTCTCGTAGGAGTAAGTCTTGTATATTTGACTCGTGGTTCTAGGAGCAGATTATTTGATAATCAATTCAAAAAAGCATGTATGAGTGACTCATAGATATAATTATTTTCTACCTTTTAGTACAATAAAAGCTTGCCTTATAAACGCTTTTTTTATTTCAATTTTTTTTTGCTTCGACGAAAATGCGCAGAATATTTTGTAGTATTCAACTTTTGTTTTATAAAGATTTTTAAAGAATTCAAGTGGCTTTTTTTTTACAAATCTACTTTTTTAAATGAAGTATTCGCAGTGTTTGACTTTGACTCATTCGCTCTAAATGAAGCACCCTGTACTTCTTATGGTGTAGTTGTGATATTAGGTTTTTCATACTTTATGTAAGCAGTAAACAAGAACACGGTTTTTGAAGCAATAATAAATCCATTTACATTTCAACTCCTTCAATTGTACATAAAATGTTACTTTACTATTATTATAGCTAGCAAGCTAGTTCTTATAGTTTTGGTGTGACATGCTAAAGTTTTTAGTAACGTGTAGTAGTAATTTTATTATTTTCTATGAAAAACGAATAGTTTTTCCATATGAAAAAGTGAAATTTTGACGTGAATAAAAACTTTCTGACATAAAATTATGTAAAGAATGGGATTTTTATCTTTACGATTTAATTTTGATAAAACTTTTTGAGAAAAACTATTAAAATCTTTTTGTGGCGCAAACTTTTTACACCCTCATTTGAATGTAATAAATTCTGTATATGTTTTGTAGAGGCCGAAGGGAGGAGGTAAAGTTTGGTACAGCTGTTTTAAAAATGATCTAATAACAACCTTTTCCAAGACTATGATATATTTTGCAGATATTTTTACACCTAAAACAACGAAATTCCATGTGTCAAATGCGATTTATGGATCGATTTGTTGCTGAATCATTCCCTTAAATTGTCCCTAAATATTTAGATTTGGAAGGTAATAACCGTGGGATGAAACTTAAAATTGAATTATATATTCGATTAAATAACTGTAATATGATTTAGTTTCTTAATATTCAACAAAATTGCGGATAAAAACAATTACATATTCAATTTCCCAAAACAAAAACAAAAAAAACTAATTACATTCATAATTCATTAATTTTTCAAAATAAATCATCTTTATTCTGACATTTAACTTATTATCCATGATGCGTAAGTAATTTACTCCAATTATCTTTCTCTAAATCCTAAATCGATTAATTTTTTTTTTTATAAATAATTATCTTTCAATTTATGTACTTCCCTATAAAATGATTTTTAAATTTATGATAGAAAACTATTTTTTTCATCTCGAAAATGTTTCTGGCTATTTTCTCTAACTCACTGATACTAAAAAAAAATTTAATGGTCTTTTGTCCTGAAATTCGCTAAAATTTACCGACACATCGGTACCAGTGGCACAAGTAGGCACTTTCGATTAAAATATTTCGAGTTTTTTGCATTTTTCTATTTTTAACCGACTTTAAGCAAAAAAGGAGGTTCTCAATTCGATTGTATTTTTTTTTGTAATGTTTGTTACCTCAGAACTTTCGACTGAGTGTTTATAAATTCCACTCGACAATGAAATATATTTTTCATCACTCATTAGCTAATTCACTGAAAGTTAAATTTTCCAGTAAATTATGGATCGGTTCTCCGAAAGTCGTTTCCATTATGATTTAATTTTTTACTTTGATTGAATATTCATGGAGGTTTACGTAGAAACATAGCCTAATTGATTTATTTAACATGGGTTTAATTGATCGTAATAAAAATTGATGAAAAAAAAACCATCTCCGAGTATCAGAAGACCCACAGTAGTGAGTCTAACTTATAATTACAAATTTAAAAAACATTGTTTTTTGACGTAGTGTAAAACTGAGTATCGCATTTAAATAATAATTATTGGAATTAGAAGACCCCACACAAATCTCTGATGATGATGTTAAACCATCCGACTAAACTACCATCAGATATACGTGGAGATCTTGAATTGATCACGTATTAACTAAAAATAATAATAATCTACTGTTATTTTTTACCTTAAGCATATTCATTCAAATACAAGAGAGTCGGATTGCCTGCTTGCTGTCTGTGCTAAGTTATGTGTGATGAAGAAGAAATCTTGTTTTGAAAATGTTGCTCTGATCTGCCTTAAGCAACATGACTTTTTGACACAATTTAATTTTAACATTCAAATAAATAATTTTCAAACTTCTTACAATAATTATTTTATGGATACAAACCCGTTAAATAAGCGATAATAATCTGTTTTCGATCGAGACTGTTTTTCCTGATAAATAATAATTTTTATTTTATGTTTTTTGATTTTACTCTATCAAAAAAATTACTTCTTTCAAGAGAATATGTTCTAAACATGATAGCAAGTAAAAGTTTTCTTTGTCGAAGCAAATTTCTCAGCAGTCCAATACTTAATTTTTTATATTAAGTATTCAGATCGTTGACTCAATAAATATTTACTTGTTATAAGAACATCAAGTAATATTTGCTTTAATTCAGTAATTTTTTTAACTGTGTAGAAGGCTGAAATCACACGATCTGTCAATAACGTACGTTTTAGAAATATTAAAATAACATTAAATGAAGTATTTCACACTGATGTCAATTTATGTTGAAGTTCTATTCAACACTCTGTAATTCTCTACCAAACGTTCGTTTTAGTCAGCGTGCTGACGCTTGTATGACCTCAGCCTTACGATTAAAAATACGTTTTGTGTTTATTGAAATTTAAGTTATTAAATTAGTTTATTTATTTGATTCACTTGATATTTTCAAACAGAAACTAACCTGCTAAAAATGAATGCCGCAACTACATGTTTTATCTTTTAAATAAGTTGAGAAATCGAAATGGATTTACTAACCTCTATCGAGTTTCTGGAATGTTTAAAAATAATCCTTTCCTGTAAAATTATTTTATAAGAAAACTAACTTGAAACCCGCCCGCTTCGCTGGGTTTAAAAGTATAGATTGGTAAAGAGCACCGTGTAATACCTTTACCTTGT
Organism: Chrysoperla carnea; assembly: GCF_905475395.1. Taxonomy (NCBI): domain Eukaryota; kingdom Metazoa; phylum Arthropoda; class Insecta; order Neuroptera; family Chrysopidae; genus Chrysoperla; species Chrysoperla carnea. The sequence goes on from NC_058339.1 coordinate 83,650,782, forward strand.
TCTCACTTATCCCCCTTCCATAACATTCGAAATAATCTTAGGGATTGTTTTACACAATATACGTGTATACCTTTGATTTATATATTATAAGTGCGCATTGTACGGAGGATGTTCAAGAAATTAATATGTGTTCTTTTGTAGGTTTATTTAACTCATCATTTTTATAATAAAATTTGATTGTCAATATCAATGCTAAATATGATTTTTGTATTTAACTAATTTAAATATTCTGTTTTTTCTTCACCTTGACTTCTGTACAAAGTGGAGATGAACTTGAATGATTTTTTTTTAAATGCTGTGAACATCTTCTTCATAAAAGGTTAAATGCTTGGTTAAATTCTTTTAACCTTTTAAATTAAATATTTAAACACAATGGTTTTTTTATTAAATTGAGATAAAAATTTATTTTACATATAGAAAAAAATCCAAACATAATCTTCCATTTTTTATATCTGAGCAATTTACTTAATTTTTTTTTTCTTTTTCAGGTAAGTTATAAAACATTTGGAACAACTTTTGGATTTAACCAACATTATCTGTAATGAAAGGTTTGCCTGTTTAATTTAATTTTTTGGTTATTTTGGGAATTTAAAATAGTGGAATATTCAATTCATCACCAGCAACTGTCCCTTATGATCGCCAAAACTAGATTTCAAAGTTAATAACTTCTATAATAATTTTAATTGATCGTGGTAAGAAATTTGATACTATTTTGGCCTTTGTCGCTATTTAAATGCAAAGCTGATTCTGATTAATTATTTTTAGTTCATTCATACTTAATTTTTTTGGAACTATAAAAACGCCCACAATAAATTTAAACCCAAATGAAATCATATTTCTACTAAGAATGGTTCCATAAATAATCTTTAACGGCCAATAAACTAGACCCTTAATATTAAAAACTATCAAATTTGTAATGTGTGACTAATCCGAGTTAAATTAAAATCTGTAATTTTAAAAATGCTTTTTAAATTCGTTTCCATTTTTGTTTTTATTTACTATTGACAAAAAAAAATCTTTGTCAACCGATTTAAATTACTCCCACTCATGATAAATCGATATACGATTTTAAGAAATATGAAATAAACTTTTATTTATTATGTTTATTTACAAGCTAATGAAGGGAAATAATTTCAAAAGTAATTTACACGTTAAAAATTGCATTCGATAATTGATGTGTACTTCTCGAAATATCATTAAATCTTTCCAGAAGAAAACGATATGTCTGATTACTGTTTGGGACGATATTATAGAAAATTTATGAAAGTTTTGTTAAATTCCTGAACAAAAATCTGTGTTTTTATCGATTTTTCAAAGGGCTCAAGGAGAAATTTTCACTTTTCTAATTAAATAGAAAAAAATGTTTAGACTTCAATTTCAAGAAGGTTGCGTTCATAAGGCAATTTTGACTTAAAAATACAAAAATTGAATCCATTTGAGAATTAGATACATAGTTTCTAAAATATCGTCTAAAATCCCATTCCATGAGTGATATTTTCGACACAATTTCAAACCTGAATCAATGAAAATATTTTCTGTTTCTACGTACTTAATTTGAATATCTTTCCGATATTTACTTTAGAAAATATTAAAATGGTACGGAAATTTTCGTGTGGCAGTAATACAAAAAAATTAAATTTGACTTGTAAATGTTTATAATCAATTTTACGAAATTTCTAAGCTAAGAGAAATTCTATCTTGATATTTTTACCAAATTATTGCCAAGATGACAAAGTTAGTTTATATAATTATATTAATGTTTTGAAATGACGTGAAAGCTACCGTGTAAATAAACTCTACAAACTTCTTTTTTGTTAATTCAGATTTATTGGTAATAAACATTACTTCATGTACTAACAAACGGATATTACTTTCAGAGTAATTTTAATTACTTCATATAAAAATTAATGTTGATTCATGATAATATTATTTATATTTAAAATAAAAAAAATATTATTAAGTTTGATGTGATTTCAAAATGATTTCATTTAATCATTTCTAAGTTAATATCTAAATTAAAGTTTTTATTAATTTTTTATTAATTAATTAGTTTAAGTAGTACCAATTTATTTTAATTTTAAATTAACTGCATAGTCTTTAAAATATTATTCTTTTTCAATTTTTAGTTAATTAATTTTTGCGTAATCATGATTTTATTTTTATTTGATTCATTTTTACATAATCATTTACATTCCAATCTGTTTAAGATAGTACGTCCGTAAACCCATTTTGCTATAGAATTAACGTTCGCTTGAGCATTGTAAAATTTAAAAGTTTTTAACCGCCTAGTAAAAGAGACATTTGTAATAAACATTTTGATTGGGTTAAATGTACCAGTTTACTAAAAGTAGGCACATTTTACAACATAACTAAATTTTCCTTACATATTTTTAACCTCCGAACAAAAAAAAAGGGGTGATATAAGTTTGGCCGCTATGTGTGTGTGTCTGTGTTTATCGTAGCGCCTAAACGGATGAAATGATTTTAATTTTTTTGGTTTCATTTGAAAGATAATTTAACGGAGAGTGTTCTTAGCTATATAGAGTGCTTGACGGAGAGTGTTTCAAGTGCGATATTAGTGTCCCGTACCCGAAAAAACTAAGAAATTATGCGATGATCTTCAAAATCGATTCAGTTTGGAATGACATATAACATATAAATAATTACTATGGAAATGAATGGTCAAATAAACCTGGCTCCATTCATTTCAAAAAGTGAAATGGTAAAATAATTCAGAAATTCAAAACAATAATTCAAAAGAACAAAACCAACTCAAATATTTCAATTTCAATTAAAATATTTCCAAAAATTTGTCCCAAAAATTGATAGCTCTCAAAGTATCCTTTTCATCTCATCTGATGCCCTTGACCATCAATTTGGTATTGATTTAAGAAGAAGTTTAAAGTGTTTATTTGTGCGTCTATGTGTTTCTCAGAGGCATCGTAGCCCCTAAACGGTTGAACCAACTCGATTGAGTACATTTCATAGCTAAGTTTCCAAAAATCAGTTTTCAAGGAATAAATTACATTTTTCGGGGGTTTTTAAATTTTGTAAATTTCACTTGTTTTCAAAAACAACTTTATTGCTACGTTAATTTATAACAAATTCTCTGAACTTATAAATATGAAATTGAATGTATGCATACAATGTCCCAGTATAAAGTACAGTATCACTACTGATGTCATTCAATTGATGTACTATTATTAAAAAAATGATAAATTGGGAATAAAATAGGAAACAAAGTTCTCATATAATTCCATTTTCAGAAAAAATTCAGTAACCATACGCTATGTTATCAGAAATTAATGACGGGTAAATGATATTTAATGTATATTTTATAAACACGAGCTATCTATATATATAAAAATGTTATGTTGGTTTGGGTATGCTTCAAAAACTCAAAAAGTTCTATATCGATTCAGCTCAAACTTTTACACGATATACAACGCGGTTTTTATCTATTTCTACCCTCGGCGCAAGTGGGTTATGGAGGGGGAAGTGGAGATGAACAATCAATTATTTTCAAATATATCCAAGTAAGGTATCGAATAAAAGAGCATGACGTGTACATTACCTCCCTTACTAAAATCCCCGACGCAAGGGGATATGGGAGTGGATTGAAAGTGGGGATGAACAATCTGAACTCTTTTATCGGGAAGTTGTCAAATTTTATAAAATTTACAAGCTGTTAAACTTCTCATCTATTTCCATGCAACCATTATGTGCCACAGCGAATCGTGAAAGGGTACAGCTAGTTTGTTATAAAAGTATACACAAAAATGATATGAATAACATAATTATTTTCATTACTAGAGATCCGTTATTTCACAATATTTGAAATTTGAATATTTTTAAATCAGAATCAATATTTTAAATGAATCAAATGAATTCCTGGAACTGCTTTTTAAAAAAAAAATTATTAAATATCAAAAATATATAATTTTCAGAAAAACAAAATTTGAAATTTATTTTTATAAAATAATAATATGCATGAAAACATAATTATAGAAATATGAAAAAAAAATGTAAATAATTTTGTCTTAAATAACTAAATTATTTCTAATGTGCCTCAAGTGTTACACGAATCATAAATGTTTTACGTCATGGCAGGTTCTAATATTTACAAAATTCGTAACCATAATATTGTTTCAAATAATTTTTCATTTAAAATGATAGAACTTTAAACTGAAATGACTTATGTTAGACATTATTATACTTTTTATAACTATGTTCCTTATTGTATTGTATTTGGGAATAATACAAAAGTGTCTGACTGACACTTTATAATGTTGGAATATTAATGTTTTTAAATGAGGCTGTTGTCTCATGGTTAGGCTTTGTGTCTTGTGGCAAGCTTGCGGAAGATCGTCAGGTCAAAATCCATCCACGCCAATAAATTAAAAAAAAAATTATACTTCGTTTATTAACATCGGATTTTGATCTTTGGTAACTTCTGATACTTTTTGGTACATGGATGGGCTTTTGACATAAAATTTGAATAATATATTTTCTTTTGATTACTATTTTTTAAATGTCTCTACTTTTGATAAAATGGTATCTACTTTTGATTAAAATGGTAAAATAATAGCAAAATTTTTCAAAATTTGTTTCGTTTAAGCGTAGTTTTGTTTAAGAATACTACGCTCAAAAGAAAGGTAATTTTGCAATTTTTCTGTCACCATTTTAATGCGAGGGTATTTTTACCTGCCCGGGAACTGTAGAAAAGTTCTTTTCCACTGAACCTGGGTGTAAAAAGTGAAAATTAAGAAAATTAACAATATTTAATATAACAAATTATTTATATATTAACAAATTATTTTAATATATGGGTACTTTTTAACTATAAAAGTACTGCTTTTAATTATAACATTCTTTTATGAAAAATCGCCTTCCTTTCCACCAATGAATATTTAAGAGGATTCTTTAAAAAAATTATTAAGTTTCACGCCAATCAAAAATTTGTACTTAACAGTCTTAAGTTTAAAGTCTATCATTTAGAATGAAAAACTTTTTATTTAGCTCTTCCATCAATCATCAATGATAATTTATTTATTTATTTTTTTGTATAGAATTTGTGATATAAAATGATTTTAGTTCTATTATTAAATAATATTAGAACAGTATGATTTTTGTGTGCTACGGTATAATTTATTTAAATTCATAAACACTACTCCACTCACATAACATAATAAACGTATGTAATATTTTTTTTTTAAATTATTATTATTCAGTGCAGGTAAATATGCACAATTAAGAAAGTGAGTTGGAGTACATAAATAAATAATATTATACATTTTCAATGAAAAAAAAAAATTTAAATCATGAAATATGAAATATAACCGAAGGTTCCGTAAAACTTCAGTTCTTATATTTTTCTAAATTAATCTTTTTAAAACATTATCTTGCTATTCCCCGATGCTTTCATATTTTAATCAAATTCTTGATTAATTAAAGTCATTAAGTTTATACTAATTCAATGAAAATCTTTTGGCTCGCGTTTAAAGTACCCGGTACAGTAGAGTTAAAAATATTGCAAAATTCAAAACAATTGTACAGAAATTAATTTCAATGGGTAATTTATTTTATTTTCAAACTATTTATTATTTATTTATGATTTTGAAGACCAAAATATTTAAGATATTACGGATGATGCTTGTTTTCGCTACGGAATACTATTAATTGCAATATTTTTATATATCATAATTTATTTTTTTTCTTTATTAGTTTCATTTGAATAAGTTTCAAATGAAACTAATACTTAGTTATTTTTTGTTTAAAAAAATTTCATGTAGGTATGTACTTTTTCCTTTATTGATCATCAACTAAAGAATGAAAATAATTTTTCTTTTAATATTATACACTGGAAAATATGAAAACATATTTTTCGGATTTTTAAATGAAAAAATGGAAATTGCTGTTTGAACATTTTCGATATTATTTAATATCCCAATCAATATATTGGTTCATTTCTCTATAACAAAATCTCTTTGTACACTTTGGTACTTATATTTCGAACCTATACAAAAGCGCACCCCTTTTCCTTCACTCATATGTTTATGGCGTGAAAGAATAAAATAGTTTCTGTTTGTTACTCAAGAATGTTTGCTAGTGATAATTTTTTATGTTGCCTACTTTTTGGGTTGATGTCTGCGCCACAGACGAAGCACAGATGAAGATTTTGAGCTATCTGATAAGGTTTCGTAATTATTTTGCTCGGCATTGTTATGCAAACAGTTTTCTGTCTACCAATTCTTAATTTTGTTTTCAGTTAAGCTTTTGTAATATCTTTTTCATTCCTTTCAATCATGCTCAAAAAATCTTTACGAACTGTTTTAACTATTTTAAAATAACATGAAATTTCCTATAATTCTAGAATGGTGGTTAATGTTTAAAAAATAATTCTGAATAAACTTTTATGAGCTCAATTTATCAGGACCGTACTATATTTCTATTATAAATTAATGTAGTGTTTTATTTATTTAGCTCGCAAACATTCAAAGCATTCAGTCATCCAGCTATCAGTTATGATGACGAGCGCGATGATTGGTGTGTCAAAATATGAAAATGTACAGAAATAAAAAAAAAAAATAAAAATGAAAAACGTGAAATTTATTTTCTCCCCAAAAAAATTTAAATTTTCAATTTGATTAGTTAAACACTTTACTATATACAATATATTTAGCTATCTAGAGTCGTCAGTTGTCGTTATCATCAGTCAGTCCTCATTCATTCCACATCTGTGTACATGCACGCTGTTACTGTCAAGATTAGCTATTGCCATTTACAAATTACCCAGGTTTATAGTTTAAAAAAAAGTTCATTTTAAATTATATAACAGTAATTCACTTTATAGAAGTTCTTCAACTGTTTAAAATTAAGTTTTAAGAAGTTACGAAATCCAGTTCAATTGACTTAGAAATTGTTGAAACTTGACTGTCACGAATATATGAGTTTTTAATTTTGGATCTGTATTGTTGATATTTCGAGAACAGCAACTTTTTATTTTGCCAATGAACAGCAACTTTTAATAAAATTAATTTTTAAATGTAATTTAAACTAAACGAAAATCGCGTTCGTTTTCATCGAAAATGGAGACAGATTTAAAAAAATTGTCAATTGTTATTGATAGTGGCGTTTTCAGTTTTTTGAGGCAAAAAATACAAAATTTGAGTTGATTTGACTTCAAAAGCTCGGATATTATCTATGATATCTGCAGAAATTTGTAGCCCTGTATACTTTGGTGACATTGAGGCACAACCTACTGACAGAATCATTTTCCATGCGATAGCCGGGTCAATATATAATTGTATATAAAGGAGTCATAGTAATTTACAACAATATTGCTACTAAGAATGAACTTCCTAACTAAAAGAGTCCATTCTTTTAATCATCTAGTTATTCCATAAACTGCTACTCCTTTTTTGAAGATTTAAGTTTGCTTATGAGTTTCACCACTGTTTTACGTCATGACTGAAGAGTGGCTTGATTTAATGGTAACAGCCAGAGTTTATGCTTTATGTTCATGAATAATAAAAATTATTTCCATTTATTTCCCGTCTTGATTTCGTTATACAAAAATAAAATTGTGAATAATTTAAATAAATATATTGTACATAAATTAATTTTCTATTTTAATTTTCTGATCATTTGGCCTACTGTAGTAGTACGTTTACACAGAAAATCAAATAACTGTATATTTCCATATTCATCAGTGCCCTAATATGACTTACAAAGTGTCAAAGATGGTATTTTCTTAATGATGAGGGAACAAGTTTTATATTTCAGTATTTCATCATGTTGTTTACCCAAACAACTTTTAGTAAACCGTTGTTTAATATTTATAAAATCCTTTTTTGGAATATTGGCCTTAAATAAATGTCCACAAATTTAACCTACTTCTTTTAGCACACAATTCCTAATAAGTTCAAAAGTTTAGCTACTCGCCAAAATTCATCAAACAATTTTCAATCATAAAATTCCCGAAATATTTATTATTAGTATCATCTCTGGTTTTTTTAATACAAAAGAAAAATAAAACACAAAAATTCAATTCATTTGACGACTAGTACGTTTGCTCTCCAGATATCGCTAAAATTTTGTCAAAATTATTTTGATTTTGATAGAAAAATGGTAATTATTTAGCCTTCAAATTAGAAAAGATTTTTTTGATGATTGGATGGATATTTTCTGGTACATTGTGCAAAATTACCTTCGAAGAGGTAATCCTCAAATCGATTTCGGACAACTTCTTAAAAAATATTCTTTAAATAGTGAAATTAACTAGATTTTCGCAACTTTTGGAACTAATAATAATAATTTTTAACTTCCCGCTAAGAAAATAGGGAAGTTATTGTTTTCATCCCGTTTTGCCAAAATCGAGTTTTCATCAGATCTCGACGTTTTAAGGTGTCAGGAAGCTTCCCTGACTACTTCCGCGAGGGTGTCTGTATGGCTGTATGTATGTGTGTGTGTGTGTGTGTGTGTGTGTGTGTGTGTGTGTGTATGTAAACCTCTCATAACTTTTGAACAGCTTGTCCGATTTGATCGCGGTTGGTGCCATTCGAAAGGGCTTGACCAAACTTAGATTTTGTCTCAAAAAAACTGCAAAAAGAATTTTTTTAAAGTGGTTTTTTTTAAATAACTTTTAAACGGCTGTATCGATCAATTCCAAAAACTAATCAGCTCTCAACATCCACGTCGATCACCACCAGTCCGGTCAAAATCGGTTGATTCGTTCGTGAGCTATCGTTGACGAAAGAAAACCCAAAAAAGCGTTTTTTCGGAATTACATCAAAATTTTTTGTTCTATCAATTGAAACTTAAAGATTCTTCATGAAGCTTCAAAAACTGCGTCGAATGTCACCAACCGCGTGAAAATCGGTTTATTCATTCTAAAGTTATCGCGATTTGAATATTTAAAAAATAGTGTTTTATCAAACGCTTATGAAATTTTTGAGCTAGAAGCTTAATATAAGAAGGTTAAGAAATATAAAACAAAAAAATGTCGATTTAGTATACCATACCCAGTAATGAATTTTAGTATGATTGTAAAAATTTAATCAGATTTTAGTCTAAGATCACATCTAATTACAATAAAATTGCGAGTGGATTTAACATCATAATAGATAAAATTTTTTACACTTTATGAGTCAATACTTAGCGGGAAGTTACAGGGATGACCTGCAGGGTCAATCGTTTTCCAAATTGTTTTTTATAATTTAATTACTTTTTCGATCACAAAAATCCGCTCCTAAATTTGTCACTTCTTTACCGATTACTTTCTATATCTAAGACTTTAATTTCTTGACAAATAATCGCTCCAATTGGTATTCTCTTTGTCGTTAAACAGTTTTTAGATACGGCAGCTACTATTAAAATGTAATATAAAATATAACATTAAAAACATTTTTTAATATAAAAGTAGTAAGTTATAATAATAATAATATGTTGGAAAAAAAACCCATATTATTATTATGATTATTAAAAAATGCAAGCATTGCATTTTAATGAGGACGAATAATATGTGCAGCTAGCTAGGCACACAGTTTGGTTACCGTATAAGAGTCATAATATTACCCGAGTCAAGTCAAGTCGAGAACCACCACATATGAATATGATCTTTACTCTTCACGTTTTTACAACCAACGAAATGTATTTATTATATGTGTACATATAATATTTATATTTATGATACGTATATCTGCTCCGTTTAGTATATATGGGGCTAGAAATGGATTAGATGGGTCACGAACAATATTACAATGTGATACAGAAATTCGAGCTCTGAAACGAGATACCTCTAGACTAGAGGCTTAGACTTAGCTAGAAAAGTCGGCTTTACCATAGTTTTGATCAAAATCTTAGAATCCCCTTTTCCTTGTTCTATAAGTATCGCCGAAAATCGTTCCTAAATGAAGACGTTACCGGATCATTCGACTAATCGATGAACAAAACACAATTTGGTATTTTTAGTCAAATTAATGAAAGATTTCAAGCAATTTTTTTAAAAATTTTTGTCGAATATTCAATAGATGGAATCGGTTTTTACTTTTTGATCCCAATTTCTCCAGAAAGTCTATAAAACCATTATCCGAAATTTTGTTTTTGATAAAAAAAACACTAGCTTGATACCCACCTCCTTCGCTGGACTTAAAAGTAAAAATCACCGCGTTATAGCCTTCATCTCTTTCTCTTAGGGATTGTTTTACACAGGTTAAATATATGTACCGATTTAAATTTTCTTGATTTATTGAGTGTATCAGAACAGGTGGCCATGAATTGTATCTCGGTCAACATTTATGATTCAAATGATGCTCATAGATGGTGAAGTAGAGTGTCACAGACTAAATTTAATTTTTTTAATTTAATAAAAAATATATATTAATAAATTATAGCTCATGTGTTATTCTGATTTATAACAGCCAACACCAACAGTAATTTCTGTGCAATATAATTCTAAGCAAAGTTTTTCATAAATATGCTTATGAACTTAATCGAAAAATATGCAATCAAATTGAAAAACGAAAATAAATATTGTCATTTTTAAATATTGTCCTAAACTCTCAAGGTTAATTACAAAACTTTATATACCTAGTTTGTTATTTTGTGTGTGCGTTTTTGAATATTTATTTTATTAATTCATTTATCAGGTAGTACCGATAAAAGTTTATACCTACATTGAATAACTAAATAATTTATGGATATTACTATCAGTCACAGCAGAGGTAGCTTCAGCATAGAGAATCTGACTCCATCATCATGAGAGTTAAACATCATCATCAAATCAGTGTATAAATACGGAGAAAAAAATGGATATACACTTGTAATCAAAATGTTATAGACAAACAGAATATAAATGAACTAATTATGTAACTCACTGTAGATATAGATAGGTAACGACCAGGGAATAAGGTGGCCCTACGCTCAACAGAATTTGGCAAACAATTTTTAGATTTCATGCAAAAATTTGTCATAGTTTGCTGTAATCTGACAACAAAAAAAAAATCATATTTAATAAAACATCTAAACTTAAAACATTATATAAAAAACCCTGAATAAATTAAGTTTGCTATTGACTCCCATGGTTACCAAACTTGTTTGACTGAAAATAGCGACAGTGGCTTAACTCTTCCTGGAAAATCAACTCTTTTTATGGGCTTTATACACATCATATAAATAATCTCAGAAACCAGTCAAATATTCTATTGAGAGTTGGCCTGTTGAATTTTTGTAAGGGAAAAACAACGCAAATTAGAAAATGGAAAATTTATTTCAGAAATCTGTTTCCTTAAAAATTTGGAATTACTATTATTATTAGTCACATGGAAGAATCATAATCGAAGTTGTAGAAATTAAATTTTACTATAGCTTTGCAATGAATACACTATTTTTTTTAAGCATACTATCATTATTTCATTATGCAATAGTCTAAGCTAAATTCGCATTTCCCCCTATCGGAAGCAGTTCTATATCACCTTTGATCGTGTTAAGTCAGTTGCTTTGAGAACGCAATATATTAAGAAATTTACAAAACTTGGAAAATAAGTAATTAACTATAATTTTGATGGCGATATACTACATCACAAAGCTAATGAGATAATTGCGATTAAAATTGGCAAATTTTACGCGTACATCGTGAGAGAAGCTTGGGAAAATATAAGCTCTCCATTTTTTTGCTCAGTAGTAATATCAAAATCTTTATCAAAAATTAATATATATTAAAATTATAATATGTTAAAAATAAGTCTAAAAAAAATTGAAAATTATATACCAAATAGTTTCAAAGAAAAACTAAAAATAACAAAACATTTTGGCGATAATTTTTAGTGGAAGGAATACGAAAAAAATTGTGTGGAACAAGATAACTATGGTAGAGTATTGTGGTTGTAAGAGAAACAACTATAATAATATATTGTAAACATTTTTTTACACATTCATGAAGCTTAAGCTGGTACAGTATTAAACAATAAAAAAAAAAAAAATAAAAAGAAAACCGACTTCAAAAGAAAAAAGTTTCCAAAACAAATTAATATGCATTAAAAAGTAAAAAAATAACGCTAATATAATGTAGTTAAAATTATTGTTATTTTTGGAGTCAATAATAGACTTCGATTCAATAAATGTTATTGTAGTGGAGCAACTACCTTAAATGAGACATTGTGGAAATGTTTTAAAATATTTGATCTCTTCCAGTGGTTCCATGTGGTGAAAGGACATCCAGTAAATGCGATAGTTACATATTCAATACTACAAATGTAATTACATAACAAATTACCAACTAAAAAATAAAAAGGAATACCTTGCTTGGTATATAAAATAAAAATAGTTTGGTATACATATAACAAGCATCACTGAATAATAAAACTGGTAACAACAAAAACAGTTTGTGTAACCTAAATCAAAAAGTCGCAAAAAAAAAAACAAATTCCCCGCATTGTTGTTGTTGTGTGATTATTATTATTAATAAATAAATGAGATGTTGTTGTTTATGCAATGACACATATTGTATAAAGCTTTAAAGCTTTTCGTGAAATTCGAATTATGGAAAGTATATAGGATGTTAGTTTAAAATATGGATTTTGTTTTGCTAGCAATTTATATGAGAGTATCTATAGGATGGAATTTCATTGCTGTGTGTCAAATATTTAAAAATAATAGATAAAATGTGAAAAAATAGTTACAAGTTTTTATTTCACGCACCTCCACTTATAATTTAAAACTTGGAAGCGATGGAAAAATCAGGTCATACTTACACAAATTGCATTGTCACGATAACTAATCAGCCTGTGCTCAATTTCAGCTCGATAGCTTTAGTGGAAGTGAGTGAAATACTGATTGGAAAATTCCCTAAAAAAGTTAAATTTTTTAAAAATATAATTGGCAAATTTAGTTTGATAATTTGAAAAATATTGTCAACAAATTTGTGATATCAAGGAAATAATGATTTATTAAAAAAAAAAAAAAAAAACGAACAAAATTTTAGTTCTTTTGGCTGCTATCACGTGAAGAAAACGGGTTGTTGAAAATTAAACAATTTTTAACAATTGAAAATTTAGGCATTAGAATCAAACAACCTGTAGGTTATTACGCTTCAGAACCTTTTAAAAGATGTTCAAAGATGAATTTAAGATTTTGAAAAGCTCAAGAATTTTATTAAATTAATTTTCAGTTTTGAAAATAAAGTTTCTGGAGTTTTTCGAGTAGTTTTATTTGGTTCCAAAAATTGACATTTGACTGTTTCTGTGGAGGGATATACAAAAATAGGACCAACAGGGTTCCTGACAATTTGCGAAATATTAATCTAAAAGCTTTTCTGAACAAGAATCAATTGACAAAATGCGGCCCTCGATTTTTATACACTCAACTCTATTTACCGGCTTCTCTAATAAGTCTACGATTGACCATAGCTTTTATACTACCATAGATACCAAATTTATTAGGCTGAAAATTTCTATCTCTGTCTTTTACAACTCTAGTAAATATTAAACGTTATATGCTTATACCATCACAATTTTTAGTTCATTGGTACCTACATTACAAATACTGTTTTAATTCTTAATTTAATTCGAGTATTTTTATTTGTAATTTGTTTAAAATAAATTTAAAAAATAAATAATGAAAAATAAATACTTTTTATGGGAGAATACCATCTAGTCAAGCCTGGGTAAGTTATTTTAAGTCACCATTGTTATAACTTTATTGAGTACCATTTACTTTATTGTGTGTCTCGTTATGAAAGTCCGCATCGCTCATAGAGGAGGAAGCTAGACGGGTATACGACTCTTCTACCTATCTCAGTTTCTCTAATAGAAATGAGATAAGTATAAAAAAAATGTTGTTCCTTTGTCTTACTCATATTTTTGGTTGACACTGGTTAGGTTGTCGCTGTCTTGCTCGTTATTTAGTTACAGAAGTGTTAGGGATTTCTCTGAGTCACATTTGCCAATGCCTAATCTAGTTACTATATTCTAGTATATTCGGAGATTGTTCTCAGAAACCAATCTAACAAATAAAATTTTTTAATGTTTTTTATTTTAAATTGGTAAATCCGATTTAATTTTATTTTCATCATGTAAATATTTTCTCCGAATATCTCAAATTTCATGTATAGTATGGTTTTAGTCGGTCATGTATCCAAATACAATCTGCATTTTGTGTATATCGTATAGTTTTGTAGGTATTTGCTTCTATATGGTTTTTTTTTGCGCTTGTTGTATTTTAATTTTTATTATCATGTGTGTTTGTTGAATGCGGATTTTTCGTTTTAATTGTCGTTGTTATGAAAACAATAATGTATTTATTTTTTAACAAAGTAGATTTTCAGTAATATTGGTTCTCTTGTTTTTTTTTTTTTTTTTTTGTGTTTGTTATTGTATTTTGTGGATGTTATTTTTGTTTCCCATAAAAAAAAATAGAGAAAAACAACTATAAATATTTACATCCGTATTCAGATTATTTCATGCTATGTGAACATTTTTTACCCGAAATTTTACTTTAAATCAAGCTGCTGGGTTCTGGCTGTTCACAATTCTCGATAAATATGGTGTGAGCGCAAGTAAATACATAAGTAGATAGTAAAGTAATATAAAGCAATATTTATTTGCGTTTCCACCATTTATTGCATTTAATATTTTTTCGTAAATTTTCTAATGTTCCTCTCAACTTAATTTTTTCTGTCATACAAACCTTCTTCTGACAATAACTAACACAACAAAAAGAATTAGCGAAATTGTTCCATTCGTTCACGCGTGATTGGGTGACCAGAAGAAATAGGGATTCATTTTTATACCATGCGTTTAATTTACATCTTAACATAGGTATCTTCCACGAGTATGACAGAGTACATGCGTTAAGCAATGTGTATAAGAAAGAGGTATTATAGATATTTCTTGCAAGTTTTGTAGCTTCGGTTCCCTTTAAGCTATACGATGATTCTACTCCTATAGTGTGTACATCTCAACGCGTATCGAAGCAACATTCAACTCAGAGCAAGAAAACATGCCTATAACTCTTCTTTCTTGTACGCATTGCTTAATGGATACATGCGAACTCTCTCTTACTCGTGGAAGATGTACTATGCAAATTGTAAATTAAACAACCAGTATAAATAGATTTGAAAACACAAATATTCCAAAAATAATAGCCAAAAAATTAATTTTGTTAATTATCAAGAATTTTTATTTAAATTAACAACCGTTACGAATCTGTCAATATTATCGTGTAAAGCCGCTTTAAAATTTAGATCAGTAACCCGGAAAACAGCTGCATTCGCAACCCATGCCTGCACATATTTATACAAATAAAGTTTGTATATAGAGGTAAGGTGGCGCTCAAACCATATATTATTTTTAATGTTATTTTATTCTTGGATTATTATTCTATATTTGTTCTATAAACATCACAATTATTATGTAATCATTTATTAAAAATGAAGTTTCTCATTTTTAAGAGAACATAATTTAAAATGATTTTAAAGTCAAATTAGAAAGTTTCAAATGCGTTAAATTGAATTTTTGAAAACGTTTTAATGCTTTCAGTTTTAATTTTTTTGTAGATTCGATCCAATTTTTAATAACACCAGACCAGGGGTCAACGTTTATTTAATTAATTTTCAAATTTAATATAGTTTTTTGGAACAATTCTTTATCGCGCTTTTGACGAATGGAGGATAGATGTAAAAAAAAGGTGTGTCCGTCTCTTGTTTATATACATTTTGCTAAAAGATATCCCCTTCAGGATCTACAATAAAAATATTTAGCTAAATTTATAAAAAATTATTTTTATTCATTAGATTTACCGCTTTCCGGATGAATTTAGGTAAATATTTTTTTGTTCTGGGTCTTGAAGACGATATATTGTAACAAAATGCATAATACAACCCACAGAAATTTTTATCTTAATTTGAGTAACTTTTTCTATAGTTATTATCTTTTCTATAGAAATTATAATAGTTTTTTTTTAATGAGAGCCTGGTCTTGTGGTTAAAGTGCCCACTCCTAGCGAACGGGACATAGTTTCTGCCTTTTTTTAAGTTCAACTTATGTGGTGACCCAAATAAACAACAAGAAAATAAATTTTTTAGGAATGTATTGTTATTTTATTATGCTTGACAATAATGTTTTACCTGAGACATGTCCACTTGAAAGGGTTAAAAGTTATACAAAAACTATTAAATGCGAAAAAAAATACAGTTAACAAACTTGAAACAGTCACATGGTCATTTTAAAGTATATAAAAAAAGTGTAATTTATAAATAATTACAAATATTAAAAAAGAATACCATATCTGGTTTTCATTTCACAGAATTACATATTTCTTTTTAAAGTATACATTTTTTTTTTAAAAAGTACTTCTTTAAAAACAATCATTATTACAAGAGTTTTTAAGTTATATGGTCGGTTGTAGTAATAACGACCTTTAATGACACAAAGAAGAAACAAACTGCAGTTATACATAAATTGAGGACATTAAATAACAATCGACCTTATATAGACACACATACACAGAAGAGAGACACGTCGAAAATGGACATCATTATCCATCGTAAAACCTTCTTATTGCTGCATTCATTGTCGTCATCATTGTTAAATGTCTGTTTGAGAAAAGTTCTATGTGTATTCCGACCGATTCAACCGATGTCATTTAGAAGATGATGATGGTTCTTATTCCGCATAAATGCAATTACTGCATAGGTTTAAGATCCGATCACGATGTAGGGACAATGGGTATGATTATTGTACGATGGTTTTTCTTTCGTGAAGAAGCACTTAACTGAGAATCAATTAAATTCATAAAAATGTATGAAAATATTGTGTTTACTAATTTGAGTTCATGTTTACATGAACGAAGATAAGTAATGCGAGTTTCTCAAATCTGTAACACTAAACAAGCGCGTTATTTAGAAAACTAGATTTTCGTGATGCAGTTGTTTTTTCATTACTTGTGGCATTTTAGAATTATTTGCAATAGGTACATACTCATAAAACTTAAGATAATTCCATTGTTTGAACTATTGTGAAATCCACTTTTCGACAGAATTTAACGAATTTTTTTCACAGGCTAAGAATAGGGCTTATAATTAAATCCCAAAGTTTCAAAAATTTTGATCGTTTAGGACGCGAGATAATTAAGGCCAAATTTCAACATTTTTATCAAAGTTGAGAACTTAATTATCTCGTGTTCTAAACGGCATTAAGTTCTGAAACTTTGGGATTTAATAGTAAACCCTATTCTTAACCCGTGAAAAAGAATTCGTGAAATTCTGTTGAAAAATGGATTTCACGATAGTTCAAGCAATGGAACTGCTTTAAACAAAATCCAAATCTGTTTCTTTTTTGTGGATCTTATATGGAACTTGTGTGTGTGTGTTTTTTTTATTATATAGAAGTTAGAAAAACAAAGTTAACGAAAAATTTAAAAGATTATTAGTTAGAGATTATACTAAAAGCTACATGGAGAGAGAGGTTCTAAATTGAGCCGCATCTGGAATTGAGTCACGTAGATAATGGACGCTCCCTTTCTAGTACGTACGCAAGAATAATAAGACGCCATTAGTGTTATAAAATAATTATTTGCAGCAGTTTGCAACCATTACCAGTACTTTTGAACGATTATTTTGATAAATTTACATAATTTTCTAAATCTTTTTAAGTAAAAAAATAATTTTTTTTAATGATACATTTGATATTCTTATGCCCATAAACTCACAAGCAAATACAATATCTGGCATAACAGACCTATTGTTTTTATACCATGGATACAAAAATTTTTAGAAAAATTCTCTCAACGTTTTGATTTGTATTATTATTATAAATAAAGTTTTCTTAAATTATAAGAGCTCTTGACATTTTAGTATTTTTTTCTGTAATTTTTAATGTAATTTTAAACGAATTAAAGAGATTTTGTTGTATAACATGACGTCTTGTTATTACAAAACAAAATGCATTTATAATTGATGTAATGGCATTCTCATTGTCTTAATGACATTTCTTCCTTCATATGACTCTTGTTTTTAACAACATTAAATAGTTCAGGTCAATTATTAAAATTATAGGTTATAGAAGTTACCTTTTTTTTTTCTACTTCGATGAATTATTCATTTTTGTTTGTTCGTTGGATATATCTTGGGAATTAGTTTCTAATCATGGTGCCGATCGTTTGAAGATCATAGACTTTGATTTTTTTTTTTTACAAAAAGAAAAAAAAAATCATTACTGGGCTATTTAAATGCTAATTTTATGATTTTTTGAAGAAGAAATCATTAAAATTGGGGAAAAAATGTTGTTATTGTCTTTAAATGATAATCTTTGAAAGAAACGTTTTAAGTAGGTACAAAAAAAGTTAAAGCATAGTCAATTACAATCTCATTTCCTTTTACACTCGTCAAATAAAATAGATCGCACGAAAAATGGAATGGTACTCTGATGTGAGGCGCCACTCACATCAATTGCTTAAATCACTCCAAAAAAACATTTATATCCTACATCCAAGCACGTTTATCTCGAAAAGTAACGGTTTTACGATTGTTTTTGTTTTTTTTTTGCTACCCAAATTTTACCTCTCTTCAGAAAAAAAAATGGCCGCCAAAAATTTTTATATATTTTAAGTCGAGACAGGCTATTAAGCAGAATTCTATGTGTGCATATCAAATTCTTGGCCCTTTTTGGAATTGGTTTTCAATTTTACTTAAATAACTAACTCATATGCGGTTTATTAGGTTATTTTCTGTTTTGTATTTATACAAACAGCTAATAGTAACATACTTTGCATTCCGAAATTATCACGGGAAGACATATTTAAAAATAACTGAAAAATGAAATGGTAATATCAAATGTGATTCTAGACTACTTTTATTTACTCCCCTTATATATCAGGGCAAGTTACAGCAAAACGTGGCCGGGTTTAGCTAGTGTATTAATAATATCTGTAATCTTTTTCGATTGAAATTTCCGTGAATTTTTTTCTCAGCTTCATGATTGCCTTTGGGTAATAAAATGCCAAAATGTTTAGTTTTTTTTTTTTAATATTATTTCTTTTAAATATGAATCATGCAACGGAAATTCCAACAATTAAGTATTATTGTAAGATGTATTTTGCATTCATCACATTTGTTAATCACTCAACACCAACCCATTCACTAAAACACTGCTGAATCAAGAGTTCTCTAGTACACAACGTGACACTGAAAAGTGATCACATAATTTGCAGATAATATAAACCGTGGGATGATATCATTTTATAATAAATACCTCGATGACAAATAGTAGCAATTAATTAAATTAAAATCATTATTTTATTTGTATTGAACACTTTTTTTTCGAAAATAAATTTAAAACAATTTTTAACCACATTTTTGTTGATGATAAATTTTATAAATGAAATGCAGTGAAATTAGTTTACATCGACCTTTATTGTAACAGGATGCATTGAATATGTGTTCAATAAATTGTTAATTATATGACTTAGCTATCGACTCATGGTCGGTGAGTTAAACGATAAGAAAACAAAGCCGAAATGTTCTTCGATCATTTTTTTTATGATAACACTGTAACATATACCCATGGAAACAAATGATAAGCAATTGGAATTGATAAAAATAGTGTTGTTTTAAAATATACACTACTTTAATTATACAATTGTATGGATGCATATATAATTGTATGCATTGGATTTATGACTTACATTGAAAATTTAATATTATTGTCTCACAAATTTAAATAAATAATTATGATAATTTACATTTAAAAAATAATATTTATACAATTTGATTTCTTATTTTCACAATTTTTTATGCATTAAGTTTATTTAATTAGTATTTTTCAATAATTTTAATTTGACATTCACTTTAACATTTGCATGTAAAAAATTGCAAATTAGTCATAATAGCCTCCTTTAACGCCAAAATTTTTTACTGGAAGCGCTGGCATCGATTTTATTGTCCCTACCATGACTACGCACACAACGGATACACTCTATTCAAGAATTAATTAAAATTATGACGTTATAACGAAAATTTTTTTTGTCTGGCGTTTTCGTTTCTCTTTTGAAAAGTTCGTAACTGCCTGTAACTCTAAAATTATCATCAAAAAGTAAAAAATAAAAATAATATTGTTATAAAACTTACATACGATCTTTCCATTTTTGTCAAAAAAAATAGAAAAAATATAAATATTTGAAAGTAGATATATTTAAGTGCGTAAATCTTTGAGAGAAGAATTAGTGTGTACTAGAAAAATAATACAGCAGGTTTTTTGCTATGCACAGGCTTGTTCAGTAAGATGTTACCACGTAAATGTTAGAATCTTACTGAATAACCCTGTGTTATTTTGTTTGGAAGTATAATTTAGTTAAAGTTTAATTCTTAAAAAGTATAAATATATTGGAATCGAAATATTTTAACGTGATCGAACAAAATTAAATAAACATTTTTCACTGTATTTCACAGGTATAAATGTTTTTAAAAAAAAATTTATTAGTTTTTATGATAGAACAAATAAATATTATATTTTTGAGTATTATAGTAAATAAATAATTATTATTTATTTTAAGTGTTCTAATTTTTTTTTATTTTTAATTATTTATAAAATAAAATGTAAATAATATACACAAAATAATACATTTTTCACAATTGAATTATTAACTGTAAATAGTAATTTAATAATTTATTGAATTTTATAAAATATATATAATATACAAAAATAATAATAATAATAAATAAATTTTAATAAAATTAAATCGAGAAAATAATCACAATAAACAAAACAAAACACGATCCAAATATGTACGGAGTGGTCTAGATAAGTGAACGATTTTATAAACGCTGTAAAAAGTAAAAATCCTATCATTTTTTACTCAAATTATCTGTTTATTATCTTAAAACACAAAACATTTAAGAAAATTGAATAAAGAAGAAAATAAATTGTATTTTTAAGCAAATAAATAACATTAAGTTAATTTAGTAAATGAAGTTTTTAAGTACTTCGGCTGTTTGAGCAAGTAAGGTGCGGTAATTGATCGTTCAAAGTCCCTTGATCACAATTTACACAGTTTTTGACGTTTAAATGTCGAAAACTAGTCAAATTGCTCCTCAATTTCAATTAGTGGAATATTAGGCTATCTACCACTCCATTGTGACTGAGGTCTGGAGGATAGGAAAAACGTCTTAAACGAAATAAAACAACCTACTGATTAAACACAATTTACTTCATTAATATACTTACTTATAAAATTAATAAAATTTGTTTAAAAACACACTTAATTTTTTCCAGTATTTATTTTCTTAATTGCTTTTTATATAGTTTAAGATGGTAAAAAGATAATTTGGAACAAAATTGGATGGAATTTCATTTTACAAATCTTTTCATAATCGCACATAATTCTCTACGCTATCCCCTATAACAATAACAGTGAACTAAACTTGATTTGTTGCAAAAATAAATGCACTCTCATATTTTATTTTATTAGATTTCGAATTAAAATCATCATAAATTACTGGTCAGTGGATTGATATTTAGGGGTTATAAAGTATTTAATTATGGATTAAAATAAATACTATGTGAATAATATTATTGAATTGAAATTTTAAATTATTTATGGATAAAAAGGGAGTGTGTGAGGTAGAATTAAATAGTGGGATGAGAGTTTAATTATTTGCAATCAATTATCATAAATTTAATTGTATATGAAAATAATATTTAAAACAATAGTAAAAATTCATATTGATATAAATGTTGGTCAATTTTGTGAGTTCTGTTAATTAGAACTTAAATAATTAAACTACACAGTTAACGCTCTTGTTACAAGTAAATATTTCTTAAGTCAACAATCTCAATACTTAATACAAGAAAATAAGTATTTCGCTGCTTAACAATTTTTTTGAACCAAGAAAATATATGTACGTGCTACCATGTTGTAAATAATATATTTTCTTGCAATAAGTACTTTTTTCCTGCACGGTTTGCAGTTTTCTAAAATTCAACAATGAAGTCAACAATGTCGAGAAAAAATCTTTAAAGCCTTTCATTTAAATTATTAACGACAATCACCAATCCTTTTTGACATATCTGGTGTTAAAATGAAGTGTTTCGAAAAAGTGCCCAATATGAGCAACAAATTTCTCTTGGGAACCATGTAGGAGTTGGGTTTAATTCATGTTTGACGGATTCTTTTCTCATTTTGTTTTATTTTATTTTATATACAATCAAAAAATAAGTCAGCAAAATTTTTATTGAATTTAAATAAAAATAAATTTTTTTATCCTATTGTTTCTATACAGAAAAAATATTAATCACAATCACCTTTTGACAATTTATCAAATAAAAATTATTATAAAACTAGCTGGGAACTACCCGCTTTGCTGGGCAACATCCCCACTTGCACCCCTCCCTCCACATTTCCTTGCGTTGGATAACAGTTTTGTAATGTACACGTCATGCTCTTTTATTTGATACCCCACTTAGGTATATTTGTAAATATTCGATATTTCCTTCCCACTTTCTCGCTACATCTTTCTACCCTCCGAAGGTTAAAAAAATTTCTAAATGTAATTTAAAACATTCTGACCAAGTTTTGAACTATTAAAAGCCATAATTGAAAAATATGAATTTTTTATTCATGAACACCCCCGCAACCCCCCTTGTGGGTGGAATTTCGTAAAATCCGTTCTTAGCTGACCTCTACTTGGCAAAAGGAATATTCCTGCCAAATTTCAAGTCTCTAGGTCTTATAGTTCCAGAGATATCGTGATGAGTGACTATCTATATCTATAGAAAGTCTCCTATATATTTATAGAAGATTTAGGTGGACTGATAATTTAAAGTATATTTTGAGCCTTTCTTTGTATTTATAAAGTAAAAATGAAATTTTAAACCCATTTCATTTCATCATTTGATTGTTTCATTTATATAATTTATTTTAAAGTTTTGATTTTTATTTTTAAATAATGTAATATTAAAGTATTAAAAATGTATATAAAGTAGAATATAAATTATTAAAAGTAATTAAAATAAGAGTAATTTTAAATTGTATTCAATTTTTTATTACACACATAGCTTTTGTATACAGTGTTGGGAAAAGTAAATAATATCCATTAATTGCTACTACAATCATTTCAGTTTCTTACTTCTCAAAAATAATCAATTCGAAAATTGTGAGTTATTGGAAAAATAATTTATTTCGTCAATCCATTAATATTGATCTAATTAATCTACGCTTGCTGAAATCCAATTCAAGCATGTTATAGCAGTCCCACATTAAGGAAAAGGTGGTTCTATAAAAATCACTCAATTATAACATAATTATCAATTTGAGGAAAACTTTTTTGTGAATTTAAATGTTTTGTTCCTTTTAAGAAAATAAAACTTGAGAACTTCATAAATAGCCTCGAAAATTACTTACAAATAAAGAATTTTTGCATTTGATTTTTAACTTGTAATATGTATTATATCATTTCCAGTACTGTATAATATCAACGATTTATTTTATAAATACATAAAAAAAATAAATATCAATTTTTATTCTTATTTCGTACGATTATTACACGTTTTAAAATAAAAATATTAAAATTTATTTATTTATTATTTAAATTTTTAATCGTTTGGATATTCTGGTATCCAATTTTATTTTATTATAAAAAAATTAGCATTTTTTAACTACCAAAAAATTATTATCAAATATAAAAATAACCGCATTTATTAAAGCTTATAAATATTTTAAAACTTTACGATAGTTTTATTTAAAAAGAATTGATTCATAATCAATTTTTATCAGCTTATGTCTAGATTTTTTTCGAATTTTTGTGAAATGAAGCAATTGCTCATAAAAGTAAATGTAAAATAACCACTTACCAGAAAATCAAAGGTTATTTATGATATATAATTGAAAAAAAAATATGTTAAAGCACCAGCCACATCGAAAATATGGAATTATGGGTTAAAAAAATTTTATATTGAATAATTTGTTCAATCTAGCATGTGTTATTAGGTCATATGTAAAACCTATTCGAAAAGTAAACCTTTTTTTTATTGTATCAATGGTAATTGAAGTGAATTACGCTGTTATGTGTTGCATGTATGTATTGGCCTGATATTCGTGTGTAATAATTATTGAGCCATGTTTGTATTTAGTCTATCGGGTGTTTAAAAAGTGCGGAACCCTTTGTTGATTTTGTAAACGAAGATAAGAACTAAAGAAAAACGTGAAAGAAGAGTTGTTTTTTTTGCTCTGTTATAAGTTTGACTGGAAGCTCTTCGTTTCCGAAACCAAGGAAAGTTCGAAACTTTTTGACAACTCTGTCTTATATATTTTATTCCTTATATTCAAAATAATATCCATGCATATTTTCGAGTTTAAGTGTGGGGATTCCTCACGCCTTTTCATTTTCAACGAAGTTTAAGAGGACCTAAAGCAGATAAATTAATTCGCTTTAATCATTATTTTCTTTTTTAATTCATAATTTTTGGCAATTTGTTTCTCGAAATGTTGTTACTAAAAATTTAAAAATTTAAATAATTTTATTATTAATGCTTTTTTTTTCTTTTCAGGTAAGTAACCAGATATTCGATTTGTTCGAAAAAATATCTACGTCAGGTTGTGAGCTCAAAATGCATTGAACTGGTACAGGTTTGAATATTTTGTTTATTATTAAAAATTCCCTTAAATTCATTAAATCAATTTTACAAACCAGCTTTTGACTTTAAAATTGCATTTGGAGAATTAACTGAAATGGAAGAAAGAAATTTATGTTCAAATTAATTATACTTTTATTAAATTTCTAGGAAGTAGATAAAACGCTTAACAGTCCATAGGTTAAAGTTTAATGTTAAAAATTATCAACGGAACCTTATAGTTAGAATGCCGTTCCATGAAATCAAAAATACACATTTTAAATGCACGTACACATAGGCACAATTTTATTTATATGTTTATCAACATTGAAAAGCAACATAAAAATGCAGTAATAAAAAAAAATCTACAAAACCTGTTTAACAACTATTTTACTATACACATACAAGCATACTTACATGGAGTGCGAAGTACTGGCTGTTCAAAATTCTTGGCAAATAATGTTATATCAATATCATATCAATACTGCAGCCTCGTGAGATGCGACACTTATTGAGCTTGTAAGAAATGAGGCGAACAACTGATTCGTATTTTTCATAATTTAAAAATTGCTATGAGTTATTGAGAAATTAACGACATTAAAAAAGAGACTTTATAGTAATTGTTATTTTTTTAGATTTTGACAGTATTTTAACTTATTTAAATGGATGAAAATTCATGCGGTAATAAACTATTTATTCCATGCAAAATGAGTGGGCTAAGTAGTTCTTATCTCACGGGCGTAGATATATATCTTAATGGTCCTGTATGTATAATAAAAAGTTTTAGAAAGAAACCTGATTTCTGGTGGTATTGCTCTTTGAGCGTAACTAATCAATATAACATTTATCTTGAATATGAAATAGGTTTTTGTCCACTAGGAATAAATCAGTTTGATAAAAGCTTTAATGATTAATCATGACATGTAGATATCAAAACACAAAATTAATTTTTATAAAATATAAGGATTTTTATCTTTTAAAAATGATTTCTTTTAAATTATTCAACCGGTCACGTGACAGCAAACACCGGTCAGATGTATTTTGAAAAGCTGTGTAAGCTTACAAATACAAAAACTTGTAAACTTGGTAATACTTGTAAACTTGCATAGACAAAAATAATTGCATGTCACGGTTTGATGTCATTAAAGACGCCATGACACTCTACACTGTTTTCGAAGTAAATTTGAATTGGTTTTTTAAAATGCAAAATACAGAAGGTAAATAGTTTTCTTTTATTTTTTAAATAATACTTTTTTGGTGTAAATCAGATACTAATGTAACGTATAAACCAATTTGACTTTAGAACAAAAGCCTATTACCTACTACTATAACACCACCACTTTACTTTTTTCAAATTTTAGGCAGTTGAATTCAAAATCAGTTGATAATGCCAATCAATTTTATTGTGACCGTTATTGAATCATTCTGTACGTATTCAACATGTCTCTCTATACATACAATGATGTTTATCTAGGTTGAATGTTAAAATTGTATAGTAAAATAAATTGTAAATATAATTCGAAATGATGTGAACGATAGATGGATGATGTGGATTGTGGACGTAGATGATGACTATGATGATGATAATGATTGTGATATGATGATGGTAACAGTGATAAACAATTTATTGTTAATGATAATGATTTGTAATAAAACTAATATTTATTTTAATTGATAAATATATTTCAATTGGTGCATCATACAACTACATACTTTGGCTAGTTGTTACATTCAAATTACATTGAAAAAATGTTGATAAATATTGTTTAATTAGGGGAAACATGTTGAAAAATCAATTGGAACAATTACAACAATTTCCAACGTAAATCAGGAAACCATTTCTTTTTTATGAAAAACCTTCTTCAGTAGGAATTGTGATACTAGGAACAAATACTTACAAAATGAATGCAATAAATATAAAAAATTCAGTCGCAAAAATCTAATCAAAATTATGGCGAGCGAGAGGTATCGTGGGACACCCGTCAGGAAAGATTAACATCAAAATAATTTTTTTTAATTTTAAGTTTCGACCTAACGATCTGCTCCTCATGCGGAAGGTCTTTAATCACAAGACCACAACTTCATTGTCTTGATCAATAAGTGTATGTTTGACACTTTTTTTTGTCAAGAACGCATCCGTCGAACGCACGATATTGTATCATTGTTCCAAAATTTCCAATTCGGGCTTGATACTGGTTCATGCGCTAATCTAATCAAAGTTATTTGGATTAACTGAGTGGTTTTTACTGCTCAGTTTCATTTTATAAGGATCTTATCATGGAAGGAGTTCTATGCTATGATCCCTATTCGTTAATTGAATTTTTCACCATTTTAGGAAAGTACCTAAACTCTTGTTAGCTATACATACTGACAAATTTTTGAGTCTTTTTCGAGATTTTTGAACAGAGACTATCGTACATAGTACATGCAAGAAAATTATATATATGTGGTGTACATCATATGATTCCCACAAAATACTGTCATTGAGAGATTAATGGGATAAAATATTCACTAAATGAATCTAAATAACTTCGAAATTCGAAAACCGCAAACAATTGTAGGACAGGATCTGCATTCAGTAGTTTTTACAACCATTCGTGACAGAATAGCGTTCGTGAGTTGTATAAAAGCTTTAGTTTAGTGATAAATTTTTGTTCATCACCGTATATTTCGAATTTGGTTCAAGTTGATGTATTTGTTTAAAAATATTTTCAAGAATATTGAAATTCAAAAACTGTTAAAATAGAAATTTAAGTCTGATCAAACCAGTTGGAATGAATTTTATATTTCATAATAATCGCATTGTTTAGGGATACCTTATAGTGTTTTATTTTAAAATATCGAATTTCTTCGAAGACATTTATTATGAAGGCCACATTTAAATAACACGGGTATGTTCTCAGTTTACTGCATCGTATTCATCATTTAGATGGTAGAGATAAAATTCTTTTATAATTAGTCATTTTTGGACCAAAGTGTTACAGATTTACTTATAGTTAGTCGAATCTTACTATTCTTGTATTTTTTGAGATGATGAGAATTTTTGGGAAAAATGGGATGATAGTCATATAATAATTAATGCCTATCAGACAAGCCGGGTTTAGCTAGTATGTTAATCATTTAAATTTTCAAATTATGAAATTTTAATTATTCATACTATAATTAATTAAAAAAATTCAAAAAAGCACAGTTATTTCAAAGTTTTAAGATTTCACTCTTATCGGCAGGTTCCATGACTACCTATAATTTTTTCTTTTCACAATCAAAGCGTAGGTATTGAATTTTGAACGGATATTTCAGGAAATAATAATTGTTTAACATAAAAATGTTTGTTTAAATATTTAAAATACATAATATTGCGTCATTTTTTTCTAAACATTTTAGATAACATTTAAAAAACCACAATTTTCAATATAAAAATATTACTGTGTAAAACCAAAATTAACATAAAAACAAGTATTATATTTGGCACGAGTATTGTACATCTTATAAAAAACAATTTGCTAAGAACATCTTCTTTCTTCCATCTCTCTCCCGCATAGATTTGTTATTTGATAGTGTAATTAAAGTTTACATTTAAACGTCGTATTAGATAAAAAATACTTTGATAAATTGTTTAGAGATGTGAAGATGATTTAAGAACCGTATAAACAATCTAACGGTTGACTCTCTTCTTCAAAAATATAAAACCATATAAACTTTTAAGCCTAGAGCCGGCCGTAGTATAGTCTGTCATTTCAGTGCTGAAAGTCTGAGAGGGGTTGTTTAATTGATGCCTAATAATTTTTAAAGTGAAAAATTATTTAACCAGACTGAGCTATTTTTAACCCCCGAACTAAATAAGGGGTGTTATCAGTTTGACCGCTATGTGTGTGTGTTTGTATGTTTGTCTGTCTGAGGCACCGTAGCGCCTAAACGGATGAACCGATTTTAATTTTTTTGGTTTCAAAATTTGAAAGGTAATTTAACGGAGAGTGCTACTATGTTTCAAGTGCGAGATTAGTATTTCGTACCCGAAAAAACTAAAAAATTGGCGATGATCTTCAAAAGCGATATAGTTTGGAAAAGGCATAGCATATAATTTTAACATATAAATAATTACTATGGAAATGAATGTTCAAATAAACCTGGCTCCATTCATTTAGAAAAGTTAAATGGTAAAATAATTAAGTAATTCAAAACAATTATTCAGAAGAACAAAGTCAACTCAAGTATTTCAATTACAATTAAAAAATTTCCAAAAAAATTTTCCAAAAAATGATAGCTCTCTGAGTATCCTTTTCATCTCATCTGATGTCCTTGACTATCACTTTGATATTGATTTAAGGAGTGTTATAAGTTTAAAGTGTTTATCTGTGCATCTGTATGTTTCTCAGTGGCACCGTAGCACCTAAACGGTCGAACCGACTCGACTGATTTCACTTTAAATTATCGAATTTCGACCCGTTCTAATATGACTGTCAAATACTACACCTGGCCGTAGGTTTATTATGTATTTATGCTTTTAAAAAAAATATAAATTTTATTGACCTTAGGTTTTATAATCCGGTTTGCAGTGTCAAAGAATACCTGTATGAAAAAATACAACACACATGTAATAAAAAGAAGATGCAACTTTGTTTGTGTTATCGCAATTAATAACTGTATATTTCATATTTACATGACTCTGCGAAGAAGATGATGGAATCTTTATGTGACAGTTAAAATACTTATATAATGTTGTACAGAATCTCCCAGATTGTGAAAAAGTTTCCACTTCTATAATATTCTCGTTTTCCCATAGAATTTCTTTTCGAATTGGTTACATTCGGTTAGATTGTTATCGAATTCTTATTAAAAGTAAAAAATATTCACAATTTCATAAAAATCACTTCATAGAAAGTGCATTAAAAACTAATAATAAAAAAATAACGAGACGCCCGTTATGAAATAATTTTTTTTCGTAATAACTAAAATTTATGACGTGGATAAGTTTCGACCTGAAGACCTGTCGTATGAAGAGCGAAGTCAATACTTAAAGTATAAAAAAATTTTCGGTCGGTCGGGGTGTTTTGAAATCTGCGCTAGTTTTAAGAATTTAAAGGTTGCCCTGTATTTTTTTAAGATTGAAATTTACAATAACGAATTGTGCCTAATTTGTAATTAGAATAAAAACTTGAAATAGTAATGCTGAGACATTTTGTACGTGATATTCGTGGACACGTCTTTTTTAACAAGAATTCATTATGCAAATATGATTGTAATTTTGTTACAAGTTGTTTTATTGAGGTAACGGCAAGTTGATTGTTCCTTTTAAGTTTAATTTTCTAATTAAGGTATCTATCAGTATCAAGGGACGCAGATAATTACTTTTTTTTTTAAATTTACTCGTAAGGTCATTAAAATTATGCAAAATTACATGGACTTTTATGTGAGTGTCTTAAATTTTAGTCGATTGAGTTTTTAAAAAATACTTTAAATTCAACGAAACCAATTATTGGAAACTATGTAAACTTTTGTATTAAATAATTGAAATCAGACATACTCGAGGAAAAAACATTTTTCGACCGTTTAGTATATTTGACTTGTTTTAAGGTAGTACCTACACGAAAGTGATATTCCAAGAATTTCTCAAAACTCAGAATATAAAATATTTAATTCATAATACACTTGCTGTTAAAATTAGAAGATGATTTACCATGCCATACATGAGATATTAGCAATTAAAAGTGACGCAATTTGTACGTGTACATGGGAGAAGTGTATAAAAATACACAAATTTACAAATATTATATTTATTTACCAATGAATGACGTCCACCATCTCTATGAAAAACTAATATAATGTAGAATACTATATTTAGAAAATATATAAATAAAAATAAAAATTATTTACCATATAGTTTCGATAAAAAACTTAAATAAATAACTCGTTTTAGCGATAATTTTTGTGGAAAGCATATAAAAACTAATGGTAAAGGTATATATCAAAGTATGTGTGTGTATACGTATAGAATATATAATAATGAGTAACTACAGTCTTGTGAAAATAATATATGGTATATGTATAATAGTCATAGCACAGTTAATGCACTGAATGATAGTATTAGTCCAAAACTTTTTGACTGGACGGTCGCGGAGGAACTACCTTAAAGAAAAAAAGTTTCAAATAATTTCACATATTTTCAAATAAAATGAAAAATATTTGCATTCAAAAAAATTTACAGTAAGACAAAACGAACCATTTAAAAAACTTGACAATCTTAAAAATATACATGACACAAAAACAAATAACACATTCTCTTCATTATTCCCATACCACCATTTTCATCAGAAAACGACAAGAAAGCACATAGAAAATAGAATCTCAAGTGGTTTCACGAAAATAGTCAAGACAAAAAAAATAACATGTTTGGATATAAATTCTCATTTAAAACCATACATACATAACGTCATTCCTATAGCACAAATTTTTACATTTTTTTTTTTGTTTTTTTTTGTAAGAATTATTACTTTTTTTTATTGTTTTTTTATTTCTATTGTTTTTTGTTGAATTTTGTGTTATGATATGATCATTATTATTTATTCCGTCTAATTACAATGTGTATGTGAACACTACCGTGTAATAACAATATTAAAATAATAACATTACCACAAATAATTACCGTGTGAACTTACCATCATATTATATGTATAAGACCTTTTTAACAGTTGAAAAACACTGACTCCGCAAATGTATAACAAATATTACAACAACAACAAAAAAGTTAAAGATTCTTAAAAATGATTCATAAAACTTAAGGTGGTACGATCACTGTGCTTCATAGAGTATTAAAAGGTTATAGAAATAAAGCCAGCGAACAGTTTTTCAAGTCGTTTGCCTTCGATTGCTTCCTTCATGAGGAGGACTAAGTCCACATACATTAAACCACATACAACAAATAATTCGGAAAAATTGAATTGGATTTATAATTTTTCGAATTCTAGTTTGTCTATGTTTTTCCTGAATAACCAAATGCTTGGGAAAATCACGAACGATGTCCAGCTATCAATGCTTGAGTCATTAGCAGGCTTTAATCTTAAAAATACTGCAGGACATAGACCATTAGAAGAGGCGGCACAATTTTTTATAAGATATTTCTTGAAGCACACATTTGAACTTTATTTTTGTTAATTACTATGGTCGTCTAATATATGTCTATTCAAAATCTGCTGAAACTCGGTTTTAACCATTTTAAGCTTATAATCGAAGTTAATATATATTTTAAACCTGTTATCGCATGGCAAAATGGTTTTCCTATATATATATTCGTTTAGTTAAATAATTCTCAACTTTTCAAAACCGATTCATGAATGATATTTTGGACGAAAAAGCGTTTAATATCCATTATGCAACGTGATTGTACTGCCTTAATAAAGAGGAAAACTCTTGTAAATTATATGATAAAGTATTCTTTTAAACCAATTATAGTTTTTTTCATTCTGATATGCAACAGGAAATACTTTTATATCTAAAGAAAAAATCATTCATAATTATGATTTTTTATTATTTGTCTGTTCTTTGTGATCTGTTGTCGCTTATTTTAAAAATATGTTTCTTTTCGCGCTATCATGATTTTAATGTAAATAAATTTTTACTTCAGTAAATTTAATATGACACCGTTAGCGAAAATAATAACTATTTTTGTTAAAAATGTTATTTTCGAAGTGTTGACAACTTTGATAAATTAATTTCAATTATTATATTTTGTTTATCAAATTTTGAAATCAAAATATTTGAGTTCCAATAATTTTAATGTTTTAATAATACATAATTGGAAATACTAGGCACAAACTCCAATAATATTGTTCCGCTGTGTCGAAGTACCTGTTTCTATTATTGTTAAGAATTTTTAATTGATAATTTCGTATCTTTGAATTTCAAATTCATATACAAATAAATAAAATTACCCACAATTATAAAGCTCAGTTGTTGCAATTTGACTCAAATTGAATCGAAATACTCCGATTATTAAAAACCAGGTTTTGTGCCAAATTATTGTCAGCTTATGTTTTGTGAAACGATCCAATTCTTGCTTCAATTTTTAGCAATATATTAAGAATAATTTTTTTTTAAGTGTCTTTTAAACTGTGAGAATAGTTGTAAAAATTAACAGGAAGTACCAAAAGTGTTATTTTATATAATTAAAAATAAGACCGGTGCTTGTGCAATTAACAAAATTTCATAAAATGTACACTAATTTACTTAATTTCTGGTCTAGACTCTTTCCGGTTTAAAAAGTGAGAATTCATTTCATTCACCTATGGCAAAAAGTATCCTAGTTTGAAACGTATTTTAGCTTGTGTTCACGTGTTTTAGCAAAGGCTGATTTGATCGGGATGATTTCCAGATATATTTGAGGAAAATTTTAGTTCAATAAACATTTTTTATAGAGATATCGGAACGGAAATTCATACCAAAATATGTAATTTTAGTAAAGAAATTCGACTAAAAATTAATATTTTCGAAAAAAAAATTTGTATTTTTGAAATAAAAATATAATTCTATGATAATTGTCAACTTAAAGCATAAATAACTCAGGGCTAGATCTTTAATGATTTTGTTCGGAACAATTATTTGTAAATTACCCATGAAAACAAAAGGAGAGCATTTTTACCTTCAAACCAAACAAAAAAACATTCTTATTAAACCACAAAAACAACCAATCATTTAAATAATTTTCAATTAAAATTGAATAACGAAGGATAGACTCAATACAAGGGAAGTTAAATGTCATCAGATTATTTTAAACTCATTGAAATGCAATTATTCCGATTAAAAAGGTTAAAAAAAAAAAGTTCAATCAAGTTTTCTTTGATATTATTTCCCATTTTCATATATAAAATAATGAACGGCTATGTCTTCTGAGAATAAAATATTTATATCTTACAGGCATCTTTTATAACATGTAGAGTCCATTTGTCTGTCGAGTCTGTCTGTCTGTCTATATGAGTGCATAATAATTTTTCCCCAACTAATAGGTTAGAGCTAATACAAGAAGCTAACATATAACACACACTAATTGGAAAATTCATTTTATAAAAAACATTTTTCAATCGTTAATATTGCATTTATGTTATGGGTTTTTCATTGAGTGTGTCTGAACTTAAAGAAGTTGTGAACGAGATACCATAATTTTTTAATTTAATATAATTCTATCGAAGTTAGAGGTAAGGCGATATCTTAGAAAGAAAAAAATTATAGATCTCAAAATAGTAGTTGTATTAGTGCAGGAAATCTGTCAACGCTACAAGTGAAGCTACACAGTGAAGCTGCGGTCACCATTTGCTTGGTATTATTTATCACACAAATGGCCTGACATACTCCTGAAACTTAGTTCTAATTTTAAAATATTTTATGATACCTCTCTTAAATATGGGCACTCCTAATGGAAAACTCTATAACAGAAAAATTATAATAATAGGAAGAAAAATTCATTTATTATAACTTTAATAGCTTTATGAAATATAGAAAGAAAATGGAGAAAACATGACTTCATTCTCATTTGTATAAAATATAAAATATATTTTTATCGAGAAAATCTTTGAATATTATTTGAAATTGTTCTTTGAAATACTTATGTACATACCGTAGGTATTTGTTTTCTATTTTATCATGATATTGTCATATATTTGTTTGTTTATAACAAAAGTTATAATCAAGATATTTAATTAATTAATTAATTAAAATACTGATGACATTTATGAAATGTTAATTTTAATAAGTTTTTCCACAGTATTTTTTATTTACTTTATGTTATATTACATAATTCTAATTTAAAGTTTTGATTAAATAGGGTGTGATAATTTTTAGTCAAAAATCTGTAACATTTCAAACATTTTGTAATAAAATTCTGATATGGAAGTTAGTTATTAACAAAATGATTTTAAACAAGAGAAAACAAACAATTGACTGAGTTAATTGTCGAAATACCATGTATGGACAGTGTTGATTACTCTGTCTGATACTATAACTGATATAACCATAACATACATACTATACAATTTTGTGCTCTCACGGGTAAACAGTGATGTTTACGAAAAAATGTTGTTTAATATTTTATAAGGAACATTTTTTACATTTAAATTTTTGTTCTATCTCTAACGGTTTACAAGATAGGTCCTACGCAGCAAAGACCCAAATGACCTTATGACTCCTTAGAAAAATTCGAAAAAATCGTAAAAAATTATTTGTTTCGGAATTTGATGAAACTCAGTTTATAAGGTAATTTTGACCCAAGAAATTCAAAAATCGAGTTAATTTGGCGCTTGGCCGAGTAATTTTCGAGAAAAACGATATTTCGGATGGATTTCCGGTATTATCTCGAGAATTATTCGCCCAATCGTTAAATGAAACCGATTTTTGTATTTTTTGGGTCAAAATTACCTTATAAACAGAGTTTTATCGAAATTGGAGACGATAAATTTGTATCGATTTTTTGCAATTTTTTCAAGGGGTACCCCTTAGAAAAATTCGAAAAAATCGTAAAAAATTATTTGTTTCGGAATTTGATGAAACTCAGTTTATAAGGTAATTTTGAACCAAGAAATTCAAAAATCGAGTTTATTTGGCGATTGGCCGAGTAATTTTCGAGAAAAACGATATTTCGGATGGATTTCCGGTATTATCTCGAGAATTATTCGCCCAATCGTTAAATGAAACCGATTTTTGTATTTTTTGGGTCAAAATTACCTTATATACAGAGTTTTATCGAAATTGGAGACGATAAATTTGTATCGATTTTTTGCAATTTTTTTACTTGGCTGTTACAACAAATAAATATTTTTGAATCAAAAATCATAATACTTGATTCAAGAAACTGGGTATGTAGATGCTTAGAAATTTGAAAAAAAAAAATTGAGTTTGTCAGAAATTCTAAAGGAATAATAATTGAAATATCAAAAATGTTGCAAATTTTAATCCCTCATTACTAGACAATTCTATTTATCCATCTTGATAGTAATATCTATAAATCCATCTCATTAGTTTGATAAACTAAATATAAAATCTTTCTTTGAAAAGTAAAAAAAACAAGGAGAAATGCATTTTGTAAAGTTTTATAATAAAATAATAAGAATACACAGTTTGCTAAACTAAACGAAAAAAATTTTTAATAATAAAATTTAAAAAGATTTTTTTTATTATTTTCTCTTTTTTCTTTCGTTAAAATATAGTTTTTAAAAAAAGTGTTACAGTATTTTTAAGAAAGATTGGAAAAAACTAATTTTAATAAAGTTAGCCCACCCTCCATTCTCGATTTAATATGTAGTTTACTTTATAATAAAAGAGCGAGGGGTGTCGTGGTACACCTGGTAGGAACAAAATTTATGTATTTTTTCTTAAATCAAATTTAAAAAATCTAATAGACTTGGTTGGTTTTTGACCTGACGACCCCTCGCATGAGGCGGGGGTACCGTAACCATAAGATTACGGCCTAATTAGCAATAATACTAATAATTCAAGATAATAAACGGTAAAATTATAGTTCCAAAACAAAATTGAATATGTACTTAAGGTAGTACTATCGGTAATAGACTTTGCATTCAGAATTTAATGAAACTTGGCATAGTTGTCCATTATTATATCATAATTAACCAATTAAATTTTTAGGAACCTTCAGAGAACTGAAAAAAAAATATTTTAACATTGACCCTTATGGGAAATCACAGATTTTATTTTATTTCAAAAAACTGGACGTTCAGATTTTCAGTTCTCTGAAGGCCCCTAAAAATTTAACTGATTAATTATGATATATTGACATTTATGCCAAGTTTCATTAAATTCTGAATGCAAAGTCTACTACCGATAGTACTACCTTAACACGTATTCGATAGAAAATATCTTGTTAAACGCATATTTCTATTTAAATTTTTGTCGCATATTCTGTAAGTACAATTTTGGTACATTTTGTTTTGAACCGATTTTTTTTCTATTTCTTGTTAATACACTTAATTTACGATATAAACAACTTTCAAGGAAAGTATCTTAACCCATAATAATATGGTTAGTGAAATGAAGTCTTTTTCTTAGGAAAGAGCAAGTCTCCCTTTTAGCTCAGTTGGTTAAGGCGTAACAAATTCCATCCGCGGTATACTTAGGGTAGGGGGGTTCGATTTCTGCCGTCGCAACAAAATAATTTAATTAATAGTTGTGATGGGCTGGTGTAGTGCATGGTATATGGATGAAGGAGATGCACTCAAACTCTGAAATTGAGGGGCTGATAAATGAAATTATCGGAAAGGTGTTAAAACACATGTATGGTATCACAATGGGATCTATAGCCTAAGTGTATCCTTCGTGGACAGCCAATATAACCTAACCTATTCTAGGAAAGAGCAAACTTCATGCATGCCACAGTAAAAACTATGACACATTATGTATGGAATATAAATCAAGAATAACAATTTTTTTCTCTAAAATTATTTAAATGTTGCATTTAATATTCTTGAAGATTTTTTCCTCATCGTTGCAATAAAATTGCAACCATTATATCTCAGAGCAGCTATCCTGGTTGATACTTTTTACTAAAAAAAATTGTTACACTCTTCTTCCTTCCTTATAAACGACAATATTTTCATAATTATTATACAAGAAATTTGTTAGTATATTTTCTTTCTTTTCTCTCTTATAATTGTAGATAGAAGAATGTCTCCATCTTGTTTTAAGCATTTAAGTGTTTTA
Organism: Chrysoperla carnea; assembly: GCF_905475395.1. NCBI lineage: Eukaryota > Metazoa > Arthropoda > Insecta > Neuroptera > Chrysopidae > Chrysoperla > Chrysoperla carnea. The sequence goes on from NC_058339.1 coordinate 83,688,083, forward strand.
TTAATTAGTTGAGTAAACATTTTTTAACAATTATAAAAGAGTGGTTTAACATTTTTACTATAACAATGTGAAAGAAAACACAGACTACTCACATCGTAAGTTGTTTGGAATGGGGATGATTGTTATTTATTTTCTGGGAAAAGTGCATAACAAAAAATATTTTTATATTCGTAAGCCTATAGAGTAAATAACAAATCGCGCCAATTTTGTTTTAAACTTGGAGATTTTTGAGCGTCGAACAATGCTTAAACCAAAGTTGGATAAGTTTTGTATTAAGATCGTTTCAAGCTTAGATGTCAGATATTGAAGCTTGAAACGCCAAAGCCTGGGATAATTTGATAATTGATCTCGCCTTGGTGCCGTATATGTATCTAAATAGTCGTGGTCTCTGATGCAGACACTGGTAGAGAGCATGGAGTCGTTCTTCTGGGACGTTGTAGGTTGCGATATTGGCGTTGTTGTTAGGTTTCGCAACATCGAATTCAGCGAGAATTCCTTGTTGTCCTTGAGCGAGAATTCCTACCGGCAATCCAAGTTGTTGGCCTTGGATTGCCGGTACCGGTAGATCGGCCGGCTAATGCCATGGCCATGATCTTAACAATTTTTTTTGTTGGGCGTTTTCGTTTATCTTTTGCAAAATTCTTTTAAAACTATCTGTAACTTTAAAATTATCATGAAAAAATAAAAAGAGTTTTGTTATAAACTTGTATAAAATTTGTTTCAAAATCCCAATTCCATCGTCGGGTTTGACATTTCCTACTTAAGTTGGACATAAATTGAAATATAAATTTTACTCTGAAATAAATGAATCATAAATTAGCTTAACAATAATTTCCATAGTAAATATTTTTTATTATTTTGAGAGGTGTTCTTTGTTCTAAACGCATAGACAGCCATTCACTTAACCTAGTTAATACACCTACATTTATTAAAACAAATATAGAAATAATATTTCTATAATTTTTAAATGTCAATTTTATTTAAAATATCATATTTTTATGATAAAAGAAAGTGCATGATAATGAAAAAAAGTACAAATTATAATAATTTATTTCAACTCGTAATGAAAAAACTAATTAATCATTATTATTTTGTGTCTGCTGGCCATTATAGATACAAATATATGATTTTGATATAACAATAATTGTTTTAGAATAATAACCATATAAGTCGAAATATGTAACAATGTGTTGACATTTGTAACATTTGATAATTAGTAATTTTTTTAAATCGAATATAAACCAATTTATTTAATTATTATTATTAATAATTAATTAATCATCATTTTTGACCTATTAAAAAAAGGTTTTTAATATTTTGAAGTTGAATGTCATTAAAAATGATTTTTAAGAATTTGTTTCGAGTTGTTTTTTAATAATGAATTACGACTATAAGTTCATTGCTCTCATTATTGATGAGATTGATTTCGTTAAATTTCGATTTAATATTTTTCCAGGTTTGTCGTATTACTCATGAAATCAGGAAACTTAATGGGAGTTGATTTTGACTTAAAGGTTAAAACTTGAATAGGCTGAGCTTTCGAAAATATTAAATTATCGAAAATATCCTATTTAATGAAATTTTATGTAAGCTGTAAAAGCTGGTGCCATTTCCCGTGTGATCCCATTTCATTTTGATTCAGTTCTGACGACGGCATCCATGAGAAAACTATAAAAGTCTTAAATTTACATTAAGTATGCACGACAAGAGGACGAATAACTCAATATCACGCCAACCGATTTGTGTACTTCAGATTTACTAAAAATCACAAAATAAAAAAAACTTTTCAGACACCGACTCCAAAAATAACAATAATTTTAACTACATTATATTATCGTTATTTTTTTTTTACTTTTTAGTGCTTATTAATTTGTTTTGGAAAAGTTTTTCTTTTGATGTCGGTTTTCTTTTTTTTTTAAATTTTTTTTTTTTAATATTTTTCGTATTTTTACATAAAATTATATTTCAATAAGAAGTTCAACTAAAAAATTTTCATTTCTAATAAAGAAAGAAAAACTGAACAATATAATCCTAGATCATGCTAAAGTGTTTGTATAAAATTTCCATTTTCAATATATAATAATAATATGACAACAAAATATTTTTCGTAAATCCTTTTTCAGGTATATATATTTTATCCATGTGTAGGATAAAAGATAAATTTAACGAAAATGTCCTTTAAAACTTAATCCAAAATACGAGATGTACAATTTTTATTTTTTTTATGAATGGTTGTACTTTTTAGCTTTTTAAATGATGTGCTAGAATTGTGTATATATATATTTTTTTCATATATAAATTCCCTAGTTGATTTCATAGTCGACTGACGACAGCTAACGAGAGCGCTGTGCCATCAACCGAAACGTCATCTCATCATCTTTCTTCGTCTGTAATATAACTTCTGTGTATGCTCTCATCATAATAAACTTGAGTGCTGGTTATTCTATTTCTGTTTGGTTTATCTAACTACTTCTTATAAACGTTTTTAATATTTATAATATGAGAGATCTCTCGTTGATGCAATCAAGGATATCGGTTTAAACTGTTTTTTTTTCTTGTAAAAACTATTACATATTTCTGTTAGGTTTCTGTAAATGCTCTCGACAATGTTTCATTTTATGATGCACATAAATTTTAATCGAAAAATAATATTTTTTTAGATTAAATATTTATATGATAAATGATTTTTTAACTTGAGATTTTTTTAACTTAACTAGGTCATGTGAAGGTTAAAAGAGCTCAGGGTTCATAATCTACATGTAGAATCCCTTTTAAGAACGTTACGCTTTCACGAAAAAACTACCGAAAGGGTGCATCATTATTACCGTGACTAAAATAAGAAATGTGACAAAAACGAAGGAAAGCCGCTATACCAATGTAGCCCAAGAATGTCCTTTTTCTTTCAAAAGAGCATTTTCCTCAGTTGCAAAGTTTGTTAACTTCAATGTCACAAATTTGACAATTATTTGAGTAAAAGAGTTTTATGCGATACCACGAAAATTTCGTGAAAACTGTTGTTTACTTCTTGGTATACCTTGTTTTGATTATTTTGGCTTGGGTCCAGAGTCAGAATAAATAAAATAAATATTATGTTGAAATAGTTTTAGAAATGCATATATCACTAATAGTACCTCGAAAATGAATAATTTGAGAAATGCATATTTCATGTAAGCTAATATATCTTCATGAAAACCAAACATAGTTTATACAATAACAATTTTACATTTAATTTATATAAAATACCACTGGACAAACAAAATTTAAACCATATAAATTTATCAAATACAATTTTAAACAAACAATAGTTTCAAACTTTTTAATTTAAAAAAAAATTCATCTTATTCAAAAGAAATTGAAATAAAAAAGTAGAGAATTTAAAGTGAACCGTATCTTAATTTCAAAAACAAATATAATAATGGAAAAAAAAACCCAAATCATTGGAAAAATTATTGAAGCAGAACAAAATCGTTGTTGTTGTTTATTGTATTCGTGATCATATCAGATCGTCAGATCCACTGTATTTTTTTTTTTTATTAAAGTTTGTTTGATTGTTTTTGATATGCTTGCGCGCGCAGAAATAGATGAGGTACGTCACGTGCTCATGATTAGAGTTTATAAGAAATGTATATTCAGTGTCATCTTTTTGTGGACGCATTTATATACAGTGTGGTCTACCAAAAATACAGAAATATTATTTTTGTAAATCGAAACCCTATTTTTGATTTCTACGGGTCCAATTAATGAAAATATCCAAATTAATGAAATAATGAAATTCGGGGTGGTGTTTTGATATCAGCTCTTAAAATAAGTTTAATTTTTTTTTTAAATTGATTTAATAAGTATATTGAAGTTTCACGTCGGGGGTCACCATTTGAGATGGTAAGGGTAGGTTTTCAATCCTCAAATACTCTCAACGCTTAATATGACTTAAGATACCTTTCTATTCAAATATCAAGTCGAGGAACCACATTAAAATGGCTTCCTGTAATGTAATTTATAATTTAAATAATATTACCTTGAATTATATCAATCATAATCATAACACTTATGACTTTTTTTTAATGAAAGATGCTAAAATTGTTCTTGTAATATTATTATAGTTATGTTGCGATTTATAAAGTAGGGGACGCCCTGTATGTGTGTTTGATTATACCTTTTATATATTAACTGTACATAGTTATTGAGTACAACTTGTTAAATATCTTTACGATATCTATAGCATGCATTGAACCACAAAACTCGTGCTATGAAGTGGTTGATTTTTCTTACGTGTTCCTTTTATACAAGCATTCTTCCTGTGAGTTTGTTTTTGTTATTTTTCATCCTCTTTGTGGTTCTTATTTATTCCTTAATGATTGTTTTTTTTATATTTATTTCGTCAAACGAAATATGTTCGGGGTTCCGTATAAGATTCTAGTAAGAAGTGAAGCGATTAAAAATTTTAAAAAATTGTTTTGTCTTATACCAGACAAAACAGATGCCCTTTGCCTGACAACTAAAAAATTTTCCACTCCTGTTTTTCGAGTATCGATCAAATATTTTCGAGTATCGATCAAATATTTTCGATTATTATTCAAATTTTTTTTTATGAAAAACGGATTCGAACAATTTTAAATAGCGTGATTAAAAAATTTATTGAATCCCGTGGTTTTCTGCCTAAGTCCGCCTATACTAATGCAAATTTTCGACTTATGATTAATAATTCCAAAAAAAAAAATTGGTTATTGATAAAATTACTAATGACTTCAAGCAGTCAATATTGGCAGTTATTACCAGGCTTTATTCTTAAAACAAAACAGGAGTAGTCTATTGAATGACTAGACCATTAAAAGAGCTATTTATTAGACAGATCATTCACATACCTGAACATTATTGTTGTAAATTACTATGATTTCTTAATATACATCAATTTTTTCAACATCTACTGAAACCCAATTTATGCCCCTACCGTGGTTCTATTTTAAGTCACTGATTTTCGAATGACTAAATGATTTTCTCAGTATACTTAGCATACTTTTGAATTCTTTGAATTCTTTCTAAAAATTTCGAACTTCAATAATAATTCTTAGTTCATTTTTACGACATACTTGACCGATTTTATTATATTTTTTCATCGGCTGCTGATTATACCATCATCACCCTTTATAAATATAGTTTTCGTACTCAATCACACGAACATAAAAAAAAAATTTCCAAACTGTAATTGCTGCTTTGCTTCATAGAACGTATATAATAACAAACGCTAGCTTTTATATACAACATCCCCTATTTACTTTAATGACTCTTCGGAAATTAGTGGTTGATTACACATAATATTTTTCTGTACTTTGTGTGTGGTTAAATTAGGGAATATATATTTTTTTTATTGTCATTTCGATGGTCATTGATTTGATAAAGGTTTTTTTTTGGGTGTTTTTTTTTATAATATCCAATTAAATTGAACAATCATTAATAATCGCTCCTATATCCGTACGCTGTTGCACTTGTTATTATCCAAACATGAAAAACTTTAATTATATGGAATGACTTTTCAAAAATATGATAATAATCTATGATTTTTTATTTTTTAAATTTTGGGGGAGTTTTTAATTTTGTATAATGACCAAGAGAAATTTGCTATGCAATAAATGCCACTTGGTAATAGGTAGGGAGTTTCATGGAAAGTTAGAATTAATAGTAACTGTTTGGAAGAAAAAATTCATTCAACGTTTTGGATTTAGTCATCAAAAAAATTTCTTACGATCTCGAATTTATTAACACTTTGTTTACGAGTTACTTTAACTTTAAAAAAATTATTTCTTTGCCTACATATGTTTTTCGCCCTGTTTATAATAATTAAACATGCTCCTCCTATGTTTGGAAAATTGTTTCTTTTCAAACTTGAAATTATAAACTTCTCAATTTATAGCGAATGGCATGAATCCGCAATACCTTCATCATGACCCATGACGGGATGTGCACAGGATATTTAACAAGCCAATATTTAACAAATGCCTTTTATACGGATATTCAAGGTAAATTAAATGCGGAAACGATAGTAATTTTAGATAAAAAATAATAATAACAATTTTTATTGTCTCGATTGTATGAACGTGAAAACGAATTTTTACACAGAAAATATGTAAGATTTCCATAAAAACGAATAATATAAATATTTATGAATTATACTTTCTGATATGATAATTAATAAATATAACAAAAAAAAAAAAAAAAAAACTGCCGTTATGCAGTTTATATTATATTAAATAAACAATAAGAAATTATCTATTTATTAATAATTTATTTTTTTGTTAAAAGAGACATCGGAATACACTAAAGTGTTCAATAAAATTTTTATTAATTATAAATTATTTATAATTATCTATGTAAAATCTCAGTCCAGATTATTATACACTTTTTAATTTTTTAAAATTATTTCTATTAATTAATTGTAATTACAGCATATTTACATTAATTAATTTAAATGATACATATTCATTATTTATATTTACTCAATTTATACGTTTCATATAATATTTAAAAATATATGATAATTTATTATTGGCTTTCTACAACCATTAATTATCTTTTATATTTACTTTTCTCTTTTTTCACACGACAAAAAATTTATTAATTATGCCGTTATTTTATATGAAAATGTTTTCCCCAATTAAAATTGTCATAATTTTTATTTCGTTTTTTTACTCGAAGTATTATGTATTAAAAAATCGTTCTAGTTTTTGTTCTTGAAGAAAAGTTAAAAATATTTTAATTTTCTTATTCCAGGAAAAATATCTTCCGCTTTTAAATTGTATTTACATCTATATTTCTTGTAAAGGAAATAAGTTTTTTAAATAAATGTTCTTGAAGATATAATTAACACAGAATGTTTATTTGATATCTGATATATATTATAATCGTATAACCAGAGTTCGGCATATAAATGGTACTTTATACAGCACACAGGAACCGCATTTTTTAAAGGAATATTGTAAAAGCTCTTGAAATGAATTTTATGCGCATTTTTCTCAAGAAGGCTTGATCAATTTACACAGTAACGTCAAATTACACAATTTACAGTAACAACTCTTTTTTAATTGCTATTGTCTGAAATACAACTCGTAGCGAATAAGAGCGAATATTTTGTTAGCAAAGCTGTTTTACCGAAGATTATGGATGATATTTTGCATTATGCTCTCCTGAAAAATCAATCGGAAATCCCAATTAAAACTATGCAAATTCAAAATAATCGCATTCCTAACTCATATGATATCTTCATTATTTTTTACTCCTGAAATATATTCCATTCGAATACCAAACATTTTTTTATCTTTATAAGGCAGTAGTGCTCGTTTAACCTTAAAATAAAAATTTTAAGATTAAAATCATATTGAAATGATTGAATTGATATAAAACACCTAACCGTTTGAAAAATTCTAATAAACACAATAAAAGAATGGATCCCGTTATAATCCAATCACATATTATTATTATAATTTATTTGTTCTTGACACAGTATTTGTTATATTTGATGCGTATAGCGTAGCAAATAATCGCTTATCTAATCCAGTAATTTTGAATAATCAAAAATATATAACACAAAAAACAAAATTGATTTTATTTATTTATTTAGAAGATTATTATTTATTTGTTCTATATTAAGAGAATAATGGTCCACGCAAAAAAAAATTTACAATTGTGTTGTGTAAGTCTTGGGTCAGGCATAGTAACGGGTGTTTGTTTAAGAGGTTCGAAACTCCAAATTAAAAAAAAGTCGTAGCGTGAAAGCTGCGTTATTTAAGCGAATTACCACAGAAATGGAAAAAATATCACCTTTTTCTTAAAATCGAATATGGCATTTCTAATTTTTCAAGAATTTTTATTTCGAAAACTAAGCGTCTAGATAAAAAATCACAATAGTACCTTTTTGCTTAAAACTGATCAAAAATTACAAAAATTTATTTTGGAAAAATTCAAAATTTTATACTTTGCTCTTACCATTTTTGGATAATCGGACAAGTGACTTTTCATATCCGCAAAGAAAATAATTTAATGGGTCTAGATCGCACGATCTTAGGTGCCAATTAACAGGGCCATTACCTGTAATTAATAAGGAATTTCATAAATTTTCATACAAATAAAAAATTTCAATTCTTTACTAGCGTTGCGTGAGTCTTTTCATCATGAAATGCAAACCAAACTATAAGCACAAAGCAACTGCCTACTGTCCAATTAGTTATCAAACAAAATAGTGTTGCCAATTCGAAGAATTTGAACCTCTAAAAAACACCCCTTATTTACTGTTATTCCAAATTGGCGGGAATTTTGGTAGGTGTTTACCAAGGTGTCTAATTTCTTCTCCATGAAAATTTTCGTAAAAGTTCTTGTAGATCTGGGAAATTTTTTTTCGCAAAAATAATGCAGAAATTATTTCTTTGGCTCTCGCCCAGGACCTATAGAGTTTGTATAAGCGAATTAAATAAAATTACAGGAAATGATTTTATAGATTGGTTAATATAAAACTACTTAAAAATATAACTCCAAATAGGTGTGGTTGAGCTGTGTCTTACAATTGATTTTGAAAAAAAATTAAATATTGAATGGTTAACATTTATTACAATCAAAACTGGTTTTAAATAATTATTTTATAAATATGTGTGTGCCGTTCATTTAATCTAGTAAAAATAATTTTAATTTGTGTAACAGAAAAAAATCTGATCCAAAATATTCCATACGACCTCTGTGTATAAACAAAAAATCGACTTAATTTGAAATTTTTACAAAATTACCTGTTTAAAAAAAACCGAGAGGTGTCGTAGAACACTCGGTAGGAACTATATTTCTTTCGTGCCTTGGTATATTATAAATGTGGCGCTTACTTTTTTTATTTACAATATCTTTTTCTGAAAGTTTAAAGTATTAATGTCTATCGATAAATTTGAATGCAGTATTTCGCTCTGAACTTCGCATCTATTATCTTCTGCATAAAGACGCAGAAAAAATATCTCAGTATTATTTTAAATACCCAATCATCAATTATCGCTTCCACTCTTACAAATAAATCTATGCTCGTCCATATAATTTCAGTCTGTCCATGATATCGCATTGTCGTTCACTATATGAATAAATATGTGAAACATACACGTTTTTTTGAGGTCATAATTTTGTTATAACTGTTTTTAATTTTATGTGTATATTTGTACACCTGTACTCGAAAAATGTGTACAAAAAAACAAAAACAAAAATGCCCTCTAGGGAAATATTGTTATCAATACATACACGCTGTGGTTTTTTAAATACCATTAAAAAAAATTTTTTTTACTTGTCAATCTAATGAGAATCGCATTTGAATTTTATTTCCATAATATGATTTAAATACATGTTCGTTCGATATGAGATATTTAATTGAGTCTATTTGGGTTAATTAAATTCAAAAATGTGTTAAAAATATTGTTTTGTTTTTTATTCTAATTAGGATATTGTAATTATTTATAGATTAGTAGTGTCTGACCGAAAGTCGATTTTTGGCCGAAGCCGATTAATCGCCTATCGCCACAACCTTCGGCCGAAGCCGCAGCCGAGCCGAAGCCGAAGGTTTAAAAACATGATTTTAAAACTTTAATATTAAAGTTTATCTCTAGAAGTTGATTTAGAGGTTATGATCTTGAGAAGTTGATCTAGAAGTCAATCTAAAGATTATTAAAAATATTACCTTGAAATTTATTTCAAAATAATAACATTTAGAACAATTCGTTCAATTCCGACGTTTGCTAAGAACCTTCGGAAGGTGGCCGAAGCCGAAGCTTCGGTCGGACACTATAGATTAGTAAACATTTAGATAGATTTGCTTCTTTTTTCGATATAAAATAATCAAAGATTACTTATACCACACCTAATTTTGATGTCTGTCAGTCAACTAATACAAAGAAAGTTTTAATCTTGTGGCATAAATGGCTTGATGGATTCTTATAACTGAGAAATCGTATAATCCCTTTTAAGTGAGAAACGCCTGGAAAAATTATATACCACGAAAAATAACGGATTAAAGAATAAAAAATCAATTCATTACGATAGTAATATAGAATCAAAAATATCAGAATAAAATGGGAAAAAACTTTAGGGTACCACCAAGGTATTAATACTTTAATTAAAATTTTTCTTTGATTTAATACATTTATCTAAATAACATATTTCTGAAAATCAAACATTCATTATTGAGTTTAAGTAAACATTATATTTAAATATATTAATCAAACAGCAAAGTAAATTCATTAAACAAATGAAATGTAAATTCTACGTAAAAGTGATGACTAATGTGATTGAAATAATATCAGTTTAGTCTAATTTTATCTTAAAATCATTTGCTAGTTATAATAATGACTGCATTCACACAATAGTCTTGCGAAAAAAAGGGATCGTACCCACTCTTTCCAATAAATTAAAATGACACAAAATGTTTCGTGAAATTTTCAAAAATAACTGTATCATGAGATTCGGTAAATTTTTTTGATCGGGCTTTGAATAAAATAGATTTAAGCCTTGAATATATTTTACTTTCATGAATTGAATTCTCAAGTATTTTCCACGAATAGTTTTTTATTCTGATTGAAGAAAATATTAAAATACCCAAGTTATTAAATCAAAGAAAATTCGAATCATAAAACAATCTTTTTTTAAGAATGATTATTTTTAATTAAATCAAAACATAATTAAAATTTTTCTCTACATCAATTAAATTTGTAAATTTATTCATCCATTTTCATATAAACAACAAAAATTACATCCTTACGTAAATAATACAATTCTTAAAAACTAATTTCTCTTAAAAAACTTCATTTCATTCCAGTAAAAGGCTTGAGTTTGTTACATTAGAAGGAAATGGGGAGTTTTTAATATTTGTGATAATTTGCTAGCATTTTATATTTACCTACTCACTTGCTTGCAAAACAAAAACAATGTGAAAATTTGTGTATACCAAAAATGAAATTATAAAGAATATAATGAATAATATAATGATAATTATTATAGCCATTTTAAAAGTATACTGAAACAATACCTATTAGTTAATTTATGTAAATAAGGAAATTAAATATATTTTAGGTTGGAGTATAAAATGGTCGAGCAATACCGCCAAGAGTATTCTATTTTAATAAGTCTAGCGAAATTATAAAATTTAGAACACGAAATATGTGTATATACTTAACATAACCTTTTAAAGAGTTATTTCATTTAAACACTCTTAATACATCTGTTGCTTTTGATATTCAAGACTTTTGTTTTAAATATTGAAAATTGTTAATTCATAATCTTGCTAGTCTTATTCTAATAAATTGATTTTGAAACAGCTACGCCCTAAAATTAAAAGGTGTAGGTATGATAATAATAATTTAAGAGACAAAATATATATAATGGTTTATTATTTATATTATTATAATATGTCAAAAAGTATACATTTTAATTTGTTTGTTATATTATTTTATATACATTCATGGAACTGACTAATGAGAAAGGTTTTTTAAGCATAAATATAATAACAATAAGTTAAAATGTCTATACTTTTAATTGTATACCAGCATTTTAATATAATTAATATATGTATAGAATACAATAAATTGCGTAGCTTTCGTATAATTTGGGATCTATATAATTTGGAGTCTCTCTGTGAAAGGATCTTGTACCAAAAAATATCGACCTTAATACGTTCACTCCTCCTTCGCAATAATTTCATAAACAACCCTCCTAATAACTCTTGACAAATCACGTCGATTTTGATAAAGAAGTTCAAAACTGGTATCTAAAGATATTAAGGTTTCATTCCTTCACCCCCAGCAACCCCAACTTTGTTATTTCAGATAGTATCGCCTACTATTTTTGATCAATAGTAGGCGATTTCAATATCTAAATCGACTTGTTTTTATTCAAAACAATAATCACTTCAGGTCAGGAGTAATTCAGGGCGGATACTTTTGAAATGAACACACTGTATAGGAGTGCCACCTGTGATTCCACAAATATTGGCGTTCATGACTACTAATTCAGATTTCAGCAAATCTTCTCTAAATCATACAATTTCTCAAGTATTTAATCAAAAATTTCGAAGTGAATAACAAAAATTTTACTAGATTCATATCAGAATTAATGACAGTAACATTCTTATTATAAAAAACAAGATTATCAGATTTTAGGAACCTTTTTCGCTTTAAATTTTGGTAAAAATCATACTTGACCGATATTAAGTATAATTATATAATAAATAAATATTACAACTGTTTTCACAGTATTTATTATTTATAATTATATGGTTTTATTTAGACAAGGAAAGCAATAACACGTATACAGGTTGATTCAATAGTACCTTAGCAAACTTCAGATATTGATTACTTGCATTAAAAGAAGCAAATAAGTTCGTATAAATAATATATGCTCAAAACTTTTCGTTTTCGATATACTAGTTCATAAAGTTTTATAACAAAAATTTAATGATGTTGAGTAAATTTCCAGATTTTCCATAGTTGAGTGTACCTCAAAAATGAATGTTTTGTTATTTTTGTGTAACAATTCTAAAAAAAAAAAAATACTATCACATTATCCAGTTTTGAAACTTTCTTAGACGAATTAATGCATCCACCCCGAAAGTATTTTAGTGTATTTTTGAATCATCCTGTATGCGTACAACATAATTCATCTGCCCTTCGTTGTTTTAAAACTCTCTTTTTAAAATTATAATTGGTTTATGTTTATTTAAATAAATTATTTATAACATTACATTATTGTCCTTAAATATATATGTAGGATTACCTGTAATATATTTCATTTGATATATGTAAACACATAACACATAATACAATCTGTATATATAATAATATTTTTAGTAAGACTGTAGTTTATTTTCATTAATATTTTGCTATAAATTATCGTATATTTATTATGACTATAATTATAATTTTCCACGTAATTCTAAACAAAACTTTTAAGAGCTTAGATAAATTTTATTATTGTATTAATTGTTTGCAATATCTCATATAAACCTAGAAAAATATTTCGGTTAAAAAGTTGTAAATTTCGAAATAAGTAAGACTTGAGTAGCCGTATAAATGTGACAAAAAAATATTTTTTTGGTATTATAGAATAATTATACCATGTATATATGGTATGTAATATATATCATGTTTAGTCCCCAGTTTGCAACGCTTAAAAATATTGATGCTACCAACAAAATTTTGGTATAGGTGTTCATAAAATCACCTAATTAGTCCATTGCCGTTGTCCATTCACCCGTCCGTCCTTCTGTGAACACGATAACTCAAAAACGAATATCAAGATGAAATTTTTAAGGCGTACTCAGGACGTAAAAAATGAAGTCGAATTCGTAAATGTTCGTAAATGAGCAACAGAGGTCAATTGGGTCTTGTAAACCGGTAGAGATAAAAAAAAGTTTAAATGTAAAAAATGTTCCTTATAAAAAAGTAAACAACTTTTGTTTAAAACCTTAATGTATGTATTATATGGAATATCAGTTATGTATGTGTGACATGTATGTAATGTGACAGAGTAACAGAGTGACACTGTCTATACATGCTATTTCAACAATTAACTCAGTCAATTGTTTGTTTTCACTTGTTCTTAACTTCCTCTAAAAAAATGTACTTTTTACAAGAAAATAGGTTCTTAATATGGTAACTTACTTAACAAGTAATTAATTTCTAGGTTCAATTAAACATTTACATTACATTTATTTTTAAGTAGTCAGATACGTATTCTCTTGAAGCATTGAAATGGTTGATTCAAGAAATATTTGCTTGTTATAAGAATTTAAACAGTCAAGTAAACGCCTTATCTTTTAATCCAGTAATTTTTTCACTGGATAGTGCGTTTAAGTTTGCGTAATATTTTTTTAAATATTCAAGAGGCTGCGTGGCCGAGCGAGTTTAGTTTTAAAGTTTTTTTTGACTTTAACTCCTTGACTACTTTGACTTAGATTGCGGATTCGAATCCAGGCAGCGTAAATGAATCACACTGTCGTCGCTTGGATAAGAACGATTGTATGGAATCTGATTTAGTTTAAATAAATAAAGATCCACAACAAAAACAAAATATTCAAACATCAATAAATTGAAGCAAATTATCCTAATTCAAAATTTTTGAACCTTTTACAAAATATTCATTAAATATTTGCTAACCTGTTACTTATACATATGTAGAAATAAATAAATGATTATTGAATTTGATTTTTATTCTTTTTTTTTTCTTTTTGTGTTGCAGTGGTGGCGATTAGTGTCACATACGCTGGCGATGAGGTAAAAGATACACGAGAAGGTGAAAATGTCACGTTAGAGTGTCGGTTTTCACCCATTGAAGTCTCAACGGATGAAGAACTAACATACTATTGGGTTAGAAATAACAAACAAACACATGATAACGTTGCTATTGGAAAAGTCCCTTTGGACAATAACTACAGGTGAGTAGTATTATTATAACATATAAATATATATTATTATTATATACCTATATAATACCGTCAATGTCACTTTGTATAATGTAATCTTTGTAACAAATCACATATACCAGGTAGGTCTGGTGGTCTGGAGTGTCTACCTACCAACAAGAACTATCATATCTGTAAATAATGCCACCTATGTTTTTTTCTTCGTAGATACTTCTGTTTTACAGGGTGCCCTTAATCGTTCTAAACTTAAAAAAAGCATAGACTATTTTGCATGAGCTGATAAAGTTTTAAAATTTTTCGGGTACGGAACTCTAAACTCGCGCTTGAAACGTATTTAAGAACACTCTCCATTAAATTAAATTTTTCCTTAGAGCCTTCTCCAAACTTAACCGTTTTTGAGGATTATCGCCTGTTTTTTAGTTGTTTCGTATACGGAACCGTAAATTCTCACTGGAAACATAGCCCATTAAATTACCTTTCAAACGAAACAAAAAAATTCCAATCGGTTCACTCGGTCATTCGCTACGATTGCACAGATAGACAGACACACATAGCGGTCAAACTTATAACACTCCTTTTTTTGGTTCGGAGGTTAAAAAAAGCATGAAAAATGCCATTTGCGAGACAGTTACGATTTTGTCTACTATGCATGCCATATTTACTGACGAATCAATGTTATGATAGAACATTGTCTTGGACAATGACACACAGAAGGAATGCAAGAAGGGTTGAGAAATAGGCTGTGGTGGATGAAAAGAATTCCTTAATCAATTTTTGAAAAAGTTTTTTTTTTCGACATGAGTGTCTGCTTTGTTTTTGTTTATCCATTTAGTGGAAAACCGGCATAACACTCTGTAACATGGATGTCTAAAACTTTTGATAAATTACAAAATTGTTACACTTCTACGATGTCGTTCGTCTAAATATATTGTATATTTTCCTACAACTTTCATATTTATTCGACGAGTATTCGAATTTTGTTTAAAAACTTGCTTTTACATGTTCTTATATGTTCATAGAGAGAACGAGAAGGAGCGTCAGAAGACTGGCTGTGTCATGAATGCATAAACAATTTTTTTTAACAGTTTGATTTCTTGTGAAAAAAATATGTGAATTTTCTCAGCTCTATATCACAGTGTGTCCTATTAAGTCAGCACCATATGAATATTTTTTATTATTTGTTTTATTAAAAAAAAAAAAGCAAATTCTTGATAAGAATTTCTGCAGGGCCTAGAACCCAATATGAAATAATCAAATGTCAATTTTTTGCATTCGTATACGAGGTTTGTCGAAAAAGTACATTGTGCCCAAGAGTAAAGTACATTTTTTGTTTATAATTTCGAAAATTTATTGAAAAAAGTTGATCGTAATTGAAAACTGCGGTCAGATATCCAATATTATCCATCTCCCATGAAAAAATCTAGCCCGAATAGTTTTAACTTTAGATATTTTTTTTTTCTTTTTTTTAATTTCCATCAATTTATTTTTTGAAAAAGCATATCATCCATCTACCGTTTTTTCATAAAATTCATGGTAAATATGCTTACTTTTGCAGTCAATTATTTATTTAAATAATCGGGAACCCTGGCCTCCCTAAAATTTTCAGAATTGATTTAGACTTCGTCCTACTTCATATAAAATAAATCAAGCTTTTTATTTAAAATAGCCTTGGTGCTCGTACATCCTTAAATCTCGATTTATAGACAAAAATTACCAATTCGAATACATAGAAAAGCTAGTAAAAATAACGAAATCTTCGACATATAACCGCTGTTTTCAATAAGAGTAATTTTGTCTCAATAGATATTGTGTAAATTTTAAAAAAAAACTTTACTCTTGGATAAAATTTTCATTTTTCGATACATTTGTGTACGAATGCAAACAATTGATATCAGATTATTTCCTTTTGCGTTTTAGACCATACAGAATTTTTTATCAAGAATAAGTTTTTTGTCATAAAATTTATATAAATTATAAAAACGTGTGCCATATGGTACCGACTGAATTGTACACCCTGTATAAGGAAATATACTTAAAGTAGTACATATACTTCTTAGAAGAGTTCCTTGTACCTCATTCAGAAACTTTTTCGTCGTACAAAAATATTGTATGACATTTGTTCTCATTTTAATATGAAAATTTATTTCATTTTTTGTGTGTTTTGTTCGAAATCTTACCTTTATCGAATACAAAATTACGTATTTATTTTTTGAAAAATTAGTTTTGTATGTTTGTTTTACTGTTTATTCTCAAAGGTCAGATTTTCCAATGTCGGAACATTTACTAGTGTTTCGTTTTTTGTCTACTCAAAGTTCATTACCCTTAACTTTTACATTTTATTAACCTTTAATAAAAAAAAATTGGATGTTATAAGCTTGAAGCGTTTATCTGTCTGTCGTTTTATAAAAAAAGCTTTAAAATGCTTTAAAGTGGAATTTTATTTATCGATATCATAAAAATTTGCAAAATAGTGAAATTGTTTTTAAATTTACCTATGTAAATACATATTTTTTTGAATTTATTTTGAAACCACAATGTTATTTAAACACGAACACCACATGATACAATGTGTCTAAAAAAGTACCAAACATCAAAAAAAATCCTATGTCGGTCTAAGGGACGGACGGTATAAAGTCAATCTTCACCCATTTGATAACCAGATGAGACATATTTTTATGAAATTTTATTGATTTTTAAAGACTCTTATCATGGTTTTTCTATCAACAATTGTGTTGATCTCTATTTTTAATTAAATTTTAATCAATTTTTTCCATTTTTTCCATGAACGGTTTCTTTAGGCAAATCTATATCATTATTTTCGTAATTGAATTATTTTTTTTCTGATACCAATCGAAATGGTTATCAGAAGAAAGATATTTTAATAAAAAATTTAATGGTGTAGACTTGCCTAAAAAACCATTCATGGAAAAAAATTGAAAAGTTTTTTTGTTCCTTTGCGGAATTTTCAGAAGTGAACTAGAATGTTGGTTTGGGTTTGTATAGTTCAAGTGTCGAGGGATTGAAGTTTTTGAATACGGTATGAAAATAGTTTGAGGATGTTTTAAGTACTCAAATATTTGTTGGAACTATATTTTAGACCACACAAAATATGTTACCACAAATAATTTTAATACCACCTTTTGATAGAAATACATAAACTTACAACAACATCAACAAAAAATTGAAAATATTATTTGTATTAACATAAACATTGCATATTGTATAACCAATTTATTTATCGGTTTATTTAATAAAATTTCTAACCCATAATATTAATAAAATAGTACAACAAAGAAATATCTTGTCTATTTCTTTGTGAACCTCAAATCGAATCATTTAAACTATAAGTAGTTGTGTTTTGTAGCCTTTCATCTGTTCTTTTCACCTCGGTGTAGTGAACTTAATGTAGAGAGAAAAAGATATTGTTAATAAGACCATCTTTTTCTATTCACTCTTATTCTACTACACCAAGCTAAAAAGAACAGAGTTATGTTTGTTTTGTTTGTTTATCATAAAATATAAATTATTATGGTAATGTGATAAATGAAAGGAAAGGATAAAGACTAAATTATCCGTACCAAAATTCAAATGTATATTATAATAAAATTATTCATATAATAATAATAATCGTTTTATTTTGTTTCATGTTGTGTATAATATGTTTTGTTGGTATTATTTCTTACTACATACTAGCCATTTTATTGGAAGTTTAGTTATAAAGCTGGTTGAAAATTATCCCTATCAGCTTAACTTAAATTTCTTGCAGAATCGACTTAAAAAATATTTCTGTCATCTGTTGAGAAAATTTTTTTTTTTTTAAACCCGACAAATTATTTGGGTACGGAACCCTAATTTCTCACTTGAAACATATCTAAGATCACTCTCCATTAAATTACCTTTTTTCTTAGAGCCTTCTCCAAACTGAACCGATTGTAAGCCTATTTTTTAGTTGTTCCGGGTACGGAACTCGAAACTCGCACTTGAAACATATTTAAGAACGGAAAATCGGTTCATCCGTTTAGGCGCTACGATGCCACAGACAGATAGACAGGCACAGATTCATAGCAGTCATCCCTTTTTTGGTTCTTGAGTTAAAGAATAATGAATTGTTTCTAAGAAGCTAGTTCACAATCAAGTATTAAAATTTTAAATGATTAAAACAAACGAATGACATATGTCAAAATACAATTTAAATTTAAAAAGTATTATTACTACAATGGAAATGTATACATTAAAATATTTTGATTAAATTGAAAAGTTCAAATAAAATTCAAGTTGGAACTGAATGTGCAAAAATTCATCCTGTATGAATGTAAAATGTTTTAACAGACATTTATTATTATGTAAGACACAAAATAATATAACCAATGAAAACGTGGAAAATTTACCAATGGTATTAAAACATTAGAGCTCACTTTTATAAATAAAATGGTTTTAGATGTGTCCTGTTTTAGTTAAAACTATTATTGGTAGTCAGAATTGTTTTCTGTTTCAACTAAATGTAAAATTTTGTTTTCAATTTTAACAACAATTTATAATATTGTTTAATATTTTCTTGTAAAACAAAAGGACACGTATAAAGATGGGATAGAAGGTAGCTTTTCTTAAAACCATATTGATAAATATAAGATATTAAACCAAAAAATGTTTTAATTCTTGAAATCTTTTCTTAGTATTCGTTTTGCTTTGAAACTATCTGATTTTTGCATCCTTAATTCAACTGATTTTTCATTGAATCCGAAGACTTATTAAACCATAAAGTAATTCAAATTTCTAATAAACAAAACTGTATCTAGCCTATAAATATTTTCCGCTCGTAATAAAATATAAATAATTTTAATTGACTATTTTGATTTTCAATAACTATTATTTAATCAGACAATTTCCAATCCATCAAATTACGTAATAATTATTAATAAAACACTATAAATAAAATCAATAGGTGTATATACATTCATATATACACAAATAATTTATATTAAATACCAATTTTAACCATAGGTCATTATTCATTGACTCGATATCTTTAAATCAAAGTACATAAATTTATATTAATTGCGTTTAAATTCTAAAACCCATTAAATATAAATTTTAGTAGTGAATAGGCCAACCAAAACCTTACTCACCATTCGAGCAGACTAGGATAGTCTGGGGGTCTGGTAAGCACATGTTGTAATTGAATAAATAAAACTTTAAAAATTTATTTTGTGGTTGAATTATATCTTACCTTTTTGTTTTATGGACATATTTCTGTTTTATTCTGTTGTAATTGACATTGTAGAATTGTGCAGATATTATTCCTACACCGAAAACAATCAACCTGAGCCAAGTAATATTTTCATGAAATAAAGGACAAAATTTTGATAATTAAAGGAAATTTGTCTCTTAAATTTATTGGTTTAAAAGATTTATTTTATTCTCTGGACTTGTATGGATTAAAATATACCTAGTATTGTTATGGCTAGTAATATGCATTCAGTTAAACTACGCGTAAAATAGAAATAAAAATGTCATGTTTATTTTTATACTATGTATATATGAAATATAGCAATATACCAAGTTTAGTCCTAAGTTTGTAGCGCTTAGAAATATCGCTGCTACGAACATAATTTTGGTATAGGTGTTCATTAAATCACCTAATTAGTCCATTTCCGGTTGACCGTCTGTCTGCCACACGATAACTCAAAAACGAAAAGAGATATCAAGCTGAAATTCTTATAGCGTGCTTAGGACGTAAAAAGTGAGGGTCAGTTCGTAAATAAGCAAACAAAGGTCAATTGGGTCTTGGGTCCGTTGGATCCATCTTGTAAATCGTTAGACATAAAACAAAAGTTTAAATGTAAAAAAATTTCTTTATTAAAAAAATTAACAACTTTTATGGAAATATCAGTTATAACATATGTGTGGGGCAATCTAAGAATGGCTATCTTTTCTACTTACATGACGTAAAACAACAAACGATTGCGCAATCAACACTGTCTATACATGGTGTTTTAAAAATTAACTCAGTTAATTGTTTGCTTCCACTTGTTAAGATGTGAATTTTTTAAATATAACTCAATAAGTAGGTAAAATTCAATGAAAAATAGTGACTGCATAACATGCTGAGAGACAGTGAGTGTAAGAAACCGTGCTATACGAGTAGAATTGAACATAAAACTCAATTGAGAACAATAATAATATCCATGATTGTTGATAAATAATTAATTAATTTCAATTTAACGTATATAATAATAATAACAATAATAATATAAAATTTTCTGTTAGATAATGAAGTATGATAAATAATTTATGTGAAATGATTAATTTTCCACATAGCAAAGTCAGCAGTCTTGTTAAAATATTAATAATTATTATAATCGCTAGCATTATTATTATTATATGAGTCAATGTGCATTGTAATATACCCGTATTCGCGTACAATGATGTTCACAAAATATTGAATTAGCATTAATTGAACTGAGCATCAAGTGACATCTTCAACTGGTATTTCTAATGACTAGAGATGAACGTTACTTCTATTTCTCACTTATAATCGTTTATCTTTACTTGGTAGCCCATAAAAAGCAAGAATATAATTGTCAAATTTAATGCATATATTATATTACCATGTGTTAATTTTACATTATATTGCTTGATTCAAGGTACATTACTTTCTGCATTTACCTCCTCAAAATTTAAAGTTATGTTTAAAACTGTAATATGATATATCAACATGCTAACAAATAACCAGTGATTGACGTTTAGTTAAATCGATAAAAAAATATACAATGGTCCGCTTGTAAATGAAATTCCCAATTTTTACTTTTCACATCAACAGAAATTTTTTGTTTTATTTTATTCGAAAACAAAATCAAATTGGCAGTCAGTCTTCAGCCTTCCTTCATTCTGATTAAATACACTATCTGCTTGCACAATCTGCTGAGAAACTACAGAATCCAAATGTTACTGTATATAGTGTTAATATTGATTCACGAAATAAAAATGCTATCGTCCAAACTTGAAACAGGAATTTACGTGGCCAAAATTGTTATGCTGCACTAGAAAAATTAGACTAAAAACTAACAATAATAAATATAGTAAAGCATAATATTTTTGCATGCTGAACTTGTTGTTAAAAGATTGGTCGATAGCAGAAAAAATATTCGCCGATTTTTGTCTCCATTTTTCTTCGTGTTAGTTGGTGATCGTTCACTTTTTCTTTACGAACTCGAATATATCACCAGTCTTAACTAAAAATAAAAGTCTTTTCTACAAATGAAGCTAAGATTGGTTTTGTTTCAATTTTATTCAACTGTCTTGTACCTAGGTAATGCTAGACTATTGTGCTGTTTACAAATTTAGTACGTATTCATTTTAGAAATCACAAAATGAGTTGAGTGATTGATTTGAATAAATGATGATTATAAATCTTTTGTAATGTAATAAATAATATAATATAATTATTCACTTTATATATTACGTTATATAATTTTATGACCTTTCAGACAATTAAACATTCTACGGTAATAATAATAATTTGTCTGTCTCCTCTATAGCTATTCTATAATATTCCTGATTCTACCACAGCTACTTATTTCTTCAAAAACCATTATATTTAATTCTATTCATTAAACTACACTTTATATTATCTATTAAAATCAATACACTTTGGTCGTAGTTTGTCGGTTCGTACGTGTTTCATACACTTCGAAATTTGTACTTGGGAAAATTAAATGATTGTGTCTGTCTTTGTGAATATATGTACTTAAAACAGAAGTAGCAAGAAGTAAAACTTTTATTAGTTCTTTGTTAATTATATTGAAAATACCCAGTGTATGATGTTAAGCAAGTAACAGTTTTGGGAGATGTCGTTTTTAAACCCTGCTCAATTTTTTATGTTTTGAATTATTTCTAAAATTATTCCAATCGGCATTGAATGATAGTGTGATTTCAAAAATAAGGGGTATTTATGAGTTTTAGAATTTTCTGATATAAAAAAATAATGGATTATTTGTTTTAACCCATCAGCACTCGCGTTATGAGTTTTGCTCACGCTCCATCTAAAACATAACTAACTTGTATTTTACAAATGGTATATGTGTGGTTCTAATTTTTGCTATCTTTTTTTTACCAATCATAGTTTTTATCTATTTTCGAATTATAAATTTTTCAACGGGTATATTTCTAATTATTACAATTATTGTTTCTTATTATATTGAAATATCTTCTGTTGTAATAATTGCTGTTTGCAAAATAACTTTTGTAATAAAATAATGGATTTTTCAATTTTCCTTTACATTCAAACACAACTTTTGCACATATTTTGAAAACTTAAATCCTAATAAATGATTGTAAACTTATTTTATTGCCACATTATTTATCCAGATGTCTCTTCTTGGTTGAAATGTGTTCAGATATTTTGTTACTAAATGTTTATATATTTATTATCTATTTCATATAAATATGATTTCAGAATGTTAAATCTAAACAAATATTCTTCAGACCATTTAGATAATATTTTTCTTAAATCTTAGAACAGAGATCTTCTGGGACATCGAAACAAAGTATGGTTTATCACTTGTTTTTACTCGATCTGAACACAATTCTTTGGCGATAATTTCTTTGCCGGTCTGCTCTACATAGGGCTCCTGTTACAACACAAAGTCTGGAATTCTAGCGTAAGCAAACTACGTATATCAAGCTAGCAGTTACCATCGTTAATTTTTTTTGTTATCTCTGAAGCTCTGTATTTAATTAATCTCTGACTATTTGTTTAAATTTTGTCACCCTCGATTGGTGTAACCGTTTGGATTATGAGTCGTTCTGTCTCTTTAATCAAAATAATTCCACCTATAAAAGACTGCAACTATCCTCTACAAATTAAGGATATACGAGCACCAAGACTTTTTTTATATGAAGTTGGATTAAATCTAAATCAATTCAGAAAGTTTGGGGGGGGGTTGCATATTTAACATTGGTTTTATCGTAAAACGGTAGAGATAGATGATATGTTTTCATAAATTTCTCCAAAAATAGTCAGTGGAAATTTAAAAAAAAAACTATTTAAATTAAAGCAAAACCTTAATAAATTATTGAAAAAATACTGTTGTGCCCGACTAATTGAGGATATATAAGAACGGTAATGGGACACAAATTTAAAAAAATATATTTTTTCAATTTTGATGGTGAATTATGTCATAATTTGACAATTAAGACGAAAAGTATAAGAATAAAATTTTTCGGTATCTGGAATAATTTTTAAAATATCCAAAATTGAAAATTTTACTTAATTATTTTCCTTTTGATATTTCGAAAACCAAAACAGATATCGAAAAACTTTATTCTTATTTTTCGCCTACATTCATGAAGTTATAACAAAATTCATCATTAAAGTTACTTTAAAAACTTGTTTGTTTAAATAAATAAAATTTAGGTCTTTTATTATAATTCATATTGAATATAGTAAATGACATAACATGAATTCTGTAGAAGTTATACCTTCTCCAAATTAAATTGAATAAATATTTAAATAATCCGGATGGTCTTACTAGTCCAAGAAGTCATCCATATATAAACGAATACAAGAGTTTTAAAGCTAGAGATAAATAAAGTGTTGAAGAAGAACGTCATTTGAGAATGGATATAATGTTTGAAAATAAACGATATGATATAAAAATTTAATGAAAGCATAAATCAATGTTTTATGGACCTAATCTCTATTCGTCAGTTGTACTATCTTATTGGTGGTATTAATACTATTTATTGATAGTACACGAGTACCAACTACCAGACGACTAGGTACTACTACCTATAACATACACTTATTCAATTTGTAGCGAACAGATAATATATATCTGTCAGTTGTTGGTTCACTTCCATATTGTATCGATATATACCGATATCAGTCTCTAATACAATATATATAAATACTTTTTATACCGTATTTACAGGAAGCGTTTAAAATGTTGACGAGAAAGAAAATTTTAAGCGAGGCTAATGTCATTGGTAGAAAAACATCCTATCATTGTTCTGTGTCTGTTCGAGCCTATCAAGCCCGCACAAATATGATACTTCAAGTATCCCAACATTAATTAAGCATAATAAAGCTTCATTTTTAACCCCTGAACTAAAAATAATTGGTGTTATAAGTTTGACCGCTATGTGTGTGTGTGTGTGTCTCCCTGTATGTCTGCCTGTGGCATCGCCTTAACGGATGAAACGATTTTTTTAGCTATGTTTCAAGTGCCAAGTTAGACTTCAGCACTCGAAAAAACTAAAAAATTAGCGATAATCTTCAATATATGTTCAGTTTGGAAAAATCTTTAAAGAAAAAGTAATTTGATGGATAGTGTTCTTAGATATGAGTCAAGCGTAAGTTTAGGGATCCGTACCCGAACAATTTGTCGCGGGTTTTTTTAACTTTTTGTAAATTTCACTTGTAATCTTATTCGATATATGTCAACATTCTGTTAGTGAAAGGAATTAGGTTGAATATTTCGAGAAACGAATAATGAAAAACATTTCGAATAAAAGTTATTTGTCTTATCTTTTCGTTTTTAGAACTAGAACTTGTTGCATTAAACATGCCCAGTTTAAGAAATCTAAAAGAGTATCGACATCCCATGCCCAGTTTAGAAAATCTAAAAAAGTAGTCTTATTTTATATCGATTTTGATTTATGTTCAATATTTTACAAACTCTATGTACTTTAATATGGTATAGTGAACTACTGGAGTCAATCGACCCGAAACATATCTACAACAAAACTTATTCTCGAACCGAACATGTATGAATGCAATTCATTTATTATAGACATAAGTTAAATTGAATCGAGATAGATTTTGTCTATATATACACAATCATTATTAAGGTAGTTATCAGGGTAATAGTCATTCATGAAGTAAGTCAGTCAAGTCAGTGAGTCTTACATTATATTCATCAGCTATATCCATCGATCAGTCTCACACCATAATATACGGGTCAAGTCAATTTATTTTATAACAAACTTTTTGTAAAATTATTTCTATTATTATTATTGTGATAATCAAAATAAAAACTTTTGCAATTTTATTTTGTTTTCAAACTGGAAAATTGGAAATAGTTTCGAATGAAAGTGTTGTTAAAATTTATTTTAACGTTCAATAATTACGAAAAGTTTAAGACGATAACTGAAGAAGGTACTAAAAATATCCATATTCCATACAAAGTAAAATAAAATTACTAGATTGAAGTAAACACGTTATGACAAGTAAATATTTTTTGAATCAACGAACTCAATTCTTAATTCAAGAAAATAAGTATTTGCCTACTTAAAAATCTAACTATTCCAAGTAAATATCTTCGTAAACCCAGAAAAACTTCTTACTCTGTATTTTGCAACTAGTACTTTTTCACAGTGTAATTATTTGATATTCTAAAAATTATTTTTACTCGGTGAAAGTTTACTCCGAACCAATCTAAAGAAGTATAATTTTTAAAGCTTATGTGAAAATCTATTTTTACCCAAAATTGATTATTAAACAAATTAAAAGCAAGCAATTGACTGAGGTATTTGTTGAAATACCATGTTTAGACAGTGTTGTTTGCTCTATCACATTACACATTTACCTTATACATGTCACACATACATAATTGATTTTCCTATATTAATACATACTAAAAAATTTGCATCAAATGTGTACCCTGGTGAGTAAACAGTGAAGTTTACAAAAAAATGTTTCAAACAAAAGTTATTTATTTTTTATATGTAAACTTGTTTTATCTCTAACGGTTTAAAAGATGGGTCCTACGGACCAAAGACCCAATTGGTCTATGTTGCTCATTTACGAACTCGACCTCACTCTTTACGTCCTGAGTGCGTTGTAAAAATTTCAGCTTGATATCTTTTTTCGTTTTTGAGTTATCGTGTTGACAAACGGACGGACGGGCGGACAACCGAAAATGGACTATAGTTAGGTGATTTTATGAACAACTATAACAAATTTTTTTTCAAAGTATCAATATTTTTAAGCTTTACTAACTTAGGACTAAACTTAATATACTATGTATAGTTCATATATACATGGTATAATAACCTTATTTCGGTACGATACTGAAGCAAGACTCAGTAATGTTGTAAAATTTTATTCATATTTTAACGAATTTATAAAAGTCCTTCATCGATTTCCCAAAAACAAACCAAAAACAAAATTTGTTATGAAAACCCAAATATTTTAAACATTTAATTAAATTTTTTGTTTAAATGTCTTCAGTCATTTAACTTCATAACAACCTTAAAAAAATTTATTATTTTTCTTATTTTCTAAAAAGTTATTTTCAAATTCATATATCTATCAAAAATATATATTTTTCTAATTTGTAGAAAAATGATATGTATTATTTTGAATGATTGAACATAAAAATTATTCAAAATGAAAAACAACTACTCGAAGTCAAAAAAAATATCAGAAATAATAATTCAAAATTAAATTTTATTAAAAACTATTGAAAGCTTCATTAACAGAGAAATATAATAACATATATATAAATATTAAAATGATTATCAATTCCATTTTGTATCAAAACTGTTGCAAACAAACTAAGTTCATAAAAGTTTTAATAAATATTTCTTTTTTTCTCTGGAGAGAAGAGAGAAAATGGTCCGATAACTATTGAAATAATTAAAATAATATTATTCTCACATAAAAAGTCTTCAATAATCAGTTTCGTTGTGTTAAACGGAAGAAAAACTCATTAATATTTAATAATATAAATTCAAAGTTCATTATATTATTAATTTTTGTGATTATTGAGATGGAAAAAATTTATATGAGAATATTGTTAACTTTTATAGAATTGTCTATTTCATCATTTGTATTTGATTTTAATGTCTGAAATAAATTTAATCTTTGCTGTTAATTTATTTTGTTAGTATTTACATATTTTCTTGGAAAAATAATTTCTTCGTTCAGTACTTTATTTTAGTTTATTACAAAGTTTCCAGTCCAATGATGCATTCATTTGTAACGCTCAGGCACGATAGACATCAGAAGGGACATTTGAGGACAAAATGGATGAATCATTTGCTAAGTTAGTCAGAAGTACTACAAAAAATATAGAAAGTAAAAATATTAATAGTATTTTCAATGAAGGTACGGACTTATAGGTAGATTATACGCGTGCTATGCGGAAGATCATCAGGTTGAAACTCATCCACGTTATTTTAAATTGTTAAAACTTAAATTGTACCCAAAAGAATAACATGCATAGTTCATACCGGATGTCCCGCAACACTTTTTTCTTCAATTTCCATATTACTAAACTTCATAAAAATGTGATCATATTCCAAGAAAATAAATTTTGATAAAAGCATTTGATTAACAAAATTTATGCTTCGATGAAAAACCTAACTCAATTATCTTAAATCATCCATAAATATCATCCTCGAAAAAGAATCTATTTGTAATTTAACGTTAATAATATAAAGTTATATTTGATGTGGTTTTCTTTTTTCTGATGAAAATTTTTACATATTTTTCTCTTTTTCTTGTTTACAGATTGGATAATCGACCGGAAATAGGAAGATATGATTTGCACATAACAAATGCTAGTTATGAACGTGACAATGGACGGTTTGAATGTCGTATAAAAGAAGGTGGAACCGGTCATGATCGCCATTCACAAAGTTATATGTTAACCGTGTTGACATTACCACAACCACCACGATTAGCTCCTGGTGCTTATGTTACAGCCACCGAGGGTAAACGACAAGATTTAACATGTTCAAGTACGGGTGGTTCACCTGATCCAAGTATTACATGGCATCGTGAAGGTATGTACTGACTATTATTATATTATGATTATGTTTCACTGTTAATTTATAAGGACGTTCATATGCCACCAATGATATAGTATAGTATATAAATTTGATATATAGAAAATTGAAAATTTTATAATAATTATAATCTTGTAAAAATTTCGAGAAGAGATGCCTGGAATTTTTGTTTCTTTTAATAATACATATTTCCCAAAGTTATTTTTGGCAAATATCGATTTATATCCCTTTTTAGTCCCTTATAACCTTGTTTTTGTCACTTTTTAAACATAAAATTCAACGAAAATAACTCGATAACAGTATATTTTTCTCTCTTAAATAATTAAAAACTATTTATACTTGTATTGTCTTTTTTCTCTCTATTTATATCATTATCGCATGAACGTCCTTAAATCTATCTACACTGTAGACATTCAATTAAAATTATTATTTAGTCAAAACATTTGATTGTTAATAATTAGATAAAAATGAGATGTTCTTGAAATATAGCCAAAAACCTCTCTAAAATATATGTCGGCAAAGAATACAATAGAAAATACACCACCAATCATGAAATAAACACTTTTTTTTTGTATTTTTTGGCTAAAATTACTTCATATACCAAATTCGGAAACAGGTTAATTTCGTCCACAAATCAATGTCGATGCAACGATATAAGTATATATGGTAATTAGACTCAAAAATTACAAAAATCTGGTCCAATTGATCATTGGGGGCATAGTTTTTTAGATATCTTCAATTTTTTGATCCATTTGAGGTAATTTTGTTAATGCTTAAATAAAAATAATCAAAAATTTATTAATTTTGTGTAAAAGACCACAAATTATAAATTTTTTAACTTAATTTGATAAAAGTAACATGCGTTGTTTAAGTCATAATTACATGTTTCAATAAAAAGTATAAATAATAAAATATTTTTCAAGTCTGCATTAAACTACGCTGCAAAGGATTCGCTCGTACTATAACCGCAAGAAAAACACTCGTCAGCTTATTGATGGTAACATTATCTATGTATCTTGATTATGATATAAATTGCTACTCAAATTGAGGGCTACACATATTCGTTGTGTGCGTAGTCATTGTAGGGACAACAAAATCGATGCCAGCGCATCCAGTGAAAAATTAAGGCGATAACGGAGGCTGTTATGACTAATTTGATATTCTTTACATGTTAATGTTATAGAAAATATCAAATTAAAATTATTGAAAAACATTAATTAATTAAACTTAATGCATTAAAAATTGTGAAAATAAGAAATCAAATTGCACAAATTTTATTTTTCTAATGTAAATTATCATAATTATTTATTTAAATTTGTGAGACAATAATATTAAATTTCCAATGTAAGTCATAAATGCAATCCATACAATTATATATGCATCCATACAATTCTATAAAAAAAGTAGTGTATCGTTACCATGGAAACGCCTCCAATAAAACTCATACACGGTGCGAATATATACATACAGTGTTATAGTTAAAAATTTTAAGTAAGAGAGTTGAAATAGAATTATTTTGAGATCAAAAATGGACAGCTAGAGTTTTAAGTTAAAAGAAATTTTCGGCATAAGATATTCTCGAAAAACATAAAATGGTTCAAATGATCTTTTTTACCAATGTTAACGTTTTTCTCAAAATTGCAATCTTTCCATGAATTTCCAGCTAACTCCTAAATTGTTAGCAGCGAAAAGTTTTAAAATAAATATAAGGAAAATTAAGATATTTCATATAAAAGCAAAAATTGAAAACATCCTTGGCTGTGTTTACTGGCTCCTAAAAAACCAACAACTTAATAATTGATATTCAACGTCAACGAACTTGATAGAAACAACATTATATACTTTTTTTCTTCTTCTTTATATTTTCTTATCATATAATTTGTTGTTCACCTAAGTCTTAATTCTTTTAAAACAAGTTTTATAAAAACAGATTTTTATCAGATTTGAATTTTTATAACATTTTAAAATGCAATAAAAAAATTTTTATATTGCAAATATTAGTTGAGAGTTGTGGTAGCAAAAGTAGTAAAATAGTAAAAAGAAAGCACGTTTTTATAGAATTTTAAATCCTCTATGAGTAGTTTACGAGTAAAACTAACTCTTAGGATTAATTTTATTTATTACAAAATTTAATAGATTTTTCACTTTAGTTTCTTCGACTTAACATCGTCATAAATTTAAGAATTGTTTATACATGTGCATAAGATACGTATGTTGTTTTTAGTGACTAAAAAATCACTGACTGAAACGAAACCTTTTATTAATGAACTCATTTGGAACGTAATAAAAGCGTAAAATGTTGTCACCTAAATTATTGTAGATACTTTTTTTTTTTTAGTTTTAATTAATTTTCACAAAGTTTGTTTACTTTTAATTGGTTTTAAATCTTAAAAAATTTTCCCCGGCGGTATTTTTCAAAATTACAACATCATGGTTTCCACATTTGGCACAAGGACTGGTATAAGCTAGCAACTAACACAAAAAATTGAAAATACCACCCAAAATTAGTGGGTTCAAAAAAAAATTTCATTCATATCAACAAAATTTGACAAAGATAATCCAAAAAATTAATTGTTTATACTTTATGACGTCATAAAAATCAAAAAATGTTATTTTGCTCTATCACACTCAAATTTGATAAACCAAGTATGTAATCCCACTAATTTTGGATCATACTTTTCAAATTTAACGAAACTGCAATATTTTTAAAAATTGCAACTTCATGGTCTCCGCGTTTGGAACAAGTACCTGAATAAGCGAGTAATTAGTACGAAAATTGCAAAATACAACCCCAAATGAGTGGGTTCGAAAAAAAATTTCTTTCAAATGGAACAAAATTTAGCCAATATATTCAAAAAGTGGAGTTTTTGCACTCTAGGACGCCATTAAAATGAAAAAATCTGATTTTACTCTATTTTACCCAAATTTATCGCAATTTAATAAACCAAGTCCACTAATTTGGGGCAAAACTTTTCAAATTTTTGATCAAATTTAACGAAACTGCAATATTTTCCAATATTGCAACTTCATGATTTTCACATTTGGCACAAGGATTGATATAAGCCAGTAACTAAATGAAAACTGGAAAATTCGACCCAAAATTAGTGGGTTCCAAAAAAAAAAAAAAATGCATTCAAACCGAACATAATTTGGCCAATATATCCCAAAAATTGATTTTTTATACTTTTTGACGTCATTAAAATAAGTAATCAAATTTCAACATCTAAGAATATACAATTGTTTAAAAGTGAGAAATTGTAATTATTAAGTTCTCCAATTATTGTTGAACAAATGAGTGGGTATAATGTACACGAATTCGACCACTTTAATGTTCTAGTTAAACTAATTTTAATTGAAATTGGTTCTAATTGAATTTATTACCCATTTGTTTATTGAATGTTATAATTTGCTACTCAAATACATTTAAATTACACTCTATAATATATCAAAAACTTTTAATTAGCTCCCCTATAACGTTTCAATTACGTTCAGTTTAATTCTATAGTTATAAAGTTCTTAAAATAAGTGTTTTATATTTTTTATGTTGCTATTTTTTTGTGGAAAATATCTCAATTATTTCGATGTACATAATATTAGTATATTTCCTCAAATATTTGAGTTAGTTTTCGTATTTATTTACTAGTACAAATATATACTAAATAAAATAGTAGCTAGTATATTTAATGGCTTGTTGTATGCTTGTTTGCCGGTAAACAATGTAAGTGAAATAGTTTATGTTATTTGAGAAAGGTGTAATAATTTTCAAATAAACCATGTTTTAATTCAACATTTTCGAATCATTTATTATTTAAATTTTATACGTTCAATTTAATTCGGTTAAATTATTTTAAATATTTATATAAAGTTATTTGATGGTTTTAATAACTGAGGTATTACATAATTTGCAAGGTTTAAGATATATAGATCCATTAAAAAAAGTTGAAAAATTTCCAATCACTAAAATTTATTTTATTCTAAATTCCAGCACCCTAAGAATTCACTCAAAGATTTAAATAAGAAACACACATTTTTCTTAAAATCGAATATAACTTCTTTTATTTCGAAAACTAAGCGTCTACAGAAAACTAACAAGAGTATTTTTTTGCTTAAAATTGATCCAAAAAAAAAAAAAAAAAAATTATTTTGAAAAAATTCCAAATTTTGAACTTTTCGTATCCCTTCAGCCGTTGTTTATCGGTCGATTTTTCTCATTAATGAACTTGACCTTTCAAATACTCAAACCTTTCTTGATTCCAAATTTTATTCAAATCATTTTAGACAGGATCGATTAGGTAGGATCGATTAACATTTGAATGATTTTTTTCAAAATTCCATTATTAGTACATAAGCAATAATGCGGAGGATGTTCCAATAAAAATGCTAAATTAAAAACAATAAAGATCATTTAGCGTAAGTTTCATTTGCATGCCAATATTAATTTTCTAAATAAATAAGTTTTTGAAAATTTGCTTGGATAGGCAGAGGATAATAACATTAGATGATTTATTTTAGAAATATAGAAACGTGATATCACATTTTGAATTATCTTTCATACCTACTAATTAAAAATGAAAGTTTGTAAAATTTTTTTATTAAAATTAATCAATTCAAACTTTTTTTTTTATAATTACATAAAAAAATAATTATTAAAATTTTCTTGTTAAAAATAAACACTTAAGAAAATTGTGTAAAAAAACTTTTGTAATTGATACATACAGCCTACATTCTCCACCGGACGGACGGCGGTAAGAAAGTCAAATATTAACTTGTGGAGTTCTTTTTTTATTTTTTTACAGAAAAAATAAATAATTTTCTCCTTTAAGAAAACTTAAAAAAAAAAAAACTTGAAACAACTACCTCGAATTAAATATGTAACTTTATTAACTCAATTTTATAATACAGTGGAAAAGTATTTTTATAAGGAGTGTTATAATCTGAGCACTAAATTGCTTGAATATTGCTTCAAAATTTTTACAAAATTTTACATTAAAAAAGAAAATGTCCTCTTATTTATCATTAAAAACAATTAAATTATGCAATTCATAGTGGTTTTAAACAATAGGGAATATTCATGTATTTTTTTATATTTTTAATTCATTATTTACACCGTTATAACAAATTAAAAAATATAAATACTGTTTTAAAAATGCTGTAAAAAATATTTAAAATACAGTATAATTTTGAGATGTTTAAACGCAGTTGTTTGGCGCTCTCTATTGATGGCGCCAAAGTACGTGATCTGTCAATTGGTGTCAGCTCAATGTATAATTTACACTTTAAAAAAATGAATTTACAACAGAGAATTTACACTCGTTATTACTAGATAAGTTTTCTAATAAAAAGCCGTAAAATAGTATGACTCAATGCAATACCATATAAAATGTAAGTAATTAATACCATACAGTATGTCAACAAATTGGACAAGCCAGTACTATGATGTCACGTCCGTATAAAAATTTGAATTTCCGTTTTATAAATTTTTAAATGCCCTCACTGAATTTGTACTTTTATTAATTAATTTTAAATAATGATATTAATTACTTAAATAAAGGTTTAGTTGAAATGTCCAGTCAATAAGGTTACGGAAGAAAAATATTTGAACCAAATTTAAATTTCATGAATATTCTTCCCTATTTCTCAAGTAAAGCAATACAAAAAATGCTCAGCTTACAAAATTTCATTGTTATTTATAAAATTTATTATAAAAAGATATTAATTTTTTTATATTAATAATTTTATTTATCATAACTAGAATTAAATTATAAACGAAATACCTACTTTTTTTATTATGATTAAACTTAATAATATTATGCTGATGTATGCTGCATTTTGTGCGTTGAAATTTTTAATATTTTTATGACTTTCAAAACATTATTTTTATTTTCAAACCAAAAATGGAGATATGAATTTATTTTTAAAATGCTTGATATTAAATAGGGCAGATTTTAATTGTGATAAGTCAATATTTAATTTATTTGAAAATTTTATGGCAGAAAAAAGTTTTGTTTTGAAAGCATTCCATAAACTGCTTTGTATTATCTCAAGTCAATCCATATTTATGCTAAATGACGTCAGTTGTTATAATTATAAAATAATGACCTACTTAGGTTTCAATACTTAAAATTCAGATTATATGTTAAATAATGGTAGAATCTGCTACATTTTATATTCTTACTAGAAAAATATTCGAAATTATTGTAAATGAATTGTACGAAGTTAATTTTTCACTTTGTTTTTTGCCAATCAAATCTAGTTGAAAAGCAATAAAACTTGATATTATGTCAAACCCTTGATTGACAAGATGACATTGATTGTCTACCTGAGGTTTACTTTAAGTCAAATTTAATGTGTGTCCAAAAAATTGAAAAAAAAGAGAAAATTGTATAGATTACACGAGATTTTTAGAAACTAACAAGAACCAAAACTATGATAAAATTAGAAAAAATTAATAGTAAAATTGTTAGATGTTAACATTAAAATCACGTCGCATTTTGTAAAATTACAATTCTTCTATCCAATTTATCCAGTATTTTTGTAAAATATTTTGGAATTATTGAAAAAACAGTTCGGTATATATAACTTAAAATTTCTTGTAAATTGTAATTAATATTTGTTTAGCTTTTTTTAAAATAGTGAATTTACAATTTTTTTACTGTGTACTGCAACAGTTTCCGGTACAGAATGCTAAGAATTTGACTATAATCATTAAATCACTTATTATTGATTCCATTAAAGAATACTTTTGTCGTTTTTGTTTTTAGGCGATAAATTTTAAGATAAAAACTTAAAAATATACCTTCACATTCCAAAACTAATCACGTGATCATAATTTTATTATTATTTGTACATTATAAAAATTATTATTAATATAAAAACCAATCGAGTTTTTTATTCTTTATTTTATTTTTTTAATTCATGTAAGGTGTGGCTCTCTGTCTGTTTTTTTTTTTATCAATTCAATTCGTGAATACTAATTAGATACGTTCAATATATTATCTTTTTGAAATTAAGAATAAAAGAAAAAAAATATTTGAACGTAAACGCTACATGAACTTCCTTTTAGCCAGCAACATAAAATTATTTGTACGCGTTTATAATTTACAAAATTTAATGAAAGATGAATGTCTGACGATAATGTTTTTGTTTAAAAGTAATATCTAAATTATTATGTTAGTTATTTTTTAAAACGTTACTAGAAGTTTAAATGTGAAATTTATTCTTTATAAAACATTAACAGCTTTGATTTGAAATATGTTTTCATCAATATCATTATTTACCGGCGAGGGCGCAATACTTTGGTGTCTATTTTTGATAAAGCTATAAAAGATAGGGAATAGAAAATTTGTATGTAACATTTGTATAAGTGGTTTTGTGAAACATTCTCGAAAAACGAAAAATATTATTGTAATTATTGTAAACACAATAATTAAGAAATTAAGAAATATAGGTCAATTGAGTCTTGGGTACGTAGGACCCATCTTGTAAACTGTTAGAGATAGAACAAAAGTTTAAGCATAAATATTCCTTATAAAAAAATAACCAACTTTTGTTAGAGATTTTTTTTCGTAAACATGACTGTTTACCCATGAGGGCGCAAACTAGGCGTAAATTGTATAATATGTATCATATGGGAATATCAGTTATGAATGTGTGACATGTATGTATGTGTAATGTGATAGAGTAATCAACACTGTCTATGCATGGTATTCCAACAATTAAGTTAGTCAATTGTTTGTTTTCACTTGTTTCGTTTGATATTTAGTTTCATTGTACTAACATGAAATATTGAAAAATTCATATTCAATTTTAAATTAGTTTCAAATTAATATCTATAAATACCTGGCTGACTTTTTCGAAAAAGGTTAAAATAATTTCATCCTTAATTTATTTTAAATCGCATTTGAATTGATTGCATTTGTGATAAACTACTATCAGCAAATGCGGATAATTAACTTCTAAAGCCAATTATTTCTCTCCCATTTTTGTTTCAATAATAATTAATCTATTGTGTATTTCTATTTTTAGCATAAATAATAATAATATATATCTGAATCATACATAACTAACTATTATCGAATGTTAATTACAAAGGTGCAATTATTACAGAATATGCAATTGTATAATTTTAATTGACCTTGAAATAAATAAAAATTATATTAATATAGCAAACCTACCTGTTTGACATTGTATGGATTTATTCTTTATTGTTCATTATGTTATGGGGCACTCGAATGGGTGTTATATAAATCTAGTTAGTAATGTAATTGGTGCCAGGCGCCAGTAACACCTTAGCAATACGCGTCTTTATTATAGAAACAACATTTTTTTTTTTTAAATTGTCAAGATAAAAAATAATTTTTTATCGAGGTTTTTCCCGAGTAGCTAATGAAGTGAACTAGTCGTCTTTGGTAACTCCGAAATAACAAAATACACTAGCGTTATGGTTATAATGAAAGTTTGCAAAACTGAAAAAACTCTTGAGCAAGTACGGTGAATGTTAATTTTTGAAGTCCCTTGATCGCAATTAACATTGTTTTGGGGCCTCTTGTGGGATAAATTTTGAATTATTTCATTTTAAATTTATGATTTTTAACACTGTATCTTATGGAAGAACAATAATGTTATTTGTATAAAAATCAATCGGTGCATGAGCTTCAAAAAAGTTTTTATCATAAAGAAAATTTATCACAGATTCTATTTATGCAAAAAATCATTATCTTACAGCGTTTTCCAAGAAGAAAACAAAAAAAAACTTTAGTTTTTGACGATTTTACGATATTTTTAGAGCATTTTATTACATTTTCGTCATACAAATAGCCTAGTTTACGATATTTTTAGAGCATTTTATTACATTTACGCCATACTAATTGCCTAGTTGACTACACAACAGCCGGACTACCTTAAATTGAAAACTGTTTTACGTTTGAAAATAATCCTCATGTTAATTCAAGATTTCTTTCTAAAATTTGCCGTAGTTTTACCATTTGACAGTTTATCCCCAAGAACAAAATTTTAATAATATTAAATTGTTAAAAAATGTCAACGTAACGGTATAATACATCTCTTTTTTTTGTTAAATATCGATATAACTTTGAAAATTAATAGCAGCTGACAGAGACTGTAAATGCTTCTAAAAATTTTCCTACAATTTTATGCCGTTGAAAGACCTTAACCATTCCGATTAAACTTACCTTTCAAAAATAACCAATTGTTTTTAGCGTATACAACCCTTTATGTGTTTTTTATAGAAAATGGATTTAGAATTAATATAAGCGTTAATTTTATGCGCTCATAAATTTTATACGTTTCAATAAATTTTTTAATTTTATAAAATTGTAATTTCATTATTTTCAAATTTAATGGTTAAATATTAGGTTCATTAATATGTTATTAAAAATTAATTATTAAAAACATATCGTTGTTATCAGCATCACATAACACCCATGAATTAGTAAATAAATACAAAATTCCGCAAATAGTTCGATTTTGCTTCAATTTATCTGTTTGTTTATGAAAACAATATAGCTTAATAAGAAATACTTTTATACCATGTATATGAAATATACCAAGGTATACTAAGTTTAGTCCCAAGTTTGTAACGCTTAAAAATATTGATACTATGAACAAAATTTGAGTATTGGTGTTCCTAAAATCACCTAATTAGTCCATTTCCGTTTGTCTGTCTGTCTGTCGTCTGTCTGTCCGTCAGCATCACATAACGCCCATGAAGTATTCGATTTCGCTTCAATTTATCTGTTTGTTTATGGAAACAATATAACTTAAAAAAAATTAAATAAGAAATACTTTCTATACTCAATTTCTTGTAAAAATTGCAAAGAAAACAAACATTATTACAGTTTTATTTACTTAACATAAGAACAATACAACAAGTTTAAAAGGAGAAATATCTAAACTAATTGATTCCATTCATAATAATTCAAACAATATAATAAATAAAGTCTGAATATAATGTTTTAAGATAAATTTCTGTGTAAGTAACTATCAATTAATTATAAACTATCGTCGTATATATCTACATACAATGGCCGTATAGTTATACAAAATAAAATACGTTACCCAGGAGCTGCGTAAACTATACGAATTTCGAATAATTAAAAATACAATTGCCCACAAGATTTTTTTAATTTTGTAGTCCGATTTCATAACCATTTTGGACA
This sequence comes from Chrysoperla carnea, assembly GCF_905475395.1. Classification (NCBI taxonomy): domain Eukaryota; kingdom Metazoa; phylum Arthropoda; class Insecta; order Neuroptera; family Chrysopidae; genus Chrysoperla; species Chrysoperla carnea. The sequence continues at coordinate 83,726,480 of NC_058339.1, forward strand.
TATATCAACATATACACACTGTTAAACTTTTAGCTTGTTATTTAATTTTTTTAATTTAACGAAAGCCCAAAATATAGTATAAGCACTGGCGTTTACGATAGTTTATTTTAAGATGGCTCTATTTCGGATATTTGTTTCCATTATTTATTGTTTTTTGTTTACTTATAATCATGCATACGATATTTATTTACATCATGGTCTATTCGACTATATTTGATGAAATATGATACATACAGGCGTAAACTAAATATTGACAAAAATCTTGTCTAGTAATCTTAATTAGTGAGAATTGAAAAAAATACACTCGAACCATATGTTTCCATATTGAAATAAGCAAAATAAAATCATATTAAAAATAAGTGAAAACAAATAATTGATTGAGTTAATTGTGGAAATACAGACAGTGTTGATTACTCTATCACATTACACATACATACATGTCACACATACAAAACTTAATCGAAGATGTGGGTTCATTTTAAAAAGGTTAGAGTATCTCTTAGCCGGAAAATCCAATAGCTCATTTTTCTTGAAAAGGAAATTCGGTATTATCGAAATTTTCACTTATAAGTATGTTTAATTTAAACTAACTCTAAGTAAATACATGTAGAAAGAAGACTATAGAGATGAAATCTATATATCCACCTTTGTGATAAAGATATCTAACAATAGTAAATGTACAGTTCTCAACATTAGAAATGTTTTCAATGAATAATAAATATTTATTATATTAAAATTATTATTATTAATCATTTCGTATTGGAAATAATAATTATGGTGAAAACTGTACACAATACCATTATAATTATTATTATAATTATTAGAATGGTAAGTGTAATGTTTTACTCCCTCGCCATTTCTAGATTGATGTGTTTTCTATTCAGAAATTATTGTAATATGTACAAATAACAATAGTGAAGGTAGAGCATTGTATAACTTTTATAAGATTGCATACATATTTACAGGGTGACCTAAGACTTCCTAATCCACATCTGTTCAAAAAGGATATTTTTAACACGATTTTATTAGCTTAAAATGTATGTATCAGTATATCGTAGTAAACTTAATTTTCCCCACCTTGTAGAAGTTCGATTAACTTGAAAATTTGCACTCCTATCAAGGACCGATGATAATAAAATAATTTAATAACTTTATCCAAGCATCCTGACCAAGATCACCAGAATAAATCTTATTTTTATTACTTAAATAATATTATCTTGAAATAAGAATACTTTTCTCAACGTGATGTAGTGCCGATGATGTCCGCTCCTCATGCGGAAGCTGGTGAGTTCAAAACCCATCCAAATTAATAAATTTTTTTTAAATTCTATTTTATTTCCCAAGAAGGCAAAATCTTTTACTTAGCGCGACTTAAAAATGAGAAAACAAATTATAGATAACGAAATCATCTGCCAAATCAGCTTATTTAAAGAGTTAAAGTAATGAACACCCCACGCTTTGATATTTATATTACGATTAACACTATTATCCACTCATTAGTGTAATACGTACTAGTTTTTGATTTAGAACAACATTATAGAAGAATTACCGATGACAAAATTATGGAAAATCAGAACACGGACTGTTAACTAAGAACAACATTTCGACATGTGAAAGTCTTAGGCTTTGGTCTGCTATATGTTTTTTAGTCCTTTGGGTTGTGCTAGAAGCTTTTCTCTTTCGAAGCTCTTCATTCCCAACTTTAATACTTGTTCTGAGTCCCTTAAAATACTCATGCCCATTTTTTATCCACCCTGTTATAGCCCACCAGGTTCTCAATCATGTAGTCCGCTGCATTGCATTTTGAAGGTTTATTATTTCAACTTCCCAGTTGTCTATGATTGATCTGGCAATTACAAAAAGTAGCAATTGTATGACTTTAAGTTTATGAATCCCAGAACCAAATGTTCGAAGTATACAAAAATATTTCTGGTTCTCTTATTTCTGTTAATGTTCCGTTTTTCTTTGCCATTTCTGGACTTTCAGGTTCGATTGACTTCCCTCATCGTTATTCGTTCAGATTTCTACATTTTCAAATGTTTTGGCATTTTTCTGTGTAAGTCTGACTACCTTTTTTTATCAAGAACGGAGAATTTAGTTAAGAACATTCTAAAAATCTTATGGAAGTAGATAATCATTTATTTTTGGATCATACGGTAAATATATACCATTCGTCTATGTTTAGATTATGCTTGGTTGGCTATTTGCTTAATACTAACATAACATCACACCATAGCAATATCCCTGGAATCATCAGGAAAATGGTATATCCATCTCGTTGGTTATTTCCTAACCTAACTCGAATAAAATGAATATCTGTAGTAAAAGAGGTAAAGACGTCATTCCTCAAGACATAACATAAACTCTTAAGTCTCCAAGTAATACTGTTAGCATCTCAGCTTCCCCATATACTCTAGAGATTTTAATATTTTCCTGTGATCGGATTCTCTATGAGCATCATATACATACGTATTGGTTTAAAAACTATACTAACTTTTTTATATCTAAATGGATTTTACTCAATGTTGTCTGATGTGTGGTAGGTAATAGTTTTAAATTTTTTATTTACAACTTTCGTGAAAAGTCGGAAAAATATTTTTCATATTGTTTTTGAAATATTTAAAATATTGTATGGTTTTCGTTTTATAAATGAAAAAATGTTATGCAAGTATTTTCAGTTTTTTTTTTATTATGTTGGTATTACTGTTAGAACATTACGTGAGTTTGGTTTGCATAAATTTTAAATTAATTAAAAAAATCATTTTTGTATTAAGATCATCTGCCTCCGAAATCAGATAATTTCGTGTCATCCATTCAATATTCAAACTAAAGATTTAAAAATTTTGGAAAATCACAGGAGTTTACAAACTTCGGACTAAACTTAGTATATCTTGATATATTTCTTGATAATATTTTCATTATTGTTTCGGTAGAGTTTGACAGTTTTTATCAATATCTCAACAATATTCCTCTATGTGGAAAATGAATTCCTGATGTAGTCGTATCTCGAAATTAGTGATAATCACCAAGGGCAAAACAATACTAACTTGGCTGTCCTTTACTTACACATTTAGGCTTAATCTTTCCCCTTTGTCATACACATTGGTCTTTGGCACTTTAAAATTAACCGATTCTGTCTAGAATACTTGGTGTTTGCACTTTGGCCTTGCTCTTACATATATGCAAGACCAAACAAGACTCGCATGACCAGAACTAATCAGCAAGACAAAAATGCTAAATTCATTACATTCGTTAAACAAAGAGAGTCAGATATAGTCTTGATTTTTTTCTTGGTATTGGTCTCGTTCATCATTACTTGAAATTGACGACGAAATCACGACTTGACGACGAAATCATATCGGTAGAATTCTAGGATTTATATCACACAAGTTTCAAATCGTTAGTAATCATCAAAATCTTTTTATATTCACTGTTAGAGAATTTATCTTAACCAGAAAAAAATTTAAAAACAGAAATATCTTTCAAATGTTGTTACAATTAACCATAAATTTGGTTCAGTAGTTAAAACTATTTAAAAAGCATCTAAATCTATCAACAGGAAAACCACAAACTTTTTGAATTGTCGTTAGCAAAATACTATTTTGCTTTTAGATCGAAAACTATTTTGTAAATATTCAAAGTAAACTCATAAAACATTATCTCCAAACACCACCAAAATACATAATAAATTATTTAACCAATTGTTTTATGCACTCTAAATAACCAAAACATAAAATAATTTATGGTCTTAACATTATCTTGTAAATATTGTTGGAACAACATCTGAAGAACACATTCATTTAAATTGTATAGTAGCGTAAATGAAATGGTAGCAAGAGCCTGGCTACCAGAGCATGCTGATTGTGACCACTATTTAGTGTCTTTGGCACGGTATATAGGGGGTGATAAAGGTCCGTAAACCCTTGAATTTTAGAAAATTTGGACTGAAAAAGAAGAGGTCACTTTTAAATGAGATTCTTAAATAATTTAATAATTAAGGTAGTAAGAGCACCAAGGCAATTTTTGATTAAGGGTTGATAATTATTTGTACCTTATTTTCAACATTGATGATGACTTTTGTTATAACGTCATGACTGTAAACTAAAAATAAGAACAAAATTTTTCGATATCTTCATCGGTTTTCGAAATATCGATAGCTAAATAATTAAACTTTCTATTTTCGATATTTTGAAAAGTACTCATAAAATGTTATTCCTACATTTCGTCTTATATTGTCAAGTTTTAACATAATATATATATATATATATATATGTATATATTAATTTGTGTCCCCACTTCCGTTCTTATACATCCTGAATAGTTGGGCACACCGGAATTTTTTTGTATTCAATTATTTATTAATTTCAAATCCCTTCCCTTTCAAATTTTCAGAATTGATTAAGACTGAGTCCAACTTCATATAAAAAAAGCCTTTTATTTAAAGTAGCCTTGGTGCTCGTACATTCTGGAGATCTCGTACTTTTTGAACTCCCTGTATAGTAGCATAAATGAATGGTAGCAAGAAGCTAGGCTGGAAACCAGAGCATGCTGATGGTGACCACTATTAGTGACTTTTGGCACGGTATATATATTTATCTACACATAATATGTTACACACAATTACACATACAATAGAACACTAAGTATAGAATTTGAGTAGCTACCCAACATTCACCCAGCTATCATTCTCCGGGAGTAACCAGAGAGAAAAGAGAAGTATACTACTTTAGTTCAGAGTATCTTGAGCTAGTTTTCTATTAAATATATATATAGGAATGTAAGGAATCCTCTACAATTCCTACTCTAACTCCTACCCAGTAAACTCGTATTGCAATTATGTTACCACACACGATACTCTTCTCTTCTTCACAGTTGCAGCAATAGCATTATTATCCATTGTAGGTATGGAGGTGGAGGTACGTACTAAACATTTTGAAGAGCATTTCATTTTGTGTTGTTGTATTATAAGAAGAACATGATAGGAAGTCCGCAATCTAAGTCGTGGTTGCGTCTGCATCTTCACTCTAATTAAATTGCTTTTAAACTACACCTTATATAATGTATGTATAAATATATACTTATATACACTATGTTTAATTTAACTAGGAATACACAGAGTCCAGAAAATATTCTAGGTGATATATATAAAGGGGATCACACACAATGTAATATTTTCTTATTTGTTTATTCGAGCGAGGTTATTTTCTATGACTTCTTGCAAGTTTCGGGGCATATTTCGGTTGTTACTTGACAGATGTTAGCTTTATAGTGATCCCACGTTGCTGTTCTGTTGATATAAATACGACTCTTAAAGAAATCCCACAAAAAGCAATCCAATGGAGTATTCTTGGCTGAACGTATACTCAATGTCAGAAAAAATTCTCGTTTTAAAACATTCTAAGTGTTACTATTATAACATAACATATTATGAGTACACTTAGAATGTTTTAACTGTGGCATTTTTTCTGACAGTGAGATACGTTACAATGATAAGTACGCCTTCTCCATCTCAATAGGATGGTTAAATTTAACAGTTCTTTAAGAATTGTAATTTCTGAAGAACAAGTCAACAATATGAGCGTTATTTAAATAATTTAAATCGTAAATGGAATGTTTCAAACTAAATTTCACGTTTAAAACAAGCGAAATTTTTCACAGATTTCTAATTTATCGAGTTGAAAATATAGGAAATTAAAATTGGATAACCCTTTATATTATCTAATGGACATTTTGAGAACGTTAAATGTGAAACCCATTCCAAAAAAGATTAATTCCTATAGCTTCAGCTCCTTCTGCTTTCACAAAGTATAGGAGGAATGAGAAGAGCTTTGGCTAATGTAAATGAGTATTGCAATCGATGGCATTTAAATTTAAATACAGAAAAAACAAAAATGCTTATAATTAGTAAAGGCTCTAAGCATAGTGTGAAGGAGCAGTGGTCTATTAGTGGAAAAATTATTGAGAATGTGAAAGTATTTAAATATTTGGGAACATACATCAACTATAATGGGCAGTGGAAGACACACCATGAAAATATGATAGTTAAAGCAAGGAGTGTGTGGATGTCCATTCGTAAACAAATGTATGGATACAATGAATTTCCTTTTAAGGTAATAATCCAAATGGTTAAAGCTTTGATAATTCCATTACTCACATTTGCTTGCCAAGTATGGGGTTTAGAGCATTCTGTGGAATTAACAAAATTCTTAAACTTAATCTATAAAGAAATTCTGGGCGTAGCTAAGTGTACGCCGAGCGATGCAGTATTGCTAGAAATTGGTGAATTTCCGCTGGAAGCATATTCAACTCTGCAATCTCTCTCTTACATGTTTAGAGTTTTGAACAATGAAGGTAGGCTGATACAAAAAGAAAGCGCTAAAAATTGTATTAATTACATACAAATGAATGACTGTGCTAGAAAGTTAGTGGATGAAGGCATACTTCACGTTGGGAACAATGTGGATTATATCCAATGGAAAAAACGCGTAAAAGCTCGTGTGGAAGATTTTTATAGAGATAATATGCTGAAAAGTGTTGCAAGCAAAAGGTCTCTACAAACCTTTAATATAATAGGAAAATTTGATAATGGAGCCCCATATTTAAAAATGTTAGATGATAGGAGTTTGAGAAGAGTATTAACAAATTTTAGACTCGGAAGATTTGCTTGGGAAAACAAGGCGAAGAGAGATGGAGAACGTGTGTGTGTTTTGTGCAATGGGTGCGAGTCAGGTCATCATCTTCTCTTAGACTGTGCGGGAGTTGACTTAGTAATGCGAGACCATATTATACGTGTATTGGGTGATTCAGTTGACAATATTTTAAATGTGAGAGATCCGTCTATGTGTGTGAAAGTTTGTAAATTTATAAGTGGGTTTTTGGAAAAAAGAAAAAATTTTCTTGTGTAAACTGTTTACTCTGCATCTTTGTATTTTTTCTAACTTTTTAGTTATACGATTATTATATTATTATTTCTGTTATTATTACTAGTCTTATTGCTTTCTTAATTTATCTTTTTTTTTCTTTAACTTTTTGTCAGGATTTGTTATTTAAGTTTGATCTTTGTTTGATTCAAATTTTATTAATTTATATCAATAAAGCTTATTATTATTATAAAAAAAAAAAAAAAAAATTCCTATAGCAATAGAAAAAAATAGAAAATGGTCTACGAGTGAAAAAGCTTTGGGAACTCAGATTCTCGACCAAAGCTGATTTATCCAAGGTAGGATCAACGATATCTGCTGAAAATTTGTAAAGTCGTATGAAGTAAATGAATGAATGTAAAATCGCCGTAAACAATGAAAAAAATTGAATTTGAATTATTGTCTCTTCCGTTTTCTTTCATAGTAAAAACATATGATATTCTTCCATAAGAGGAGTATCGTAATAGATTTTGTTTTTAATTCTCCTTCATTAATTCATAAACTCTCGGTAAATGCAAAAGCTTTGAATATATAGTTATTTAATAATTAAATACACTATGTTTTATATAATTATTAAATTGGGTTGAAATCTCTTTTAAAATTTTTACTTTTCATAATAATTATTATGTTTTTTAATCGTTTTCTTTTTAATTTTATTTATGAAATAATTTCTATTTCAAATTAATATTTTATAATAATATTTAAGTATAGTTAAAAAACTAAGTATGGTCGAGTGAACAAAGTAATAAGTGTAATCGTTTTTTCTCTTCAACTATTACTTCTATTTTGATAACCTTACTATACATGTAATAGCGTTAATTAAATCTGAGGTGATTGAAGTGTTTCTCAAGTTAACAAAATTTATTTTTTGTGGTAGATGGACAATAGTGTAAACAATAAAGGTACTTTATTTTTTGAAAGAATTTACAGGAAAAAATGATATCTAATTTTTTCATCTTGCGTTCTAGGCCATACAGAACTCTTTATCAATATACCCTTTTTCAATAAATAAAAACTAATAATGAAGAAGATTTTTCATATGGTGCCGCATCAATTGAACTAACTCTATGTATATATTTGTTACTTGGATCCCTATAGTTCTACCATCGTCAATTAATACCATCATAGGTGAATTTCATCCAAATTGAAGTCCTTTTATCCTTTTTTTTAAACTTTTAACTGTTTAAACTTCTGAAAAAAATGGTAGACTAGAAAAATCAGTGCAGTCCGCCACCAAATTAGCAAAGAGTAACATTCATAATAAGAGTAATCACTAGCTAATCCTACTGATGATGACTACTTGGTGGTCGGAAATACATATTTTAAAAATACAAAAAACTTATCGAGGAAATTGGGGCAAAAATCGAAATTTTTTTAGAACTAGAAAAGTGTACAGAATTAGAATAAAACATATGTAAACAAAATGGAAAACAACAATTACGTAATCTATTAAAATACATAAACATTATTAAAGTATCTAAGTCTAAAAGTAAATCTATACATCTACATGTGCAATAAACAATGTAAAACAAACTAAGTTCCTCTACATGTATTTGTATTTAACAATATAATTAGATAAATCTCAATTTAATTAAAATTACTTCATGTAATATATAGAAATATATATATGTGCGTAGTTTACGAAGCCCGTTGAATAGATCAAACATATAGTTTAGGCTGTTGTCTGGCTATCGGCATAGTGTCAGAAAGTTCTAAATAAAACAATTACTATCAAACGTTGTCAATGTTGATTGACAGTGTCTTCCTCGAGATAAACTTAATTCAGGTTTGGACAATTAACACGGAGAGCATTGGAGCTGTTGTGTTTTTTAATTTTAGATTAAAAACTAACTCTTAGATATTTTCAAAAAACTATTCATTTATGTAAAGAAAAACCAAAATTATTGACCGTTAAAAGGTTAAGTGAGGTTAAAAATTTTTTTTGTTGAACAGAAACGACTAAAGTTAAAATATTTTGGTCGAAGAGAAATAACTATATTTGCAGAATTTTAAAATAACTCATCGTACTCACTGTATATTATATGAAAAACAGTTGAATAGCACACAGTAGATAAAAATTATACATTACTAGAGTGATACCCACCCGCTTCGCTGGGTTTAAAAGTAAAGATTCATAAAGATTGCTCTCGCTTATCCCCTTTCTATAACACTCGAAATAATGGTAAGAATTGTTTTACACTGGTAAAATATATGAGTATAGAAAAGATGGTCGTGAAATATTTTATTTCTCTTGCATACTTAATGCAAATTTAAGACTTTTATGGTTTTTCATGGATGCCGTTGTCAGAACTGGACTTAAATGAAATGGGACCACACGGGAAGCACCAGCTTTTAAATAGAATCATCAAAATTGGTTCACTCAGTCGAAAGTTTTGAGGTAACAAACAGAAAAGAAAATACAGTCGAATTGAGAACCTCCTTTTTTTTAAGTCTGTTAAAAACTAGTTGAATCGAACCTAGGTCAGCGGACACCCATGGTGATAGTTATTAATATACTACCTACAGTGTAGTGTATAATACAACATTAAGTTAAAATTAACATCAAATAAATGGTTTGTAGATAATTGGTATATTTGAAAATGTTTGCCATCAAAAACCTCGTACATAATATAATAATTTTCCCATTTAAAATTGTGTCTGTGAACATCATATAATATAAATATTGTAAATGTTTTGTGACTACCTTTACCTTTTACCATCATCTTCTTCTTCTTCATCTGCTGGTACTGCTGGAGATGACGATGAACATACACACAACATTGGTGTACAGCTTCCAACAGTTAGTTCAACTTAAGTGAGTGTTGTACATGCCAAATTATTATTAACTTTTACCTTTACAATCATCCAGACAATTTTGTTGTAGAAGCCAGTAATAGATCGAGAGCCAATCGCATTATTCGACAGACGTTCTTTCGAATGTCGGACAAAATGATTTTAGCATTTTTCAATCGATTATCTTCTTCTTTAAATATCATCATTTATGAATATTTTCCAACTACCCGGAGAAAGAGAAGTCCTGATTGGCTGTACAAGAGAATACTCAAAATTACCGACTTCGTTAACTTATTAACTTCGCCAACTGAATGCGCTAGTGTATTTGCCGATATCGCAGATTTCCATACGTACCGAATTCGATCCTTTTTGCACCAACAGATGGTGTTTGTACAACTGTACCTGTTCACGAAATGATCCATATTAAAACGAAACCATAGACGTATGTACTTCAAATCAATGGTTTTTATTAAATTTTCCATTTTTAAACGATATACAAATATTTATAAGGGTAACTCTTAACTATCTCGTTTTTTAGTTAACCAAATAAAAAATAACTAAAACAAATGTTGCAAAGTTTGATGGGGGACGCCAAGTTTTGATTTCGTATTGGTCCTAGTTCTTCGGCTTTCTTTTGTAGCCAATTTAGATCCTAAACGGTAAGAGATAGAATAACACTTTAAATTAGAAAATTGACCCTCATAAAAAAGGTTATAAATTTTTCTCTCAAACTTTTTTCAAAAAACGTAAGCTTTCAGAGGATATGCGACTAAAAATTTGTCATTATTGCATTTAGCCGAAATAAAATACGCTTGAAGTTTATCGATAATTATATATCAAAGTCATGGACACAAACAAATTTTGACTAAAGCATTTTTCCGTAGTTTGTTTTCTTTCGAATAAATGCAATAATGGCATATTTTTAAGTCGCATTTACTTCGAAAGCTATCGTTTTTCGAAAAAATGTTTTGAACAAAAATTGTTAGTTTTTTTATGAGGATCAACTTGTTAATTTAAAGTGTTTTTCTATCTCTTACCGTTTGGGATCTAAAATTGCTATTAAAGAAACTCTAAAAACTAGGTCCAATCTGATGTCAGAACATGATGCCCCCTTCAAACTCTGCAACTTTTGTTTAAGTTACATCTTCAAGTTATTTTTTGATTGATTAGCTACAAAACGAGGTATTTATGTGCATAGATTAAAATGGCCCACCCAGCATTTCTCGATGTATTTTAATTATAAGCTGATTATAGGTAAAGTTTAGGCTATTAACTATAAATTTAAGATATATTGTAGTCTACATGCATTGTAATAAGAACAAATAAAATAATTTTGAACTTGAAGTTGTTATACACGACCATAGAGACACAGATCTCTCAAATTTGCAACCGCTTTAAAATGGCTGCGAAGTACTCTACACCCGGCTCTATAATTATAACTGTTTGCTGCTACTACTTCTCGATTTCTGCAACAAAATTGTCTGTATGGCTGGTGTATAGCGAAGGCAAGTTAATTTCATTTACGCGAACTAAAGTGTCTGTTTGATGTACACATAATATAATATATACCAATAAATGTTTTTCGTATGAGGTAATATCATAGGTATATGTTCTGCTGTATCTTTTAACTATTTACTGCTTATTTTGTGAAAATTGTTAACGTGGTGAAGTTTTAACACTCACCAGTTTTTTTCTTCGTAATGCTATTGAAAGTGTTTTATATTTAATCAAGTTATTGTTTTTATATCTTTTATAATATCTTATAATTCTTTATAAATCTATGGACGTTTAACACCACCGATGTACAGTAGATTTAAATTATCTAGCATTTCTTGAAAATACTTGAAATTTATTATTCCTCAATTGTTCTAAATTTGAATTCTTTTGTTCTAAATTTGAAAATTGGTTTATACGTTACACTAGTATCTGATTTACACCAAAAATTTATAATTAAAAAAAATACTATTCACAATATGTAATTGGAATTTTAAAAAATCAATTCAAATTTACTTCTAAAACAGTGTCGAGTATCATGTAGTCTTAAATGACATCAAACCGTGGCATACAATCATTTTTGTATACTAGCTTACAAGTATTTACAAGTTTACGTGTTTTTGTATTTGTAAGAACATCTAATCTTCAAAGTACATCTGATTGGTGTTTTCTGTCACGTGATCGGATGTATATTTTTAAAGAATTTAATTTTTTTAAATAATAATAATGCTTATATTTTATAAAAATAATTTTGTGTTTTGATATCTACACGTCATGATTAATCATTAGAAACTTTTATCCAACCGATTTATTCTTAGTGGACAAAATCCTATTCCTTATGGATAATGATTTCTCAGATTTGTTTCAAGTAATTTCTCGAAAATTTTTGTCCATTTGACAGATGAACTGATCTTAGTTAGTTCTGGGCATAATCGATTGTTCTTATTTATAAAAGAACTGTAAACTTGAAGGATTTATAACTATAAAAAGGAGCACAAACTTCATGGGAATGTATTAAAATATTATATTGAATTAACGAATTTATTACATGCCAACACAAGTCAGTCAGCCCTCTCTATATTATTCAGACATGTAGCTAAACTCTCTATAGACTCCATAACGTCTACGTTTTTATTTTATTATTATAAATTTTCTTAATTTTAATTAAGTACACCTCTAATCTGCCAGTTTAATCTTCATAAATAATAATATAATTTACATTTGATTTTATTTATACGATTTTATTATATATTTAAATGGGAGAGAGTGTGGTATCTTGGTCTAAATTTATATTTTTGTGATTTTTAAAACTTTATTTTTAAAACATTTTGCTTCCTTACGAAATTAAATAAACCAAACACCTACCGATAAAAAGTTTATTTTTTATTGCTAGGTATAGACCCAAGGTACAAGATTATGATGTATTATGAATTATTCCCTAATGTATCTATGATCAATTTCACCGATAGAATCTGAAGACGGTTTCTACAAAATTATACATACTTTTCTTAGCTAAATTATTTTCAACTTTTAAGTACAATAATAATTTATGTTAATAACATGTTTTACAAATTCGATATTTCCTCATTGGTACACAAAACACAAATGTTTCCCATACAATAAAACCTTACCCATTAAAAAGTAGTTTTTATTTAAATTTTTACCACTTGTACTATGCAAAGCTACATGGTGGATTATGTTTGGTCAGTTGTACGGTATGTTGTTCGATTCAAGATACATGACGGTGGGTCTGTTTAAACGTAACTCCCTGAGCATTTTACGTAAATTCGCTCTCGATTGCTTTTCTTCTGGCAGGTAAACATTGTCTTTATACATTTGCTGTCCTATATAGATAAAATATTAATAATAACTTAAAAAAAAAAAAAACAATTCTATCTGAGGTACTACACATTACCCTATGATTTTTATATAGTTCCATATAAATAATATTTGATTTTGTTTTTTTTAATGATATCACATCAAATGATATTAAAAATCGATAAAAATATTTTATGTAATTTAACCAATTACAGATTACATTCAAACAAACAAAGTTTTTATTACTTTAGTGTGTGTACGTTTTTAGTAAATAAAAAAGTTTTATTTAGTTCTTTTATTTAGAGCATATTGTGTGTCTCTAAGTTGATAAAAATTTTATTGTTCAATATCATTTAGATTTATTATATTGAATGAAAAAAACCGATTAGTATTTCACATTAAAATTAAATTAAAGTTCACTTTTTTTTTTTGTAAAAATGTTATGGTCATTCAAACGATAACTTTCCTCCTTACGTATTATAAACATGGGCAGTAAAAAATAACCCAGTTCGTTAAATAACTGGATGAGAAAATATCGAGATACCGAAATGTTGAAAACCTTTTCCTGAATATTTGAAGATTAAAATGACGATACTTCTAAGTACCTACATAAAGTGTTTCCTTTCGTAAAGAAAGGACTGTATGGTTCTAACTATTATTGTTATCTTAAAGAAGTCTTCGAATCACGTGAGAACTAAGTAAAAACTTTTTATACCGCCACCATATGAATAGACAAAAAAAAAGTTTTTATGTAGGTTCATTTAAGACATTTGTAGTAATTTAATTTGTTTTTTTTCTCATAATCAATGAATTAATAATTCGGTTCATCAATAAAAATAAAGTCTATTAAAAATAAGGTTAATTTTTTATGCAGTTATTTAGAAAAAACATAAATTAAAATCGATTGATTTTAATTACAAAATTTTTCATCGATATATATTTCATTGAATATTTTTATTGCAATTTAAAAGGACGATGATTTGTAGTTTATAGAAATATATATTCTTCTCCTTAGTATACATTTCTGACATCGCTATCTCTATATATGATAAATGCGAAATTAAGCATGTTTGTTTGTTTGTTACGCTTTCACGCTAAAACTAGCGAATGGTTTTTAATGAAACTGCACAGCAATATAGCTGATATATCAGAATAACACATGAGATATAATTCATAAAAATATATTAATAAAAAATTTAACAACATATTTTGATTTGACATTACCATAAATTACAGATTTTTGTAAAAGTATTCATTTGACATTACCATAAATTACAGGTTCTTGTAAAAATAGTCAAATATTTCACGGCCATCTTCTTTGATATACTCAATGAATAATTACTATTATACATTTAAAAAAATAGAAAACCATATGTCTAAAACAATCCTTACCATTTTCTCGAGTGTTATAGAAAGGGGATAAGCGAGAGCAATCTTTATCAATCTCTACTTTTAAGCCCAGCGAAGCGGGTGGGTATCACTCTAGTCAGATATTAAAACATTTATATGTCAATAAAGAAATTGCTGTCTGTATTTAATATATAAAGTGAGAAAGAAGTGCGCCACCTACCAGAAGTATCTACTGTGTAGCAAAATATCTTTAGCATGTGCCGTTTCTTTATTTAACGTAGCAAATATTCATCAGAATTAATTATTACTTTATCATATTTATATTTAAAATCTAAAAAATTTATTTTTTATATTGATTGCATAAAATTATAAACAAACAAAAAATTGTACGAATATCATTAGAAACAATTTAATAATTGTTTTATACAAAACAATACTAATTGTATTTTTAATTAAACATCAAAAAGAAAAAAATTCGTAAACATGTTGAATTAAATAAACATTTTGATAATAAATAAATAAACAAACAAATGCTTTAATTTCCAAATTATTTAAATTGTTGCTTTATAGAGCTTTATAGTATGTATAGCCATATATACTTCGTATACTTATCAAGCTCATTCAACATAAATAACGCTTTGTTATGTTGAATAAAAATATAATCAATTCCACCTTGCATTCTTTTTTGATAAAATTTCAATAATTAATTTATAAAAAACTAATGATTTCTATTAATTAATAAAATTATAATTATAATCAAATTTTTCTCAAAAGTTTCGATTTTTTCGTTAAAAATTTTCGTATACTCGCAATTGCCTTCTTTAAATCATGTTTAGCTATATCTCAAGAATTCAATTCCTGTGCTTTTTTCTCTTCAAATGCAATTTGTGTTCGTATAAAATATCTAATTGTTATATACTTTATTATTTTCAGGAACATCATATCCATTAGACGCCATTGTTAAAAATGGTGGTTCCCGGGATCAACCAACAACATCTACTTTAACATTATCACCAACACGAGAAGATGATGGAGCCATATTCCGGTGTGTTGTATGGAATCGTGCAATGCCTGATGGGAAGAAACTGGAAGCAACTGTCACCTTATCTGTTAACTGTAAGTAAATGAACATTTTTCTATTTTAAAAAAAAATTTATCCGACCTTTCTCAATGAATTTAGATATATTTCTCGATAATATTATGAAATAATTGGATGTTAAATGTAGTCCAACATTTTAAGACATATTCGATAAAATTATTTTTGTCCACGAAGTGTAGATAAAAAAAAGTTTTTCTGTTTACTTTGTTCATAGAAAGACACTTTTTCATTTAAACTAAATCAGAAATTATACCACGCAAGTAAAATATGTTTAGTTTAGTTACATGCATCACAACATCTTATGGATTTAAAACGATTAAGGCTTACCTATATGTACATCAAACTTGAGTTGAAAGCATCAAACTTAAAATACATGTTCTTATAAGCTTACAAAAGATTATAAACTTTTTAGTTTATATACAATTTTTTAATCGAAATATTAAACTTTAAAAATAATAATTAATTTTTATATTGGTTTATTTAAATAACTTTTCATATATATATGTAAATAAAAATTAAATGTTTCAAAAAATTATGTTTTATTGACTTTAAAATAATAACTCATTGTTTTCTCTCATTATTTATATAATAAATTTTTTTTATAATATTTTAATATTTTTTGTTTATTACTAAAAATACTTATAATCTAGCACGTACCAAATATAATAATAAATATTATTTTTATTATAACAAATAAAAATATTTTTCTTGGGATAATTTAACTATTTTGAACTGTTTGCTTTTGAACTATTTTCGCGTAGATGACTCATTTTCTAAATGTTCTTTTTGTTTCTTTTTCAATCTCGGATGTTAAAGCACGTTTTTACAATTATATTGTTCAACAAAATAGTAGCGCAATATTCAGAGCTGCGTAAGCTAAGAAAATTCCTTCAGATATTGAAGACAAAAAAATTCTTTTTTAAATTCAATATTGCATTTTTAATATTTCAAGAATTTTTATTTCGAAAACTAAGCGCCTAGAAAAAAAAATCACAAGAGTACCTTTTTGCTTAAATCTGATAATTAAAAAAAATAATTTTTGTTTTGAAAAATTCGAAATTTTGTACTTTGCGCATCTCCTCGCCCCTTTTTTATTGATAATTTTTCTCATTAACGAAATTGACCTTTCAAATACCAAAACCCTTCTTGATACCAAATTTTATTCAAATCGGACTTAAATTGCGACCGCTAGAGAGTTTACATTTTGGACATCTGATAGGTAGAATCGATGAACATTTGAAGAAGTTTTCCCAAAATTCCACCACCAGTACAAAAGTAATAGCTTCATTCCCTTCGGCAATTCACTTAAGGTAGTACCAGCATGAAATCACTTTTCGACAGATTTGGCCGAATTTTTTTTCTCGGGTTTATAATAGCTTTATTTATGAATTCCTAAAATTTCATAATTTTTGACCGTTTAGATCGCGAGATATTTAAAGACAAAGTTCGCGATTTTGAGGGTCATGTCCCATTTAAAGCATGTAAAATGTCCGGTCTCTCCAACTATTTTTTATGATATTATTATATATTGAAGAAAAAGTAGAAAAAAATGTTTATACAATAAAATTCTAAAAAAAAAATTTAGAAATTAATTTTCACTTTCGAGATATTAATTTTGACGTAAATTGATCGAAATTGGGACGTTGGCATAATTATTTCCCATTTTAAACGGTCAAAATTTCTGAAACTTTTGTACCTCTTACTATTGTACCATTGCTTTAACATAGAAACTGCAAATACCATGCTGGTAATACCTTAAAGTAAAAAAATTCAAAACGAAACTTTTTTATTTAAAATTTATGCAATTTTTCTTCGCTGGTTGGCTTGAAAAAAAAAAACTTTTTTTTTTACCGTAGAAATTCGATATAAGTAAATTTAACAAACCTATAAACGAGTGTGACATCATGTTTACAGGATAACCTACCGTTAATCTTTTTTGGAAATTCAAAGAGTTTTTAAGTTAAAAAAGTTACTTTATGTTGATAGTAAATTGATTTTTATCATTGTAACTAACAAAAAGGTTAATGGTGTCATTCATTTCTTTAATGGTGGTATCAATTTAAACCAGTAACAAATAATATTAACTCCATAAGTTACGAAACAAACCATATTGTTTAATATATAATTTTCTAAAATATTATATTTATCAATATCAATACAAATTTAATAATAATCTTACAAAATTAACAATAGCCATTAACAAAAACTTTATAATTATTTATTCATGTTACATTGATACTTAGAACCCACATACATGCATACATACAAACATCAACCAAAAACTTTAAATTATTCCTGAAAACTTTATAATAAAAATAATATATTTGAAAACTATACGTATACAGGGTGTGGTAAGGATTAAGGTATTATTTCTATCGTATTAGAAAGAGAAAAAATATAGTTCTCTAAATAGTAGTTGTATTAGTGCAGTAAATCTGCCAACGCTTCAATGAATATTCTTAGATAATACTCATCTTTACACACATTACAGCAAGCAGCACATTGGTAAATTGAACAGCTTTGCCGCTTGTATATTTCTATTTTATTTTTTGTTTTCGTTAAAAATGGACAATTACATCCTATTTTAATTTCTTTACTAACATATAACTAGTTTTTTTTTTTTTGCAAAGTTACTTTCTCTATCAATAATGCAAACTAAAAATGTTTAAAAATGTCTTCTTAATATTATGGAATATTAACTTGAATTGATTGTTGAATCAAGAAATATTTACTTGTTTTAAGACAGCAACAAGTAAATGCGCTTTCTTCAATGCAGTATTTTGGAACTATGTTCTTTATCGCACGATATTAAATCTTTGCTGTTTGGGAGCTAAAATCAAAAATGCTGCAACAGACACCAAAAATCTGTTTATAACTGTCAATTTGTATTTTTTGTCGAAATTTTATGTTTTATAATTTAAAAAAATTTAGTTGCGAAAGTTATTAGGAGTTAAAGAAAACAAAGATTATTAATAAGAGATAATTTCCATAATAAATATCCTAATCAAACCAAACGTAATGTATTCACATATTGGGTTGACTACTAAATCAGAAGTGTGTCTTTTTTAAACTAATACTACTACAATTATTTCATACAGTAAAAAAATTAGCTATTAAATTAAATTCAAACAAGTCAAGTAAAACCAAACAAGTATTTGACTTATAAAATTAATACCTTAAATTTTCAGAAAAATAGCTTCTAAATAAAAAAAAGTAAGTGCTAGATTTATAATATACCAAGGTACGAACGGAATATAGTTCCTACCGGGTGTCCTATGACACCTCTCGGTCTTTCTTTTTCTATGTAGACTTACATCGCACATTCAGAGCAACACTACTCGACATCCGAACATCTTCCTAGAATTAACAGTTAATCCTTCAAGACTGACTTAATGCTGGCAAATTTCAATCATTCTTATTATGTTACTAAGTCATCTAAATTGATATTTACTGTTTATTTTATTACTAATTATTTTTAAACTCCGTCTGGAAACATAGAGGACACCCTATATATTTATTATTGTAAATGGAAACTAAATATGGAAAACATATTGCTGTCTCGTAAATTATTTATATCATATAGACTGACTATTAAATAAAAATATACATACTTCTTGTACACAATGGATTCGAAAACTTTATATATGAATTCTTTTTATATGGATATGTGTTTTGTGTCTACTAAATAAACGGGAATATATGTGGTGTTATTGCGCCTTTATTTTTTTATTTTTTTTTATTAGTTGTACATTGTTTGACTGAAGCCGGGCGATAAATTATTTATATGTATCATTAAATATTACAAAATTTAAAAAACCCCCGAGAAAAATTTCGGGTACGAAACTCTAAACTCGTATTTTAAATGTATCTAAGAACATCCTTCATTGAGCCTTCTCCAAACTAAACCGATTTTGAGGATCATTGACTATTTCTTAGTTGTTCCGGGTACGAAACACTAAACTCGCACCCAAAAAAAATCCAAATCGGTTCATTCGTTTAGGAGCTACGATGCCACAGACAGACAGACTTACATAGCGTTCAAACTTATAACACCCCTTTTTTTAGTTCGAGGGTTAAACATGAGAATAGGTTAAGAAACTTTTTAATATTTTCGCTAGGTTTCGTTTATGAGTTCAGGAGTGATCTTTGAAAAATGACCCTGTATTTTCTGTATTTTGTTCAATGCTTTATGTTATTTTTCGTAATATTTCGAATCATTATTCCGTCTGATTACCAAAGACGTTTTGTAATTGGGTTACTAAACTTTTCTTGATTTTTTCAAACAGTTTTTTTCAAAACTAGTGAATCATTATTGTTAAACTCAAAATAAATATAAAACTAGTGCCCAGTTCATCTTATGTTCGTAGAGATATGCAAACGTTTTTTTGTTTTTTTAAGTGTACTATAGTATTTTTTATTTATTTATTTTATAATTTTTTAAATTGAAGTAAATGTATGCGGCAACGAGAACTTAGAGGTTACTACTTATTGGTGTTATTTATGTATCGAACGTGCTTTTATTATTTATTTTGACTCTCCCAAAAATACTGACTCCATGTTACTGCATTCGTAAACATCATTTCATTTTAAGATTGTTCGATTTTCAACACAAATAATAAAATATATATTTTTTTGTAATTATATTCCAATTTTTAATCCGAAAAATGGATTGACTTTCTAATCTGGAAGCCACCCATATCAATTGGTAGAATCCCCTTCAAAACCTATTTTGTCCACATTCAGGTTTATATCGAATAGTAACGATTTAAAATTTTTTTTAGATCTTGACTCCGTTTATACTTTTGGCAAATTATTTTTTTGCTCAAGTAAATTAAAAGCAGTTTATTTTCATAAATAATATTATCCCAAATTTAGCAAGCATGAAATGTGTCTTTTTAATAACCAAATAAAAATTATTCATTGATATTCAAAGCAAAATTTTAATTAATTTTCATTTTATTCGTCTAGACAGAAATCACTTTTCTCCTGTTTGGATTAATAAAAACAGATATCGTCTCATATATCATATTTAAAATAAAATGGAAAACATTTGCAAACTAACCCAAAATTGTTTAAAATATTCGAATTAATTTACAAACAAATCTTATCGTATGTATTCACGCCATCCATGATGACTGCTGTACCTTGTCGTTGTCTTATTATACATGCATGTTTGTTTGATAATAATTTAAAATGGAGCAGTTATAGAGATAATATTTCTATTTTATTAGTATGTGATTTGGTGGAGCGAAATCATTGCGTAGCGTAGATAATACCCTAATCAGAATGTCTACTGGTCGTTAAAAGCCTGGAAATTTTCTTGATATTTAATTTTGTCTTGGAAAACCTAAAAATGTTCTTGATTTTATATGTTTTTAATAAATTTTAATTTCACTTTCAAATTTTGTCATGGTATCAAGTCTAGTTTTACATTTTCATGGGTAATATGACCAATTCGACATCAGGGCTATCACCTATTGTCTTCTTATAGGTAACAAGCAACATCTACCAAGAAACTGAGAGGTGACTTGAGATACACTATCATCAAGGTACAACAATCTACCTTGTTTTAATTAATTTTCAAACAAATCTTATACTGTGGATCACTCCATATACATATTCATTACACCCTAACAAAATAGGTCATTATAAAATCAATCGAACCATTCAAAAGGCACACCACATATTCACATGGGGGAGAAAATCGAACTCGCATAACAAGATATCCTGTGTGTATGTGTTTTCAAGTGCTATAGGCATTTTAAAATGCATCAAATATGGTTATGGTATTATAGAAAGCGGAATGATGATTTTAACATGCCCTCAAAATCATAAAATATTGATTATGTATGAGAGAATATTTTGAATATTTTATTAAGTTAAAGGATATGTGAAAATGAGCAAATAATTCTCTCTCTTCATTTTATTTTATCACACTTAGTAAGTAAAAAATTTTAGTTTAATTAATATATAATTGAAATATTATAAAATGATATATGACAGATGGGTATGATGTACCTCTGTAGACGGCCTCCAGAATGAATATTAATAACATGGACAAACCACCTCCTTAAAAAAGAAACAATAATATTGTTTTACAGAAGAATAATGTCAAAATGTTCGAACAAGTATGAATTATATGAATGAATATATGATGTCAGTAGTAATCATCATAAAATTATATGACATTTTGATTACATGACACGAATGGTTTTTTCAGGATTTTTGAATCTACGTTGTTAGTTTAATTTTCTGCTCTAAATTCTTCTTCTTGGCTCGATATTGAAACACATTTCTATATTTTAACAATCGTAAAAGTATTTGTACCTTATTATCAACTTTGATGGTTAATTTTGTTGAATGGTAAAGTTCATGAATGTAGACAAAAAGTAAGAGTAAAATTTTTCGATATCTGCCTTGGTTTTCGAAATGTGGAGAGCGAAATAATTTTAAAAAAATGTTCAATTTTCCATATTTAGAAAATTACTCCAGATATCGAAAAATTTTATTTTTACTTTTCGTCTTATACTGCCATGTTATAACATAATTCATAATCCAAATATAAAATATATTTGTTTTTTAAATTTATGTCCCAACTACTGTGCTTGTACATCTTTAATTAGTCGGGCAAAACGGATTATTTTTTCTTTCCAATAATTTATTATGTTTTAAACTTTAATTTAAATAGTTTTTTTTTAATTTCCACCAACTAGTTTTGGAGAAATTTATGAAAACATATCATCCTTTTATCATTTTCCCATAAGGCAAATGTTTCATATGCCTAATTTTAAAGTCATTTATTTATTTATTAAAATTTTCTGGATTGATTTAGCCGAACTTCAATAAAAAAAATCAAGAATTGTCCTGGCGCTCGTACATCCTTAATTGTGAAATTACCTTCTGTATTTTCAAATAAAATAACAAATTGGCCTAAATTGAGGTATATTATTACATTATCTTCCTATTAAAATAACAAACGAAGCGGTATCAATTTTATATTTGTCCTTCTCGGATTTTGTGAAAGAAGAAAGAAGAAGTCTCATTAACGCAAATTTTCTTTGAGGAAAAATTGTTATGCACTCTATGTTAACGGGCATCCAAACTAGCTGATTAGTGTTTTAAAAATACCTTGTTTTTCAAGTTATGTTAGGATTCAATAAATATGGAAGCACTGAATAATTTGATCGAAATTTTATAGGATATTATAAATTGCGAAAAATTTTGCACGACCAATTGACTTCAAATTGTGAAATATTTACGGAATCCTAGAACCGAATATTTGGTATATTGTATATCATCGAGTAACCAAACAAACATGAGACAAAAAAAAACACAAACACAGACTCACATGCATACATAACCATTCATTTTAAATACATCCCAAAAAATAATAAATAAGTAAATAAATGCAGCCATATTTACATAAAAGTTTTAAAATGATTCTCATTTTGTGTATGTTTATTATTTTATATTCGTAGCCTCTTGTAGGTAGGTATTGGATGGGTTTCTATATTCATATACATATGTGTTTTGAATATATCGTTGTCATATTCATATGGATGTGTGTACCTATACATTTTAGTGTCTATCTGTCTATCTATCTATTAGACATTACCATATAGTCATTTTCTATCTGGTACATCCATTTCCCAAAATACAGAGACGTTTGAAATTGGTGAACCCAGGATTAATGTTTATTTATTGAGACAGTTTCTAAAAGCATTATGTGTCAGTTGAAAGTTACTCACAATTCTACCTTCTAGTACAGTAAAAGATGTTACAAATAAAGAAAAAAAAAAAGAAATCGCTCGCTATTTTATTAAAACCTCATGGAATGTGTTTGTTAGCTGTCAAATATCTTTAGTAAGGCCTGCGTTAATGTTGCAAATATAGGCAACTTGAGTTACGTGCACGTTATATATGTATAATAGATAATAGTTTTCGATTATTTGACAAACATTTAACATTTACGTCGTACAAGTTGCCTGTTTACTAATTTTTTTAAGTGAACATTGACCGTTTCATTAATTAAAAATTTATTGTTTATTAACAAATATAAACATTTGTACCACTATATCATGCCTAACTAATAATATTTGACATCTAAGAAACACATTCCATGAAGTTTTAGCAAAATGAGAGCGGTTTTTTTCATTTTAGTGTACCATTATATGTAAGTTGCTAACGAGAAGATTAGTACAATACCAGCTTCTGTAGTGTGAAGTGATGATAGAAGGTAAGAGGGCAGTAAAAATCAACATTGATTTAGTATCTCACAAACTGGTTACCGTTTTTATTCTCATTAACAGAGCTCGGTTTAAGATACTATCTATGCCAAATTGCCATGCTAGCTTGCACTGTGTAAACTCGACCCAGCTTAACGTAAGTAAAATGAGGACAAATTGACAATTCGAACTGGAAATATATCCAAATTGAAATGGTAGTTAATTACAACAAATTCTTAAGTAAAAGTGTAGAGATTCTTCACTTCCACGCTAATTAGACTTTTTTCACAGGCTTCCATGCTTTTACTGTGCCCAGAACTCTCATAACTATATTACTCTTTTCAAGTATTTTAGTGTAGACTCGTTATCATAGGCGATAAAACGGAGAACCAAGACTTTTTTTACGGTCTGTAATTCTAGACAAATAGAAAGTGTGGAGATTTTGGTCCTCAAATTATAAATCAAAATCAGGTTTTGAGCTCTATGAGTTGCTGTGTTTTGATTTTAATGCTATTTTCCGGTCAAATTTTCAACGGAGAAGTGTAGTTGATGTGATTTTTATTAAAAATCTCTAAATGGGTCAAATTATCCCTTCAATAATTTCCAAACGCTATTTACATATCTATATATTACCGTATATTATTCAGTAGTCACTTGTCATTTATTTCATTCAACGTCTGTCCGTCGTATTGTCGTCTCCCGTCTCTTCTCTTCAGTTATTGTTGTTGTTTGTTATTTTTTAACAATAGAAGGAATATTAAAACAATAATGTAAATACAAAACATAACAAGAAAGCACGTCCGACTTCGTGTAGATAAACAAAACAATATTGAGATGTGAAGAATATATGTATAATGCATGCTGCATGCCTTCATATCACGGGATAACGACAATCTGTTTGACGAGGTACTCCAGCGACTTGCGTATGATAACCTTTTTCAAAACAAAATTCAAAATTAAGAAATAGATCATAAAACAAAAAAATAAATACAAATTCGAAAATATGCTATATATTATAAAAATGATAATAACTTTATTCCAAACTCTAGTAACAACAATCTTCATGAAGTTGGGACAACCGCATATTGGCTAGACATGACAGTTATGTGTTCGCAGCAACCAAATTCTATCTATAAAGCAAACTCAAATAAATATTCTTTTAATTATTTCACTTCAGTGATTTTGAATCAATTAATTCATATTAAGAAAGTATTTTTACTTTATTTAAATATGAAACGGCCAACTTCGGGGTGAGGTCATTATTTTATTCTTGTTATGATACTCTGACTGACTTTTAACAATTTTTCGCAACCCCGTAGATTTGAAGTCCGTTTACATCAAAACCCTCTTGCATTTTTTGGTTAAGCACTAGAATTTAAACAAGCTCGAAGATAATATTTAAAATATTGTTCAGGAAATCAATATCTCGCATCTTATCGATGTATACATGTCTCAAAATCAAGAAGTATATTAGGTTAAAATAAATATTTTACGAAACTCTGCAGCTACCGCGTCGAGGGAAAATAAAAATTAATAAAAAGAAAGGATAATATATTCACGCAGTTTTTGTAGAAGATGAAAGTAAGAGAGTATCAAAGAATTAGAAAAGGTGATTTCAGAATGGTATATTATCAACGCTATCCGTATGTATTTACACGAACATAGAAACCAACTTATAACCATATTCTGTACGAAATCCATAGTTGTATATAATAGAGGTACGTGTAACACATACCCCCCAGACAAGGGACATAGTTTGACAGAATGAATAATAATAATAAAAAACTTTTTATTTTTAACTCGGAATTTTTTTTACCATACATAACTACAACATCTCTCAAATCATTTTGTGTTGTGTATAATTAAGAGAAGGCGATTTAATTTGAACCTATACAACTTTTAAAGTTTTGTAAACTATAATTAAAGGGTACACACACATTTTGAAAGGGAGATGTTACATATCATTTTTGAACTATGGTTATTATGGTATGGTTATGTACTAAAAGTCAGGACCCCACATTCTTTCAAACCTTTTATAGTCAGGTTTAAGTTGATCAGAAATTTGAAAATTATAACTCAAATTTAATTGGATTACATACTTTGTTTATCAAAATTGGACAAAATTAGGAGGTGATACTTTTTGAATTTTGATGACATCGTAAAGTTTAAAAAATCGATTTTTGGGTAAAACAACCAAATTTTATCTGTGATGTTAATTTTTCACTACAATTCGCCTATGTGCTAAAAGTCTAAACCAGGACCTAGTATTCTTGAAACGTAAGATAGTAAGATTAAATTTGACCAGAAATTTGAAAAGTATGAACCAAATTTTGTAAGATTATATACTTGGTTTATCCAAATTGAATATAATTTGGAGATTATAGAACAAAATTAAATTTTTTGGATTTTTATCACGTCCTTAGTTCTAAAAATCTATTGAATTTCGAACACTGAAATATTTTAGGCAATCTTTTTGAATTTCTTTATAAATTTCAAAAAGTTGTTATTAAGGAACATTATTGAAACTTTAAAAATTCATTGATTAGTAAATCAATAAATAATGAAAAATAATATAACATTAAAATCTAAACTATGTTAAAACATCCTGTATGTTTATACAGGTGGAGTATACCATATTATATTCTCAATGGTATTTTTTTGTAATGTAAAACGTGTTTGTTTAATCAAAGAATATGAACGTACAATATTTTTGTCCTGTAGCAATCTCTCGGAAAACAACTCTTGTATTGTTTTTTTATCTACGTAAAATGGTGACAAACTAAAGAAACAAAAACACTATATAATAAGTCTTATCAATAATTTTTTTGAATTAAATAAAATGCAATTATTTTTTCTTCATTTTACTTTTCATAGCCTTTTTCAATGATGAATGAAATTATATTTCTAAAAACATGATAACATTAATTTTTTAAAGAAATTTAAAAGGGATTTTATACTTAAAAAATATGCGTACAAAAATATTATTCGGTCATCAGTTACGAAGTTTTAATGTTTATTTTAACTGAAGTCAAATATAAAAACCATTTTCACCATCATTTTATGAATAATAAATTATGCGGTTATCATAGTGGTTAACGAAAATCCACCCTATTTAAGGTTTTTTAATACGTTAAATGATATATTATTGCACCATAGAATGTGGTCAGTATTATTAATTGTAACTGAATTTTTTTCCTAAAATTTTGGAATCTAAACCTTTTAAGTAAAGTATCATCTTTATCGATCGCTAATTTTAAAACTCTTTGTTTCTGTTAGCCCAAAGTCGAGAAGCACATCTATTACTTCTTAGACAAAATTCAATCAGTATTTAATTTTAAAATAGGATAAAAATCACTTACTTAGTAGAGGTGAAGGATTTATAGGTTTCGTTATCGAAAATTCTGATAGAGTAATGATACAATTTGGAATTAATATTGAAAATTTATAGATATAAGTGTAATAAGTCACCGGTTTTTTAGCGAATTTCCGAAAGAAGTAGAACTATTGATTTTGCACTGATGAGGGAATTTTCAAAAAATTTCTTGATATGTTCACAATACGTTTATGTGTCTATAAACTCTCTAGCGGTCGCAATTTAAGTCCGATTTGAATAAAATTTGGCATCAAGAATGTTTTTGGTATTTGAAAGTTCGAAATGAAGTTAAGTTCGTTAATAACAAAAATCGAGCGAAAAACAAAGGTTGGAGAGGTCAACAATGTACAAAATTTTGAATTTTTCCAAAATAAATTTTTTTTTATATTTTGTTATCAGTTTTAAGCGACAAAGTACTCTTATTTACATACTTTTTTTAGGTGCTTAATTTTGGAAAAATTAAAAATGCAAAATTCGTTTTTAAGAAAAATGTGTCATTTTTTAATCTCTGAGGGAATTCGCTTAGCTAACGCAGCTCCCGCGCTACGAATTTTTTTCACGTTCCTTCGAAATCATAAAAGTACAAGACCCAATGTGTATGTCCTTATTTCCATTGTATTTTCCAACAAAAGGCAAACATTCAATTTAAATTCGAAACCCATATTTAGAAAGTTCTTACATACATATTTATGATAGTTGAACAATGTTCATGAATTCAATATTAATAAAAATATAAGAAAAAATTTAATATTTTATAAAATTTCTTGTATTCTTTGTCTTCTTTGTCATTTAAATTTAAAAATTTTAAAATAAAAATAAAAAAAGTTATTTAAATATTCAATGTAATAATATTTCTATATAATAACCATCAACATGAATTATATTAAATAATATAATATTGATTAGAATTTTCAACAGAATTTTCGTGATATTTTGAAGGTGGATGCTTTTTAAATTGTACAACCACGGTTTATCAATCACCGTGGCTGTCTCGGATTTAAGAAATGCGGAAATCGTAATATTTTATTATTTTAAGAAATCAAGAATAAAATACTTCGTCCTCTTACAAGACTATGTTACTGCTTTTTATATTGAAAATCGACGAAAAAGTTTCGGAACATTTAAAACCTTCAAAATAGCTTCCATTGTGATTTAAATATGATTTCGCTTTGAAGCCTATTAACTCCAGGAGATGCGAGTCAGCGGGGGAAAAATGTAAAATACAATATCCGACATTCTTTTTGGCGGGTAGTCCAATAGTGATCTTGGATTTGACCAAGAACATAACCTGAAAGCTACAGCAAGCCCATTTTTCAAATGGGAATCTCCACTTTTTATTTAAGATGTGAAAAGAGCGGAAAATTTTACGAAAAATATGATTTTGATCATGACCTTAAAGTTCATTCGAAGGTCTTAAGTTATTTTAGCAGTGGCAACCTCTGCATAACCACCATATCCGAAATCTTAGATTTAATCTTGAACATAACCTTAAAGCTACAGCTAATTAAAACTCTATTTTTCAAAGCGGGAACTCCAAGGTCAAAGATGCCAGTTCATAGAAAACTAAGGCAAAAGGGACAATCTTGGTATGGTATTTTTCATGTTTTTTTCCCGTTGACTCCATGCGATCTTCAAGGGTTTCTTACTTTTGAGACATCCTGTATACAGTCTCTTTAATTTTCGTGTATTTCTATAGCTTGATTGTAACATATTGGTTTTCCTCCTTCATAATATTTCTAATATTTTGTATCACATACATTCAATATAATTTCAAAATACGCTCTATTGCTATTATCCCCCGACTAAAACGAAGGGTATTATTACATTTATGTGTCTGCAGCATCGTTGCTCCTAACTGGATGAACCGATTTTAATTTTTTTTTTTTTGTTAGAAAGATAATTTGATCCAAATTTTTCTTATCTATATTTTAATAAAATCGATTTGTCTGTTTAGGAGAATTTATTGTAAATTTTGTTTAAAAATGCCAAGTCATATTTCGATTTATTTTTTTATGTTTTCCTCAAACTTGATTATCACATATATAGTGTTTTCCTCCTTGATAATGTTTCAAACATTTTGTATCAAATACATTCAATATACAATTACCATATTATTTTGTATAATGAATTCATTGAAAAATTACATATAATATTGGGTTTTTTAATATCATACATAAATTTATATTGACTAACCAAACATTTAAAAATAAATTCTACAAATAATAATATAAAATCGTTTTGTTGTGTTGTTGCTATTAAAACTATTGTTGGTTTTTGGTTTTTTAATAATGAACATTAATTTTCAATTACCAATAATACACAAGCACTCACACAAACTAAATAGCCTAGTAATAATGTATTTATTGGTATATATGTGTCGATATCATTAAATATTATAAATACAAAATGTAATTCATCAAACATTTTTATATTATATAGGTATTGATTTTATATATAATGGTAGACTATTCGTTTTAAAAATGGAAGGACATCATAGTTTGAGAGGTTATCGGAAAAATTGATTGTGATCAAAATTGTTCAAAAAAAAAAGAAAAAGAATCAGACGTTATTTAACAAAATAGAATTTAAAAAAACCTCTACATAGGTTTCGACCTGGGGATCATCCGCTTGAGGAGCGGGCATCGCAAATAAAAGACCACGTCCTCATTGAGAATACTATTTGTTTTTCAAGACAATAAACTAAAAAGACACTTTAGTCCGTATGCGTCGAACGTGCGAAAAATAATATAATTTCAGAAGTTTTAGAACAGCAATGAAGAAGGGTATTGAATTTCCTTAAACCTATTTTGACTAGTTTATGTACAAGGAAATGTGGTATCTTAAAATTATGTGTAAAAATTATTTAAATTTCACTTATTGTGAACTTAGCACTACACTTTTCATTATATCGTTTTTATAAAAATACATACAATCAAAGAAAAAAATAGGCAATCGGTGACCTTTTATTGAGATCGATTCTTTGACTATAAATAAAATTGAGCTTCATTGAAAAAATTTAAATGTTTTCTATAATATAATATTTCATGTTTTTTATATGGAAATCAAGCTATTATGTTCGAGTGAGTCGGATCACGTACTTTAAAGTTTGTTTAATTATAGTCTGTCTAAATAGATTAAATAGAAAGTAAATCAACTAGAAATTTTTATTTTAAAATTAAAATTTTTTTGAAACATTTATTAGAAAAATATTATAAATATTTTTGAAATTCAACTTAGTAAAATTGTGAAATCATTGAGAAATCTGCTTTGAATAGGGCTTTTCATTTACAAAATGATTCTTTTTTGTTTCGGACTGTTTTCAATTAAGTAAAGATATATCTTATATCTTCTGTCCTTGTCAAAAAGCGCTGCTTGAAAAAGATAAAATATATTTAACTTTCTTAGGTTGAATAGTTTTTTGACAACTGTCCGAAACAAAAGCAAATCGATGAAAAGGTCCATTGCTAAAGAGTGTTTTGACAATTAAAAACAGTATTATGAATGCTTAGTAACGTAGTTGTTGTACAAATTGTAATACATTTAAGGGATCTTTTAAGTTTTTTCGCCAAAAATCGACTTTTTCTTACTCATTCTGAACTGATTTTTATTACGCGCGTTTAATAACACGCGTTAGTTTTGATTCGGTATTTATAAAGTTATTTATAACTTATAGTAAGACTTTTGTTTTATAATTTTTGGAATATAAGTATTCTAAACATACAAGATATATAGTACAATAGTTTAAAAAAAAAAGTCTAATATTTGCTTCTTTTATTTAAACTGAAAAGATCCCTTTAATAGGAATAACTGTAGCATGGATACTTGTGTTCAATTATTACATATTATATGAACAAATTTAATTACATTAAAAAGAACGATGATATGCGACTACATTACTACACAACAACTATGGTCTCTATTTACATAAAACATACATATTTCACTTGATGAAAACTTTGTAGTAATAAATATAAGGCCCGGCGCCATACTTGCTAATTATTTAAGAGCGGAAACTTGAAATTTTTGAGGCTTTGGCAGAAGACTTGGGAAGATAAATAAATAAAAAATAAATATTTGAGTCATACTGAGTGGAAAGATGGTACTGGCATCTCATGTATCCTAAAGAAAAAATGGATTAATATAGATGGGACGCGGGTAGTAGCACTTTTTAAGCGAGTAATTAGTAGTTTGATTAGGTGCTTAGTAAATTAACTGAAAGTTCACTTCAGCTTATAATTCTACCATATTTTCCAAAAGCAAAGTAGGACATCTTGAAAATTTGCATCTTTTATCTGTTTTTTGAATATCGTCCTAAATATTCATCAATTTTAATGTGGCTCTACAATTAAGTTTCCAGATACCATAAGAGAAAAGTCTCCGAGTATGAAAATTTTTTAGAGGGAGAAGCTATTAGGCACGACTTTGTCAATAGCCTGTTAAATTTTCAAACGTTGTGAAATAACTGTCAAATTCATTGTCTGGCTCTAAACTTGCTATTTTAAAGGTATTCAAACCGCTCCACGAGAAAGGATTATTTTAATGACTAAAATGAATAAAAAACTGTTTTCCTACTTTTCTATTTAATAAAAGTTATTATTTTGCTACTTACAAAAATAATTTTTATAAGTAAGAAACAAATTATTATAAATATATAAAATTTTTTCGAAAAAAAAAAAAAAAAAATTATTTTAATTTTTTTTAAGTAATTTTATTTCGTATATTATTATTGTCTGAAAAGTTAATTATCATTAAAAAAAGAATATAATAATGTTAAAATCAATATAATTAAAATGAAATAGGACGCCTGTTGAAAAGTCAATGCTATTATTAATCTTTAGCTCGCTTGCTGGATTTCATTTCTTCACCCTTTTTCTTACCTTGGAAGGACGTGAACGTTTTGTTTTATTTCACGTATTTGACGTGGGTTTTATTTCTTTTCCCACTTTTGATTAAATTAAAATGGTTTTTTCATGAAACATAATAGTGTAAAGCTATATTAATCTTGTAGGACATTTGAAAAAAAAAACAATCTCATTTTTTAACTTTATGGAGAATCTGAATGATCGGATAGTCAATAAAAAAATTAGTAATAAAAAAAAAAAAAATGTTTGTATTTGTTGAATAAATTTATAAAGTAATTTTGATACCACTTCACATATTGAATTTTTATGAATTGTATCGATAGGTAATTATGAAAAAACAAAAAAAGTTTTAGACACAGTATCATTATTTTTCAATATGTTTTTAATTATGGTCGATTAATATGCTGAAGATGTTCTTGCGTACTTTTTGTATATGAATACAAAATATTGTTTTGTACGGTTTTATTTTTATTAAAATTATTTTTTAAGTAGTCAAGAAATTTGTATGGTTTACTGAAAAGTATTTAAAAAACAAAAATGTGGGAAGCCAAGTAGTTATAAAAATAATAAATATAACATGTATTCGTTCATGTAGAACGTAGAACGTTTTTAGCGCCGTTAGCAAAACTTCTTATAACTTTAGCTTATTTGATTTTCCACACAATTATTGCGTCTCTTATGCAATAATATTAATAAATTATATGATTGTTTAAAAATGCAGGCAATATTATAACATTAATGATCCAAACATTTTGTGAAAACTCTACGAATGAGAAGATGATAATGTTTTCGAAAAATACGTATAATACGTACTTTTTTAATGATCAGTGCGGAATTTCGAAGGTTGATATTTTAAGGAAATTAATTTATAAACCAAAATTGCTGCAATACAATGAAATTTATTTTAAATTGGCCTCTTTGATTATTTTTGGAGCGAAATACGCGTAAAGATTTTCCTTCAGTGGATTTAATGTTATGATTTGTTTATTAATTCCCGATAATCTATATATTGTTGGGTTTAAATAGGTAATCCATTGATTATATCGGCTTTATATGTATTCAACAATAATCCTATCTGTAAGTTCCTTTATAACTGTGGTATTTAATCATTGGAAAAATTTCTTTTAAATCGGAAAATCACAAAATTTTCTTTCTTTTGAACTTCCTTCTTTCTTGAATAAAGCATTGAGACCATTAACTAAAGAAATTTCAACTTGTTATTAGAACATCAACATCTCACTAAGCACATTTACTTCAATTAAGTTTTTTTTTTACAATTTTCGAACCTTCAACAAAAGTTTGATTCATAAATATTTTGATTCAAGCTTCGTATCAAAATGGTTCGAGACTTGTCGGTGAGAAAAATTTAAAGCAGTAATCTTAGATGAAATGATTCAATTCATAATCATTTCCACTCAATTAACATCGTATATATAATTTCTCTAGTCTTGTTTTCTGTCACGTGGCGATATCATGCTTATTCCCTTGTCAAATGCTATGACTTCCCCATTCTAAACCTTATCGTGTTAGCTAAAGACTCAAGATCTAAAAATGTGTTGGAATATACAGGTTAGAGAAATAATATTAAGATTAATTTTGTTCATTATGTAATTTGTATATCATATCTGTGATAAAATTGCCTATAAATAAAAAGAAAGTAAATTACTAACTATATATTATTTCTTTCAGTATTCCGCAAGGGTTGAGCAAATATTTTATGTTAATTTAAACTTAGGAAAACGGTCCTTTCCCGTAGGTTAAAGCACTTTTAATAATATTAAATTATATAAACAAATTTTAAAGTAAAAACTTACAGCGTTGTCTTATTTTATACATCTTAAAAAAGAAAATTTCCATTTTAAACAAAGCAAAAAAAAAAAAACTATACAGACAGCCAACAAAATAAAAATCATTTAGTAGTGTTTTCTTCTACTTTACTGACTATTGTTGTTTATTATTGTTGTTCTTGTTTTTAGATACTAAAACACTAAGATTGTGTGCTATGTAACTGGTTATACATGAATGTATAACCATTTTCATAGTAAAGTAAAGTGGTTACATTTGAATAAACAAGAAAATTTTTGCTATTACAACAATAACTACTATACGATATAAGTTATTTTTCTTTTCCTATTTAAAGGGTGATCCGATAAGAGTTATACATTTTAAATGGGAGAGAAAATGATTTGAGAATGCATAATGATTTTTAAAATGAAAGCTTTTTTATTCTGACAAAAGTTTAAGCGACATGATAAGCTCGTAACAATTAAATACAAGACTAATAGAGCTAATAACCTCTGAAGATAACTTCCTAGATTTCTAGGTTCCTTTATTTTATTTTTTAGTTTAGTTTATATTTTAATAAAGATAGTTTTGAATTAAAAAAATTGATTTACAAGCGATCAACTGAAGTTAAGCAACCTTGCGGGCACATACGGTACCGATCTAAAACCGGCTGAGAGCATTATGAGCTGTTGCCTTTTTACTATTTATAATAGTTTCTTAAACATGAAATATCATAACGTTTTGCTTTTATTTCAAATGAAATATGTATAAACCCAATTTGATCATTCTGTATTAGTACC
This sequence comes from Chrysoperla carnea, assembly GCF_905475395.1. Taxonomy (NCBI): domain Eukaryota; kingdom Metazoa; phylum Arthropoda; class Insecta; order Neuroptera; family Chrysopidae; genus Chrysoperla; species Chrysoperla carnea. The sequence goes on from NC_058339.1 coordinate 83,760,999, forward strand.
AACTATTTTCTTGTATGTACGTTTCGTATCTCAATTGCATTTCAAATGTTGTAAAAACAATTGAATTCGATATATATTATTTTATTGAAGTATAAGTCATCATCAGTTGGATGAGTTTTATTTTGTGTATAAAAATTTGTATAAATCCCTGCAAGTTATTGAAATTGGAATACGGATGAAATTAAATGTAAAATATATTATATTATTTCATCCTAGTTTTGATGGTAATGGACCTTGCAATATTTATGAATAAATCAATTTTTTGCAAGAATACTGTAAAAATTTTGTGAGCATTAACTTCTTGGGTGTTTGTTTGACCGCTATGTGTTTGGTCTGTCTGTCTGTCTTTGGCATCGTAGCGCCTAGATGAATGAGGTGATGAGGCGAAAAAGGAAGCAATGATTTTTAAAATCGGTTCAGTTTGGAGAAGGCTCTAAGGAAATAGTTATTGTAATGGAGAATGTTCTTATATATGTTTCAAGTGCGAGTTCCGTACCCGAAAAATTTGTCAGGTGTTTTTAAATTTTGTAAATTTCGCTTGTTGGTGTTTACTTGAACGATCTTGACGGTATTCACATCAATTGTTAGAATTATCTCAAAAAACTTTTCTAATATACTCCAATAATTTTCATTCACGTTTTCTAATTACTCCGAAATTAACGATTTAAAATATTTTCCCCTTAGCGCTATTAATGCCAATATAAAAGTGGAAAGTGCTTGACAATGAAAGTGCATTTGTGGTAATTATTAAACTTTAATTTAAAATCTATTCGATAAATAGTCGAGAGTTTGATTTACCTACACTTTTGCTTAATTGTATGCCTCGCTCTAAAATATGTATAAATTCTACACCCGCGCCATTTAGAAGTTTTGTTTTAGTTTTGTTTAAAAAAATTATCTTTATTTACCGAAGTAGACATTTCTGAGAATTATTGGAGTAAGACTATAAATATTTTTTGGAGTAATTCTGACAATTAATGTGTCATCGGACCCACTTTTCACGACAAACATTGGTCTATTATAATTAGATAAATAAATAAATTAAAATATTATTTCAATGTACTGCATATGTTGTCGACTTTATAAATAGAATATCATTTCATTATATATAAAATGTAAAATTCACTTTATACACAATATAATACCTCGTTATTATATCATATTTATGATATAACACTCAAACTATAATATTCTAATTCTATATTCACACAGAAATTTTAAACAAGAAACATACTTTTATACTCTTTTTTAAAAAGAAATGTAATTGTATAAATTAAAGAATAATAATAAATGAGGGTCTAATTAGATTTTTATAATATATATTTAAGTTTTTACATATTTATACATAAAAAAGTGTAGAATATAGAAGTGTTTTGTTGGTACATTGTTAAGGTTATACGATATTACAACATCACAATTCTAGATTTCCTGGTTACAGAACATGTTCTACTTCTTGAACAGGAACATATTTTTTAGATTGTGAATAAAGTCTTGCATAGAAATACAGTAAAGAAAAGTCCTAGCAGCAAGAAAATATGTACTTATTTTCTTGAAGAAAGTATTGAGATCGTTGACTGAAGAAATATTTACGTATTATGACAACATTAAAAGCTCAGTAAATCCGTTTTAGATCCAATAATTTTTGGAGTACTATGTAAAAGTTTTAATAACATTTGAGATAACTATTATTAATAATTGTTTTTTGCCAAAATTATTTTGATTTCCAAAATTAATTTAATAAGTAATTTTAAGAATGTTTTTGTAAATATTAATATTTTTTTTTTCTTTTCAGGTAAGTAATCAAAAGTTTGATATATTCGATCGTCAGGTTTGATTTCCAAATACGAAAATGAAAATAACTCATCAGGTTTGAATATTTTGTATTTTTTTTCACAATTGTAATCTTTTTGGATCTTTCGACTTTATTAAAATCTGGTTTAGCTTTTGAAAAATTAACAAAATTATTTTTTCTAGTTATTGCTAGGAGAAATAAACCATTTTTTTTATTACAAATATAACCGGATCTTCCACTATTATTGCAAAAACCAAGAGTTTTTTTTAAATATTGTAATACTTCAAAAAACATTGATCCTTTTCGAACAACCTTAATATAATTATATACAAGGAATTGTTTTAATTGCAACGTTAAGATATAGAATTTTATTTTGCATATAAAAACGGTTAGATTTTTTTTATATGTAATTAAAATATATATTATTCACTTTTTATTTTTTTAAATACTAATTTTTATTATTCCTTTTAGCTTCGTTTCTTTATTTAGTTTTATTTCTTTTATTTATATTTTGTTGTTAGTTTCAAAGATATAAAACAGTCATTTCAGTGCAAAATCTTACTTAAGTTTTTTTTTTCTTCTTAAACTAAAGTTTTTTTTTGTACATAGTCGTTAAATTCACAAATACATGTTAATGCTGTGACGTCATAAGTACTTAATTTACATGTGTAAAAATTGTTTTGTTAATTTTTGTCTTTTAAGGTTGATGCCCTCTGGTGAAATCAAAATATATTTTATAAAAATTCGTGACTAATAAGTTTTAATGTATCGATTTCTTTTCTTGTATCTTAGGGTGGAATAATAATAGGCTTTATTACGAAATATTTAAATTTTTTCTTATTTTTAATATTCAATTTGCAGAAAGGAACTTTTGTCTTGCGACAACCGATAGCTTAGACTAGAACCATGATAAAAGACTCAAGCTGGAGTTTCAAAAGGCCAAGAATAAAAACAGAGATATTAAGAAACCGAAGTAATTTACGAGAGTACTGTTAAAATGTTCGAATGAACTGTCTAATTAATTTAAAGTCGTATCGTACCCAAATTTTCGGCTGTTTTAAAGTAAATAAACTACAGTGAAAAAACATTTAGTTGAAAGCCCTCCGATAAATATATATTTATAAGCAATAGATTTAATAGATTTGAAATTAATATTCCAGTTTAGATGATAGATAACAAAAGCCATTATCCATCAATATAAAACGTCACTATAAATATATATCTCATGAACCGCCATATTTGATTATTTTTGACGTCAATTATATATCAAATGCAATCTGTATAAATATATAATATATATAAATACTAATTACAACGATGCATATAATGAAAATGCATTTATTTATTAATCATTTTATTATATACCTATTTATAAATTAGATAGATATATATGGGTAATAATCATGTAAATTCTATGTGCTCTGTTCAAAACCTCCCAACCTCATTTCTTCCAGGCTCAATTTCATGTTTTTGATTAATATGAACTTCTAAATCATGGCAAATTGTCGTGTTTATTTCCAAAACCATGCATAATTTAAAACATTTCGACCCCTATTTTTTACCTTTAAAAATTTTTAAAAATACTCAAAATTGATTTTTTTAAATTCAAGGCACAGACAATAGAGAGATTTATAAAGAAGATTCCCACCAAAGAAAGAAATCGGCCGAGTAGAACTTAAGATATCATGTCAACCACCTCGAAAAATATAGTTTCAAGAAAAACTTGTTTTAAGTTTGAAAGCAATTACCGAGCTATTTTGCCTTCTTTTCAAACAGCAAAAGCTCTCGGTTCAGAGCGATCTATTCGAATTTCGTTACCAGAAAATCTGTTGTGTCTCCGAAAATAATTCGAATTTTGAACAATCCATTTAAGGACAAATCCTTAAGGGTCTAATTTTTAAAAATATGCACACAAAAATCGATTTTTTCAAATTTCTTGATCAGAATATGACCTTAAAATTACTATTCATTTTTTAGTGCAATAAAGTCGCTCTATTAGCTCAGTTGGTTAAGGCGTAATGGGTTCGATTCCCGCTGCAGCAAAAAATTAATTTATTTACTCGTTGTAATGGGCTGGTGTAGTGCATGGTATATGCATGATTAACGTGCACTCAGCCTTGGAATTGAGGAGCTGGTAAATGAAATTATTAGCGGAAAAGTGGTAAAACACATATATGGTATCACAATGGGCTCTATAGCCTAAGTGTGTCTTTCGTGGACAGCCAATATAACCTAACCTAGTGCAACTAAGCGTTCTTGTTTTAGCTTTTTAAACTTTAAATTATTGTTTTCTTAAAAATGAATCATTATTTTAATTGAAAGTTGTACCTAGAGAAATTGCAGAAAGTAAATTATTTAGTACGATGACAAAATTTTATAGAATTTTTACTTAAATTCGACTTTGTTTTTGATTGCTCTCTTAATTTCTCAACGAATTCCAACTGGTTTATAAATATATAACCAAAAGATAATCAACATAGTGTACCATCATAGAACACTGCTTATATTTCAAATACTAATGGATGACATGCAATAATATACCAAACATCATGGTTCTATCCATATAAATATAGAACCATACATGATGGTTCTACATTGTACTTCCCAAGTAATATGTTGTGAAGTAACTGTGTAAAATTTAATTAAATTAGTAAACATGATCTTGGTTATATATATGTATAAAGTTGGGTGTACATATGTACAGGATGTTCCAATCTGCAGCTTAGTATCTTTTAAAATATAACCTATTATTATAATTCATAGATATTTAAATATGACACATCCTGTGATTGCAAAAATTTAAAAAAAAAAATAGTTATTTGATGTAAGTTAATAAAAATTTCCAATTTTTGTTATTTTGTTTCTAAGGTGTTAATGAATGATCCTTTTTTTATACGTCTAAAATTAATATCGATTCTCTGAACGGTTTAGAAGAAATTAACTGTCAAAAAGTCAGTTTTTAAATAAGTATACACATTACTCATAAACATAGAGAATCGATATGAATTTTTCACAAAAGAAATGTTGATTAATTGATAAATAAAATGAAAAATTTTTTTTTATCATTTTCATTTCAATTTTTTAAGGTGTTTCGATACCGTAAATTCAAAATGATACAAAATATTTGAAATTTTATTTATCAATTAATCGTTCTTTTATACGTCTTTTGTGAGAAATTCATATTAATTCTCGTTACGGTTTAGGAGAAATTTACTATCAAAGTCAGTGTCTTTACCAAAAAAAAATTTTCATTTTTCTGCACAGTTCTTAATTTTGGTATGATTTTGAAGCTTAAAACTTGAGAAATATGGATAAAAGCTTCTTATGTAAATGTAAAACATTTTTAAAAGCACTTATTGGCTTTTTCACTTTTTTTTAAGCACTTAAAGTACGGATATCGACTAGATATTTTTACAAAAGGTGTATTAAAAATACTCATTAACTGAAACACAAATTTCAGTTTTTTTGGTAACACTTTCGTTTTCGAAGCTTAAAGGAAATGATTTCGATAAAAATGGCTTACCTAGGCAAAACTTTGGTAAACAAAAAACAGCGATTTTATGCAAAGATGGGGGTTCGTATTTTTGACATGGCACTGAAATTTTAATTGTAAAATCCAATGCGCCAACCAACGTTAATAAAGCCTATATTTAAACTATTTGGACACTCTGTAAATACAAAATTGTGTATTCTATATAATAATGAAAAGAAAAAGAGCTAATTGATTGAGGCTGTCATTGTTTATGTAATGTTTACTATGCATCATGACGATGTAATGGATCTTTATATTATAGAGAGACTGTATGGAGTTGAGTTTGAGTTAAGTCGAGTGAGTCCTGGTGGTAGATACTCACTACTACTTATTTTACTCGTCTGGGTACTCACTTTAGTGTATAAAGCTATTAAAAATATTATATACATTTTGTAGTATAATTATCTTTGAAAATAAATGTGTTCATATATACTTTGTGTATTAAAAAGGAGTTAAGTATCGAATGTAACCAGTTTTATGTGTGGGTTTTTAAAGGATATCGTGCTGATCAAATTTCACAATTTGTTTTTATTTTTTGTTTGTTAGATAATTATCATGTATTAAAACATTTTAAATTCGAGAAAATGTAATTTAAATTAAAAATCGATATTGTCTATGAAACATTAAACCCGTGCCACAAGAGATAGGAGATACAAGACGAGACGTAAATCAATGAGCGAGAAAGGAGATTAAAATTGGGATTATTTCGGATATTCTCTTAAAAAACTATTGGATTGAAGTAAACGTGTTAAGTTGGTTACTGATGTTTGTATAGGTTAGGTTATATTGGCTGTCGACGAAGGAGACACTTAGGCTATAGAGCCCATTGTGATACCAGATGTGTTTTACCACCTTTCCGCTGATAATTTCATTTATCAGCTCCTCAATTTCAGAGGCTGAGTGCACCTCCTTCATGCATATACCATGCACTACACCAGCCCATCACAATTACTAATTAACTTACTAAGCATACGCTACCCTAAGCATACCGCGTACGGAATTGCTTATGCCTTAACCAACTGAGCTAATAGGGAGACTTGTGTTTGTATAGCAAGTAAATATTTCTTGAGTCATTGATCTTAACAATTATTTCAAGAAAATAAGTATTCGACTGTTAAAAAATTTTCTTGAAAAAGAAAAACACTCACAAGTATTTATTTTGTTTTTCAATGTACACTTAGAAATAATTTCTTTCTAATTTCCAAAAAATCTTCAACTTTAGAAAGGAGACAAAAGAAAATGATTGAAAACTTCTAAAAATTGATGATACAATTAAATACTTTGCTGGAAAGCTTCTTTTAAGAAATCTACTCGAAAACCTTTCTAAATATTTCTCTTTTGAATAAATTTTTTTCAATTAGAAAAAAAAAAAGTTCTGACGTTAATCAGGAAAATCTTGACAGTTTTATTGTAGTCACTTTTCATATTCTCTGATTACAATTATAAGAATGAAAAATCAGATTAATTTATTATTTTACAGTTAATTAACGTAAATTGAATCACTGAGATTGTCACGCAATTACAATTCCTTACAAATAATAAATTGTAAAAATATACACTATAAATTACATTTGTTGTTAAATATATTTAATTAAAGTAAATTTATTTCATACATGTATGCAATTGTAATAAATAATAATAAAGGAAATATAGTCGAACTTCGATAAACTCGGGGAAAAAAGTGTCCAGCTAAAGTGTAGCACAGCTAGATGGTAAGTAGGTTGAAGGATTGGTTCGTCAGTGACGATACTCGCACGGAGGTCTGAGACTCAAAGTTAAAACCTTTTAAGAATTTCCTTTGTCACCGAAAATCTTTCCAAAATATATCGAGCTTCAAATAGGATTTTAGCTGAAACCATAGAAAATATTCGATCAAGTGTCAAAATAATACGATTTTTGAATTTTTTGGTTCAAAATTACTCTATAAACTATTTATCAAATTTTGACACTAAAAAATTTTTTTTTTTTTTTAAATTGAGACAATTTTTGTGTTTCCCTTATTTGGATAATAATAAATAAGATAATTTTAACCCAAAAATTACAAAAATTGGCTTTATATAAAGATTGTTTAGTTTCTCAAATATCGTCCAAAATTCAATACAAAGAGCGATTTTTCGGTTCGTTTTCAAGCAATGTCTTAGAAAAAAATTGCCTAGTAATTAAATGAAGTGAATTTTCGTATGTTTTGGATCCTAGTTACCCTGAAAAATCTCAAGTCAATAAATAAAATCATAAAAATGATGAGAAATATCACTTCGATAAAAGTGACATGGTGACATACTTCTATGATATAATTCGAAATATTCTTGATTATCTTTCGATCGAAGTTTAACTGTAATAGTAATCACATAAACACAATTTGAAATAATTTTCTAAATGAATAGATTTTATAAAAATGATAAAAAGTATTTCAAAACAGCGGTTGTATGTGTACTTCATATATTACAAAGTATTTAATATCTTGAACAGATCTCTCTCTAGTTATTGAAGGAGTAATAATGCTCGTATAGTGTTGCTCCTACAGATATTCCTACACAGATATAAAATATAATCCAAACAAAAAGAAAACATTTTTATGTTAAGAGTTTAATACAAAACCATCATCATATTATCAGTACGAGATCCCATTACATGCACGTATTATATACGTAAAGTCGTAATGTACGTTAGAAAAGTCGAACTCGATGAGAAAAGTACAGAAAAATCTTGTTAGAAAACATTATATTATTGTAAAAGTTTCCCTTGGTCACAAATAATAACAAAACAATGTTTGTTGTCAGTTATTGTTTAAGTATCTACAACAAACCCTCTAGCAAAAAGTTCCCCAAGTACATACTACTCTCTTTTCTATATTTGTTACGCTATGCCTGAAAGGACTTTCTTATATTCACTCCGAAATAAATCAAAATAAATAATTGGAACTATGTTCCTTATCGTTTGCTGGTTGGGAAGTATAGTCAAAAAATGTGCAACAAAAAAAAACCACACTAAAAAACGACTATTTTAATCTAAATTACCTACGAAACTAAAACTTTTTCAATTGATTCAGCTTGCCATGAATTTCGAGGAAATGGAAAAATATTATTATAATTCTCAATTTGAATTTTTTTTACAAAATTATATGTTTTATCATTTAAAAAAATTGGATTGTGGAAGTTATCAGAAGTTAAAGATAACAGAGATAATTTAAAGTAATTACAATGAAATTTTTATGTTATGTCATAATAAATATCCTGATCAAACCAAACGTAATGTACGCACATATTGGGTTGACTACTAAATCAGAAATATGTATTTTTTAAACTTAATATACCTAATACAATTAATTCATACAGTAAAAACTAAAAGTAGCTATAAAATTAAATTCTTTAAAGAATCAAACAAGTATTTGACTTCTAAAATTAATACCTTAATCTTGTAAATAAAAAAAGTAAGTGCGTCACCAAGGTTGAAAAGGAATATAGCTCAGTACCTAGGGGGTGTCCCACGATACCTCTCGTTCCTTTTTAATTATATGGAAATCTTTCAATGTGTGTACAGTTAAAACTTCTTTTAAAAAATATGTTTGCCTGTGTATGATTCAATTTTTGACATGTGAAAAATATACATTAACTTAAGTCTTGCTCTTTTAATTTACAGTTTTTTTTGCTCGCTCTGAAAAGAATACCCTACTTACGACATTTTTCGCTCCCCCTCACTTTCCATTCCGTTAAAATATCTCTCGAAAATGATATTGTTTGTTTGTATATACATCTAATATAATTCATTGTTAGATTGTTTAGATGAGTATAATGACTTGTCAGGACACTATTGATGTGTTCTCCTAAGATCATATCCAACACAGCTTGTTTAATGCTGCTTTATGTATGTGTATTGTTGTCTCAGAACAAATATCAAATGAGTAATGTAAATAAAAGATTGGAAAATAAATATATACTTTTATACACTTTTTGTGCTTATTTTTGTAGGGTAAAACTTACTTTACTTTTTCCTGTTTGTTACATTTTATTTGTTAATATAAAAAATATTTTACTCTTTATATAGATATTAATATTTACTGAATGAAATCAAAAACCCACTTTTGTATAAAAAAAAATGTTTCCATTTTTGTGTCATGAATATTGATTGAGTTTTTTTTAATTGTCGTTTGATTTCATTTATTATTCACACGAGTCTTAGTTTATGCAATAGTTTGGGAATTGATTTATTTCTGAAAAATATAATGTGACACAAACAGAATTTCAAATTGACAAGGATTAAAAAAATTAAAAGTGAACCTTTTTACATTTTCAAAAAATGGTAGTTGTGTAAAATTTACATTTATTCTTTTTTACTTTTATTCTTATGGGAAAATAATTGAATGACTAAAATATTTTGCCGCGAAAAATGTAGGAATGTGCATTGAAAGCGCGCCAGACACTTCCACCAAAAAGTTCTATGCTCTTTAAATTACTCGTAATGGTGCAATATACGAAAATACATCCGCCATGTTATACTTTTAAGATGAAATTATACAAGTAAAACTTAAAAAAAACTCTTGACAAATACCGGGTTTTCTTTGTAACTCTCCCCAAACTGAGCCGATTTCCTTGAAAAAAGATAAGAACGTTCTAGATTAAATTACCTTTCAAACAAAAACAAATCAAAATCGGTTCATCCGTGTAGGATCTGCGATGCCATAGACAGACAGTTACACGCAGCGGTCAAACTTATAACACCACTCATTGTGTCGGGGTATAAAAACAAGTCGATTAGTTCCTCTTTTTTTTTAGCAAATATTTAAACAAATAAAGAAAAAATTTCTTCATATCACCAAACATAAATTTTTTCATAAACAAGCACATACAAATTCAATGTCAACTTTCAACAACTTCAAAATATAATAATGATGAAAAGTTTATAAAAAAATTTTCTTTTCTTTAGTTTTTCTCGAGTACCTAGATACCTATACCATCGTAATTTTTTATCAGTTATAAAAAAAAAAATGTAAATGTTGTTTTCTTCGTAAATAAAAATAACATTATGTGTATGAAATGACCGGTGAAGTTTTTTTTGGCAAACTGCCATTAAGATTAAAATTCAAGTGTATTATAGGTTTCCTCGATGGAAAATTTTTTTTCTTCTATAAAGAGAAAATTCTCATTTGGTTATTACCTACAATATCTAGAATTTTTTTTTTTCATATTGATAATAGAATATTGTTATGACGCATGTTTTGAGAGAAAATCTATAAAAAGTAGTATTTAATTTTCTCGAGAAAATAAATGAGACGATATATTTTTTAAAACAAAAATAGTTTTGGTCTGATGATAATCCAGTTATTTTACCCTTGAAATTATTCTTATCGAAATTTTAAGTTTTTGAATAAAAAAACTTTTTTAAAATTGTTATCTCCGTGTACATTTTATAATTGTTTTTGATATGTAAGTTGCCGTGTTATTCTAATTCCACGTAGTTAAATGGATAAGGGGGTATGAGGTCAAAAACTCTCTGTATGCGTCATTATCACCAATAAAAATCCTCATACTGGGGTTTTTCCAAATTTATTATGATACTTTGTGAGCGACAAAATTTGTAGTTAGTATTTTTTTTTAAATGTTTTTTAATTTTACTATTATTTGCAGAATTCAAATATTTCTCAATGCATTTTTATAGAAAAAAATTAATAATTCATAGCATATTTATTTAACACAAATAAATAATTCAGGGTAACCTCGTGATTTAATTTAAAATAAATTCAATTTATTTTTTTATTTAAACTAATAATTTAATAAATAATAGATTTTAAATTACTTTCACTTTTATTTCACAAAAAAAAGATCAAATTTTTTTTGTCGATTAATAAAATTGATTTTAACAAATATCATTCAAATATGATTGGCATACAATATTTTTAATTTAAGATAATTTAAGGTTTTTTTATTTTAAAACTCGCCTGAATGACATTTAACCCAATATTTTATGGATACCGATTTAGTTTGCATTTTCTCCAAGGTCCTTTAAATAAAAGAGAAGAAGGATTTCTTGAACGAAGAATAATTTTGATATTTAATAGGATGAAAAAATAGGAGCGAGAGAGAAAATTTTACATTTCTAATTTTAGTATAAGTAAAATAAAAGTTTTCCCCCGATTTTACTCGACAAATTTAAATATATTCGCCCTCTTAATGATCCCCAAAAAAATTGTATACCTATATAATTCTCTCTGCCTATAGAAAATAAAATTATTCTTCATTTCCATTTTATATAATAATGTCAACTTAATCTGATTTCCTTAAAAATTTTTAATTGAATACAATCCATTATAATTAAAAAACGTAGTTATAATATACACAGCAGTCAGTCAGTATATTGTAGACATTTCTACCTGAATGACAATAGAACGGAGGTAGATAAATTTTAGGTAGGTGTATAAGTCTATAAGGAACGAAAGACACCCCCAAAGAAAATAACAAATGACATACACAAGTCCAAACATTATATTTTATACCATAATTATCCATCATTTTACCTACATGGTAACAAGGTTTACCTCATACTTATGAATAAATTTTTTATTTTATATTGTATGCAAAATCAACCCCAAAACATGTATTTACAGTTCAAGCCATTTATAAAATGCAAAAATTCTCTTTCTGCGCAACCTTTCAAATTTTCTTAGGCGAAACAGGTAGTATATCATTAATTATGATATTAGATTGCATTGTAGGATTTTCTATGTTATTAGTTACTAAAGATAGTATGATCACTTGCAATATAATTAAATCGTTAATTATAGTAAATTCTCCTTTCTATAACCATGCAATGTGGTCATTTTAGAAATATTTCTTGCAATATTGATACTCATTCTTTCCAATGTTTTTGTTGTTTTCGACTTATTCTCTTATACGATTACGAACTTTAAATAGAGAAGTTACATTGATTTTTTGTTTTGCCACAAATTCATATATAAACGAAAGAATAATTCATCTAGATAAAGTATATTTAAGTAACTTTTTTTTAAAATTAATAATTCCACATTTTTATGTATTATTAATAAAAAATAGTTATATTTTTGAATAAAAAGCGGTAATTTACACTCGTTAACGGTAATTGACAGCGAGCCAATCGGAATCAGGCTAAATTTACATTTTTTATTCGATTTTTTTTTCTATGAAAAATTACGTTTAAATATATTGAAGCGAAGTTTAGAAACAAACCATTTATAATTCTGCTTGATATTTTATTATTTCTTCGTGCGGTAGCGCTGCTAAAACGATGTGTTGACGTCACTGGCGTTTGAGTTTATAGTTTAGAAAAACTATTTTCAATTTTCGAATTTGTTTTTGTAAACTTTCGAAATAAAAATTAAATTAAAAAAACATTCAAATTCTCTATAATAATCAAGTCACTGCAGATAACAAATCTGTACGGATTCCAAAACTGTCGCTACTAGAATCAATATAGGCTCAATAAAATTCCTAAAATATGCCCAACACGCTGTTGATTGCATTCTTAACAAAACATACTTAACAAAAATTTTTATTTGACACAATAATTAAATATGCTCAATAGTGTTAAATTCTTTAGCCGAGAGTGAATCACTTGATTGAATAGTTTTGTTAGTTCGTGGCCAAAATTTATTTACTTAGTTCAAGGGTATTGTTTTCTTGGGCTGAAAAGACAAAGTGATTTCAAATATAAATTGTATTTTCTAGAAAAAAGCTTTCTTGCTGAAGTAGATAAATAAATCTTTTACGCGAATATAACTTGCAGAAGATGTAGGAACTGATATCGAATTCGCAAAGCAAAGATTTACATTAACCTAGTTTTACTTTTTTTTTATTTGGTTTAAAACATTATATTTGTCTTGAACTGTATTTTGAAATATATTTTAGATAAACAATTCATAAAGACTTGATCCAGGGACTATTTTAATAAAGTTATCATTATATTATTTCGCATGACACAAATTAAAGATACGTCAAGAAATTAATTATATTTTTACACTTTCTAATTTATTTTATTTTTTTTATATATTATATATTTTATTTTATAATAATTTTTTTCGAATGAATTTGAATAGAAATGAATAATTATTATTTCATTTATTCTCTTTATGCTATTTCATTTTGTCATGATACCTAACAAGGTATTTTGTTCTTTGTAGCACGGCGTATCACACATAGTGTAAGTAAAAAAAGATAGCCTTATCACGCTGTCATATTTGTTATCTTTTTCTCCATAAACTTGTAGTGTAGTTAATCGAGCTAAAAAGTATAAAAGTAAGCAGAGCCTTGTTGCTTATGGTTGAATTGAATTGAATGACATAATAAATTGTTTTTTCATAAATGAATTGTTTTAATTGATATATTATTAATTTTAATTTTTTTGCACACAAATTATAATTATTATTTTTTTGTTATGCATGCTACAACTAAGTAAGGTATTACAAAAGTTTGATGGGAAAATGTTTAAATATGGTAAGACAAAAAAAAAAATGAAACAATAACAGTTATTTTAATTAAATTTAATCATGCTGTTTCATAACGTTTGTTATTTGGTAATGTCTATTTATGAAAGGCGGTTCAAAAGCTGAGTAATTCACACAATAGTTTTTGATTTTAAGTCAAAAAAGTATGCAAAGTAGTCCTAATTGATACTACTGATGATTTTCTTTCAAAACTTTCTTCAATTTTATTAAAATATAGTTAAATTTATCTAGAAAGTGTTGAATATCCAGTGGTTGTATTATTGTTATAAATAAGATAAATAATAAAAGAAATATATTTATGCAGGCTAAAATTATTCCCTCATTTTTTAGAATCTTCAAATCAGGATTGTTATCATCGTCTTGTCTCTCGTTTACGTATTCTCGCATTGTCTCGTAACTCGCGGCATCACTAAGATGTATTCAAAATTAATGTGCTAAAAATTTTTGATATTATGTAAAACTTTGTGTGTGTAAATGAGAGCAACATACATCAGAATATTCATTATCCATTCTTATATTTATATGTTCACACGATTGTACATAATAATCTGTATTATATACAACAACCAATATTGCTATCAATAGAGGGTGTACCCAGAACAATCGGAATAGAATAGTAGAACGTTTTGCAAAATTTTAAGCAAGAAGTTATGTTGTAGGGATTAAATAGAAAGTTACGACATAAAATGTCGTAAAATATTATTGAAATTATTTCGAGTCTAATTTTTTTAATAAGTTGTATAAAATAAAAATTATTGCAAATTTTTTTGAAAGTTGAAAATTTAAACGTAAATATAAAATCTCATTAATTCTATGCCGAATCCAAAAATTTTCTCTATAGAATTTTATTATCTATTGAAAAATGATATATTAAGATTCAGATTCTTACAATGCATACACATGTTCGTTTTTATTTTCACTGCTAGATGACGAAAATGACCACTTAATTTGGTAAATCATTTAAATGAACGTATTTTTTAAGAAAGTCGTGATTTGACCATGTCAAAATAATTGTAATGTCTTCGATGATGAAAATTATTTACCAAATGGCCATGTTCACCATCTATTAGTGAAAATAAATACGAAAACTTGTATGAATTATACGAATTTTCCATACTCACTAATTCTTCAAATACGGCAGTTTAAAGCCATTCCATATACATATAATTTATTTTATATAAAGAAGTAAGTAATTTAATATTATCAATCATTTTTATTTATATTTATTATGAAAATATTATGCTTTATCATTTTATTCTATATTATTTTTTGTTTTTATTTCTTTTATACAATATTATGCAAAACAGCATTTGGAAGTAACACATACATTAAGTAAGAATATTAACAGGTTGTTCTTTTTAGTTCGGTGTAATAAATTAAGTGTCCGTTAAAAAAGTTCGTCTTATTACACTGTCAGCACTATTTTTGTTTACTTACACTTAGTGTACAATATCTTGGTCAAAAAGAACAATTGTATAAGTATACTTTTTCTCGTAACCTGTGTGTGTTACTTTTTTTTTCAATTTATCACATGCAAATAGAAGAAAAAAATACAAAAACAAGTTTTACATATCTAATGAATCTAATGAATCATTTCCTTAACAAATTTATATAAAAAAAAAGCATTTTTACTTTGAATTAATTATGCTTGGGAAATTAATATTTAATTCACACATTATCAGGACTGATTTTCACGTAACTGTATTTTGAATAATATATTGAACTATGTTAACAAACGTTCTCATTTTTAATTGTAAAGGGGCTTCAGAAAATTAAGATCAATTATTTGGAACAAAAATAAAATTTGTATATTAATTTTCTAGGCATTTCCACGGCGATAAGATTGTTTATCACTTTTAGTACGATTCAATTTCGTGAATAATTGTCTTCATATTTTCCTAGGGCGCCAAACTTTCTTTGCCCTTCACAAACCATATGCAAATATATTTTTTCATACCTCACGGAATCCACTCTCTTATTTGCTATTGGTAGAACATAATGTACCTACTTCTAAAAAACAGAAAAAACATGAAAACATTGAAAAATCGTCTTCTTAATGTTTTAATCGAGTTCTATTTTAACGTAACTGTACTCAATTGGATGGATTTATTCTAAAATTAAAAACCATCCACAAACTACATTAAATATCACATAATTCCTTGAAGGATTTTCGTTACATTTTCATTCTCTACAATAATCATAATACTTAAAACCTTTTAATTTTACATTTACAGCTTACAAGTTCAATAAAAGGGAATTACATCATTTACTTTAAGATGATATCCGTTAGTTTTAACTAGAAATAAAAAAACAACACCGAGCAGAGAGGGTGTACAAAACTGTTTTAATAACAAAACTAAACGGATCATTAAATTCTAACACGATTAAAAAACGAACGAACCTATTTCTAGATTAATTCATGTATAATCTATGACTAAAAAAATATTCTATGTGTATACATAGAAAACATAACACAAGGGTAAATGTAATATTATTAAAGCTATATAATAATGTTTTGAATTTCTAAATACCGTTAGTGTATAGTAGTCGATTAACTCAAATATAGTTTATTCAAAAATACCATCAGATTATTTTTTATTGAAGCAAATATTTAAAAAAAAGAAAATTTCAACATTAACTATGCTTATTGGTCACTGATATAAGTTATTTTGATTCAAAGTACAAGACGATATTTCTTATCAAACTTTACCTTCTCAATATTTAACGTTATATAAAAATTAAATATTACCCACCAATGATTTAGATAACATAGGATTTCGAGCTCATGAACACAGCTTTTTCAATTCTCTGATATGTGAACATGTCTTCAAAAGTAAGAGTGATTCATGGACAGAGCGAGGAAAATGTGTCGGGACTCATTTATAATCTACTCCAATAATTCTCATTTACGTTTTATTTACGTAAGAAAAACACCGATTTAACGACGTTTTGTACATATTTTAGCACGAGACAGACTATTATTAAGGTAAATTGCTAACCCCCATGCGAATTGTTATCAATTTTCCGTTTTGTATGTATATAAATGGCACTCGGTTTCGAGAAAATTCTGACTAGAGACCGGATACCACACTCTTTCTATTTTTTACATCCTGGTTTCTTACTGTATTTTTCCAATTGAAAAGTTTATGAACAATGGAAGATTCAATTCTCGAATAAACAATACTTTCCCACGCAATGTACAAATCGTATCATCGTTGTTGAATATGTGATGACTAATATTATAATAAAGGAAAATATGGTAAGAAATACTCTGAGATTTTTAAATAAACCATAGATTAAATAGTTATGTGTAGCAGCTTCGAACGAAGATCATAACATTTGATTGTGTTAAACCTAGCATATAAGATTGATGGTATAATAGGGTAAAGTGTGAAATATCCATTTAGTTAAACATATGTAGGGTATATATATATATATATATATATATACATATATATATATATATATATATATATATATATATAATATAAGCAATCAACCCCATATAGATATTATACAAACTCCTCTCACACAATTCAATGAACTATCGTTCGCTTACGTCATCCTTATGAATGGACTTAACATGGATAAATAGATGAAGGTGTTTGTAATAATGTATGGGAGTATGGGGCTAGTGGCTGTAGGTTGATACGTATAATATCTATGATATTAATGCAAATTCCCACAAATAAACCCTTCATGAATTTACATTGAACATACATAGATTTCCATACCATAAATAGAGAGTAACTTATCTTGTAAATGCATTTATTATTATTATTTGTCGGGAAGATGGAATGGGGATAAATGCAAGGCGGGATATTTTGTATATGTGTGCGGTATTATAAACGGAATTTTGATAGAAGTTTTTAGTTACTGTAGACACAAACATATTCCATACGCTGTGTTTTAGTCGAAACGAAAATGCATCAACATATACAAGAGCAACGTTTTAAATCATATCACGTCTGTTTGTTTATATGTTTAATAAAGACAAGGAGAATGTATTCGGTTGAGGGTGAAGATTGAAATTCGTCAAACGGTAGTCTAGCTAAATTGCTTTTGATATACACTCATTTTAATATATTCCTTGTAATAGAAAAGACGTTCAATGTTGTCTCATTTCTATGTTTATTTTAGTACTTAGGGTAATTTCCTCATGATTCCTGATTTTCCTGATTGTTAATGTAGTACGAGCGCCAAGACAAGTTTAGACTTGTGGTTGAAATTATTTGTCCATTATTTTCAACTTTGATGAAGAATTTATATTTTCATGAATGTAGACGAAACATAAAATTTTTCGATATGTGTCTTGGTCTTCAAATAATTGAAAGCTAAATAATTAGACAAAATTTTCAAATTTCGATATTTTAAAAATTACCACAGATATCAAAAAAGTTTTATTCTTATTTTTCATCTATATTGTCAAGTTATAACGTAATTCACCATCAAAATTCAAACTTTAATTTAAATAGTTTTTTTTTTAATTTAATTTTTTAGGCATATTTAACTTTGGTTTTATGGGGGTTTGCCCATAAAACCAAAGTTAAATATACCTACTTTTGATGTCATTTAATTATTTATATTATCGGGAAACTCCCTTTAAAATTTTCAAAATTGATTTAGACTTATTTCAACTTCACATAAAAAAAATCAAGTCTTTTATCTAAAATTGTTAAATTGTAAACTTTATACTGTTAAAAGATAAAAATCAATCTTTTCAACCTTATTGTTTCAGAATTGACAGAAACTCAGTTTAAAGAGTAATTTTAGAAAGATTTTCGATTATATTTCGAGAATTATTCATCAAATCTTCACATGTACTTGATTTTTATGTTTTTTTTGATACTTCTTAATTGGTCTAAAAAATCATCGGTAATATCATTATCTGAGAAAAAAAATCATTATCTGAGATATTTAAATTATAATTACATCAAAATTCATTTTATTGATCAATAGTTTCCAAATCTTTTTGATAATGAACTCAAATAATTAAGTTTCAAAATTGAGATTAGTACACGTACCCATGAAATTCTTTAATTTTCTCTGTTTTTTTAGTAAGTACCCTTTATCTTTTTCTTAAAAAATTTTCACAAAATATTAGCATTAGTAAAGTTTTCCTGTTTTGATTCTTGAACTAGTGACTAGTGAATATAATATCCGAATCTGACATGATATAGACGTCTGATGTTTGTATACAATTTTATTTGGTGCAGAGCAATAGAAACTCATCTATCTGTGTTTAGAATATGATCTAAACTAAATTCCGTTTACTTGTTTGTAGTGTATGTGATATTATGAAATTTGTTTAGAATAATTTTCCTTATGCATATCCATACTTCTTCTATGTATGTTGTTTATCCTTATACTATTTGGTCGGTTCGGTACACTCAACTTCTTATTAAAGCACCATCATACTCAGTCAGAGAGATAGTATTATAAGCATTTCTAAAGGATTGGAGATTTTAAAGTATTTGATGAATTTTATTTTTAATAAAAATATGAAAATATTATATTTCTTTTTACAGTTTGTTTGGTTATCTATACGTTCTTCTTTTCTCGAGAAAGTCATAAAACGAGATTGGTTTAAAAATAAAAATTTCAGTCGATGATAACTAATGAAATATACAAAATCTTTCAAGGTTTGAGGATAGATTTTCCGTCTATGCTCGCTGAATTCGAATGATAATGGTTAGATTAAATTATGTTGTAGAGCTTGATAAGCAGTGTCGATTTTAAGCCAAAACCTCTGTAATTGTCCCAAAACCTTCACTTTGAAATGATTTCAGCTACGACGTAAAACATGGAAATGTTTTAAAATAATGCATTCAAAATTATCAATATAACTTCAAATTTTTTATTGTTCTCAGCTGTTTTGCGATGTTGTCATTCATTTCTAAATAATTTGGGAAAAATTGATGAATGAATGTTCGTCGAATATAGCCGTTTGATAGATATAATGTCCCACAAAGACACTTTAAACCTTTTCCCAGGCAGTGAAAAAATTTTCTTAGAAACCTCATAAAACTTCTTTCTCATGCCATGTGCAAATATTTTGCCAATAAATGTAGAGTAGGCTAGCTCAATTCGCCTACGTCTGTTTGCCTTAAAAAACTTAAATTTGGTAAGATCTCGGAGTCACGAGATATATTTATGATTTAAATCCTCTCCCGGAGTTAATATAGTGTTTTGTATTAAGGTAATATGATTGAAGAGTTCATAATCAATAAAAGAAATTACAAAAACTCTTCAAAAGATCTATACAGCAAATTTCAACGATTAAATACTAATTAAATACTTAAGGTAATTAATTTAATTATTAAAAGAAATAATTCCACTTTTAACTTAACTACCGTTAACTAATTACTATATGTTGTTAAATACTTATCGGGAAGTAATTAAATAAAACTTTATAAATGTTTTAGAAAGAGCTAAGCTACATTTTTTATTTGACTGCAGTTATAAAACAAGTATTATTATTTGACAATTTATATGAAAAATAACGTTTTAACATACCTTTACTAACAAATACGATGATTTGATATCGAAAACAACTGTTTTATCAATATTAAAATTGACATTTTTTTTTAGAAAGAAATAAAGTCATATAAGCAGAGAGAAAAAGGTTTTTTTTTACATACATGACAGTTATTGAAAAAGATAATAATAATATAATCAATATATATTTCATATTATATAGTAATATATGTAGGTATCTATTCTCGACATTTCAAATCACAAGGGTCAAAATATCAAATATATTGTTACGAACGAGAAGAGTTATCTCCTATTTTTAAAGGGTTCAGTACAAAAAGAATTTTCGAAATGATAACTCAAATACATCTCTATATATTATAAATGCGAAAGTAAGCATGTTTGTTTATTTGTTAGTTTGTTACGCTTTCACGCTAAAACTAGCGAATGGTTTTTAATGAAACTGTACAGCAATATAGCTGATATATCAGAATAACACATGAGATATAATTTATAAAGATATATTAATTAAGAAAATAAAAAAAAATTAAAAATTATTTTAATTTGACATTACCATAAATCACAGATTTCTGTAAAAATAGTCGTTTGACATTTACCATAAATTACAGATTTCTATAAAAATAGTCAATATAAAATATTTCAAGGCCATCTTCTCTGATATACTCAATGAATAATTACTATTATACATTTTAAAAAATAGAAAACCATACATATATTTTACCTCTGTAAAACAATCCTTACCATTATTTCGAATGGAATAGAAAGGGGATAAGCGAGAGCAATCTTTATCAATCTTTACTTTTAAACTCAGCGAAGCGGGTGGGTATCACTCTAGTATGACAATGTTTTATTTTCGAAACACACAATATATCAAAAAGAAGGAAAAATCACTTTGATATGAAGGCCCCTGTCACAAACAAAATTTGAACGTGTAAATTCGTAAACTATTGATCCTAGATCAATTTTGAAAGACAATGTTTTCCCTCACTGATTTCTGCTATGGCTTACCATAAATTCGCTCTGCTACCATGTTGAAATTCTATTTTAACTCCCTTTCTTTTAACTCGTAGCGTCTGCTTGTCTGCCGAAAAAACTTCAATATTTATCTCTTTTCTCATGATCCAATTGAGCTAAAACTTAGCAAACAGACTGGACGATATAAAAAAATCGTGGCGCTAAAATTTCATTAAAAAATATAATTTGAATTTTTCAAAATTTTAACAGCAAGATAGTATAATAAAAACTTGGTTTAATAGGCTAGTGTTTTTTTACAATTTAAACTCAAGGTATTTTGAGTTTGCGCTTTTTAGATCCGTTGAAAAAAAATTCTACACAGAACTATTGAACCGATATCATGAGGTTTCTACACCTTTAGCAGAATTGTTTATTCAGTTCGCATATGATTTTCGTTATAGTACTCATCCCCAAACAACATATATTTAATAAATTTATTTACCTTCATTGACAGAGTGATTTAAATTGCTATATTCATACGACAATATCGAAACATATACCGAAACGAAATGAAGGTGACACACAAAGAATCGAATTTATCGTTTATTTACACAAAATAAAATATCATATCATCACGACGGGCATTAAAGCAATATAGTAACTTTTTTTTTTGTATATAGAAAACCATCGCGCAAAAATATTTAACAACAAAGGAATATTTATATAAAATCTTAAAATAAATTGTAAATTTAATGTATGCGATAAATTTTTTTTTATTATTAATGTAGCGGAAAGTGTAAGAAATAAATAATTTATTATGAAAAGCTGGTGAAAACACACACACACACACAAACATAGAGAAAAAAAAACAACAAAAATAAACAAATTGAAGACGAAGACGAAAAAATAAAGAAAATATTCTTAGCAAAAATTTTTGTTAATAAAATTATAATAGGCTTCCGTTTTTTAGCTCATATATATGGTACCAAAGCGTGGTTTTTCATCCCTCGGTGCTACCTAATTTTGAGTATGTAAAGACTAATGAGAAAATTTAAGATATATTTTGCCTGTCGAAATTTTCTATAACTCTCTTTTGTTTCGAAAACTATAAAAGATTGAAGATGTCTCGATGAGCTTCGATGGGATGGTATCCGATAATATTATGATTACGATAACGTGAGTCCAAAAATTATCAGTTTCAAAAAAAAAGCAATAGCAACAAAGTAAATAGTTCAGTTTGGAAAATTTTGGGAAAGTTTATTTTTTTTTAATAGGTTTCTTTCCTTCTAAAAACAGAGACAAAGGGATTTCCGTTTCCGAAACGTTCCGTACGACCTTCTGCACCCGATTTTATGACAATTTATCTGTACATTGTTTCCTTTAATGACGTTTTTTTGAATGTCTGTTTCTATTGATCGGATTGAGACGAATAAAAAAAAGAATTATTTGTTATGAATTTCTGCATCGATATTACCTGCTATCTAACCCTGAACATAGCAAATAACCTCAAAATCAAAAGAAAGCCGCAGTAACCTCATATTTTCAATTTTCTATGACAATTTTTCGAAAAAATGATAGAATTTATGGATGGAGTTGAAATTCTAGGAAAAGATATATCTTATGATCGATCATAAAAAAGTGTAAGTGTAGATAAATTTTATCCTGATAATAACCTCAATTTTAAGCAAAACGAATTTTTCTGGAAAATTTCAATAGCGTTTTTTTCAATTTTTGTACCTTGTAATGATGCAAATCTTAATTTTTTCGATCCAAATATGAGGCTTTTTTTTCGTAAACGTCCACTTGATTTGCAACTTATACTGCAATTTATAGTATGATATCTCTAGATGTTTTGCATGCTCAATTTCGATTAGCATCTCGTCTAACCATCACGTTCGTATTTACTTTAAAAACAAATGAGTTTTTTTTTAAGATAAAGAAAAAAAAAAAGTATATAAAAATTAACAAACAAAACACATTGTACAAAGAAAAAGTTTAAAAAACATAAAATATTTAGGAATTTTTTCTGTATAATTTTCAGTGAATCTTTATCCTTTATAAAATTGTATACAACCACTAAAAAGTGGATTAATTAATAATATGAAGTTCTTTTTAATTGTTTGGACATTCACTGTTGTTGGTTTTCCACTTTAACTAAAAGTCATACACCATTTGTATTTTTTGTTTGTCTGCTAGATATGTTGTTGTAGGATATCCATCCACTCCTTTAAATGAAAGAATAATATGCCCTTTTTCATAAAATAATAATTCTTTTTTCTTTTGACTTAGATATAAGTTACGACGCCTACTTGTGTCTTTCAAGTATATGTCAACCAATTATTTTGTATATAAGAAAGTCACAAAAATTTTTAACTGCCTCAGAAAATATAATACAAATAGAAGAAATATTCTAACAACGTTTCTTTGAAAGGCAAACTCGATGGCATTAAAAAATGGCTTGTTAAAAGAAATTTGTAAAAATCTTGAAATTCCTTTCAGTATGACATCGTAGTGTTGATTACGCAATCGTTTGTTCTTTTACGTGATGTAAGTAAAAAAAGATAGCCACTCTTAGATGACCACGCATACTTCCATGTCACACACATATTAAACCCATATAACTCGCACTATATAATTTTCGTGATGTTTACGAAAAAAATGTTTCAAACAAAAGTAGTTAATTTTTTTAAAAGGAAATTTTTTCCATCTCTAAGACCCAATGTTGCTCATTTACGACCTTGACCGAATCGTTTACGTCCTAAGCAAGCTATATAATTTCAGCTTGATATCTCTTTTCGTTTTTTAGTTATCGTGTTGTCAGACTGACAGCCGGAAATGGATTAATTAGGTGATTTTATGAACACCTTTTCCAAAATTGTATTCGTAGTAGCAATATTTTTAAGCGTTAACAAACTTGAGACTAAACTTAGTTTACCTTTATATATTTCACATATACATGGTATAAAAAGTGAAAGATAGATAATTTTAGTTTGGAAGAAATATTAAAGTTTTGACGAAAAATAATAAATGGCATAAGAATATTCATTCTGTGAAAGTACTAAAAACAAATTTCTTTGACTCGAAATGTCTTGTTAACATTCTGATTGTAGATAAAACTATACGATGAAAAAAATTAGGTTATGATGAGAAAGTAGTACACCCGTAACAGACTACATACACTTACCTATATGCATAGTTTTTCGGAGTTTG
Organism: Chrysoperla carnea; assembly: GCF_905475395.1. NCBI lineage: Eukaryota > Metazoa > Arthropoda > Insecta > Neuroptera > Chrysopidae > Chrysoperla > Chrysoperla carnea. Next base: position 83,785,455 of record NC_058339.1, read on the forward strand.
AAATAACTCGAATGAACATAACAAATTTCTATCTTTTATATAGTTGAAGTTACAAATACGATATCATTTCTCTTGAATACCATATTTCGAGAAAGCGACGAAGATACATAACTAAATCCGTATAGTCATATGCTTAAGAGCAACAAAATCGACTCGATGTATTTTTATGCATTTTAGAATTTCATTTAAATTACGAAAATTTTCTCGTCTCTTCTACATGAAGTAAGATCAAAATGTGCTTGTTGGGAAAATCACAATCAATATGGCAGCCACAAGCAGCCTTAAATCTTAAAAAAAAATAATAGTGGTCTTTGGAATAACTAGGCCAGTGGAAGAGTGGATATTGCGATAGTATTGCTGTAAATTACTTTGATTTCTTAGTCTCCATTTATTTATTTAACTGCTGAATTCCAGTTTAAACTAGTTGTAGTAATTTTATTTTAAGACGTTGTCGCATGGCAAAATGGTTTTGGAAATATAATCCTGTTGTGAGTACACCAATCTATTTAAGGTATTTTGACACCAAAAAAATAAAAATGATCAAAAATGAATAAAATTTGAAATTTTATTTATCAATTAATCATCTTTTTATACGTCTTTGTGATATTATTATAACAGTTTTTTCTGAAGGATTTAGGAGAAATGAACTGCCGAAGTCAGTGCTTTTACCAAAAAAAATTTCCCATTTTTATGCTGTTTTTAATTTGAGGTTTTAAAAGCTTAAAACTTGAAGAATATTTATAAAAGTTTTTTATGTAAATGGAAAAACATTTTTAAAAGCGCTTATTGAATAAAAAAAATCAACGTTAATTACGACTTCTTCATATATCACCATGTAAAAAGGGCTGTTTTTAACTAATTTATCGTAAACTGTAGAGAAAGTCAACTTGAAATTTATACAGAAGGCGTATTACATACTCATTAATTGACACACAAAATTTCAGTTTATTTGTAACACATTCGTTTTGGTATCGAAACACCTTACTTTCCAAATTTCCTTTTTGGTAATCTAAACATCCTTAGAACAAACCCTGAAAATATGTCGACTTTCTGGATTATTTCCCGTAGACTTCAGCAAAAACACAATATGCAACAACTGCCTAATTATTTCAGATATTATACGGTGTTGAAATTATCCATGCCGTGGTAATTCCTTCATAAAATCTAAAAATTGAGTCAATATTCTTGCTTTCCAGTGTATTAACTACATGTATAGTTTGTATTGATATAAAACTAGTGTCGTCTCATTGAAGGAGAACTTCACTACACATAGCTTTTTATTTCCACTATAACGCTTGACGTTCCATATTCTTTAGATGCACAAACGTGCTATAATAACGTGCACTCTATAGTAACATAGTCTTAGATTATATTCTAGCGTTTGAAATTAATGTTTGTGATTGTATAAAAAAAACCATATTAGAGAATAAATAGAACAATAGAGAGTTATAATGAAATAACAAAAAACTATTTTTACTTAGATATCAGTTAGAAATCATTTACTTTTGTTTAAAGAAAACCATTTTCTAGATAAACAGTTTTTTTTTTCGACATATACATTATGTACAGAGTTAAGATTGGGGAATACAGGTTTTTCTTCATATAAAAATCTGTCTGCATCTTCGTCTTGTCTGTGTTCTTTAAGATTTTGAATACTCCGCTAAAGATATAAAAACAATCATTACATAAAAAATTGAAACTTTTTGTCCCATTGAAAGTACTAGCATGGGAGACTGCTTGAGAACATTGTGTGTTGTTCCTTTTTTATTATTTATAATAGTTTTTTATACCCAAAAAAAAAAACTTAAACGAAAGTTGGAGAATTTAATGGGGGGACATCATGTTCTGACATCAGAACGGCCAATTTAGATCCCAAATTGTAAGAATTATAATAAAACTTTACATTAGAAAGCAGATCCTCATAAAAATCACTAACAATTTTTGTTCAAAACAGTTTTTCGAAACCCTTAGCTTTCGAAGAAAATTCGACTTAAAAATATGCGGAAAAATTCACTAAACTCGATCGTTTATTTCTTTGTCTCTAAAAAGAATATCGACAATTTCCAACTTTATATTTATATTTCTCTGGTGCAATTTACATGGAAAAATCAATTTTTATAGTTTGTATACTGTGTACTATCACCATGCTAAACAGCTAGAGGTAATACAAATAAATTTTGTTTTATAACCTCCAAATTTAACTTCTTGTTACTGCTGTAGAGTTTTATATAGTAAAATTTAATGGCTTGTTTGTTTATTTTTAATAGAAAAAAAGTATACATTGTTTTTTTTCGAACAAAGATTAAAACAATCCATTACTAGAAATTCGAATATTATCCTACTTTCTACACAATAAAAATTTCTTGGCATCAATCGACGACTTTTTTTTGAATAAATTACATCAATTTATTTCGATATTAAAATGCACTTGTAAATATATTTTCAAAATTTTATTGATAGGCACTTAAATATGTTCTATTTTGATGTTATAAAAAACAGTTTTTTTTAACTTGAATGATTTATTATCTATTTCTGCGATATCTATTAAAATTAAACGTTTCATTTTATTGTTATTAATGATCGAAAATTGAAGCATAAATTATTTTCTCAGTTGCGAAAACATAAAAACTATAAAATAGAACATTACAAAATTTACAATCGAAAAGCAAACTCAAAATAAACAAGTGTTAAATTATCAAATAATTTATTAAAATTCTAAATAAAATTTTAAATCGCATCAGTTTTTTAATAAATTTATATTTTGAAAAAATTTTAGGTTTAGGAATTTTCAGCTTATCTGCCAAAATGAACGGTTTCTGCCAAATTCGATCCTGAAAACGGAAGTTTCGCGTATCAAGTATTATGTTATGGCTTACGGACGATTATAATTTGTTTTAACCACGAAAGAAGTGTTATAAGTTATGTCTGTCTGTCTGTAGCCTCGTAGTGCCGAATGAACCGATTTTGATTTTTTTTTTGATTCGTTTGAAGGGTAATTTAACGGTGAGTGTTCTTAGCTATATTTCAAGTGCGAGTTTAAGGTTCCGTACCCGGAACAACTAAAAAAATAGGCGATGATCCTCAAATCGGTTCAGTTTGGAGAAGGCTCTAAGGAAGAAGGTAATTTAATGGAGAGTGTTCTTAGATACGTTTCAAGTGGAAGTTCAGGATTCCGTACCACAAAAATTTCCCGTGGGTTTTTTAAAATTTGTAAATTTCACTTGTAATTGCTTCTGCTTTTCTAATATTTAAAGAACTATTGAAATAAAGTGCGGTAATTGATAAATAAAAGATTAAGGCCTTGATCACTTATAATCAGTTAAAAAAATAAGTTTACCCGTATTTATCACAATATATTTACAAAGTTGTATCAAGTAATTTGAAAATTACAAAATCTATTACCAAACACAGAACATACCCTACAACATCGATGTTAAATACCAAAAAAAAAGTTTTCAACATTCAAAAATTTATGAAAATTGTTATACAAAACTTTTTTTTCGCTCGTTGTTTTAGTGTATAATTTATCATACAACATAATAATATTTTTAGGTGAAGATAAATGAATATAATAGTACCTATAACGTAAAACACACGGGAGAGAATATATGACTGTTATAGAATGTGTAACAGGGATCAGAAATGTAATATTTTAAGTCAAAAAAACTATTTTTGAATTTTGAAACCTTGGCATAGTAGCTCCTTTATAATATCAATTTCTTTACATTCTTTACATTAATATATTCTCATGATAAAAAAAATTATCACTGAACGAAAATGCAATCCTTGATCTTTAGTATTCTAAACCAATGGTCTACCTCTAAGCTACCTATTATATAATATATTTTTAGTTAATAGTAATGAAGCATTATTTCCAATAGCCAATAATCTCTATAAAATGAAAATTTTCGTAACCTCAATAATTTCATAAAATTTAATTTTAAGATGAATTATACTTTTTTTTATATATTTAATACTAATTTCTTTTTTTCTTTTCAGGTAAGTAATCACATATTCAATTCACCATCAAACACCATCTTCAGGTTTGATTTCCAAATACGAATTCATAAGTTGGTACAGGTTTGAATATTTTATATTTTTTATCAATGTATATAATTTTATACATCCTTTTCCTTTAATTAATTTGGATCAAGTGTTATCATGTTCGTTGTCTAAGGTGGGTTAAATTAATCGAATTTTTTTTAACTTTCGATACCGAAAATTAATTACTATACACTCCTAGAAAATTATCTCCAAATATGAGCTCTTAATATTAATAAGACGGTCTCCCTCATCAAAAATTTTATTAAGGCTTTTTAAATTTTACAACCTAATCCAATTATAAAAATTCTAAATATTTATAAACGTAAAAGAAATTATGAAATGTCAATTTGTAGGTAACTCCTTTAGAACTCTTTAACTTTTCAAAATTTGCATAATCAAAAACATTAACTTTGTTCTTTAAGCAACATTTTCTTGATAATCACATAAGATAAAAATATAGGAATTATTCTGTTGATTGTAAAGTAGATAATCCATTCTAAATTTCCATTCATAGGAAAAAAATTACGGAATTAAAGTAAACGAGTGTCAATGTTGAGTCATTATACTTAATGATGTCAATACTTCAAGAAAATAAGTATTTGACTACTTAAAATATTTCTGGAAGCAACAAAATATTGACTTGTTATTATATTAAGAGCATATTTTTTGTTTTTACTAGTTCTTTATTATCAGTATTTTAGAACCTACTGTCATCATTTTAGAAACTCTCCGTAAGTACTGTATCGATGTACTTACTATTTCTCCTATAAACAGACAATCAGTTAGGCGGCTTAATTCTTCAATAACGATTTTAAAAACAACAATATAATGATAGATTACAAATATAATATAAATTTGTTATTGTTTTTGTTGTCTAAACTTATCGTTTGTAAGTAATCTTAAACATTTTTGTTTACTTTATGTATTGTTTGAAAGCTTTTAACTCATACAAGTATATAATGGTAAACACATGTTTTCACGTTCAGAGCAACAAAAACCTACTATAATATAAATTTCATTTTAAAAAGAAAATCCTTCGGAAAAAAGAGAAGCAAAATTGTGAAACGTCCTTTTCCAAGCGTATTAATAAAGTTAAAATTTTAAGATCGGTAGTATTACTTACTAATAAAATTGTAATTTCTCATTTCGCATCCGATTTTTGTATTCCACAATCGGAATAAAGGTAACGAATATTTTTTGAATTATTTCCTAATCAAAAATTTGAATAGAACTTAATATAGTATATTGCACTACAAAGGCAGAAAGTTTGAAATTTCTGCACTGCGGGATATGATGCCCGAGGCTGGAAAACTGATGAAACAACACAGATTTTTAAAAATCCTTTTTTTTGCGTTGGATTTATTAAACCTTTAGGAATATTCCTCAGCACTAACCCTCTCATTACTTCGAAAAATGAGATAATTATTGTAATTAACTACAGTTCTTGCAGAATACCCTTTATAATCTGCAAAGAAAAACGTTTTTCTTCAATTTCATTTGCGTACATATTTATCTGTTAGCATCGGTACGAATTTGTCTTGATATTGGTGGAAAAAAGTTCTATCATACCTATATTATTATTGCGTTGGTGATCGAATAACCTTACGTGAAAAATTTATAATAATTTGAAGACACGCATATTGCATAAAAAATATTTTATCTTTCTTTTTTATTATTATTAACATTTATAATATTTTTTTCAATATTTATTTTCACCTCTGCTGTTATAGTTAATGCCTTTTTTATATGAATAAATATGTCTATATATCTCTTCAACATGGAACAATAAATATATGACTTTATTTTTTTTGTTATTTAAACAAAGAATAAACACAAAACGCATTTATATCGTTTTAGGTTGTAGGTAGTCAGTCGGAGTATATAGAGAAGAGTTATGAATATATGATCTCTATAAATTTTGTAATATTATCTATGGCTATATAGATGAGATGGAAATCGTGTTGAAAAATTAAGGATACCTTCAAGGAAGTGGCGTGTGTAGCTTCTCCATACTCGGTTACTTATTTATCATGAAATATCAATTTGAAGAATTAAATGCAAATGACCGATGCCATATGATGATTTACATGTATTGGGAAAACTATTTTATCTACGCCCGTGAGTAAAAAAATACTTTTTTCACTCAGTATGGGAGGGGGAATAGTTCATTATCACCCTAGCGTGATAATGAATTAATTCCCGCGCTAGGGCGGTAATGAAATCAGTTACTTTAGTATGTTACATATTATTTTATCAAAAGGCCATGATAAATTTTAAATAATAATTATAGTTTCTTTTCACATTTTAGAGCGTAGATAAAGTTTTGTACGATATACGTATGACAACGCATTATTAACATACTTCTTCGCTTGTTCAACTCGTGTTACGCACTTGTCGTGCAAATTTCGCATGCGTACGTTTAAAATACTGTTATCCCACTAGTATCGTACCTTTAAATAAAACTACCATTACAAGTTGAAATAGGTTTCAGCATGCGTTGAATAAATATATGGATATTAGGAAATCATAGTAACTTATAACAATACTGTTCAAATGTATGCATAAACTGCTTAATTAAAAATAGTCCACTCTTTTGATCTTGTTATTCCATAAACCATTGCTCTTTTGTGTTTTAATTTTTGAGTGCTTATGATTGTCATATTAACTTTGCTGTCATTAGTGGTTTTCTCAACAGATAATATGATCAAGTAAATTAAATTTTGTGCTTTATACATCGTACATTCAACGAAATGATATAAATGAAATTTGTGTGTGTTATATACTTACCCTTTTCTTTAATAACAAACACCATGCTATGTGTTTTATACACAATTTGTTAAAAAGATGGAGTTAAAATTTGACGTTTAACATTTTACTAGTTTATGTTACAGAATATTGTTGTTCTTATACAATATCCACATCCATCAGTAACACCAAAGTAATAATGATAATAACATTATACATCATCATATTCACTATATTTCTTCTTTAGAAACATTCTATGTATCTATTATAATACAGTGTGGACTTACACTTTAAAATAAATCTGGATAGAGATCTTGGAAGTGATTTTAGTTCAGCAATTTATTCTTTATCCTTATTGACTGCAATGGGTATCAAAATACATGAAAAAACGTTCTTTTTAGACTAACGACATCCTGCCTTCAGTTATTTAATAAAAACTATACAATATGTATTTTCAATTTGTAAATATCTCAATTTGTTCCATTTCTGTCGAATTTCCGATATTCATTATTGGTTTTAGTTGTCTTTGTTCAAGATATCTTTGACTCCATAAAACGTATTGCGTAATCGTAAAAAATGGAATAGACCGAAAATTTTAAAAGGCCGTAGTATTGTTATTATTATGAGTTGGTTGAGTTGAGTTTATTGACAATAGTTGGCTAAGTTCTGAAGTTGTTTGCCGTTGTCTTCAAAAATGGGACACTATTATGGTCTATTTTTTCCTAAATTCTGTATTGTATCTGCATCATCTTACAAAATTTGCATCAAATATCATGTTGAGAAAAGTGAGCTATTAGTATTAATTTTCAAAATCGAAATCGGATCTCTCACAAACGAACCCATCACATGGAATGAACTGGTGACCACCTTAGAACTTTTGAAGGTGTACCTTTGAAAAAAAGGATGTACAATAGATCGAACTGGTAGTAGTACAAAAGAACTTCTAAATCTTACAACTAAAAATCTAATCCAATCCAATTTTGTTCCTAGGATGATATTTTTTGTTATTCTGAAAAACATCGTTTCTAGATATAGGATAAAAGGCCCAATGCTCGATTCTTGAGGAACTCCCGAATATCTCAAAGTACTTACATAAATATATAAAAAGTATCTTGTCAAATTGACTGTGGTGATTTTTCCTCTGATCTCAAAATGAAAAAGCAGCATTCTTTAAATATTGTGAATTTACACCGGCGAAAACAGTACTTTGTAGAAATGCTAGGCTATGTAGATAGGTATACTTGCAAGGGGTATTGTTTTGGTGTAAGTTAGAAATTCATTCGTCAAAACTCAAATGTTGACATTCTCATTTAAGTTTTGTAGCCATGTGTGTGTGATTCTTTGACACCCAGTAGATTATATAAAATAATAGACACCATCATTGTTTTGTTTGTTGTTATATTTCGTATTATATTATAGATGATTATTATATGAGAGATGGAGGACAACCAAACTCATCTAATAATATGTTATATATTATTCTGTAACTTTATATTAAAATAGAGGCTACTTTATGATTATATTAATTTATATATATTATATAATATTTGCATGTGTACTTTCATAATATTCATCACTATGGATGAATCCTTTTATGTTTTTACATATTGTCTATTTTGCACCCGTTTATCCTTTGCGCCGTAGCCCCTTACCCTCTTAGTGTGGTTTATATTTTTTGACATACAGAGTTATATTATTATATTCTTCAATTATGATTACTTATAAATGTTTTATGCTAAAGAAATACATATTTTAATAATTTTATGTATACCGTTCTATAAATATTAAATTTTGATGAATTCTTAATAATGAATAATGTTTGCTAAAAAGGGAACGTTTTTGTTATTATTAAATACTTTTTGTGCTTTTTGATGATGCTTTTTGGTGTATATATATATATTTCATAAAAAAGAGGTATTTCTCTGTTTTTAAAGCGATAATTTTAATATTATGTTATTTGAAAACAATTTATAAATACCTTATGTAGACGAATAAAATTTAGCTTATGGTTAAAATTTAATTCGGTGAAATTTTCAACGTTAAATTTTTTTGTATGGAATTCCGATCGTAAGAATGGATGATAGGCCACAACCAAAATAAGTTTTAGTACCGGCATTGGGAATGATAGGAGAGTTTATTAGTTATTAATTAAAATGGTTTTTATCATTACTGGCACCAATATCTGATCAATAGATCTCACGATTTCTAACATTCCAAGATAACTCTACGATAAAAGTCTCAAACTGAGTTTCAGGTGTTAAATAAATGAAAGAATATTAACAAATCAGAGATATTTTTAAAATGGTTTACTCGTCAAATGTATGATTTAACTGTTTACTAAAAATAGCTCACTTTTTAAGCATTAAGGATGCAATCATTCCATATACATCTTCGGTTTTTGAGATTCAGGTTACTTTTGACTCTCATATTGACTGCTTAACGTTTTATTATTTTTTATTTCTCTTTTAGTATTTTGTAAAAATTTGAAGAATATATAATTTAAGGTGAGGGCCGGTGACAACTTTCTATAACTAAAAGATACAGAATTAAAGTTAAAAAGACCAAAAATTAGCCAAATATAATTGTAGATTGAATTGTTTGCTTTTCAATTAAATCGCTATACTTCAATTATAACCAAAAAAATACCGTACGTTTTTATAATTCTCTGCTTAATTATTTTTTATTTTAAAATAAAAAATTTATATTCAATAAAATCAATCAATTAAATTAATCAGAAGTTACATTCTACAAGACTTTTAAAAACTAATAAAAATTGTATTTTGATACGAGAACCATAAAACATTATCTGTAATTTGAGATACCTTTAGTTTCTTACAAGAAATTTGTGTATTGAAAGAATCCAAATAAAATTTACATAAATAACATGAAACTTAAAACTTGATACTAAATTAATATCTTTTTAAATAAATAAATCGAATCGAACTCACAATATCATATAAAAACAGTAAATAAAATAAACTTTTATATATATTGTTTATAAAAATAAATAAAATAAGATAACACCAAACATCACCTACACGAAAATAATATAGAAACATCGAATATATATCATTAAATTGAATGTCCGACTCATATCTTAAAAATGAAAAAATATCTGAAATTTTTAAGAAGCTTAAGTTATTGCATCGAGTAGTTAAAAATCGTTCTATTTTTAATCATTTCAGACTAATTAATAGAAAACAAATTACAAATCCGGTCTCTCAACAAAAGAGCACCAAGTTTTGTAATTATATAATATTAAAAAGTTTTTAAATAAACATAAAGATAGTCATCGTTAGTTTTTCAACGTGTTTTCGATCTCATTATTGATAATTCCATATGGTATTGTTACTTAACAACTAAAACCTGATATTCTCAATTGAATTTAATACTTATCATTTATAAGTATAGATACGTTAGTATAAGTATATTGATTTACTTCACTTATTTCTTTTCTTTCGAAAATTTAGCATATTGTAAAAATACTAAATCAAATACCATAAACAAAAATATATAAATAATGAATAAACAAAATCATTTAAATAAAAATACAGTATGGTTTAATATAGACACTTGCGCTTTTGTCGAATGAGAAACGGCCGAAAGCGTTTTAGTTTTAGAGAAAAATCAACTCTACTTAACTTTCTTGGAAAACATTTAGAAAAAGTTATTTTGAATAGTAATTTAACTTTTTTCTGCTACTGGAGAGAAATATTACGAAGCCAATAAAAATTTGTTATTCCAAATTTCTTTGTTTCTTAGTTGTGCGAGATATGTACGTATATATACATCGAAACTGATTCAAATGGATTTAAGAATGAATGGACACTTACTAAAACGAAAGTAAAACAAGTGAAAACAAACAATTGACGGAGTTAATTGTTGAAATACCATGTATAGGCAGTGTTGATAACTCTGTCACATTTCACATACATACATATCTGACATATTTAACTGATATTCTCATATAATGCGCAAGTGTTGATGCGCAATCGTTTGTTTTTTTTGACGTCATGTAAATAACAAAAGATATTCACTTTGATATTCCTATATTAATACATACTATAAAATTTGTACCTAATTAACGCCCTCGTGGGTAAACAGTGATGTTTACAAAAAAATGTTTCAAACAAAAGTTGTTTATTTTTTTGTAAGGAACATTTTTTACATTTAAACTTTTATTCTATCTCTAACGGTTTACAAGATGGGTACTACGGACCCATGACCCAATTGACCCATGTTGCTCATTTACGAACTTGACCTCACTTTTTACGTCCTAAGCACGCTGTAAAAATTTCAGCTTGATATCTCTTTTCGTTTTTGAGTAATCGTGACCACAGACGGACGGACGGACGGACGGACAACCGGAAATGGATTAATTAGGTGATTTTATGAACACCTATACCAATTTTTTTTTTGTAGCATCAATATTTTTAGGCGTTACAAACTTGGGACTAAACTTATAATACTATGTATATTTCATATATACATGGTATAAAAATCTCATTATCTCATATTTTGAATTTGTTTAGACAATTTTGTCAGACAAACAACATGGTCGACTGAAATCTGTGAATTAGACAGCTTTTTTTTTAAATGTATTTACTAATTATACATCCTTAATTAACATCTGAACAATGCTTTATCCAATTGAACTTCTTTACTGATACATTTTGTAGAAAAAGTTTAAAATATACAAATATTTAAGAATATTGAGCAAAGTATTATTTTACAAACAATACCAGCACACATTTTGTACTTCGTCTCTTTAATAATATAAAAAGAACAACCATCCAGCTATCACAACGCTACAAATACCAGTATTTGTATTACATATAAACAAATACAAGTTGTTCTATATATAGGGCGTCCTCTTAAGAAACGACCAAATTTAAAGGGTGTAATCTTTGAGTAATTTGGAATCGAAAATGTCCCTTACACTTTTTTAGTCAAGCTCGTTAGTCAAGAAGCTACGAGCAATATAAAATTTCAAAGAAAATATGGTAAGAAATTTTTTGTAGATATCACTATATCAGTATCTGTGTGAACATCTTTAAAAAGTTAAAGGGAAATTAAATATACTTCTTTAATTTGTTGCAATCCCTATGGCCAAATAAAAGATGCAGGTAAAAAAGCAAAAAATCAAAAAAAATCGAAGTTTTCTATTTGTTTCAACTGTATTGATATGAAAAAAATTTTATTTTTATTTTTGAAAAATACTAATCCGATGTAACATTCTCTACAAAAAATTCCTTATACACTTTTTTTAAATTTTGCTTCGTTTACGAGCTATTTTGAAAAAAACCCAAAAGGGTGCTTTTTCATCCCTACGTTCATTTTCTTCCTTCTCATTTAATAACACTTCGCGATTTTTTCTTCTTTTATAACCCATGGAACAATTTCTGCAATAAAAAATCGTGAACGCCTTAGTTCCTTTCTATATATAACATAATCTATAGTCTATTCCGATCACCTCTAAAATTTATTGGTATGTAATTCCTTAACTGGTGGGTTTCGGAACAAAGTATAAGAGACATTTTTGTCTTAAAAATACTGAAGAAAGCCGCCCATTAAAGTTGGGATGTTTATTCCATGCCCTGTATATATTTGTTATATGTATATACAACCATTTAATGGAAATTCACTTGAAATAATAATACATACAGAACAAAACATATCTATTTTGTATACATTATCATATAAAGTGCAAAACGACATTATTTCTATCAATAAACATCATATATCAACGCTGAAGTATTATTTCGATACATCGACACAAAATATTTTAGCGTATTAACAAAATGTTAGGAGCATGAAGTATCAGAGTATCAGTTGATATCAACTCTATGAGGAAAGAAGGTTGAAATATATATATAATAAAATAATATACAGAAAATTATGAAAATATTAATAAGCTCTGAAGAGTTAAATAAAAAGGACAAGCTTTTATCGTACTAAATCAGTCACTCATACATAAATAATTGTAAAAGCTAGAGGTGCTCAATTTAAAATATCAGGGATAATCCGGAGCGTCTCAAGCTTTTACAAATACTCATGCATGTGTGACTCATACAAATAATTATTTTCAATTTTTTAGTACAAAAAAAGCTTGAACTTAAAAAGTATGCGTATCAAATATGAAATCGATGAGAAAATCATCGCATGCTTGCTATAAAAATGTATTTCATCATCCGATTTACATATGTTGTTCGTATTTTTCTCAGAAAACTCTTTCATTTGATATACATATCATTGGAGTGCGTAAAAAAAAGCACGCCCCCCGTCATACTGGATTTAGAATGACTATGTCATATAACTGAACATGCATTCTCTAATCTCTTACAATCTAAACATGTATGCAAAATTACAACACAATTTGTTCAGGCTAACTGCTTTAAAATAACAACTGCAAATAAGCTAACTATTTTGAAAGAATTTCCACGTACGAGCAGAAATCTATTCTGGTCGCATATATAAAAGGAATGTTGACTAAAATCGTTGTTGATTTAAAATCTTTAGGTACTAATTAAACAAAATCATTAAACAAAATAGGTACTAATTAAATAAAAATAGGTACTAATTAAGAGAAATCTATAAATTAGTGATGTCATTGTCCGATATCATCATACAGATGCATATAAAATACATATAAAACTTTGTTTTGCTAAAAGGAGATGGGCAACAATCTTTGAATTCTTATAACTTCTTCGTTTTTTAATTAATTTTAATTTCACTTTCAAATTTCATCATGGTATCAAGTCTAGTTTTATATTTTTTATGCGTAATATGGCAAATTATACATCAAGCAACAACCGTATTGCACGATGAAATTCGAATAATTCATTCGATTCATTGTTTTTTTCTAACATTGATTATATAATAATTATTTTCTTTGCGCCTGTAAGAGAGTTATACACACGTTCCGGTTCTAAACTAAAACAAGCAACTACAGTTACATAATAATTATTTCCGTTTTATCAAATTCCTTTTTCAAACTTTTAATAACTCTCTGTACACCCTACGTTTTGATATCGCTTATCAATAATATTACATTATTATTATTATTAGCTCTGAGTATTATTACATGTTTATTTATAATATTGTTTATATAGATGGTATGTAACTGCATGTTGTAATATTACATAGCTACTACTAATAATTGTAACGTTTGATAATATTACTTACCTGCTCACATATGGGGTGTTTTCTACTTATCCGGCTTAACGAACCAATCAATAGGGAATATCGGTGAATTTTTTTTTTTTGCATTTCTTAACAAAATATGAAAAAGTAGGTTATTTTTTATAAGAGAGTTCATTCATTCATTTGATCAGTATCGTTGTAAATTACTACACATTCGTAACCCAGTTTAAGCCTACTATCGTTGTTCTATTTTAAATCACCGGCTGTCAAATGGGAAAATGATTTTTCCAATACCTGTGTAAAAACATCTGTGTTCACTGTATGTTTCCAAAATTAACACCTTTTATATACTGCAAAATGGTCGATTCTCAATTCTATAAAATTTCGTAACAAAATATTGTATGTTGTGTATCTATTTGATTATTACTTTTATATATTTTAGTTGATAACAGAAATTATATTTCGAAAATGTCAAATGATTCTCGTTTTCCATGCTGTATGTATTTTCATTGATAACTGATATTCGAATATTTATGAGTGGCTTCAATTATATACATATCATAGTCTCTCTTAGTTGCCATATTGCTTATAATAATGAGCTCTTGCCTAGCTTCAATGATTAGCTGATATACTATACCTACATTAATTTGAATTTGGTTTACCATATATTATTTTATACCGGATGACTTACAAAAAAACTTAAGGTATGGTACTTATTATACTCCCACCATCTGCGACTACATTAATCTCTGATGCTAGGTAAAATATTGAGAAACAGCTCTAAATATTTGTCAATTTGTAGTAGGCTGAGTTTAACGTTCAAATTTCTGTAAAGTGTCTTAAAAAATGTGACCCATCATCCTGTATGACTGTGCAAAATTTCCAATTGATATTCCTATAAATAACGAAAATACGAAAGTGTCTTCATCTTAAATGCAACACATTATATTAATCCGGCTCGAAGGACCAGTCAATGTTCCATATTAATTAATAAAATTAAATTTTAACGGATTAAGTATTTCCTACATGTTTTTTCTTAGTTAGGTACACAACTAGTCTAATATTTGATGATAAAATTTACTAACAATCTCACAGGAATAACAAAAACGACATTTATGTATTCCCGCTGGATTATACATGTTTAAAACCAAACGTACTATCCCAAAATACACTCCACCTACCAGAATAGTTTTCTTGTAATTATCGAACGACTCAGAATATAAATGTTACAAAAAAAAGCTGATTCAAAGAATCATATCCTGAATACTTTATTAAGTCACCTTATACAAAAAACTGAAATAGGTGTATATTGGAGAGAATTATTACTTGAACATTTTACATAGAAATTTACCACTGTACACAATTCTGTTATAATTATTGGTATATATGCGAATATGTTACATATATTTCTCCAGTTACTCTTAACTCAAACTGACTCAACAAAGAACAAATGTTACCATTTAAACACTACCTTAGTGTGTGTACTTTATAGTATGTAATTGCAAAATGTTGAAAACAAACTTAACAAGCGTTATATACAGCCGCATGCAAAGAAATCGGATAATTGTCAGTCACTGAAACATTGATCAAATTTTATTTAAATAAGGTAATACAATCGTTCTAGTCAAGTTCATAAAAAAATATCTCTATATAGGGTGGACCATTTTAATCTATAATGGCTAAAGCTCGTTTTGTAATAAACCAATTAAAAAAAATTGTAGATTTTGATGGGGGATATCATGTTCTGACATCAGATGGGACCTAGTTCTTCGGGCTGCTTAAATACTCAATTTAGATTCTACACGGTAAAAGATAGAATAACACTTAAAATTATAAAGTTAATCCTCATAAAAAAACCAAAATTTTTTGTTTATAACATTTTTAATATACGACTTAAAAATATGTTATTATTGCATTTAATCGAAAGCAAATACGCTTAAATTTTATCGATAATTGTTGGTCAAAGTCATGCCTTTGACAACCTTCGGCTAAAACATTTTTCCGAAAAAATGGTTTAAATGAAAAATGTGAGGTGAATGAAATGAATTTATGAGGATCGACTTTCTAATTTAAAGAGTAATTCTATCTTTTACCGTTAAGGATCTAAATTGGCTATTAAATAAAATCGAAGAACTAGGTCCAACCATGACAGGTCAGAACATGACGGCCCCCATCAAACTCTTCAACTTTGGTTTAGGTTATTTTTTTATTGGCTAATTACAAAGCGAGCTATTAGCCATTTACGCTTAAAATGACCCACCCTGTATGGAAAATATGTGCTTTTTATCTATGCACATTTTGATTGATAATATCTCATTCCATAGACGATTAAAAATTTCCTTTTTTATTAAATATAGAATACTTTTTTTCGAATTTCCAAGGAATGCCATTTTACGATTAAATTGACTTAAAGTAAAAAAGTATTCATTCATTCGACTCGAAGAACTAATCAATATGAGAACTAGAGTTGAAAGTTTACGAAGATATTTTAATGGTACTTCTTGAAATACTTTATAAGTAAATTTGAGTAGGTATTCTGCTATGAGTAAATCTTTCCTAAATATTTTCTTAAGCGCTCTCGTTCTAATTTTGATTTTAGAATTCTACTTCTTCTGTCCACAAGTGTATATTTGGTATATATTTGTTTACATTAGGTATATATGTACATAAGGTACATTTATTTATATTTCGATCGTAAATAAATCAATCGTAAGGTATATATTTATTCAGCTCTGTTAGTATTATCAAGTTTTAGTTCAATGTACTACTCTATTTAATATTATAAATGTATGTGTAAGTAATGGCTTACCAAAATATTTTATCATTATATAATCGAAAGACAAGGCACATATTTTAACTTTTTAAACGTTCTAACATAAATGCAATAATACACGTCTTCGGGAGTTTATATATTTGGAAGAATATTCTCTTGGGATCAACGAGGTCACACAGTCAATGAAGTACTATTAAGCCTTTATTAGTTAAATGTCAGTAATTCATAACTCAAATACTCTTTTTTTTCGATGTTGGGAAAATCACTGATGACGTCAAGTAATATATGTCAAAATTACACCATATATAGTGTCTTTTTTAAGTTGACATATGCTTGAAACTAATCAAAAGCAGACATTACACTTGACCTAGGTTTTCAAGCTCAATAAAAAGGACACTTTCAATTAGAAAGTTATTATTGATTAAAAAACTAAAATTTTATCGGCTTAACAAGGAAATATCTATAAAGTGGTCTTCTGTACTTCAAAAAATTCAAAGGGAACTTAAGTAATTATTTATAATTTATCCGCTAACTGACAATTATTTGTACGTGTAAAAAAAGCTATAACACGAATTTTAACAACATTTTTATGCAAAAATTTTGCTCGCTTTTTATAATCCATTATAAATTATGCATAGTTTATTAATATTACAATCTTTATGAATTATTTTTATAGATTTTTAGTTTAAAATTGAAATAATAAAGTAATAACACAAAATTTAAATACAAAAAAGTGTCAAAACACTGATTAAAACAAGATAATCTCGTTACTATATTATAAGCTGGCTATGCTAATGTATATAAAATAATAATGGCTGATTATAAAAATATAATATTTATAAACAACGTCAAATTATTGGTTTTCTAATTTACATATTAACATAATGACTTTTTAATGATCGCCATTCGAAATGTATTTATATATATGTCGTAAAAATATAGCTAGTTTATTACCTTCTCTCTACTATAATATTAGCATTCATCCCGGTTTGGTTCGGGTTCATATGGGTTAAAGAGCTGACAGTGTAATGATAAAAATTCGTCCTACAATCTAAGAACGATTGTCTTTATTGCGTTTACTAATGCGTGTTCCCGAAAAAGCTGTGAAATCTTTTGATGATTTCAAAATCATTTTAAAACAATTTTTTAAAATCATCTTTCAGATTCATTAATAAATATAAATTAAAAATGCGAGACAGTTTTGCCGTTGTTAACACTGTTTACAAATATTGCGCTTACAATTAAAAAAACGTTTACAAATCGTTTTAGTGGGGCTTTAATTTTAATGATTTTATTTGAGATGTATGAGCGTGTATTATCTAGTAATTTCAGGTAAACAAATTAAAAAATGTATTTTCTTTTTCCACGGCCGGAAGTAAGTAAACTTACTGCTTCTGTTGGGTGGTAAGCTTTGATACCAAACTTTTCAGCCTCCCAAGAGAAGAAAGTACAAGTACATACTTTCAGCCGAAAATAAAGAAAAATAGTATACATAACACGTGTGGAGAGCCTTGAAAAGGTCTGCGCCATGATGCCCTTGACTTGCACAGTGCAGGAATCTCAAACTTTCCTCCCTTGTAGTTTGATATACTAATTTTCAATTTTGATAGTGAATTTTGTTATAACTTGACGATATAAGACGAACTTTGATGATTTTTGTTCTTATTTTTCGTCTTCATTCCTGAAGTTATAATAAAACGAATCACCAAAGTTGAAAATAAGATAAAAATAATTTTATCTAACATGCTCGTAATCTAAATCTAACTTGCTCGTACAATCCTTATATGTATTTTATTTATCTTATTGTATTTTAGATTTGGTTTCATTTGTTCCAAGTGAAAATTATCAAAAACTTTCAAATATGGCGTTTTTTTTAGATTTCTCCATAAGAGCAATGTATTTTATAACGAATTTCAATGATTTTTTTCTTTAAAATTTGCATACCTAAGCTGAAATTTTAACCACATATTTTTTGAGTAAAAGTCTACCTATAAAAGAATTTTGAGACTTTAAATCAAACATTGTTGTCAAGCTCATACATCCTTCTGGAATATAATTTTAATTTGACAGGAGTTAGGTTACTACACTAGCACGCATCTCGCATTAATTGACACAATCGCTCTCAGATGTAAGATGTACTTCATACTAATTTCCATAAGGAAGGAAATATTCAAAATTCATCTATCTTAACATAAAATCTCGAAAACTTTGCCCGCTCTCGTACCATATAATATTGAAAAAATATTCACTTCTATCTTCTTTCTATAATAGTACTAAACTTTGAGCATTATGTATATTTCTCTGTTTTTATAGTATAGTTTTAAATATACGTTGTTTTTAATGGTAGTAATCAAAAAAACTCGACTATCTTGTTTGCAAGATTTATTATAGAAAGGAAATTGAATAGTTTTTTTTGTTGTTGTTGTTGAGAATTCAATGATTACTGTTTGATGTTCATTACAATTTTAATTTAGATTCTGTTTTCATTATATGCAAATACCACCAATGATGGACCTTCAGTCATATGCACAAAAGATGATTATTGAAAAAAAATAGAAACAGTAAAATTTATTTTACTGGCACCTTTTATTATCTTAATATTTTTTACTCTTTTTTTTTAATATTCAATTATCTTTTATTATATTAATTAATTTGATAACCAATTTTTTAGAATCATAGAAACATTACAATAATATAATTTTCATAAAAATTATACCATAAATAATTCCCGGAGCGAATTCAGAAAAACGATTTTTCAAAATAACGATTTAACAAATACAAATTATTTTCGGTTTTATAATAATTCTAAGTGTATGCGAAAAAACTTTTCAAAATATTCAAAAGCTTTTCAATATTTTGAATGAAAATATCTCATTTTTGTTTCATAAATATGTATGTGCAAGTGAAATTTACAAAATTTAACTCAAAATTAAAATTCAAATTTAAACTCACATTTAAAACATATCAAAAAACACTGTCCATTAAATTACCTTTTTCCATAAGGCCTTCTCCAAACTGAACCAATTTTGAGGATCATGGCCTATCTTTTATGTTCCGGGTACGGAATCCTAAACTCACACTTGAAACATTGAACACTCTCCATTAAATAACCTTTCAAAGGAAACAAAAAAAATCAATCGGTACATCCGTCTAAGCGCTACAATGCCACAGACAGACAGACAGACAGACAAATACACCGGTCAAACTTATAACACCCCAGTTTTTTGGTTCGTGGGTTAAAAATCAATATTCGGAGACACGGAGAGTCTTTTCCCTTAGAATTCAAAATGGTGGCCACTTCTTTTGGAATTGAAAAGAGAACCAACCATTAAAATTTCTCCGGACATTGTTTTAATATTATATTTTTTAGATAAAGGTGTGTTAAAAAATTAAAATAGAGGCTTCTTGTGTGCATAACTACAAAATTTCTTGTACACTTTGTAACAAAATCATTACGTATTAAATATCAATATATGAACATCGAAATAAGCGCACAATAATTATGTTTGAATGATAGATAACCAAATGATAATTTTAATAAGCAATAGTTATCATTATTAATAATGTACAACATAATAACACGCCAATTGAAATAAATTTTGAAACTATATAGTGGTTTTAAAGTCAGAGATATTAATTTGACATAATGAGGAAATTATATCCTTCTGCTACCAACAAGCTACCAACTTGTAGAAATTCATTCAGTATTAGATTTTACAGTGTTGACTATACACACAGTGTTCCAGACCACCCGTACCATCCAATTTAAAGCTGTAGCAGTGATTATTTCAAATGAATAAAAACAAATAAATTTATATTTCGTATTCTGGCTATATCACATCAAACTAGCGCATTAGTGCTTTGAAAAAACCACCACTTTTTATTTTAAACGGGTGAATACGGTTATCTCTATCTCTGTATATTTTAAATGCGAAATTAAGCATGTTTATTTGTTTGTTTGTTACGCTTTCACGGTAAAACTAGCGAATGGTTTTTAATGAAACTGTACAGCAATATAGCTCATACTTCAGAATAACACATGAGATATAATTTATAAAAATATATTATTAAAAAAAATTTGACATTACCATAAATTACAGATTTCTGTAAAAATAGTCAATATAAAATATCAGGCCATCTTTTCTGATATACTCAATGAATAATTAGGACTATTATACATTTAAAAAAATAGAAAACCATACATATATTTTACCTTTGTAAAACAATCCTTACCATTATTTCGAGTTATATAGAAAGGGGATAAGCGAGAGCAATCTTTATCAATCTACTTTTAAACCCAGCGAAGCGGGTGGGTATCAATCTAGTTAAGTTATATTTACATATTCAGCTTATTTACATTCTCAGTCGGTTTTCGAAAAATCTTTGGGAGGAAGTTTTCATATTTTCTAGAATAGGAGCTAATATTATAAATTAAAATTATAAAAATGTTTTCACTTTTTAGAAATTGTCATTTCCTAATTTGAAAATCGGCGAAACGGGTGGTCTGAAACACACACCCCATGTATGTGAAAATGTATTTCTTAGAATACATTACAGATGTATATACGTGTATGTATACAAATGTTTTGTTAATTATTATTATAAATGCGGAAAAACTTTTTTAATTACTCAACATAAATAAATACATACAATTATTTTGTGACAACTGAAAGCTTCTAACTAATTCATCTAGTAATTTAATACGATTCCGAAAATTCTAAATAATAGTATGTATTTCGAAATTCTAACTAAATTTGGTTAACCACTGACATCGTTAAATTAATGATTTCGGTTTAAATATAGTAAAATTTTTTAATTATTATTTAATTGGATAAAAAAGTATTTCTATCGTATAATTTATCGGATTTTCGTTAAGCTCAAAGATCTGCGATTTGAAATGAAAATCTTCCTGTATTTTTTTAAGCTTTTTCAATCAAAATGATAAAATGTATAAAATGGAGCAAAAAATCAATTGGAATTTTAAATAAAAGATAACTTTCGTGATTTTAAATATATTAATTGGAGCATAAAAAATATAAAGCAACGAAAAGAGTAAATCGGTTCTCAATTTTGGTCCAGGCTTTCGTTATTCAATTAACAAACAGGAAAATTTTGCATTTATTCGAAAATGCTTCTGTAAATTTTCGAACTAAATTGGATTTATCGAAGTAGCAGGTTAAATACAGTTTAATTTTCCTAAATTTTTGACGGTTGTTTTTCGTCTGCCTTGCGTGGAAACTTTACATATGTTTATAGTTCTTAAATCTTTCATAATTTATGTTTTTTTGTATAAACTTTAAAAAATTGACATAAAATATGGTAAAAAATAAATTATCGATTTTTTTTTTTTGTATAACAATGAAGAAATTATTTACAATAATAAATATTAATATACTAAACAATTATTGTTAGAGGGAATATTTTAATCAACATTCTAGTCATGACGACTTCCGTTACCATATTTGCATTTCTTAATAACATTAGTTACTTTATTTTAAAGCCACAACTAGAAAACTATAAGCGAAGACAAAATGTCAACAAGATATTTTGCATAAAAATATCATTATTTTTCCTTGTATAACATAATAATACAAATGGAAAATGCATTTATGTATATGCATTTATACATAATTTTTACAGTGAAACTTCTTTAACAAAAAATTTAAAGTAAAATTTTTAATATATTATTAAATTTTCTTAAAAAATTGTTATTGTATATAATGAATGAACTTCAGTTAAAAAAGTCATGAGGAACGTCTTTTTTAACACGAAATTCCATGTAAGTGTCTTTAAGACACTTTACCAGATAAAGTTCTCTTTATAGGTTGCTAATTTGTCCGAAAGTTAATTTAACATAAATTAAAGTAATGATTTTACAAAAATTTGGTATGATGGTATTTATTCATCGGATACAATATTGGCTACAAAAACCTCACCTTAAAGTAACATCATTTCGTTGACGTAGAATATAGTGTTAGTTGCATTTGTTACTCTCTCACTTGCAGTTTTTTCACCGGAATTCAGTAAAGAATTTTGATTGATTATGAGCCGAAACATTGCAAAATAAAAAGGAAAAAGTTCAGATTTGCATCATTACATATAAATATTGCCAATTTTTTTCAGCTTTAAATTGTAATTTTCAATTGTACCTTTTAATGATGCAAATCTGAATTTTCCCGAGTTTTTTACATTTTTGTTTTGCAATGTTTCGGCCCATAATCAGGTTTTGAAAAAAAAAAAAACATTCGCACTATCCGAAACTACATTATATTGTTGGGAAAATAATTTTTCCATGCAATTAGCTTTGCATGGAACTAATTACAAGCTCAAATTAGGTTCCAATAAGTAATTAAATTGATTTTAAGAAATCATAGTAATTTACAAGAATACTGATCAAATATATGAATGGACAGTGCATTAAAAAATAACCTACTATTTTAATCATTCCGTACCAATCGTTTTTTTCAAGATTAAAACTTCTTTATGTCTGCCATATTGATTGTTTTGACGTCAATAGTAAATTTTACCAAAATTTACAAGTTTCACTATATTTTAATATTGACACACAAGGGAAAAAAACTAGATAAAAACTCCCCAAAACCACATACATTCATATACATCTATCGTCATCACGTACCGGTTCTCTGCAGTAAATAGACATCATTTTCTTTATATATTGTAATACATATTATGATTATTATTCATCTTAAAACAATGACTTTATAAAATACAATGAATAGAAAATGAAGAAGAACGGTAGGTTTACATACATACATGCACAGTGATGCAACTAAGTCCTACCCGATGCGGTCGGAATCCATCAGTATTAAATTTTTTTTTTTAATTTTTTTTAATATAAAGTATAAAAGAATCACATTATAATAATTCATAAAATACATACATTATATAATAGTATTCTTATTGTACTTTACTATGTATATTTTATAGAATGCCACATATTATAATGCATATTATATAATAATATGCATTGAAATATATTTTTCTTCTTACTAGAGAATGACCATTGACTTGTAAAATATGTCATCATATTAATCATAAGAAGATGGCGCGGCGTCTAACATTATAGTCTCTCACAAAAAGGTTGCGTTTTTAATCATAAACAGATTGATCGCAAATCGTCGCAAAGGAATATAATTGAACCTAACAACCTGTCAGGTTGTTCCTATTGTTAACGCTCGTTATCAATCTATTTTGTTTGCTGGCTGGAAGGTAAAACCAAAAAAAGTGCAAATAAAAAACGACACCAAAAACAGGCATGTAGATTACCTAGGAAACTAAAACTTTTTCAATCGATTCAACTTGACATGAATTTTGAGAAAATGCAAAAATATTTTTATAATTGTTTATTTATATTTTTTGTCAAAATCTTATCATTTAAAAAAATTGAGTTGTGAAAATTGCCAGAAGTTAAAGATAACAGAGATAATTTAAAGTAAATACAATGAAATTTTTATGTCATGTCATAATAAATATCCTGATCAAGCCAAACGTAATGTACGCACATATTGGGTTGACTACTAAAGCAGAAGTATGTCTTTTATAAACTAATACTACAATTAATTAATACCGTAAAAAAAAAAGTAGCTATAAAATTATTATTTGATTTCTAAAATTAATACCTTATATTTTCAGAAAAATATCTTAATAAAAAAAGTGAGCGATACATTTATAATGTACTTAGGTACGAAAGAAATATAGTTCCTGCCGGGTGTTGCACGACGCCTCTCGTTTTTTATTTTTTGGAGCTATAATAGATAATAATTTTAACCCATATCTAATATAAGCTTTTTATTTCTGGATTTTACACTTAAAAAATTCCCAAGATATTAAAAATTTTTACAGCATCTGTTTTTGGAATAAAATGAGTAAAACATAAACAAATAAGACAAAAATCTTACTCGGATAAGTATAATTTTCGAGATATCACTGAAAATCTCTCCAAAATATGCGGATTTTTGTCGATATCATAAAGAATACTCGACCAATCGGCAAATGTACGATTTTAGAGTTTTTGAATCAAATTTCCAAACATACAATTGTTCGTGGCTCTTTCGTTTTCTTTAAAATAAAAGATTATTCTTAAAAAATCGAGAAAATATTTTGTTACCAATTTTAATAAAACTAAAAGTACCGAAGATAATATTAACCCTTAAAATACAAAAAATTTCATTGCATTTCTTAGAATATTCAAAAGTGATATTTTTATATCTATGGGTTGGTTTTCCGGATTTAAAAAAAAAACTATAAAATCGAGTCCATTATTATATTATATAAACTTTTTTTTTTATATTCTTATTAAACAAAAGTTATTATATTAATACATAATTTTAATTATTAAAACATGAAAAGACATTGTTTTTCACACAACTTAAGTTTTAAAGAAGTAGAATTCATTAATTTATTACCATTTACCACGATATACAGACATAAGATATGTCATTTCGCAATCTCTATGTTCGGAATATTTATCTTTGCGATGGTAAATTCAATATATTATAAACATTATTTAAATAAACATTAATTTTTTTATACTCTAAAAAAAAAACGAAATATGTTAACATGGTAAAAAGTAAATATTTTCTTGGTTCAAGAAAATATTTACTTTCTATATTTTACTTTTTTACGTACATACTTATTTTTCATGAATACTGTGCCCAAAAAATAAGGTGACATTGTATTTATTTTGAAAATTCTTTATTTATTCTTCCAAATCAATTTCATCCCCTTCAAAGTAATCCCCTTTTGATGCAATGCACTTATGCCAACGGATTTTCCAATCTTCGAAACACCGGTTGTAGTCACTTTCCGGGATTGCCTCCAGTTCAGTCTTCGCTGGGGCTTGAATCTCCTCTATCGTATCAAAACGGTGTCCCCGGTGCGGTCTTTTGAGCTTGCTGAACAGCCAGAAGTCGCACGGCGCCAGATCAGGTGAATACGGTGTTTGTGGAACGATATGGGATGAGTTTTTGACGAAATGATCACGAATTATGAGTGCATTATCGTGGTGTAAAAACCATGAATAGTCTTTCCACAATTCCGGCCTTTTTAGGCGGATAGCGTTACGCATATAACACATAACGTTCAAATAATATTCCTTGTTGACTGTTTGGCCGGGCGGAAAGAATTCATAATGCACAACAACGCGCGCAGTTTAAATGGAAATACCTTTTTTTTTTTGACACAGTATGCATGTATTGAGATCGTTGATTTAAAAAATATTTTCTTCAATTCAATAATTTTTTTTACATTGTAGGCTATATTGCTGCTGTGTTTGCTAGTAACGTCATAAAACAATCCGAAATAGCATACCTTATGGTTTCTACATAATGAAAATTCATTAAAAAGCATTATAATTTTTTTATATCTCCACAAAATATTATAAAACATTTTTTTTTTTTTTTTTTGCCAAAAGATATTTTTTTAAGCTGTAATGTTTATCTAATTAGACGAAGTTTTACCATTATGTTTACTTAATGTCTTTTAATAAAGTATACATTTTTATTAATTTAGTGTTTAAGAAAACACATACACGTCAAAAAAAAACATGTGTTTTTTTAAAAGATTATACACAAAAGATATCTGTTTTTTGTACATAAATTAATTTTTTGTCGATAGTTTTTGACTTACTTATTACACCACATTATAAGAACAGATATAAAATATTTTATTTGTAAAATGAAATCATCTGCGGAAATATATTTTTGAGTATAAAAGCATCTGTTTTTCTTATCGAAACTTTTAAAACGTAAAACTTTTTTTTAACTTCTGTACTATTTTAAATGTATTCTGTTCAAATGAACTTTTGGTATATGTATTTTAAGTGTTCCGTTTCAAAAAAAAAATACTTACTCTAAAAAGCAGTTAACACGTTTTCATTCTTTCTCAATATAGCTTTAAGAAGTATATTTCAACGACGGTAAATATATTTCATAATGATGTAATAGTTTATTATTTTCAATTATTATTAATCAATTTCGGAATTGTTGGAATCGTAACAAACTCGAATATTAAAAATCTAACCATGGAAATTCCAAGTACCCTAAAATGTAGGGGGAAAATGAAAATTTTAGATTATGATTATAAAAGGAATAAGAAATTTGTTATAAAAATAAATTATGGAATTTTCGAATTGATACAGAACTCAAATACAGCACTCAATATACTTCAGATATGTTCATACTTGATCGACCTTTTTAATTATGATTACTAAAAAACATTTAAAGAGTAAAATATTATTACATAAACACATTAGCAGACACTTTTGAAAATAAGTTTTGTAGAATATGTTCTTATTATTCTTTAACCCTTATTTACTAATCTCTTTGAATACTTATGCATCGTTTTTAACTTTCGGATAGAAAAAGTGGTTGTTTTTGCCCCGAAAATCAAAATCATTTCTATTATTTTATTTTTCATTTCATTTCTATTTTATTTCTCATGTGTTATTATGATGAATTGGCTACATTATTATTAAGTATCATTTAAATCCATTCATTAGTTTTTGCGTGAAAGCCGTGTTTTCAGGAAAAACTGAAACATAAAATAAAGTAAATTACCTTATTTAAGTGATCAAATTTGTGTCTCTTTAACTCAAAAAATACCGAGTAAAGCTGGTACTGAGACTTTTAAAAATAGTGGACTATTTTTTATTTTATCATTCACGCTTACATTTAAACAGTATTGTTATAAATTATTATGGTTTCTTAAGATAGTACTATCGGTAATAGACTTTGCATTCAGAATTTAATGAAACTTGGCATAGTTGTCCATTATTATATCATAATTAACCAGTTAAATTTTTAGGGGCCTTCAGAGAACTGAAGAACAAAGGACCCATAAGGATCCATGTTAAAATATCTTTTTTTCAGTTCTCTGAAGGCCCCTAAAAATTTAACTGGTTAATTATGATATAATAATGGACAACTATGCCAAGTTTCATTAAATTCTGAATGCAAAGTAGTAAATATTACCGATAGTACTACCTCAATATCCATCTCTTTATTTAACGCGTGTTGAAACTGAATTTAAACCACCATGGTAAACTGATTTTCCCAAGAAATATCGTGCTCTTCATCTTGGCAATAATCAGAAAAGCATAGGTCTCATTTAAAAATCACATCTACCATGGCTTGCTGAATATAATTATCGTGAACAAAATATGGTAGATTAATATTTGTAAAAGTATTTAAAGTCTATTTTTGTTTTTATACACAATTTGTTTTTTCTGTGTAGAAAACATTCCTAAATACTTATTTACTATACTTACTACTCGAAAATATTTTAAGTAAATTTCATTCAAAATTACATGCAAAGTATTTTGAGTTTTTGTTTTGTTTTTAGTTTCTTTATTTACTTTACAGGGAAAAATATTCCTCGTTTTTATACTTCTCCTGTATTTTAAGTTTTAAATAAATATTTAGAAATGAAACGATTATGTACACAAGATGCAAATGATTTTGTGTAGACAGCGTTGCTCTAGTATTTCTATTTGTTTTCATTTTGCGATAAAGAAAGTAATGAAAAGTTTTAGTTTGTATATGTATGCACCAGCCCAAGTGGAAGTTTTCGGCCTTTATACATTTTTCTATACACAAAAATTGCTCAAGGTAATACATCAAATTCTTCGTTTAAAGCAACATACAAAATTTAACATATTTTGTTTTGAAATTAAGGAGAGAAATGGTTGTATCTTGATTGAACAAGAAAACATCATTTTTTATAGCTTTTTCTTTTAAAAATGAGTTAATAAAATTAGAATCTGTTCCCAATTAACTTAAGACTTGAATAAAACTGTCGGAAGCACTTGAAGATTGATAAGGAATATTTTTTTTTTAATTTAAATCAAAATACAACCAATAGATTGAATTTTAACTCGATAAATCATCATTTGACATAAAAAATAAAAAAAGGATAGATTTCGTGAGACACTCGGTAGAAACTATGTTCCTTTAGTACAAATAACTGTATTAGTAATTAATTATAATTATTGGTTTTGTGGTAAGCTACCTTGCAGGTTTTTTATTTTTTCTCTCTCGATACTTTTTGCACATCTGTGCATTAATAATTCTGAAAATTTATAGGATTAATTTAAGAAGTCAAATACTTGTTTTATTGTTTAAAAAATTAAATATTATAGCTGCTTTAACTCTATACTTTAAGAATTTGTTGTAAAAAAAGACACACTTCTAATTTAGTAGTCAACTCAACATGAGGGTTCATTACCCACAATTTAATCGATCAGGATATTTCTCAATCAATTCAATTATCTCTATTATGTTTAAATTCTGATAACTCACAACTTATTTTTTTGAATGAAAAACTTAAATTTTGGACAAAAAATACAAATTGACAGATTGTAAAATATTTTTGAAAATTTAAAAATTAATGGCTATCGTTTAAAAAAGTTTTAGTTTCCTAGGTACCTCCCAACCAGCAAACAACTCATTTCTTGCGATAAGGAACATAGTTCCAATAGTTCTAAAAATGCACTTTTATCTAACTGAAAAATAAATCAATCTCAGTCAGTTCAAATTTCTATACTATCTTCCCCTACATTAAATACTGCTACTTAAAATTTATGATTGTCATATTTAAACATAGAAAACACTTTCATAGATAATTTAAGATGGATTAAAGACTATTATTATTATTTACATTAATATTAATAAAACTGCATTTAATACCTAGAAATTTCTAACATAAATAATATGTATCTACTTTACTTCTAACTGGGTGTATAGTTTAGAATAATAATATCTAAAGTACTTCTTGTGTGTGAATGTTATAGTTAACTACAGTTATCTCTAGCTCTGAAGAACATTTTGTAGTATGTTAAAATATTTATATTATTGCAAATGATTTAGAAGATGTGAATTCTATTTGAAATGTTACTACCACTGGATAAATATTGTATTTTAGATGAAGGGGTGGTGTTATTATGTAGTAATTCATTGCAATATTTCAAGTACAAAACGAGGCAGAAAAGTGTGCGATTTTAAAATCGTTGGAAAATGCTGGTAAATTTTAAAGTTGATTATTACTTCCTTATCACTTATTGTTACATTCATTTTTTTAGTGCTTCAATTTTAGGTTATCCATCGCTTCATTGCAGTAAAACGTGATAGTTTAATGGAAAATATGACCTATTGATTGATTTCCAATAAAATTTACTTAATTTATTTTATGTAGCTAGCTAAAGGAAATAGTTTGGAAAAAATAGAATTATTTTTACAGCGTTTTCAAAATATTCAATTTTCTACCCCACCCTGTATATTATACAGCGAGCAAGCAATGTTAGCGTTTATTCTCTTCGTCTATTCACAATTATTTGAAAACATTCATTAATCTTAGTTTTAGACATAATACATAACGAACGCAACAGTGAACTGACATTTAAACAGGATGGCATTCAAAATGTCACACATAAAGTCATGGCAAAATCCCCGACATAAAACAACAAACATCTTCAAATGATCGATCAAATTTTCATCAGAAAGAAACATTTTTTATGTATATACGTATTCATCTATGTATGACTTTCTGTTTAGATATGTGAAGGTGACTTACTTGATCGCGCCGATAAACCACATACATAAGACCACTTGGAATTCAATATTTTCCGCGAAATCATCGATTTATCGGCCCCTTGCTGCTCGTTGAAGATTATGTTTCATACGAGCCAGTCACAGTTCCTTTAGACACAATCATATTTATACATAATTACGGTAGTTGCTTGATGTTGAATTTGCCATATTACGCATAAAAATGTAAAACTAGATTTGATACCAGAACAAAATTTGAAAGTGAAATTAAAATTGATTAAAAAACGAAGAAGTTATAAGCATTCAAAGGTTATTGCCCATGTCCTTTTAGCAAAACAAAGTTTTATATGTATATCAACTTCACTTTTCTGTCCGTGCAGTGAGAATTCTTCACTTGAAATGATAAAAAAAAATTTAGTCAACATGCCTATTATATGAAATTAGCTTTCCAATGAACCCATATGTGTTTTATTTCGATTTAAAGTTTCTACCCTTAAAGAAACATCTTTTAATGTTGAAAGATTACAAAAAAAATACACTCAATCAGGGATCGAACTCACTACCTCTGGCTTGTCAGGACAATGCTCTACAATCTGAGCTAAACAAGTTTTTAATATACATATTATAGAAATATTTTTCGAGTGCCGTTTTGTATACAAGGAACAAGGAAAAGGATTTTATTTTATATTATATAGTTTTATAATTCCTACTGTGTTTAGGTAAATATTAAAATTGTAAGAGAGATGTCTGTTTCATTACATATTAACTTTGTTCCTTGCACATTCCCTTATAATTTCTATTATTTTTTTATGTTATATATAAGTATAATATGTTTTATGAAGTATTTTAATAATCTCTTTTTCTTTTGAATTGAAATGAATTTTATATTATATATCTTACAAACTCTGTTGGTTTTTAATCATTGTGTTTTATATATAAATCAGAATTCAATCATTGTAGAAAATGTATAATAAATGTTTAAGAGGGTGGCGATGTTTTGAATATTCAACTCAACATTTGTGAAATTTTACTCTGTTATTTTAATCAAAATCAGACATATAAAGGTTTGAAACTCAAGCATACTTCCTTCCATACTATACGAGTCGTACTCAACCTACTAAAGTATAGACAAAATAATTAAAAATGTTTAAAACAAACACAAATGCCAAGATAATGAAGAGATGTTAACACTCAACACAATATTTAGTAGCTTAAAAACAAAGCACTTGACCAGAATTCCAACGAAAATAAAGTCGATTCCCGCTTGGTTGTAAATTTCTTCATATTAAGGGAGTACGAGCGTCAAGGCAAGCTTAGACTTGTGGTTGAAATTATTTGTACCTTATTTTGAACTTTGATGATGAATTTTGTTATAACTTCATGAATGAACAAATAAGAATAAAATTAAATGTCGAAAGAAAGAATAAAAGGAATAAAAGTTAAAGAAAAAGAATGTTGAGCTCCCGAAAATTGGATAACGAATTTTCCAATATGTTATCCCATGGATTAATTCGGTATTTTCCCACATTTTCGGTGTTTTCAATATATAAGTACTGAGAAAAGATAAACAGAAATTTTATTTAATTCTCTGTCTAATAAAACTATCTGAATGAAAAACGCTTGAATTATTTACAGCAAATTGAAAAATATTACATTATTGATAAACTATAAATTTGTTTTTTTTACAAAGCACAATAGAATTAATATTTAGATTAATTTCTATTGTAAAAAACAAATTATCAATAAATTAATTGTTCAATGCAAATGAAGCAAATAATGAATACAAAAATAAAAATAGAATTTAATAGGAAAAAAAAATTAAAAATTGATTTAAAAAATAAACTAACCCAATTTGTATTCATTTAAAATCAATTCGATACTCTAGAAATAAAAAATAATGCAAAAAAAAATAGGTAATAATATAAATTATAATTAATGTAACTAAATATTCGGAAATAGAATGAAAAAATTATTTTTAATATGTTTATTCAAACATTAAAATATCAATTACATTCGTTAAAGTTTGCAATGACACTGTTTAAACACGTATTTGGAAATTTAAACCTGGGTGAAATCCCTGGTAAAAATATTTACCGTATTACAAATTATCAAGGCTTCGGGTCAAAGTTTAAGAATATGAGAATACTGTTAATTTTTTATTTAAAAATAGTTTTCATTTCCATTTAATTATCGATATCACTATATACACCAATTGAGTAATAAAAGTAGTAGATGGAAAAATTTGTAGCCTTTAAAGGTTTTTAGAGCTGTTTTGAAAAAGTTTCACAGAAAGCCATTTTTTCTAGTCATATAGATACTATAAATATATGTGTAGCTTTGATCGCCTGTAGCTCGAAAATTATTCGTTAAAAATTTTTGTGGCCGTGAGAGTTTTTGGTTAGACGATCTGTAGAACATTATGAGGGCGGTTTGAAAAAATTTCACAGCAAGTCAATTTCCTAGTCATATACTAAAACTATAATATATTCGTCGCTTTATCGCCCGAAGCTCGAAAACTACTCGTTAAAAATTTTTGCGTCCTTGTGAGTTTTGGATCAGAATGATTCAAAGAACATTTTAGGGTGGGTTAGAAAAAGTTTCACAGAAAGCCATTTTCTTATCTAATCTTGTGTGGTACTTTCTAATTACAATACAATAAAGTTTTCAGCAATATAATAATAAATGCACCTTGCTAACTTAATAGATATAATTTCAATTACATAAGATAATACTTTGGGTGATTCTATGTATGTCTTTACTCTCATTTCGTTATTCAATAGTTAAAGTTTCACATACGTACATTGTATATAATTTTCTTAAGTTTATAATGAACTAACTATTAAAATGGCTCCCCTTATATCATACAACAAAATTGCATACAAAACGGTTAACTAACCAACTAACCCTAACTGAATATATAAACTGAACTGAAAACTAATAACTATATTGATGATAAAATATCTTTTAACCTCTCTATAGAGTATTATAATATGTTTAAAGTTAACTTCATACAAACTTAATATGTGTTCTTTAAATATATCGAATAGCTTGCAGTTAATAATCATTTTGGGTTTGGGTGTCTTTTCATATGATATATATTATTTTACTTGTAAATTAAACACTTGCGGAATACTTATAAATTTCGCGGATTTCCTTAATATCATCTTCTTTGATTATTTTAATTTATATTTCAAAGGGGTTAGAAAACTTGTAAAGGGAGCGTTGATATTTACAGGGTAATGTGCATAGGATTTCAAAAATTGTTTTTGTAACGTCAAATTTTCTGAATATATGACCTAAAAATAGTCAATAATAAAAATTGACGTATTCTTTCAAATGCATACATAAATTTGTTTTCGTTTTGATCACTACATGACAGGGCTACATGTAATTAATAATTTAAATTGCAGACTTATTGTTAGTATAAATAATACTCAAAATTAAAAATTCTTCAAAGACACTTCAAAATTTTTTGATATTCTGAAAACAATAATTTTAAGAAATTTGCATTTAAACTTTTACTTTTAAATTATTAATCGCCATAAGAGGTCACTCCTGACATCTAGTTTAAATATGGAAACAAAATAAGTGTGCATTTTCAAAATATGTCAGTTTGTAAGTGGTATGTGTGTTCAGCTTTATTTTTTGGAAATAAATTTGAATATACGTCTATCTTATAATTAGTAATTTCAACTTGAAAAAACCGAAATAAAAATATTTTTCACTATGACATCATTTGGCCCTTTTTTAAATTGTATCGTTATGAATCTAATTCCTCCTACGTACTAACTCCAGAACCATCGAACAAACTATTTTTCTCATAAAATTTTGCTATACTTTTTCTAAATAAATAAAAACAAAATAATTATTTTGACGTGTAATTTTCACGTTAGCATGTAAATAGATATTTTGTTTAAATATTGTAAAATGTAATATTAATTATTCTTATTTTGTTTATTTCCAGATATTCCTCGTGTTGAAGTTGGACCAGAAAATCCATTACGTGTTGAAAAAGATTCACCCGCTAATTTACAATGTACAGTGGACGCCAAACCAAAAGTATCAAATGTACGATGGAGTCGTAATGGACGATTTATCAGTACTTCAATGAGTCATACATTACATCGAGTTAGTCTTCAAGATGCCGGCAAATATACTTGTAGTGCTGAAAACGGTTTGGGAAAAGCTGGAGAAAAAGAAATAATTTTGGATGTTTTATACGGGCCGATTGTCACATTGGAGGATAAGACGCGTGAAGCTGAGGAAGGGGAAACAATCGAAATTAAATGTAATGTCACATCAAATCCAAGTCCAAATTTAGTCGAGTGGGTTAAAGAAGGAAAACCAGATTTCCGTCAAAAAGGACATATCTTACGTTTATCACGAGTAACAGCAGAGAATTCAGGAACATATGTATGTCGAGCCACAAATTTAATTACACCAAGTGCACTGCCTATTAAAACAATCGAAAAAATTGGAAATTCATCAATAGCAGTCTTAATTCGACATAAACCAGGAAAAGCACAAATTAGTCCCGATCGACCTGTAGCTAATGAAGGAGCAGGTGTAACACTTACATGTAATGCAAATCCTCCTGGATGGCCTGCTCCACAATACAGATGGTATCGCGAGGAAGGTTCAAAAGGACAAAATGTTTTGGCTACTGGAACAAAGTACACAATTCCACGTGTGCTTTTAAGCAGTGAAGGTGTCTATCATTGTCAAGCAACAAATGAACTAGGTGTCGGTGAAAGAGCTTCGATTACATTAGAGGTTCGACAACCACCAAAATTCCTTGCAAAATTACCACCACACACAACACGTCCTGTAGGTGATTCAGAGTTTGGTGTATCATGCAGTGCTGTTGGTAAACCAAAGCCAACAATACGTTGGTTAAAAGATCGATCTGAAATTACACCTGATTTAAATATGTATGAAGTACGTACTGAACCAGCTGAAGGTAGAAATGGTGTGTTTACAGTTCAAAGTAAATTATATTTCAAAGGAAAAGCAAGACCAGATGGCAATCAACTATTGCCTGGTGACAGAGGAATTTACTCTTGTGTATTTGAAAATGAAGTCAAACGTGCCGAATCTACAATGCAATTGAAAATTGAACGTAAGTTATTTTATACATAGTAATTTTGTTTCTGTACAATTTTATAATTTTATTCATCAAATTTTATTTGAAAATCATGTTTGAAATAAATTATTATACAGTCCGTATCTTCGAATATGTTGAAGAAGAAAAAGATATTTTTCCAGTCAAACTCGATTATTCTTTATCAAAAACAAAATCATAAAAACTTATTAAAGGAATTTTCAATATCCTCCCATTTTCTAACATTTAATTTAAAATGTTTATTCTTAAACTGTTAAATCATTTATTCTTAAAAAAACCCAATCATTTTCTGAAAAGTTCGAAGTTTTAGTTTCCTTCAACACTAGCGAAACTCCATTAACAAAATGGCGAAACTCTTGCTAACGTTTTTTCTTTTTTTTACAGATGAACCAATTGTACTTCATCAATACAATAAAGTTGCTTACGACATCAATGAATCGGCAGAAGTTTTATGTAAAGTTCAAGCATATCCAAGACCAGAATTCAAATGGTTCTTCAGTCCAGGTTTAGCACCTTTACAAATGTCATCAGATGGTCATTATGAAATTAATACAACGACGGATAACAACGATGTATACACAAGCGTATTAAAAGTTTCCAATATTAAACAGCACGATTATGGTGAATACGTTTGCACTGTAGTCAATAATCTTGGAACAATCGAAACAAAAATACGCCTTCAGCCAAAAGGACCCCCAGAAAAACCAATCAGTCTATCAGCCATTAATGCTGGACATGATTTTGTAACATTATTCTGGGAACCTGGTTTTAACGGGGGTGTTTTGACTACAAAATATTTTGTTACATATCGTAAAGTACCAAGTAATGACGAATTCGCTGTCGAAGGGTGTGGAATTGTTTTGCGATCTGTTGAATGGCAAGAAGTTGATTGTCATCAAAATATCCCATGCAATGTTACTAATTTGGATCAACATCAAACCTATGTATTCAAGGTTTGTATTCATTTTTAAAATTATTGTTATTTTTAATTGAATTTATGTTCTAATGATGTTTGTAATTTCTAGGTGAAAGCGGTGAACACTAAAGGAACAAGTGATATGTCTGATGAAACAACTGTTACGACAAATGTAGACAAAATTCCAATTCCACAACATGTAACTTTTGATCCAAATACAAATGGACTAACGATAAATGTTGAACCAACATGTTTACCATTAGTTGCTATCGTGGAATGTATGGCAAATGATAATTTACCAATTCCAGCATGGCAAGTTATCGATACCTTACCAATGGATGTATCTGGTGTGGATCCAACATACAAGGAAACAATTTTAGACCATATGGATGCATCAAGATTATATAAATCAAACAGCGGACGTTCTTTGGTAGATGAAGAACCAATTAGTGTTGCCGATGAGTACAATACACGAGTTCGTGTTAAATTCTGTTTACGAGAAAGCCAAGATTTATGCAGTGAATACACTGAAGCAGACTGTAAGTTTAAATAAATTTTCCAAAAAATTAATCTAAGAAATGAAGCCGGATATAGGCCAAAAAGGTGGAAATTCTATGGAACAATATCTATTTTTATAAGACCCAGCTCAAAATGTTCCTATGAGTGTGTTCTTCAAAGTTCGTTCGATATTGTTTTATAGAATTGTAGCCTTAAATGATTCATTTCCTACAGTATATAAAATATATAAAGTTTTGAACAACAAAGTAATTTTAATTTTCTTTACAGTTGGCCAATCATACATCAAAGAAGCATCAGCACTTGCAACACCAACACTAATTGTAATCATTGTATGCTGTGTTATTTGCATACTATTTATTGGTCTAGTTTTAATGTTCTGTCGTTGTAAACGAAATCAAACGAAAAAATCGAAACAAGCCAAAGATTATGAAATGGATTCTGTACGACCGACAATCATTACATCACAACAATCACAAGCTCCACCACCATATTATCCAACAAGTGGAATGGAAAATAAAGCGTTGGAGCATTCTATGGATCTAGCATTAGCTATGGAAGATCCTAAAAATCCTGTTTATGCAACACAAAATGGTTATGGGTATCATGTTGCTAATACTCAAATACCAAATCATCCATCACATCAAAACATTAACGGGGAATGTAAGTATACTTTTGTTGTTTTTTTCCTGGAAATGAATGTGTAGATTATATTTGTGTCCTTGTTACTATTACATAAACTAATGAGATGATTTTGACAGTCAAAACTGTTTTGCTTTTTTCATAAAGAAAAAGGCATTAACTTTTTTCAAAAAACTATGTTTTTGAAAGTTAAAAAATATTTTTTTAAAAACACTCAAAGAAGTATTTACACTATACATATTTATTTTTATCCACACATTTATATAAATGTTTCTCTCCGTACATAAACATTTCTTTTTATCTAAATTAACGACTAAGATTTTTGATATTTTGTTTAATTCACTCACAGATGGCGAGACTATAGTTCGTAATATACCTTAAGAAACGTTTCGTATTATTAAGTATTTTCTCTTTTTTAGGGGTAAATATGGGATACATGGAAAATAGTTACTCAAATTCAAACAACGGTGGTAGCGTTAATTCACAAGATTCATTATGGCAAATGAAAATGGCCGCGGCAGCAAATAATTCTGTAAATCAACAACATATAAATGTTGATCGTCAAAATTCTTATGGATATGATCCAATTACACATGGAGGCTATGGCGCCGTCGATGATTATGCTCCATATCCCCATTTAACAACCCAAAGTAATCATGGTGATGATTATATGCGTAATAGTAACAATCCATCACGACAAGAATATTGTAACGATCCATATGCAGCCGTCCACAAACCTAAGAAACGAGTTGATCAACATATAGGTAAAGCATCAAAGTTTTTTAATCAAATTTTTAGAAATTTATAAGTTAATTTTGAATGTTCTTCACACGAATATTTTTATTCAAAGCACAACTTTATATTAGAGTCAATAAATATTTTTCTCATCCCAATAAATTGGCTAACAACGAAAACATGCATGCAATCTTTAAACATGGAAATACAACAAAATTGAAATAAATTATTTTAAAATTCTTTTTAAATGCTTACGTTAGGACGCGCCATACTTTAGATTAAGGGAAAGGTAAAGAAAATATTTCAAATTACTAATTATTTATGTTATTGCTTTTCCATTTTTTATTATTTTCTGACATTTTATTGAGTTGCGCCCAAAATGAAATAAAATTATTTTTTATTTACAAATTTTTAAATGAATGGAATATGTTTGCAGGAATATAATTTTTTTTCGTATGCACGGTCTTTAAAGAATGGTGAAATGATTGCACTTCTTGAATATTTTTAAGAATTAATTCGATTCGTAAAATTACAACATTTTCTAATCGAATTAATTGACCTAAAACATTAAAATATTTTTTTAATAAAGTTTTTCAAAAATGACTTATTCATTATTTTCTAAATAACATATTGAAATCTCTTCAATTTGAGCTAATATTGTGTTTTACATAAACATTTTAAGATCATATTGCCTGCCACTAAAAGCTGAAGATAATTATTTAGAGAGCGACAAGTCGGACTAAGGCCAAACTTTTTTGTTTCGATAATAAAATATGTGAATTTATGAATTTCCAACCATTTATATATAAGAATGGACAACCACTAGCGAAAGTCGAAAACTTTAAAGATATCGAATTACTTAATGTTCCAAAGAAAAGTCATTTTTGAAAGACTCTGTATATTTTTGTACGCTTTATTGAAAATAAGATTGCGCAATAGCCAAACTAATGCCATCTGACAATGAAACACCAATCTCATTTATTCAGAGCTCCAACCGAGAACACCTCGTGTATTTTACAGAAAACTGTAATTTTATTGAGTTGAATTTTGATTTGATAGACATTGAACTCCGGCATTAATTCCGAGATAACGCAATCTTAGTTTCACTTTTTTTTCTTTTATCCAAAATGTAACCAGGTTTGTTAAAACGAAAGTATTGTAAAAAATAAAAGTAAACTTATGAAATATATTTGTTACAGAATCACCTTATCATGATGTGAGTGGTTTGCCAGATCCATATTTAGAACAATTAGAAGATGAAAAACCTCCACAACATATGTCATTAAGTTACGAAGAAAGTTTAGAAAGTGGATATTCAACACCAAATTCACGTACGAGACGAGTCATTCGTGAAATCATAGTTTAATATATAAATCCCATAACAAAAAAAAAACAATGTTTGTGTGTTCTTGCGCTATGTTAGACGCTTTTTTGAGTAAATTTTGTGAGAATATTTTTTATTTCTAAAAAAATAATTACGTTTTCAACAAAATTTTAAATCGGTGAACTTGTGAGTGATGGGTAAGTATATTAGAATGCTCGTGTTAATGTGTGATTCCTGAATTTTTCGAATGAAAGTAATTAATATGATTAATTAACACTTTAGAAATAATATATATAAGAGAAAAGAAAAACATTATGGAAAATTGTGTAACTGAAATTTTTTTAAATTTTCAATTACACACAATCTGAATACGTGAAAATACAATTTTATTCTCATACTGAGAATATTTGGAACTATTTTTTTAACATAAATTAAAAAATTATAAATTATATTATAAAAAATAAGATATAAATGTCGATTACGCCATTCAGTTTTTAAAGAGAAAATTCAATCTAAAAACAAAAAAAAAAAAAACAAAAACGAATTTTAGAATGATATGAAATTTTGAATTTGTTTGTAATTTTAAAGTGAAATTTTTATAGTTAATGTAAGATTTTTTTATGACGATACAATGAAAAAATGACTTGTTCTTAGAAAAAAGAATAAAGTTTTAAGGACGTTTGGTATATTTTACGGTGACAAAAAAATCGAATAAAAATTTTTCGAGAATAAAATGCATATTTAAGAATCCTGCATGTGTTTTTGTAGAATTTTTAACAATTTATTCTTAAAATTTTAGAAAGCAATGTTTTTTATGATATATAAATTTTATTTATATCTTTTCTTTTTTAAATTTGATATATTATAATAATCATTCTTTTAAATTTTTATGTTAACTTATTTTATTCTAAGTTGGTAATAACAATATTTAAGCATGCAATTTTTGACCACGTTTCGACTCATTATATCCAACAACTTTCATACCAATTGGTTGATAACGAAATATGGTACGAAGATTGGTGGGAAGGAATTTATTTCTTTGATTTGAAAATATCTATGAGCTTTTATTCTACATAATTTAAAAATCTGGTTTTTAAATGCGCTACAAATTCTTTTATCTTTAAATATGAAATAGATTCCTATAGATAAAGCGTTAGGTACCCACCTTCTTATTTGAAACTATATAAATTTCACTTTTGTCGTGTGATATTCCTACGAATAAGCCACACATTTTTTTATTTAGCGAATATTTTTATTCCGAGACTGAATAATTTTAAAGAATTTTTTATGTCATTCTACTTAACAAATTTAAATCAGTTTTATTTTGAAATTATTTTTTCAAAATTGTATTTATATAATAAAAAAATAGAAAATGTTCCCGTCATCGACTTCGACAACAAAATTTCTCTTGTAATTTTTCCTATTCTTTTACTCATTCCATTAAAATAGTTTTAGTTACAATAGTTAAATTTTTTACAAGTTTTTGTTTTTTAAATTCGAATCTCCAGTTATCTTGATCAAATTTAGACGCTTTTTAGCCCTTTTTTATGTAAAAGTTTCCCTAATTCCGTAATGTCGTTCAATTTGAAATTTATATTGTTGTTTGAGAATATTCATTTCAAGTGATAACGGGGGATGCTTTCTGAATGAAGATATTATAATGCAACGTATCATGACAAATCTTAAAATTACATAAAACTGATTTAAATGAAAATATTTTTATTGTAAAAAATAAGAAATTTATAAATGTATGGAAAAAAAGGTAAAAAAAAATTATTGTTATTTCAATGTTAGTGAATTTACTAGTGTAATGCAATGTGATTCAATGTTTGCAATAATTGTGTATTACGTTTAATTATTAAGACTTTTAAGAGCTCTTTGCTGCCTTCACAAAATTTAAAAGAAAATGTAAGCGATGCCATTTTAAAAAATAAATAATTTTTATTTAAATTTTTTTAGTAAGTTTTTTAGTTGAAAAATAAACATATCGCTTAAATTGACGTTTTGAATTAAACTCTTTACGATTAAATAACTTTTTTTTTTTGTTAAATTTTATTTATTTTATAAAATTTTACAAAAAATATTAATTCTTTGGTTGTGAAATATTGGCAAAGTTATTTTTTTGGAATGACCTTCAAATCTAATTACAGTTGGATCCACCTGCTGTTTTTTCACTCCCTAACTTGTACTCGATAATTTGCAGAATGAATGAATTACTTTATACTTTGAATGTAATTATTTAATTTCAATTTAATTGCACCTTAATATGTGCTTCGGGACTTAGCCTGATTTGGCGTTCAGCCATGGTCAGTTAAGTCAAGAAAGAAAACGTATATTTATTAAAGAAATCATCGTTAGTTGAATTTGTTTGCGGCGATTACTTCCAAAGAAATAACTAATGAAATAAAGAAATCTATGATAAAGACTTGTGAATTTTAATATGGCTCTAAAAAACATTTATAAACCCAGAATACAGAACAGTTTTTATCAAAAATTTCGAAAATAATTCTAAATTTTCTTTTAAAAATGGAAGAAAGTAAAGAATTAATTAAAAAAAACTATCGTGAATTATTTAATTCTCAAATTAAGTGCCATGTTTGATACGAAATCACGACGCAACAACAAAAGATTGTATAAAAAAAGCATTTTATTTTGTTAATAATTTTTCTTTTATTATTTCGATACCAAATATGTGATAAGCATTTTTGAAATTTATGATTTTCTATCGTTTTTTAGTTTAGACAAAAAGTGTTTGTTTTTAAATTATGTTTTTAATTTTAGGTTCATCCGTCCGATATTTACATTTAATTATTATCACAATTTAATTAATTAATGTTTATCATATTTTTTGTAAATATAATAAAAGATTTCAAAAAGAAAATTTTTTTAGAAATATGAAAAAAATTTAAAAAAAAAAAAAAATTTGTATTCGAAATTTATGTGGTTTTTTTGACGATTTGCATACGAAGAATAATTTTTAATATATTAACTATTGTTGATAAATTAATGTACTTAATTAATTATTATAAGTAAATGTGTCGTCGGTTTGTAATTTTATCCCAAGTAATTTCAAGTAAAAATTTTTGAAATTTTATTTTTGTTTTAAAAGTATAGCAAAATGTGATTACTGATTTATTTTTTCCGTACAGTAATATCTCGAATTTTCATGGTTCGGAATCTCAAAATGGTTGGGGAAAGTTAGTAATTTTGAACAAATGAATTAATGCTTTGTAAAGATTTTTGGTTATTAGTAAGGCTTGTTTTGGTTATTGCCCGGAAAAAGATTAGGAACATACATTTTATGTCTGTCTCACCTCGTGCTAGACTAGTTAATTGCGTGTCAATGCAGTCTTTTATATTCTTCTGGCTACAACAGACAGAAATTCTTGGCTGCGTACTGTGTGGTTGAAAATAAAGGTCGTCGCTGTCTCTTACGATTACCGTTCAACCAACTTCGAACCTCGTGTTTAAATATACGCAAAGCCTGGAAAGAATCAATTTGAATAACTATAGAAATAGATGTTGCGATTAGAAGCGGCCTCCTAATATTAGACCGGATTCTAATTCTGACTAGAGCTCAAGAAGTTTCGCTTATCATAAATTCATTTTCCGTGATTGTTTCCCATTAGTTAAAGCTGAAGCCACAAAAAACTTTTACAGTAAATGTATCCTAATTTTCGAGATTGATCGAGATACTACTGTATTCGCAACAAAAATTGAACAAATTTGATTGCAACTATATTGATTACAAAAATATGTAAAACATCGGCCTTTTTTCGACCTAAGTACATTAAAAATTAAGAAAAATCAAAATTTTATTTAAACAATCAATTTAGTTACTAATTTTCAAAATGAAATTAAATCAATGTAATTGCAATCCCATTTTTTGAAGCAAAACGAACAAAAAGTGTTTTTTTCTTAAATAATTCAAATAAAAACAAAACATTATAAAGTTATTTTACATTACGCAAGAAATCGTTCAATTTTTTTACAACAATTTTTGCATAGCGTAAAAAAAACTGTAACGAAACAATAAGAATTCAATTTTTTTTTTATTGTTCAAACAAAAGAAATTTGATCTCAGAAAATTGATTATTTTCTTTTTAAAATAAATATTTTATTTAAAAAAATTAAAACACAGAGAATAAAGCACAAAATTATTTTGCAGAAAATTTATTTAAAATTATTTGTATAGAAACAATTTTTATTTTATATTTGACAATTTTTTTTCTTTTATTTTTAAATTTGTATATAATTTATTTGTAATATTTTGTCAAAATATAAAATTAAATAATTAAATCTTG
Organism: Chrysoperla carnea; assembly: GCF_905475395.1. Classification (NCBI taxonomy): domain Eukaryota; kingdom Metazoa; phylum Arthropoda; class Insecta; order Neuroptera; family Chrysopidae; genus Chrysoperla; species Chrysoperla carnea. The sequence continues at coordinate 83,829,281 of NC_058339.1, forward strand.
TATTATAGATGGAATTTAATTGAAAAATCAACAGAAAAAACAATTTTTTTCTTTTTTTTTTTTAAATATTTAAAATGAATATTATTAAGTGTATTTCATAAAAAATAATATCCATCTTGATAAATAAAAAATAAATAAAATATATATTGTAAATAATATAAAATAGTTATTATAATTTTCATAAACAATTTTTCAAATACATAATTAAAGAAAAACTATTTTCTATTTTAATTTTTTTTATGATTATTGTAAATATTGTCTTTTTGTTTGAATTTGATTAAAATAAAAAAATGTAAATAATATTCCAGGTGTTTATTTTTTTAAATTCCAAATAGATTTTTTTCAGATTTTTTGAGGAAAATTGTTGTAGTTGTCGAAAATGAAGTGAGCAAAATTAACACGACTTTTAAAAATTTATTAATTCTCTTGAAAGATAAAAATAAGTCCCTAAGAGGATAAAAGATGGATAGATTCTTAAAAAGATCAAATTTAGTTGATTTATAAAGTTTCTAGATGTTTCCTTTTCGTTTAGGATTGCAGCGGCTATGTACATGATGGATTTTATGAATTCTATTCAATTTCGTTCTATTAAAACAAAACAAAATTGGATTCTGGTAGTATGGTAGCATCGAAGGTCACAGTTAATTACTTATTTTTAAAAGGGCATAGTTTTCTACGTTAAGAGAAAAAAATTGTGATTTTTTACCGTAGCGCTTAAGAGATATAATTAATTAAAATATGTAAAAGTACACGGGCTCTTACGAATGTCTTTGGTCAATATAGACCGGAAATGGTTTGTGTATGCAAAATTGACACATTTTACCAAAATCTTGATGTATTAAATTTTAAACATGATTTACCGTGCAGTTTTTTTTAATTAAACATGATTTACGTTTTTTAAGGAGGAAAAAGGAGGAAAAATATAATAAATAACATAATTGGTTATGAGAATGGTTATGTTATTTATTGTATTTTTAATTAATAATTACTCTATTAATACATATAATACGAGATCCAATGCTCCATACACAATAGACCAGACAAAATTTAATTTAATACTTGATGGCCCATATAATAACCTGATGAAAGTTTTCAATAAAATACCAATTAAAATTCGTAATCTACATAGTGACTCAAGATTTAAGAAAGGACTAAAAAGTTTATTGACTGAAAGGTGTGATTATAAAGTTAAAGACTTTCTGTACGTTATGTAAGCTAATTATAAAGATCATGACTATTTTCCATGTACAGTTTTGTATACATATTTTGGAAATAAATTATTATTATTGTTATTATTATTATTATATGGTATTTAATAGGACGTTAGTAGTCGGATAACTTTAAGAATATTATTATTTCTTTAATTTTCTCCATAATCATTATTTTTTCCGCACCAGTATAAATCAAGCTTATGTTTGGACAAGTTAAAAAAGAATCGATTTAAAATTTTATTTTTTTTAATGAAAATATCAAATTGATTCTTGATTAACAATATAATTGCACAAGTAATTACCTGAAAAAGTAGAAATTGTTGAATAGGAAAGTAATAATTACTGAACTGCGTACCGAATCTGTAAAATTTATGATAAAAATATAAACAATAAATTAAATTTTCACTAATTTTCTTGCCCAATCGATGTGGTTGGAATAAACCGATGGCAGGTAGTAAACGTAATTTCAAACTGTAGGTAACATTTTTGATGTAACTTGTCCCACTCAAGTGAAAAATTTATTTTGATATATTTATTTTTATTTAACTTTTATGTATGTATTGCATATACTTTTTTCCTAAATCAAAGTATGAAGTTAATAAATTTACTCCTGCACGCCATATCCAGTTAAGTAACTTCTTATACAAGAAAATTCTGGCAAGCGAAGCTATTCTCTGTCACTGGGTACAAAAAACTTTGGAGAAATTTGATAATTGAAAAGTGAATTTTTGAACATGTCGATCACTAAACACCCCGTTTAATTGAATGTCGGAATAAATGATTTTTCCATTTATTATTCGATGATCTTCAATTTGAAGCTAGGGGGCGAATTAAAAATTTTCCGATCTGCGTGAAAGCGAATAGCCAACACCAAAAATTTTCTTCTATAAAATGTTATTTAACAGAACATATACAAATACAAAGTCGTAAAGATGATGCAATCAGTAGGTAAGTTTTTTAGGCATTGGGTAACGGCCTATTTACTTGTAGAAAAATCATTTGAATTCACTGCTGTATTTAAAAAAAAGGGAACTCAAAATTTCCAATGTTTTTACCCTACTGTCAACGAGTGGACTGTCAACGAGTGGCTATGTTTTTCGCACGTATCTTGTATGTATGTATGCATATTTGTTTGTAAGTTTCTTTATTACCTCGTATCTTCCAAGCGGCTCAATAGACCTCCAAGAGGCTTCAACATTTAAAGTTACCATTATATTGGTCTCAAAACCCAAGTGTTTACAGATATTTACTTGAAAAAACAAAACAAAATGGCGGATTTTTGAAGCGAAATAGTAATAAGTAAATAAAAAAAAATTAACAACACCTACCGAGTAGGGGATTACAAAAATACATATAAGTTATATGATTAAATTTAATTAGGTATAATAAATAGCTTTTTTGGTGCTGGGACACTAAAAAGTCTAAAGTAAAATAAAAAACCCGACTGCGTTAAATAAAATCTGTGAAGAAAGAAACAAGTCCAGTATTTTATATAGAGACTTTAACAGTCGGAGCCCATTAAAATCCAGACCGACTCAAATGTTCCCATTAATGAACCCCAACTGTAAAAGTCGCTATGTAAACTACTGGATTTGTTTTCAGATGTGTCATTATTTTCAGATTTTATTTAAGGCAGTCGGGTTTTTCATTTCTTTAATTCTTGATTTTATTAAATAAATAACTATATTTTTAAAAAGATTTTCTAATTTCACAAGGGTAATTCTTTGGATGAATAATAGTCACGATTCAAGATCCAAGTCATAATTAATAAAATATTGACGAATGCATATAATATTTTGATAATAACATGAAAAAATAATTTGAATTTTCGCCAATTTTCATGCCAAGTATATCATATAAGTATTAAGCGCACGTATAAATATTGATTTTTCAAACGTAAACCAATCGTGTTAGCATATTATACGTCTGCGTAAAGATTTTCTCAACAATGGCCTGAACTTGGATAAACAACACCCTTAAAAATGTCATAAGAACGAAAAATTTACTAGAAACATTTGAATTAAATCGGTGATTAAATAAATTATGTATTAAAAAGTGGTGATGATTCAATGCCAGAAATAATGGAATAATAATTGAATTATAATGACGTTGAATGATGCAAATTGAAAATTGTTGAAAAAGACTTTGACTTGTTACCAAAAAAGGTCAAAGTTTATTAAATAAAATACTATTTTATTGTTGTTTATAAATGTATTTATTCTATAAAAATATTTGCAAGACAGCACAAGCATTATGAGCAAAACAAAAATTATATAATTACTAAAAAAATAATAATATTTTGAAGAGTAAAGAAAAGAAGTTAATATCAAAATGGGTAACTTACAAAGTGGTAATGATAAGAAAAGTGGTAAAGTAAAAACACCAAAAAAAGATAAGAATAAAGATCGTAAATCACCAGCAAAAGAAATACAAAAGGATAAATTAAGAAAGGATTCGGAATTACAATTTACAGGTATCGTACCACAAGATATTTCAACAGATGAATATTATGTAATATCTCTATCGGATAAAGATAAAAAACACGTGGAAGACAAAGTACTAACACCAACAGCAGTAGAGGTAACGGGACCACGAGGTTCTTCTAAGCGGTCAGTGCCCTATAAAGAAGAACAACAAATGGCCTCTACTGCTGTTATAAACACCATAGTACCAGCAACAAGCAACGAACAACATACCACAATTAATAATAACACAGCTATAATTCCATTATCAACGTCCTCAGCGTCATCAACACATCAACAAAAAATTGATAATAATAAAAATGAAAACAGTTGTGAATCATCTTCAACGGCAACAGCTAGTCAATTTTTAGTGACAGATTCATGGCGTAAAGTGAATAAACTTGATCAAACAAAAGGTGATGATAAAAATTCAAAAAAAAGTACACAAATAACACCACCAAGTCGTGATTCAAGTAGTGATTCCGTATTTACAGATCCATTAACAACTCCAATCGGTGGATTTACAACTGAAATCAATCAGTGTTATTGTAGTGAAGAAAGTGTTGATAATACATTAAGGAGTAGTGATCAACAATTTACTCCATTAAATAATTTTAAATTAAATGAATTCGATTCAAAAGTGAATAAAACAAAATATGGCAGTGGAACGAAAACATTTGAAAAATCAACAATCACCGATTTACAAGAATATCGTAAGAAAAAATTGGCAATATCAAAAACAAGTTTAATTAGTGTGAGTTCGGATGAGAATTATGCTAGTGACAATATTTATGTGTTTGAATGCAAGGCAGAAGAAAATACGATGTTATCTTTGGATAAAATTAGTTCACCAAATGATTCGGGGAATCATACAGCACAATCGACGGATCCATTACAGGATTCAACATCGGCCGTATTTAGCAGTGCAACAGGAATGTTTGATACAACGTTGAGTAATTCGTTACAAGAACGTCGTTTATCACAACCGACAGGAACAAGTTTTGTTTTGAAGCGTCATAAAAAAGTTGATTTAGCACCTACAAAACCATTAACAGGTAATTATAACTTAATTAGTGGAAACTTTTTAATGAATGTTACTGTACGAGAAATTATTTCATAGGCGTCTGCAAAAAATTTATTGGGTTCTTGAAATTATAATCTGTATCCTTTTTTTTTACAAATGACATATTTGGTTATAAATATTAAAAAGAGATAAATATTATTTGCCATTCTTTCTCTCAAATCAATGCGTGGAGAGTTAATAGGAAAATCAGACCGAACTTCCGAAGTACGTTTCGAAAATTATTGGTATTCGTGCCTTACTATTTACGAATTTCATAAAGGCGCAAATGTTTCTTACGTTTCTTCAGATTACTTAAGGCTCATCTTTAGCAATTTAAAAATTAATATTTCCTTGAAATTGACCTGAAAAAGTAAGCTATTTTACTTACTTTTCATAAAAAAATTATGCAAAACATAAGGAATGTATGACGTCACAGAAAATTCAACATGGTGGACGCAATGTACCTACTTATTTATTTTAGAAAAATAAGGAAGTATTTTTCTGTTATCAACAAATTATGGATACAAACTTTTCTAACTTTAATTCACATGCTCTTACGAAGAAATATACAAAAAAAATTTTCTAAGCCCATGCTGTCAGTAAATTTAGTATTTTTCCCTGTAAAAAACAGAGCTTATCAATACATGGGGGTGCTAAATTACCAGAGAGACATCCGCTTCAAGAAACTTCTTACGATTAAACATTTTAAACAATTCTGTAATTCCCAAGATCTTTAATTTAATAATTTAAGAAATGGCAGAATAATATTTCTTTGTTTACTTGATTGCCAGAATTTTCCAAATTGAATTACCTACGGCGTCATGTATCCTTTTTTCGATTTTATAAATGCGCTTTTGAATCTCTCAATTAAGAATTGGATCTCAAATTAGAAATTTTTAACTTTCTACAATTTTCTATGATTTTTATTCATAAACAAAGCCTCCATTTCTTTGTTTATACACCGTCTATGCGTTTTATTGTTATTATTTTTTTCAAACAATAAAAAATTATTATTTACTTTTATTTAAAAATATAATTTATTGCTTTCTAATTACACTTCACTAACTATGTAAAGAGATCATTATTATTATTATTATTATTATAAGTTTTTTTTGTATTCATGGAAGTCGTTATTCTAATAATATAATATAATTTTTATAAACAAAGATGTGATTTTTGCACCAATAAAGAATATAAAATTATTTTTAAAAATATACAATTAAACAAATACTTATGTGAGTTATCCACACGCTAGCATGATAATTAATTTATATGTTTATCTCACGCGAATGTCGTACATATGATTATTATACCTACCTTCATTGAAGCGACAAAATATAAAATTCCAACCAATATTATCTAGACCAATAACAAAATTTTGGAAATATTCTCAAGATTTCTAGATAAATTATCGCATATAATATCTTAAGGAAGTATAACCGTATCGAGACCGGAAACAGATAAGTCGAATCAGCAATCATTTATGAATTGATTTTTAAAACGAATGCTACAAAAGAATTTGTAATAAAATAACACACAATATAATATTTCATTGATCAAATTTAATACGTATTATACAATAATTAAAAATCATAAAAACATTCTTAAAAATCCAGTTGACTAAAATTTAACTGTCAAATTCAATGATCAGTTGTTTTAATTCAAAAACTTAAACTCAACATTTCCCACTTTTTTACAAAAGGCATCGTAATTTTATTCTATATATTGTTTTGATTATGGATAAAATAATAAAACTTATTATATTATATATTATCCATATTTTTTATTATTTATTATTCGATTGCTTTTAATTAATCATAAACGCGTTATGTGATAACGGTGGTAACTGAGAGTTGCAACTCGCCAACTAGCGATAATAATTTGTACTAATTAAAAGCAGAAGAAAACCCGAATTCAGTAGTTAAAATTTCGACTGCCAGGTGGCAATACTTGTACCATTTTTTAAGGCCTATAAAAATATTCAAATTCAAATCATTTATAAATTCCGCCAAGTGACGATAAAAATTTGTACTATTAAACAGGAAGTGGACCACTTTTTCAGTAGTTTCAATTTCAGTAGTTCCAACCACCTGATTGATTACCAAGGTTCCATTATCAATAATCTAAATCCTTTACAATTTTTTTTCAGTAGAAATTTGAGACATATTTCTAACTAAGAATTATGGCAGGACAATAAAATTTATGAATTTGCCAACCCTTGGTAACTTACTTGAGTTAAATATAAAATCACGCTAGCGTGTGAGTAGATATAGCGAAAAATATACAATAATATTATCTATAGTTTTTAAATTATTAGGGCCGTCACACCTGCGGATACATTGTCTGGTAGATTATTTAATGTTACATATATGTATTTTTATACCTTTTAAACCAACTTCCGGTCAGTCGTCCGTAACCATCAGGGGGAAGATATAATTATAAGTATAGAGTTTCCTGTGAGTAGGTTTATTTTGTTTCAAAATAGATCATCTTCATTAGTTTCATATAAATTTATTTATTTATTGTTTATTACTGTTCAATTAAATGTAAAATCATACCTTTCTGATTTCCGGTATTTGTAGGAGGATGTAGGGTTGTTTGTTTATACGAAAAAGGTGGGGATTAAAATATGCTCTCTGTTCTTTAAAACTTCTGAATGTCATTAATGGCGCCACTTATACGTCCTTGAATTGAATTAGTACGATATTTGTGTTTTGTACTGGCGCATTAAGAACGAAACGTGTATGGACACTCAAAGACGCACTAGATACTCTACGTCGGATATACAATAGCTGCTCAAGAGTCAAGAAGAATTAAGGTATCTTTTCAGTTTTTGTACCTGTATATATGAAATAAATATACAGGCTGGGTCATTTTAATCTATGCATCAGAATATCTCGTTTTGTAGTTAACCAATAGAAAAAGAACTAATACAAAAGTTGTAGAATTTGATGGGGGACATAATGTTCTGATATCAGATTGGACCTAGTTCTTCGGGTAAAAATTACCTTATAAAAAAAAAAACTTTTGTTTGAAACATTTTTTCGTAAACACCACTTTACCTGTGAGAGTGCCAATTTATGACAAAAATTTGATGTCCATTTTCTCCAAGCTATAGAAGATAGGAAGTTGAAAATTTGCAACTAGATTAAACTAGTCGTGTTGTAAAAATGTAAATTCTAGAGAATACTTGAAATTTCACTTTCAAATATTCTCAATGATTGTTCTCCAAGTTTGTGCAACGGAATGCTAAATTTTTTTGAGATGAGTATATGACATAAAAAAGTCTCTCTAACCTCGATAGTTATGATAAAATAATATGGCGACAGACCTCGGGGTTATCACTCAATATATTTGCAGTTTTTTGAGAAATAAAAGGTCAAGTTCGCAAAGCGAAACGAAGTATTTATTAATTAATATAAATTAATTATGAATGCAATTTATTAGAATAAAAATATTTTCTGCTTTATTTAAATCACGGTTACAATTTTCATGAAAAATCATATTATTTGCTTAATTGGTCCCAAAAAATCATTTATGTATAGTTTGTTGCTTTTTGCGACCTTCATATAAATTTCCCCCGAAATTGTATACGCTTTATCTTGGAAGCTGAATGAATTGTTATTTTATTTTAACTTTAATCCCGTTTCACTAGATAGCTCTAAGTCTTTAGGTATTATGGCAGTGAAAGTGGTTTCCCAATAGGTGTACTCATCTGGATAGACATGAAGCGAAAAAACTAATGCACAATGTTTAAATAAATGTAAAGCATATTTCTTTTGCTACAATATCATCTAAGTACTACTACCACCTAAAGAACAGCTGTTCATTTCACCCATTTTAAGAAAAGAGATTTCATCCATTTAAGGTAATACGAGCGCCAAGGCAAGTTTAGACTTGTGGTTGAAATTATTTGTACCTTACTTTCAACTTTGATGATGAATTTTGTTATAACTTCATAAAGGTAGACGAAGAATAAGAATAAAATTTTTCGATATCGGTCTTGGTTTTCGAAATATCGAAAGCTAAATAATTATACAAAATTTTAAATTTTCGATATTTTGAAAATTACTTCAGATAGCGAAAAATTTTATTCTTACTTTTTATCTTATATTGCCACCCACTAGTTTTGGAGAATATCATGTCATCCATCTACCGTTTTCCCATAAGACCAATGTTAAACATAATAATCGGGCAATCCCTCCCCCCAAAATTTGCAGAATTGATTTAGACTTAGTCCAACTTCATATAAAATAAAATTAAACCTTTTATCCAAAATTGCCCTGGTGTTCGTACATCCTTAAAGAGATTTCACTGTAAATTATTCAGTTCAAACACTTATCTACAATGCAAAGACATTTATTTATGAATGAATAAAATGCAACTGAGCGTATAAAACTTACCAATTAAAATTTTTAAAAAAAAAAAAAACAAAAGGTGATTATTGTTAACTAGTTAATATACTTTTGTTAACTCGTTGACTTAATTTCGTTAATAATTGTCGGGTTTAATTAATAAACGACCGCATGGATTAATTGACATTTTATTCAATACTCAAACACTTCTAACCTCATTCTCCATCCAATCACACTGCATAATATATATTATTATGCCTGACCTACACTTGTACATAAATCACATTTATGCCTGATATACACTCATGCCTGACATCCTCCTCTTTAACACAAATTAGTTACAAAATTATAAAAAACATAAAACATAATTCTTAGCACAAATTATTGTTAAAAAAAACATACACTTAAATTATCATGAATTTATGATTTTAAAATTCACAAATCTAACCTCCTAGGAGGTTTAATCAATCTTCCACTAGCCGTTCTATGGCTTGGTAACTTTGTTGGTAAGGTTTCTTCCGCACTTACTCTTTGTTGATCGCCTTGATTGTTAAGATCTTGCATATTTAATTCTTGACTACTTGCATTATCTGTAGCTGGTACATTTGGACTGGTATGATTTTGTCTAAGAAAGCCTTGATTGTTAAGATCTTGCGTATTTAATTCTTGACTACTTGCATTATCTGTAGCTGGTACATTTGAACTGGTGTGATTTTGTCTAAGAAACCACGAGTTTCTACGATATCTAATTCCTTCCGGGGTTTGGATAATGTAAGAATTCGATACAGGATGTTTGTCTATCACTTCGGCCGGAGTCCAATCCCGTGGAGCTCTTCTCCACAAAACTTTTTGCCCCACCTCGAATATTTGATTTGGTGTTTTACCTTTATCAGCCGTAGCTTTATGTTCAGTCTGCCATTTATTTAAAGCTTTTGAAACTTCAGCCGGATCTATTATTTTTGGCTGAAGACCGTGAGGTGGGCACGGTAACAGAGATTTAGTTTTTCTTCCCATTAATCTTTGAGCGGGAGAGCCGATGTTTCCTCTCGGTGTATTACGATTATTTAATAGAGCCAGATATATGTCAGAGTTTTCTTTTATACATTTTTTAAGTAAAATTTTTCCTTCTTGAACGTATCGTTCTGCGAGTCCATTGGATCTTGCAAAGTGAGGGCTAGATATTCTGTGCTTAATATTCCATTGATTCATGAATATCTGGAACTCTTGACTTGTAAACTGTGGACCTCCATCTGAGTTTAATTGATCTGGGATTCCAAACGTAGCAAACCATCTTTTTATAGCATTAATGGCCATCGACGTAGTTGTTGATTTTAGACAGACGAAGTCGAAAAATCCCGAATAGCTATCTGCTATTACAAGATAATCTTTTTGATTCAAAGAAAACAAATCGGTTGCCACAATTTGCCATGGTCTATTAGGAACTGGTTCTACTGTGAGGATTTCCATTGGTTTATCTTTTTGTATTGCTTGACAAATGGAACAAGCTTTTACATAATTACTGATATCTTGGCTAATCTTGGGCCAGAAGACATTTTCCCTAGCTATGCGGAGACAACTTTCCACTCCTTTGTGACTCCTATGTATTTCTCTGAGTATTATTGATTGGAAGCTCTTGGGAATGACTAGTTGTCCTCCTTTTACTACCAAACCTTCATAATAACCTAACTCTTCTTTAAAACTAAAATATGCTTGAACGTCTAAAGGAAGTTCTTCTTTGCTGTTGGGCCAACCTTCTTGAATAAGTTTTATAACCTTGGGCAACGTTGGATCTTCTTGAATTTCTTCTTTCAACTGCTCTAATCTGGATTTTGATAACGGCACATTTACATGGATTGTGATGTTTGATCCGTTTTCATTTTCTGTTTGATCTATTTCAGAATAAGCGTCACGGCTAAAAATATCAGCTAAAACCATATCTGTCCCTCTTTTATATTTAATTTTCGGACAATATGGCATTATTTCAAAAAGTATACGCTGAAGCCGAGCTGGGGCACAATGTAGCGGTTTCTTAGCGATTGCTTCTAGCGGTTTATGATCCGTCTCTATAGTCAAATTTGGGTTCCCCCAGATATATGAATGATATTTTTTACAGCCAACTAGAATGGCCGTAGCCTCTTTTTCAATTTGGCTATAATTCAGTTGACTTGTGGTCAACGCTTTGGAGCTAAAAGCAACTGGTCGATCTCCTTGCAACAAAACAGCTCCTACTGAATGTTTACTGGCATCAACAGACAGAGTAATACTTTCATTTGGATTATAATGTTTTAATATGGGGGCTGTTTTAATAGCATCTTTGATTTTATTAACAGCTTGTGTATGCTCTGCTTCCCAACACCACTCCACGTCTTTAATTAGAAGTTTTCTTAAAGGCGCTGTCAATTCTGATAAATTGTTGATAAATTTTGACAGATATGTAACCATCCCAATATACCTCTGCAGCTCCTTGACATTCTGTGGAATTTTTAGATTGTCGATTGCTTTCATTTTATTTTCATCAATTCCTAGGCCATGTTTTGATACGATATGTCCTAGAAATTTAACAACAGGAACGTTAAAAATGCATTTGTCCGGATTTAATTTTAGCCCAGCCTTTTTGATTCTATCTAGCACTGTTTTCGTGATCGTTTCCATTTCCGCTTCACACGACGCATGTATTAATATATCATCTATGGCTACTTCCACTCCCTCTAAATCGCCCAGTAACGAAGACATCCAACACTGAAACACTTCGGGAGCTGATGCTAATCCAAATGGTAGCCGTAAACTACAATATCTACCCCACGGAGTGGCTATCCCCAAGTATTTCGAAGTTCGATCAGTAACTGGGATTTGCCAAAACCCTTTCGCACAATCTAATTTCGTAAATATTGATGAATTGTGTAGTTTTACCGCCACTTCCTCTATTGTTTTAAGCGGAAATTGTCTACGTCTGACATTTTTGTTTACGTCAGTTAAATCGATACAAATTCTGGGTTTATTGTTTTTCCAAACTACCACCATCGGGGAAACTGCTTGTGCTGGTTCCGTCATTGGAGCTATTATTTTATTTTTTACCATTTTTTCCAACTCTTCTTTGACTGCATTTCTTATTGAAAATGGAATTTTCCTTGGCGGAAAGATTTTAAACGATGGATTATCTATAAGATCAATATCATAAACATAACTGGTAGCACAACCAATTCCGGTGAATAAATCCCTGTCGTATTTAATGGTTTCCACTCTTTTCACTAGCCCCAAAGTTTCACATGTATTTTTCCCAATAATGCACTGGTGTCCCGAGGCTACAACTAAGAATTTTAATATAACTTTTTGTCCTCTTTTTGTACGTATTTCCACGCTTGTTTCCCCAATTACTGGCGTTCTATTGTTACTATATGATATGAGTGATTTAACTTTAGATTTTATCAATATTAACTTAGATTTTTTTACTTCGTCCATTGTTAAAATATCGGCTTGAGCACCCGTATCCAGTTTAAAATTTACTGTTTTGTTTTTCGGAAGTATCAATTTTTCTATCCAATCATTTTTGTCACAACTATTACTTTGAATGGACCCCACATAAATATTATCTTCCTCAGAACTTGAACGTATTGAAGAATTTTGATTCTCATTATCTTCACTAACCGTATTTACCTTTCGTAGTCGCGTACGGCAGGTTTCTTTAAAGTGCCCCGGAACTCCGCATTTTTGGCACTTCTTACCATACGCAGGACATGCGCGTTTTCCATGTTTGGAATTACATCTTCTACAAAAAAAATTGTCGTTCGATTTTTCCGTAGTATGATCAGAACTAGAACGAATATTATTTTTCCTAATTTCATTGACTGGTAGTGTTTGTAGTTGTTCTGAAATTTTCATTTCTGAAAGATGCTTTTCGGCTAATTCTGCCGCTCTGCATATAGAAACTGCTTTATCGTACTTTAGTTCATCTTCAGATAATAATTTTTTACGAACTTCATCGTTTATAATACCCACTACAATTTTATCACACAAAAGTTCATCTTTTAATGCGCCAAATTGGCATTTATTCACTTGATTTATAATCAGAGTCAAAAATTCATCAAATGTTTGTTGCTGCGATTGCATCATTTTATTAAAAAGCAATCTTTCATATGTTTTGTTTTGTTTTGGTATAAAATATTTTTCAAATTTTTCAATAATTACTATTAAATCCTTTTTTTCCGCATCCGAAAGTTCCAACGAATCGTAAATTTCTAAAGCTTCAGGTCCAATAACTGTCATAAATGTCGCAACTTGTTTTTTGGCACTTTTTTTTGATAAATTCGTTGCTTCTGCGTACCATTCGAAAGAATTTTTCCACTGTTTCCATATTTGGCAGATATTTTTGGTTTTATTTGAAATTTGCAAAGGCGGCGGAGGCCGCAAGTTTACTCCAGAATCAGGATCAGACATATTTTCGAATAACACTTTTAACATAGAATTTATAAGTTTTGTTATAATAATTTATTTATCCAACCATTATTTTCTAATTTACTGGTTATAACCACTATTTCGGCACCATGTTAACTAGTTAATATACTTTTGTTAACTCGTTGACTTAATTTCGTTAATAATTGTCGGGTTTAATTAATAAACGACCGCATGGATTAATTGACATTTTATTCAATACTCAAACACTTCTAACCTCATTCTCCATCCAATCACACTGCATAATATATATTATTATGCCTGACCTACACTTGTACATAAATCACATTTATGCCTGATATACACTCATGCCTGACAATTATCTCTTCTTGTCAATTGACTTTTAACATGAATATTCAAAACTTTTTCTTAATAACATATCATGTCCATGCATCATAGTAAATGGCAAAACCGACCCATTTACATATTTTTATGATTTGAACCATAGAGAGTGGAAAGTTCTCCAATACAAAAACATTGTTTTCTGACTGATTACTTGATTCAATCGGAATATTTATCAAAGATTTATTTCTAGTTGATATGGAATCAATTTTAATATAAGTTTATTTGTATAATTAATTAAATTTATTTTATTAATTAATTGAATCACAGAAATGATAATATAGTTTTCTAAAAATTCAATCGATGGCGCTAACATACCAAGAATTAAAATTCATCATTTAAAAAATAAATTATTTTGCAAATAAATTGAATACGTACGATTGAATAGTGCCAAAACTCGCAAATATACAGTACGTAAAAAATCCCATTATATATCCAGGATCTCATTTACAACGTGGCAGAAAGTTAGGGTTCATGGATTTTTCTACGTGCTATATCCAAGAAGCTTAAATATAACTCGGAAGTGATTAGTCTGACTAGCTTTTTCGACTTTCTTATTTGTGTTTTAGAAATGTTTTAAATTTTAAAATTATTATCTTTTTTTCATTACTTCTCTATTGCTTGTCAAGTACTAAGTATTTAAAGAGGATTTTTATATGAATATTTTTTCTTACTTTCGTGTAACGAATCTCATACAGCTATCATACAACCAATAGCTTAAATGGTTAAAGTTCAAGATTGGAAAGCGGGAAGAAGTTTTTATTTGAATCCCCACTCCGGTGCGCTTTTCTTCATACCTAGCTTGCTTCGACTAATAGCTGGCAGGTTGCAGGTTCGAATCCAGGCAGCAGCAGTGTGAACAAAAAAAGTTAATGGGGTGATAAACATCATAAAATTAATTGTACATTCGAATGTAATTTTTCAAATAAATAAAGATTAAATATAATGATGTGAGTGGCCTCTGTTATAGATGTGGTATCAGAAACGTAGGTTAAACCCTATTATTATAGATTTCCATATCTAATGCTAGCGTCAATAAATGAGAGCTATATAGGTTTTGGCATGTGATGTGCTCAACTTCTACTCTCCAATGTTCTTTATGATTTAAGTATTATGGAAAAAGAAAAAAATTAATGAAGCATTTATTATGATTGTTTTACATAAAATTTTATGTTCGTAACAATAATTATAATAAAAAATAACCGTTTTAAAATTATGGCATATACTTTTATATTTATTTTAATAAATATTCTTATAATCTTTTAAAATTATGAATATGGAATGATTTTAATAGAAAACCTACATTAAATAAAACTGTGAACTTGAATATAATATGTAAATATGAAAACCGTTACAGATAACGTAGTTAAAAACATCATCGGTTAAATAGGATTAGATATTGTGGGTTTTTTTTTTCTTCTTACAAGTTTCACTAGTTAGTTCATGGTGAATTTTTTGCACTCTAGGATAAACGGATATATTTTATAACAAGTTTTTATTTTTGCGAAGTCATTATTTTCATTTAATCAAGAGTACAGGCCAACAAAACGGTCTTAGGAGTTAGGTGTTAATTAGAGTATACAGTGTGTCCAATTAAGTCGGTACCATATAGAAAACTTTTGTATTATTTGAGCAAAATTTACATTTTTTGACAAATCTCGCATTCGAATGCAAAAAATTAATATCTGATTATTTCATTTTGCGTTTTAGTATATGCAGAACTTTTTATTAAGAATAACTTACTTTCATAAAAAAAATAAGAAAAGAATTTTCAATATGGTGTCGACTTAATTGGAGACACTGTATATTAGAATCAAGATTTGAGATTAAGAAATGATCGTACTAAGGTATTTCTTGTAGACTGTTGAAGGTTTGAATCACATTTATTTGGCAAAGCAAGTTTATGAGGATGCTGGAAGTATTGAACCCAAATTCTTTTTTAAGTATTTCCTGATTGCTTATTTTTCTTAATCGATTACGTTGAAGTTTCTCTGAGAATTTTCAATTTTATAAGTATTCGGTGAAAGATGTTAGAATTCATTAATTATGTAAGCGGGTTTTTCACGATTTTTAACCCCCTCCCCCTTCTTACGTAAGATTCAATTTCGTTTTTCCAAATAATAAAACGTTGTTAGAGAAGAATCGGTTACACTAAACCCCATAGTTTGACGTAAATTAAAGATTTTTATTCTTTAGCAAATAATTTAGGTTCACATTATATTTCTAATACTTCTAATACATTATATTTCAACTCATAAAATCTTATGTAAGAATGAGTTTTACCACCCCTTCTCCCCGCATAAGGGTATGTATAGATTTTTTGAACCCCCCCCCTCCAAATTGCTTACGTAATTAAAGTATAGCCCTTTTTATGGAACATCCTCCTACTGTCCTGTCTTAAATAAGTACTTTTTAAATCGATAAAAAATTGTAGATATTTCCCATTGTGGACTTTGCGCAATAAAATTAGAAATTTTAAAAATAAAATAATGTCAAGTATTTGAGTACTCATGCTTTTATTATTTTTAGATTTTGAAATTTTGCTGACGTGATTTTTAGTTATTAGAAGATTAAATTTTCATTTTTAATGTTAACTATTATCTAACTCACATGGGAAAAACACTGTTTTTTAAGAATTTACTATTTTTCTTGTACTCCTCCTGGGCTACTAACTTATCTGGTCGCTCTAAGTGTGATACACTCAGGAACAATGTTACCAGTAAAATGATCTTTTAACAGACGTATCAAATTCGAATAGAAATTTAATATTGAAAATTCTTCTAAATCATCAAGTCTTATTGTTTATATGATAAATTCTCAGTAATTAATTAATCCTCAAAATTAACTAAAAGATGAATCATTATAATAATTCTCACAGCTGATACAGTAAAAAATTATCCAGCTTTGTGATGATTTTTCAATAGAATAAGTGATTAGTATGCAAATACATGAATGGATTTTATTTTTAAAAGTAGGTCGTTTGATATTGGATAAAAGACTATAGGCAGCAAGCAGGTGCCTAAAAAGCTTATTTATTATTATATGATCGTTGAGACTTTGTATAATGTGTTCTTCATGTCGCGTTGGACAATTTGTACCAAAGAAAATCCTGGATAGCGAGGCATTCTATCTTTAGAACTCGATGAATGTTCGATATTCAGAAAATTGCAGTTTTCAAGATAACATTGATCAACAATGTGGGGATACCACATTTTATTGAATGTCAGATAAAATGATTTTTCCAGTTATTATTCGATGATATTCCTTTTAGAATTATATTATTTCTGTTAGAAAATTTCCTTATGCAACAAGTTGTCCATGAGAATATAATAAAGAACATATGGCGTGGGTTACCGGACTATAAGTACTATACAATAAACAGGCATTAGGTAATACAGTCAAAAACAAATTATTGTGATAAAAATATATCTTACTGAAGGTCAGAAGGTCAAAAACTAAGTATTAAAATAATTCATTCATACATTTCAAAAATAGCTATGAAGAAATTCGTATTGATCCGTGTAATTAACACAAATAAATTTCTTATAAATATGTTCAATTTTTATGAAAACTCTATACTAGTAAGGAAAACTAAATAGATTTCTGATGAATAATTTAATTAATCATATTAAAAATTTACGACATATTATTACAGATACTCCACCGTCTTCGACACAAAGTCAAAGAAGACCATCATCCGTTTCTGATGCTGCTGTTGTGGGTGGATTTACACCGCCGAATGGTGCATCATCACCTATACCAGAATGTAATGTCCTACGTAAAGTCGCTTCGTTAACATTAGATAAAGCAACATTGGAATCTGCTGCACGTCTATCAAAGCCAAAATTTGTTCCGGAAAAATTGGATTTTAAAATTTATGAAAAGTTTGAAGGTAAATGATATATATTTTTAAAATTATTCTTTAAATTAATTTAAGATATGAATTGATATGAATTAAAATCAAGCCCAATTAAAAAACTGTTTTTAATTGAAAGGTTTTCTTAAGCCTAATCTTCAAAATGAGGGAATAGAGATGGGGCCCCAATAAAATTGTGAACTTTTCTCAGAAAGAATTTTAAGCTCAAAGGTATTAAAATAGTTTTAATATTGATAAACAATAATTTTAATGTAAACATTTATATCATGTTATGTGACAAATAATTAATTATGGTCATAAATTCTTGATATTTTTTGTTGTTGAAAAAATGTGAAAATATTTACTATATACAGATATACCCATCTATGCGAAATAATATTAATTTCAATTCAAATTAGGTTTTGAAATTGATAAAATATTGCAAATATGTAAGGTATTTTAGTGTTGGTATAATCTTTTTGATTGGATATTATAAAATGTGGGGGATGGCCGATCGTATGATCGTTATATGAAATGTCTCGTTCAAACATTATCAATTTCCCTCCCCATATTATAATCCATTACTTTATTAAGAGACTGGTAAGCGGTTTAGAATTAAAAATATAAAATTAGAAACATTTTGCTGTTTTGAAGATAAATTCATTCAAGTTTTATCACTAATCAAGTTCATTCCATAATCGGAAATTAAGGTATACTAATTTCATTAATCTGGTGACTTAATTCCAATACGAATCTAAACTTTAACAAGAGAATTTAAAATCGTTCGAGCCATAATGTCAGTCAAAAAAATTTTTATTCCTTGTCATCCCTTGTCATGCTCCGGTTAGTGCAGAACCAAAATAAGAACAAATTAAAGAAGAAACGGATAGGTAGGTAAGGTACCATCTAGGTAAAAAGAAAAACCCCAAGTTTAGATCTCCAGATTAAGTCCAGCGAAGTGAGTGGGTATCAAGCTAGTAATAAATAATCAAGTTAAGCTGACTAATAAACAAAAAAGCAATATGGTCCAGTTGGTAAAGGCGCTTGGCGTGATTCCAAGAGACTTGGGCTCGAATCCTGGTACATATAATGTCTACTTTTTTAATTTTCTTTAATTAGGATATTTTATTTAATCAAGTCTCGTTGAGCGATAAAATTGTGAAACCTTTGTAAACGCTTAACGACAGTGTGTCTAGTGTCTAGATCGTTAGAAAGAATAATGTCGAATTATTGAATGCTTACGACAAAAATAAAGTTGGATACCTCTCTAGAATTGTAGATAAATATGTATTTTTAAATAATGCTTGAGTTTAATAAAACAACACCACACAAGCTAAATAAACATTACCTTAATAAAATTCACTCATTTAACTGAAATACAAGCAATAATTTATAATATCTTCTCTTATCAGTTGTGTAAAAATATTAAAGATTATAAATAAACTCTTTTTAATATTTAAAATAAAATTTCATTATAACTGAGCGAGTTCTGATAATATGATAAAACATATAATAATACAATTTTTAAGCTTATAATTATAAAAAACGAATTTTAAAAAAACGTTAGCGCTTACAAAATATTGTTGGTTTTATCAATAAAAACAAAAAATTATTTATTAATAATAAGTTTTTGAGTATTGGACATTAGTTATTTACGTTTGATTGTTTAAAATCGTTGTTGTCGTGTGCATACTTCGGAGTTTCGGTCCGGAGACGGTTTTGTTTATAAACTTTTCTCCGTAAACATTTACAATATCGATGCTGCAATGTGTATTCATTTCAATTATTACAAAGTGCCACCGTATAAACATGTTGACGACAATGTTTATAATAATAAAAATAATGTGATGAATTATTTCAAATATAATAATTATAATAAAATAAAAAATAATACTTTAATAATTAATAATAATAGACAATTATTATTTGTTGGTGACATACAAAAACATTTAATTAATAATAATAATTATAAAAATAAATTTAATTTATATATTTTATACGATGAACAATCTGAACGGGTTATATTTTTTATTAAAAATCAGACATTTCAAACGATTTTATTTTCAATTGAATTAAAATTGTTTTTACAATTAATTTGTAAATTTTTAAAACGTAAAAATAATGTTAACATGAAATATTTTCATGGTATGAAAACAATATTTAAAACGGTTTTTAGTGAATGTGATGATGAATATGATCTTGATTTGGATTATTTAACGAAGAAATTTTATAAAAATTATGATAATGGTAGGTAATTTGTGTTTGAAAATTGTAATTGTCAGTTTAAATATGCATGGTAGTAAATAATCAAAAATTGTATTGACATCAATGTGAGATAATTATGTAAATTTATGTAATCAATACTGGAGGAAAAAATAATATAAACGATTAAATAATAATAGGTATGAATCTAGAATTAACAATGATGTTAGTGCTTATTTTTAGGCACCGGTATTTCGATTGAAACATAAATATCATCAACAAATATAAGCGACCAGTTTTTGGTACTAGTCAAAAAAAAAATGTTTCAGATATCTTTTAAAGTATGACACCCAAAGCTTTATGAATTTCATACGTAAAAACTATAACTTGGTAACGAACAATTCTCGAATAACAATAGAAGTTTCTTAGGCTTGTTTTCGTAGCTCAATGAGTTCTTTCTAAGTCATTATACCATGTATATATATGAAATATATATCAAGGTATACTAAGTTTAGTCCCAAGTTTGTAACGCTTAAAAATATTGATGTTACGAACAAAATTTTGTTACAGGTGTTCATAAAATCACCTAATTAGTCCATTCTCGGCTGTCTGTCCGTCTGGTTGTTTGTCTGTCTGACAACACGATAACTCAAAAACGAAAAAAGATATCAATCTGAAATTTTTACAGCGTGCTCAAGCCGTGAACAGTGAGATAAATGAGCAACATAGGTCGATTGAATTTTGTAAACCGTTAGAGATAGAACAAAAGTTTAAGCGTATAAAAATGTTCCTTATAAAAAAGTAAATAAATTTTGTTTCAAACATTTTTTCGTAAACAGCACTGTTTACCCGTGTGGGCGCAAATTAGGCGCATTATTATATAATATGTGTTATATGGGGATATCTGTCATGTGTGTGTGTGACATGTTTGTATGCTGTATCTAAGAGTGGCTGTCTCTCTTTTCTTACATGACGTGAAAAAACAAATGATTCCGTAATCAATACTGTCTATACATGGTATTTCAACAATTAACCCAGGCAATTGTTTGTTTTAACTTTTTATTTTATTTTATTTATTTATTTATTTTTTTTAATATTGGAAAAAGGTATTGGAAAATGTTTTAATCTATTCTTGAGCTTATAATGGTTAAAAATATTGATAATAGGAAAGTAGTTTTGGCATAGTTATTCCTGAAATAATGAATTCTATTTTCATAAACCTGCCTCAGAATCTGCATTAAAATGGTAATTCAAAAATAATAGATTTTATTTGAAAACATTGTAAATTTTTTCTGATTTTCATCTAATATAATAGCTATTAGATTACAGACTACGACAAAAGAAAATAGAAAATAATTATTTAAAAAAAAAAGTTGCCCAATGCCTAACTTTTACAAAATTTACTGCGTGCATATATTATAATCGATTGATTCCATTTTTATCTAAGTATTATTTTTATAATTAGCATTAAGATAAGATTTGAACAAAATAGGATTACGGCCTTGCAAAGGCCATTTTACATGACTGTGTAGGTAGTCTATTGTTATTTTTGAAAATTGATTTTTTTTTTTTACGTTTCTATAAGTTGATAGGAATTTTTTATGTTGGCAGTGGCGTCAAAACAAAAATTAGATCATATGAATTGATATTAAGCAAAGCACAATCAAAAAAATTGCCAGGGGCTTCAGACAGAGTAACTACGGCCCTGCATGTAGGATAACCTTAAAAGAATTTTTTTGACGTCATTTAGAGATTAAAATATAAGACATTGATCGATAATATCTTAACAAATATTTGCCAAAAATAATTTAGAAGGATTTAATGTTGTGATGGAATTTGCCATCTTTGTTTTATCATGCTCTTTTAAGAGGATTTTGTTTATTAAAACTTTTTTTCGAATTTGTTTCTTGAAATGCCTGGAAATTTCAATAAAAACTGGATGGGGTTAAGTGTGCAAAATATGAGTACCACATTTTGTCAATTGATTCTTGATCAGAAAAGCTTATAGATTAATATTGTGAATCTTGCCAGATCCATAGCCTGTGCATCCACAGCCTGTTCTACTGTTCTGATTAAAATTAGTGCAATTATTTGAATAAACTATTCGTATTGCGTCTTTTATTGTAAATACTTAACATTATTACTCACATTATGTTTACATACTTGTTAAAATTTCGAGTGAATTTTGATAATTCAAATACTTAAATAGACAAATAGTCAATTGTTATTACAATTTACAAATGTTATTTGAATTTCCCGACCATTAACACAGAAATAAAAGTGTTTGCGTAAACATACACAATTTTGAATTTGTTATTTACACGTTAACGTTGAAATAAATGCAAATACTGAGTGTAACGCCTTTCATCTGTTGAAATTATTATTTAAGTACAAAAATGAAAAAAATACTCACCTAAATTTTTACAAATTTAAAAACTTCCTGAAAAAATAAATTTTTTTTGAAGTTTTGATGAAATTCAATTTGGATTATCTGTCCTGAAATTCGTCTCTGCAATTTACATTACACATTTGCTTTGCTTACAGCATAAACGTGGCTATCGTATTTGTTCAATAATTTTTTCATGTGATGCTTACAGTCTAAGACTGCTATTAGAAATATTGTCAGATCACTGAATCGTGTGAATGGCCTTGTACAGTAAGTTTCATTAAATTTGATGACAGAATTTAGAATTTAAAAAAATAGTAATTGTTTTAAATTTTGCATTAGCATGCAAATAGCAACTCGTTAAAAAAATTGGTAATATACCTATAGATACAATTTAATTGAAAAATTAATCTTTGGAATTGATAAGATATAAATAATAATAATTTTTATTAAAAAGTACAAATCATAAAATTCAAGTATTTCTTCAAATTTTTGCAAAACAAAATGATCACGTACGCTAATTTTCATGTTAAATTAGTACAGGGTGGTGAGCAAGAAGTGATAAGAAGGTTTAAATTCATACAGTGAACAAATTTCTCTTATTTTTAGTAAAATCTCACTGTATTGAAAATAAGACTTAAAAAGAATTGTTGCCACAAATGGCTTTACCGCAAAAATTGGCATATTTTAGTATTTATTTGTTGCCCTTAAATACTTCAATTTTTCAATTCTTTGGCTCTTAAAAATCTTATAAGTCACACAATTTGTTATTTTCACAAAGAAATTTGTCATTTTCACTAAGTATTTGAGTTATAAAAAACTGAAGTACCGAATAACCTTTAAAGTTTATTAGTAATAATAATCTGTTCTTGCCTTATGTTGCTTTAGTAAGAAATAGAGTTGATAGAGTGGTTGGTATATAATTATTAATGTCATATGTATTAATTTTGCGCGTATGGATTTAACATATGTATTTTTCGAAATGGTCTGGACAAGTGTTTCGTACCTCGAATCGTAACATGCTTCTAGTTATTACTTAAGTGCATCATAAGAAATGCTGTTATTGAAAAATTGTCGGTGTCGAAGAATAAACAGGGTGGAAAAATAAAAACCTGATGCTTTTTACCCTGTTATTATTTTTTCATTGAAAATGCCTTAAAATTAGAGTCGAAAATTCAATGAATTAAAAAAGTCGAGTCTTGCCAAACACGCATGACTTAATAACAATAAATGTACCTTAAAACTTTACCTGAATCGTTAGTACGAAATTTTTTTAACGGCATTTACATTATCTTCAATAGAGCTTGTGACTCGCACATGAAAACAAAAATTACCATCCCACCCTGTATATTGAAAATTGAGTATAAATGATTTAATTAATTAAAACTATCTTTCAATTCAAATAGACAGGTAGGATTAATTCTACATTGGACTTTAGTTCTATTCTTAAATATAAAAAGTTAAATTGAAAATTATGAAAATGGTATAAATTGATTTTTCTTAAGCTGCCACTTAGGCGGGAACAAATATCTCAAGTGATTCTGATGGCCATTAACGAGATATTTTAATGAATGATTTGAATGAGCTATCGGCGAGTGTGACTGTAGATCTGATATGGGTGCCGGGCTTTCGAGACTAAAAAATTAGCTACCTAAAAATGACACAAAATGTTTTATACATAAGAACGTCCGTAAAAACTCTTTGTTTTATATATAAGAACGTCCGTAAAAACTCTTCTTATTTCATAGAATATAAATGGTTAACGATATGATTTACTAACAGTAAGGTTGGCTGATAAGTCCCCGGTCTGACACATAGATGCCGTCGCTAGTATTAAATGCATATTATTTTTATATAGTACCAACCTTCAAATGATTCGTGTCAAAATTTGACGTCTGTAAGTCAATTAGTTTGTGAGATAGAGCGTCTTTTGTGAAGCAACTTTTGTTATTGTGAAAAAAATGGAAAAAATGGAATTTCGTGTTTTGATAAAATACTGTTTTCTGAAGGGAAAAAATACAGAGTCCGGAAACTCATTATCAAGCCAAGTTTTTGCTTCCACTGTATTTTTTCCCTTCAGAAAACAGTATTTTATCAAAACACGAAATTCCTTTTTTTCCATTTTTTTCACAATAACAAAAGTTGCTTCACAAAAGACGCTCTATCTCACAAACTAATTGACTTACAGACGTCAAATTTTGACACGAATCATTTGAAGGTTGGTACTATATAAAAATAATATGCATTTAATACTAGCGACGCCATCTATGTGTCAGACCGGGGACTTATCAGCCAACCTATTATACGTAATTAAATACAGAGTTTTATTATTATATGCAACAAACATTACAATCAGTTCTAACAAATCCTCGGTTTACCACATTGCACATCTGTGCAATATATCGAATTAAAATCATTTTAATAATCATTAAATTTATAACAAATAATATTTTATTATTAAAAAGATATATAATGATATATGGTTCAATGCATTTTAGTGTCGGAAGTTTTATACAACAAACATTACTTATAGACCACAAGCCCATGCTGAAATTTTTCGGGTAAAATGATTCACCAGGAATCATGTTGAAAAAGATGCTCATATACGTAAAAGTAAGTTTAAGCACCATGGCATCAGTTTTGCGCGGTGCAGATCAGTACAGGTGAGAATATGGATGTCCCACCCCTGCACCAGCAAATTTGTACGGCGTTGCTAGATACTAACTCTACATTAGAATTCGAAACGTATTACATAAATGTCGTACAGAAATAAATCCGGTAACTTCGGTAACGAGAGTTAAACAAATATTTGATCTCCCGTCATTTCTGAAGCCTTACGGGTTTACTTCTATACGGTATTTATATCATTCGCTTCGAATACTTATGCAGAGTTAGTATTCAGTAACGCCGTACATATTTGCTGGTGCAAGGGTGTGACATCCATATTTTCACCTGTACTCACAGCATGGGCTTGTGGTCTATTAGTGATTACTACATTTATGAAATTATTTGCATATTTTCAATTATATTTTTTATATTTTATCTTTTACAATTTCATTCTTAATAATATTTCAGTTCAATATATATATATATAAATTCATATATATATTGTATAATATATATTGTATATAATAATAAATAAATATTTTATTTCTAAATAATTTTAATTAATTTTTAAGCGATTATTATATTTTAATATATAATTTCATCCAAATATTTATTAATAAAACTTTTTTTTTTCATTATAAATTTACAGTGAAAACTGGTTACGGTTGGCGTAAAATTTTTTTCGTTAGAACAGTTTTTTCGTAAGACGTCCGTATTACAAGCAAAAAGCATAATGTGTAAATAATACCAAATAAGTTAATTTTTTCAAAAGTTTATTGTTGGAAATATTATACTAGCTTGATACCCTCCCACTTCACTGTGTTTAAAAGCAAAGACTGGTCAAGACTACCGAGTAACGCGTTATAGCTTCCATCTCCTTTGCTTTCACATATTCTCCTTCCATAACACTCGAAGTAGGGGTTATTTCACTTGAAGTAGGGGTAAAATATATGTACAGTTTTTAATTTTTTTTAAATGAAAAATAGTCACAATTTATTTAGTATATCAGAATAGATGGCCATGAATTGTATTTTTGCCTTTTTTACATTTTTACGCTTACCATTTTTACAGAAAGCTTTACTTTATAGTTCAAAATGATGCTCATAGATGGCGAAGTAAAATGGTAGGCTAAAAATTTTTTAATTAAAAAAAAATATATTTATAAATTATAGCCCATGTGTTATTCTGATGTACGAGTTGTATTATTGTAGAGTTTCAAACAAATCCATTCAGTAGTTTAGTAGTGCGTCAAAGCGTCACAAACAAACTAACAAACAACCTTACTTTTACATTTAAAATATGTATAAGGGGTAAGGATAGGCATTAGTTTAGATTTGAGTTAGAAGTAAGTATCCATTGTACCTCCTTATCTTAGGAGGAAGTCTACCGGTGAATATCTTTGAGCCTTTGAGTTTCTATGACGTGGTGAAATGAGCAAAATTATAGCTTGTAATTAACAAATTGAAAGGTTTCTCATTTTCAAAAAAAATAACAATCAAGAAACTGGTGTTTTATAAATTTCTACATAGAAGAGCTTGAATTTTTTTATTTTGAGGAAAATTAAATGATTTTTGAATATTTAAAGATGTGTGGATACATGTTCATAGCTTATTCCAAAATTTAAAATTGGTCCATACGTTCATAACAATGTGCGTTCATTTTTGAACAAGCGCCCCAAAAAAGAAAAGCGTATATTTTTTTTGTAATAAGTTAAACGTACATTAATGTAGATAATCATTTATTCGCCATTTAAAAACTGGCGTTCACTGTATTTTAAAACAAAAATATTTTTAATTTTTTAATTATAATTACTTTTAGTATCCATTATGGTCTGCATTTGATTATAGTTTATGTTATGAAATCGGTATTTCTTTTTATTGGAGTAAATTATCTTTTTACACTAATTTTTATGGTATTTATTAAAAATATTTCATAAAACAATTTTGTAAATATTATAAAAATTTCAATTTTTTATTTTACCAAAAAAAAGATGGTTTTGTAGTACCCCGTTGAATTAGCAAGGTTTCCAATTTACCATAATCAGCAGCTTCCTCTAAAACTTAAAAAAAATTTTATTCTCTATATTTTATCACATTTAATGAATTTAACCCATGAAACAAGGAAATGGATAATTTAATGATTTGGAAAGTGATTTTAGAATTAACATCTGAAATCTGATAGACACTATCGGTTCGAAAGTCGAAATTTTCTACATATCTTTACGTTTCATGGTTAGAGCTATGTGTTAACGAAACTTATTAGATGGAAGTCTGTAGTGTGTACGCCTTTTGTATGTGTGTTCGGGGTGATTTTATCGTTCACGATTTCTCTTCAAGGAAAGGTAACAGCGATTTTTGATTTACGCCAATCGTTACGTAATAACATTAATATCTGCTTAACAAAATGCCAAAATTGCGTATTAATTGGGGTGTTAGGGGGGAGGAGAAAAATATAATTTAAATTTTTTTTCGTTAATATAATAAAACTGAAAATTTTGATCAGTAAAGGTGTACAAAAACAAACAATAATTTATCCCCTGATAATTATTTATAGAAATAATTACGATAATTGATTTTATGATTTTGTTTAACTTTAAAAAAAAATTTTCCACGTGCCGGATTGTGATCTTAGTATTGTGAGATCACAACCCGGTGAATGAAGTTGAATTTGTGGACCAAGGGGACGTACTCATACGAACAGCTTTTTTAAATGAATACGCTGGTTAATACTTAGAATCCCGATAGACATGATATTAATTTGTGCATGTATAAATAATACAACGAAACATAATAAACTGTTGGTAAATTTCCAAAACTATAATAAATTACGGTATAAATTTTGACGGTTATCTACACTAAAAAAAAAACTAGTTTTATAACATCAACTGACGTCATTTCGATTAATATCTATCAAATAAAACAAAAGTAATTAATTTTGTTACCGACATTTACAAAATCCTTATGGGGGAATGAATTATTAAAGACAGAATAAAATAATTATGCGGGGGACTTGTTTAATTTACTGTAGGTAATAATTAGTTTTAGCACATTTTTTGCAATATATTTAGGTTATAAAAAAAATTATTGTCTACCAATTTAAACAAAATTGGGAAGAATATACACTAGAATTCAATAAAAATGAACGAATAGAACAAAATCTGTTACTGATTACACTAAATATTTACCGCTAGTACACAATTTAAATTTTTTTTACCGTCTTTGGCGAGCGTCAAATAAAATATTTTTCTAATTTTTATTAAATGACTTTCTTTTATTTGAATGGCAACAAAATTCAATACCACTCAATTTTCTGCCCTTCTAAAAAGATACAATTTTTGTAAGGAAAAATGTTGTTAGACTTAGCATAATTAAGCCACACAAGAACTTCTAGAACAGTATCTGAACTTTAAGATGTAAACAATCTAGAAATATTTTTCTCTAGAAAATAGTTGGGAAAAAATAAGAAACGGATTTTTAGCAAACTACTGAAAAAACATTCTGAGGCGTGAAATAATGGTAAAAGGTAAGCTTTTGTCGAATTAATCGACGTTGGGTCAAATCTGTGCTATAACTTATCGTAATACTTATGATTAGTCAAACTAATCTAAGAAAACAAAACTAATTTAGAATCAAACGAATAATAATTATTTTTATGTGTTATAAATATGGAATGATGACATTTTACAAATTTGATAATCAATTTAGTCTTAAATCATTTAATTTAAAATAAATTTTGACAAATTTACTATCAAAATATTAATTTGATAACAAATTATGAATAAATTAAGTCATTGATTTAAAAATTTTGCTGCAAGTTTATGGTAAATAGTAATTTTTAACCGCCTTCAAACAAAAATGGAGAAGGTTATCAATTCGACTGTATTTTTTTTTTATGTGTGTTACCTCAGAACTTTCGACTGGGTGAACCAATTTTTATGATTCTTTATCTATTTGAAAACTGGTGCTTCCCGTGTGGTCTCATTTCATTTTGGTGCAGTTCTGACAACGGCATCCATGAGAAAATCATAAAAGTCTTAAATTTGCATTAAGTATGCACGACAAGAGGACGAATAATTCGACAAGAGGACAATTAATTTAAGAGGATTCCATTCTTTTTTTAGTGACAAATTAGTTAGTGTCCTTCAGATTCACTAAATATCACAAAATAAGAAAAACTTTTCCAAAACAAATTAATATGCACTAAAAAGTAAAAAAATATCGATAATATAATGTAGTTAAAATTATTGTTATTTTTGGAGTCGGTGTCAGCCAAGGAAACGACTCTTGACAGAACAGTTTGCTACATTAGCTCAGCTGACACCGACTTCAAAAATAATTATAATTTTAACTATATTATATTATCGTTATTTTTTTACTTTTTAGTGCAAATTAATTTGTTTTGGAAAAGTTTTTCTTTTGAAGTCAATTTTCTGTTTGTTAATTTTATTTATAGAAATTATAAGCGTTTATAATTCTATGCACAGTTTTGCAGAATTCATTGCAAACTTGTTAACACCTATAATTATACTGCACACTTTTCAAATAAATCTACTATTTAATTATTTGCATAAAGTTGATATTGGTTGACCCATGTTAAATAGTTCTCTGATAAAAAACAAAAAACGAGTTGATTTATAATGAATGTTAAATATGTTGGTTGTATATGAAAGTGATGTGAGAATGTTAAAAATTTATTATTTTGTTATGCTTATGTGATGATACTAATATATATGTTACGTATAGTAATTTAATGTTTTTTTTTCTTTAAATGTTCATTCAATAATTTCAAATTACTATTGTTTCATAATAATAGAGGTATATTTGTTCATTTATATTAAGTGATCCACACAAAAAAGGTATTTCTAACGACATTAGAAGACGACTTTTTGATAAATCTAAAATCATCAACCTATTTCACATTCCTTAGGTTTCAAACTACCAGCCTTTCCCCTAAAATAAAAAAGGGTACGTTCGCTAGTGAAAAATAAATTATGAAATTTGATAAAATTAAAATTTATGTAGAAATATACTTAAATATTCTGATTTTGAGTCATAAAAGCATATTATTGTTTTATTATATTAAAATTAAAAGTCGTAATTTCACGTGACCTAAAACATGAGCCGCCATGATGTGACATCATATAAGCAAAAATAATATGCACTAATGACTAATTTGCTGATGCCTTTCGTAATTTTAGGTTATCAACTTTAATTATACATATAATTATTACATACACCAATGTTGTTTTTACCAATATTACGCCACCAAAATGGTTGACAGTGTTTTTGCGAGAATAAAAAAGATTTAAAATTTAATTTAATTTTATTTTTTGTGGCTTTTTATTAGGAAAATCAACATTTTGAAATACTTTTTCAAACATAGTAGAATACTCTATAAGGTACTGTACCTCGTAGCCAGTTTTGTAACATTTTTAGGATGAAATGCATTCGGCATTTATTGTATCAACCTGTAAAATTTATACCATTATGTTTATATTGGTAATACGTCTATATTGTATTATAAATTAAACTTAACACTATTTTATTTATTTATTTATTCAAAAAAAATAAAAAGAAGTTAAAAAGTCAGTTTAATAAAACATACATAAGCCACAATAGTTGAATAGTTAGTTAGTTAGTTTAAGTTGACTTAACTATAAAGTGATCAAAGTTGAACTGGTTTTGCAAAATATCATGTTCAATAAATTTATATTTTATAAATATTTATTATATTATATACTTAATTATTTAATATGAGATATTTATATATACATAGTTAATAGTCTAGGAGGTGGTAGTGAGTGTAAGTGGGTTCAAATTATGCTTTTTTAAATTGATATTCGAAGTGTGATGTGTTAAATAGAGTTAAAAAAAACCTTAAAAGTAGTTTTCTCCAACAATTATTTTGGAATGTTCGAAATTCTTTTTGATCATTCATGAATCAAGATAAAATGTACTAAAACCGTATGAAAAACGGAATGTTAAGTGCCCAGTCGATCGAAATGATCAGAGTGAAACCTACCCATTTCAAATTTGGTTTTAAAGTGTGAATCCTCTTTATGTCATGTATGAGTGGCTCATAAGAAAACATATTTTCTCTTTTATATCACAATAAAAGCTTGTCCCCAAAAAAGAATTTTTATTAAATTTTTTGGTATATATATTTTAGGTCTAGAGTGAGAAGGGATGATACTAAATGGGGTATAAAATTTCGGATCGAAGTAATTTGATCTATAATAAAGGCTGAATTTTAAGGAAAAAGTTGCGATTGAAGAATGTTGAAAAGCCGTTTTACTAAACGAAAGAAAAATTTGTAACACATGTGCTATTTCCTCCTTGACTATAAAATACATATATACTAAAAAATATTGTGTAACCAAAACAACTGGTGCTCTTAAAACTCTCTGCAACTCCAACTCTTTTTTTTCAATAATAATTTTACTCTTAAATCATTTCTAAAAGTTCTTTTATAATAATCGCACATATTTATTATTATTTATTGACTTTCAATAGTGTGTATTGTTTTATGTTTTAGTGGTTTTTAATTTATCGTATGATTAATGATGATTTGAAAAAAAAAAATATAATAATAATTATTTAATTATTTTTAATTATATAAAATTATTCTTCATTATTGGTTTGGAATAAATTAATAATATATTGTGACTCGTGTGTTCTGTGAAAATTGGTTTTTTTGTGTTTTTATTGTGATGTCAATAAGTTTTGGATTTAATGTGAATTAAAAATTTAATAGATATATTTTTTTGTTGATAGGTAATTAAAAGTTTTACATTATATTGTTAGTGTTATTGATTGGATCCAATAATTCAATGTTTAAAATAAATTTCAAAATAATCCATTTTTGAATGAGCAAATTTTAAAAATTGTCACGTTAATTGTTAAAACAAAGATTTTGCGCGCATCTACTAAAATAGATTAACTCTAAATCTTCTTAGCAGGATCTTTCAAATGAATACCTTACACAGAAAAAATGGTTTACTTGGTTCAATAATGTTAAAAGAAAAACAAAACACTTTCTACAAGAAATGTCTCTTGAGAATAATTCTTTCTTTCTTTTAAATTCTTGTTTCAAGAAAAAAACATTATTGGTTGACTCAAGAAAAAAAATTTGCGGCAAGAAATTCTTTTTTTTTTCTGTAGTTTTCATATAGTTGCCTTTTAAAACAGACGGTGTCGAATTTCAGTAATTTTATTACTAACTTACAGTAGGTTAAGTACCCTTTTTCCACATGGTTTTCATTGCAGCTAATTATTCCTTGCGTGCGTATTTCTTTGCAATTTTGAATTAAATTTTTTGTCATAATAAAAAGAACAAAAAATTGCACAGAAAAAACGAGTGTTTTAGTCGAAAATTAGTATGAAAGTGGCAATAAAAAAATTGTATTTTTTTTTGAAAAATTTTTGATATTCGGAGTCTGGTTTTATCTTTTTCCAAACAAGTGTCATGAAGATTTCAGCCGATAAGTTAAATAGTTTTTTTCAGAGTCGTGGCAACCGTCCTGTGTATGTATATCTACTTTATGGAAATAGGGCTGTCAAATCAAAATTTAAAAAAACCGCAGATCATACCACTAAAACCGGAGAAAAAAATTTTTTTTTTGTCTTCTTACATTTAAAAAGAGTAAATAATGCATAAAAAACCGGGTATTATACTTCGAAAACCGAAGACGCCGGTCCAAGACCGAAGAGTTAGCAGACCTACGAGGAAAACGCTTTTAAAGTTTTTTTTAATGTTTTTCAAATAATTCCCCATAAGCTTCGTTCTGTTCCGCTAGTTGCTATTTTTAAGCTTTTAGTTTTTTAGAAGCGATTGTTATTAAGCGCGTTAAATATAACACGCTAATTTTTTTGTACTTATTTGTTTATAACTTCAAAAATAATACGAATTTTGCTTTGTAATTTTTGGAGTAAAAATGAAAAAAATTATCCATCCAGCATAATATTTTAAAATGCATAAAAATTGGCGACTAATATTTTAAAATTATAAAATTGACAGTTAATATTTTTAATTATAGAAATACATACACTCAACCTACCTACAAATTATTTATTATAATAATTGTCGAAATATTCGATATTAAATTACAAAAAAATTATTAAATTAATTATTAATTGAAATTAATTCGATTAATCTAGAACTTGTTGCACAATATAAAAATTTTAATTTGAAATTAATTGAATGAAGAAAACTTGTTTTTCCAGTTTCAAAATCATTAATCTTTTATGTTTATGATAATTTTTCTATTTCCGCGTGGCTTGTTTTAATCAGTTTGTTTTTGAAAAAAAAAGGAATTATTTACCTTCGGAAAAACTTTTTTTTAGATGTTTGTTAGAAATTATTAAAACAAATATAGAAAATAATGAATAATTAATTTTAAAAAAAGTTGTCTGTACTTAAAAAGTCAGTGCTACTTGAAATACCTTTTTCGGTTCCTCGTTTCTGAGTCATTTTTATTCTTGCTTCTATTAGCAACAAAATCTAGAACAAATGCCATAATTTGGTAAACTTTACCGTGTATCGTTTAAAATGCACCCCCTTATTAGACTAGTGCCTTCACTCAGATTTAAGAAATGTTTTTCGTTTCCAATCTTACAAGTATTTTAATAGCTATCAAAAGTAGCCAAGTATAAAATTTCAGAATAATTTAGAAAAATTTATAAATCTGTATGTGGTTTTACCTACCCTTCATAAGGAATATGAGTAGTTAATGCCTGGAAAAATTTGTTTAAGTCTAATAGTGGAGAGCCGTTAGATTTATACCTCTGAATCCAGGGATAGTCAACGAATCTTTATAAAAACTGTTCGACTGCATCGTTTAAAGCTTAATTAAAGAAGTTAAAAACAAAAATTTGTGCGATCTTGCCCAGGGGGTGAAAGCCACCCCTTCTGGGACGTGGAAAAATTTCGTTGAAAATGACAACGGAAATCGACAGAAGGATAAATTCTAGGTAAAAAGAGTCATTTAAGCATATTTCGAAAAGTCAATTGGCAATTGAATTTCGGAGTATTTAACGTCAAATAACTTTCAAATTTGAAGTTTTTTGAAAAAAGTATACCATACACTCTTTAAAGCACTATATAAACCATGAAAATGAAAACAATTTCAAGTCATTTGCGTGAAAATTGGTAGAGCTATAATGAAAACAAAGTTCCTTGGACTATTCTTTTTATGTTTTATTTAGTACAAAAACTGATGAACTTACCACGAGAACTTAAATTAATGCTTTCCGCATTCCAATTAACTTTATTTAGGTTCTAGAAACATGCTCAAATAACATAATAAGAAAGGTATGAAAAACTTTGTTTTCATTATAACTCCGTCAATTTTCATGCAAATGACTTTAAATTTTTTCCATTTTCATGGTTTTTTTATAGTACTTTAAAAAGTGTACGATATGCTCTCTTCAAAAAACTTCAAATTTTTCAGTTATTTGACGTTAAATACTCCAAATTTCAATCGCTAATAGCTTGGAAAGTATTGACTTTTCGCAATATACTTAAATGACTTGCTTTGCTTAGAATTCATCCTTCTATCGATTGTTATTTTCAACATAAACTTATCCACCCCCAAGAAGGGGTGGAAAAACAACAAACGAACAGTTTTTTTAAAGATTCATTGACTACTATCCCTGGATTCCGAGCTTTTAACATATTTATACCTTACGGATCTCTGTTATAAGAAAAAATAACAAAAAATAACCCCTGGGTTGTTTATTCGTTGCATGCAAAACCAAATTCAGTGTTTTTAGCGAAAGAGTTGCAAATTCATAATATTATTAATTTGAGTTTTCACACAATGTTTGCATCATTAATGTTATAATTTTGTTTGTATCACCAATTAATGACAGGTATTCTTTGTTTATAGACATAGGCAATATTATTACATAAATGAGGAAATTATGCATGAAAAATATAATGAAAGGAAATAAGTATTTCCACGAGTGGTGCTAAAAAAAATTCTGCACGCAACGAATAAGCCGATTCTAAAACAAATTATTGGAAGTATCTTAGATAAAGTCTTCTGTGCATATATCAGCCAAATGGAGCTGTCTATCACTTTTATTTTTTTTTGAATAGATAATTAATTTTAAATGTGTACAAATTTTTTAATTTAGAGAAAATGATTTTTCATAAATCATTTAAAACGGAAGGACAGTTTAAAATAAATAATAAAACCTAATCATGATTATTAATAATTCATAAAAGAAAATACCCACACGACTCAGTGTCTGTGGTGCTATGTGCTGTGGGAATTTAACTTGTATGAATATACATAACCACCCACACTTTAAATAAAAATAGGTATCTATTACCACTCCTTCATGATGGAAAGTTTAAATAAGCAAATCATTTTGATTTCATGTACTTCAGATATACAGTCTGTCTTTTAAACTATCGAAAACTTCGCGAAAACGACCTCTCTGTAAATTTGCCACCCGATGTTAGATGTAAAAGATAGCTTATCAATGTATGGGAGTGCTAAATTTGCAGAAGTGCGGAGTATATAATCTAAGCACAACTATTTTTATCACTTATTTAGCTTGTTCAAATTGAAATGAGACCGCATAAGAGAAAGTGTAGATATATTATACATGTTGGTATAAATATGGACCCATCTAATATTCTCTCTCGAATGGTCCCATTCCAGGTTAAACGATGTGTGACGCTATAGACAGTGCGAAATAGGAATCGTACCCTTAGAGCATTTAACAGGTTAGACATTCTGGATTTCAATCAAAACTATGTCAATTGGGGCTATAATCTAATGATGTTTACTCAAAATAAGAAAAATAGAACGAATGACAAAGGAATACAGGAAAATAAGAAGCTTTAGATGGAGAAAAGTGAAATGGTGTTACTTGCAAAGACAAAAGCAAATTTAAAGGAGCAAGAACGAAACAAATTCTTGGTATATTTGTATTTTAAATCAATCTTAATTCAGGTGATCTGCAATGAGTTTCGCGGTTTTATCGCCATTCTTTTTCTGAAGCTGATGACGAGCACTGCCGCATTTACAACTTATATGGCTTCTAGTCGGACTTTGTTGTGGCCACTACATCATTGTTGATACTGCCGCTTTTTTTTTTTTTTTAGTAAATGTACCTAATGCCCCCAACGAGAGTACTTTGACTATAAATTGGGATCTCGTAGGTTAACTAAATGGTAAATGCGGCACTGATGGTTAGGCACACGTGCGAACGTGCGAATCCTATTTCACTGATAGATCTTATAAGCCATAGGTACTCTCATCTTAAAGAAAATGCAAGCCATAAAGTTTGTTGATGTACTAAATTAGCACTAAAAGAGTTAAATTTTTTTGGCTAGACTAATTTTGTGTTTCCTATATCAAATAATTAAAAAGACAATCTGTATACCGAATTTTAGAACCATCCATAATACAAGACATTAGAAACAATTCAAACAAAAAATAAACAATGCGTTATTCATTGTTAAAAAATTTTTGGTATTTATTGATTTTTATGCAATACCCATTTATCTCATCTGTCGTATTGTTTCATTGTTTTCAGATGTCAAAAATTTTAAAATATTTCATTTTCATAATTTACGAGTAAAAGTTGTTTTAAATTTAGAACAAGTGAATTTAACGTCTTTGCAATCTTTTTGCATCATAATCGATTTGATTAAAAAAAAACTAACATGCCATGCCAATGATGTAACAAAAGGGCAGCTATGCCAAAAATATCGCATAAATGTTTTAGAATGCGGCTGGACTCTGCAACGCATATGGGTTGAAAGACCAATAGCTTACTCATGTATTGGAACAGTACTACCGATAAAATTCTCTCGTATTCTCAACTTTGATGAAATGATGGCTTAAAAACTGTATCCAGATCACCATTATGGGATTGATTTAAAACTGGAATCTATAACCCAATTACCAATGTTCTATCTTTTATTTTATAGTTTTGGGGAAAAGCTATGAAAACTTCGAATAAAATTCTAAAGATGAATAGAGTCATTAAACTTTTATTCTGTATTACTATACATAATACATAATTCCATAGCTTTCTAGTCAGTCTAGACAAGTAAATATCGAAAGTACTTACGTGCATTTACCTTCTGTTGGTGATAGCTATCAATCATGATATAAAATATTTATTGTGAAATACAGTCAAACCTGGGTAAGTGAGAACTGGATAAGTGAGAAAACTCTATAAGTGAGAGTAAGAGCCAGGACCGGTCATTTTAATCCCCCAAAACCTCTATTAGCGAGAAACAGAAACCTCTTGAGAGAGTCGTTTTTCCCTCATGGACCTCCGTAAATGAGACTGCTACTTATCTATACCTCTATAAGTGACAGTCGAGCTTAATTTATTTATATTCTTTAGGAGGAACTATAGCTACAATTTACAACATTCGTGCTAGCTGTGACTTGTTATTGCTGCGTACCTCTTTAAGAGAGAAACGCTACCCATGTAAGTGAGAATGGGATTGTGGTCCCTTGAACTCTCACTTATCCAGGTTTGACTATACGTTTAATCAAATTCTTTTTAACATTCATTTTTGTAACATCTTCATTTTTGATTACTTTGGAAAATTATTTACAAAATATTTTTTATATAGAAATTATGAACACAGATGTTTCAAAACTCATAAATCTTACAATCTTTCATCATTTTATTTTCAATAAATTTCACACTATTTTGATTTTATTCAGCAATAAAAACAAATAAAATATTCTTCATTTCTTAATAAGTGAAAATTATTTTAACAGTGATGAACATGTTTTGCAATTTATGAAATAAAATTTAATTCATTAAAATATTCCAATTAATTTAATAAAAAATATTTTTTTAAGTGTAAATATACCTACTATACTTAAAAGCTTTAATTGCACCATAAAGTAAAAAATAAATATTTTAATTGAGCATAAGTGGGCACCGGTTATTCTATTTACTCTGTAAGGTCTGCAGGTAATTTTCGTAACTTCTAATGAGAGTAAGCAAGATGGGCATGTTCTGAGGTGAGATTCACTCAGTGTAAATACAGTGTATCCGGCCAATTACTTTTCTTTAAATTAAAACATTTATCTGGGAAGTAATATAATATGCAATGTAATATAAATTTAATTATTTTTATAGATTGGAAACCAATGGTCTTTTCCATTATTAAAATCACTTACAAAATAAAAATCTTTCTACAGTGAACGACAGTGAAAAAATTGATCGGGGCACTGGGGCGAATTTGAATTTTTTTTTTAAATATCTAGCGTTCTGATAAATTTTGCCTCATAAATAGAATTATTTATAAACATTTTGATTTTGTTTGTTCGTCTTTGTTTTTGCATCATACAAAAAAACAAAACAAATAAAAAACGTGATAAATTAATTGCCCTATTTTAATAATTAATAAACGTTTTATGAAATATATGGCCAAGAGAAAGGATGAATTTATGTTATGATTAATTATTAATGAATTAAAATCATAATGATCATAGGTCTAGTACCAGATGTAGTATTTGATATTCATTTCAAAAAGATTGAAAATTTGAGTATTTGGTAAATTTTTAATGTCGCACCTAGCATAAAATTCATAATTATTCATTGAAGGCGATATTCAAATAAGAATAATTGAATAAAAAAATGCAAAAAAATGTTAACGAATAAACCAACACTAAACAAATGAACCGATTTTGATTTTTGTTTTGTTCGAAAGTTAATTTGATTGAGATTGTTCTTAGCTATGTTTCAAGTGCGAGTTTAGTAAACAGTTACAGTAAAAAAAGATCTTTGCTTATACAGTCTCTAAAATTTCCAACTTTCCTGAATTGACTATCAAATTCTTCGTTTGGTACTAGCCCTATAAATACATAATAATAATAATAAACAAATCGGTTCTTTGTTTCTTACTATTATTATTTTTTTGAATCCGGAGGTTTAAATCGTGAACATGAATTTAATATATGGGCGTTTTGTTTTTATAACAACGCAGCGTAGTACTCTGATTCATTACCTAATCTGATTTAGAAATTATTTATGTGTATTTATTTGTATATTTACATTTGTAACACATAGATAAATATGGGCGTATTTTGTATTTAGAGGCTTTATTGTGGGAAAAAAATATAGTCTTCTGGAATATTGGGATTTATGAAAAGTTTGAAAATTCGATATTTTGAAATGAAACTTTTATACCATGCATATATGTAATATGCAAGGTATACTAAAGTTTAGTCCCAAGTTTGTAACGCTTAAAAATATTGATGCTACGAACAAAATTTTGGTATAGGTGTTCATAAAATCACCTAATTAGTCCATTTTTGGTTGTCCGCCCGTCTGTCTGTCTGTCAACACGATAACTCAAAAACGAAAAATAATATCAAGCTGAAATTTTTATAGCGTACTCAGGACGAAAAAAGTGAGGTCGAGTTCGTAAATGAGCAACATAGGTCAATTGGATCTTTGGTCCGTAGGGCCCATCTCGTAAACCGTTAGAGATAGAAAAAAATTTTCAGTGTAAAAAATATTTCTTATAAAAAAATAATCAACTTTTGTTTGAAACATTATTTCGTAAACATCACTGTTTACCCGTGAGGGTG
Source organism: Chrysoperla carnea (assembly GCF_905475395.1). Lineage (NCBI taxonomy): Eukaryota > Metazoa > Arthropoda > Insecta > Neuroptera > Chrysopidae > Chrysoperla > Chrysoperla carnea. The sequence continues at coordinate 83,868,795 of NC_058339.1, forward strand.
CAAATTAGGAGTAAATTGTATAGTATGCATTAAATGGGAATATCAGTTATGTATGTGTGGCATATATGTATGTGTAATGTGATAGAGTAATCAACACTGTCTATGCATGGTATTTCAACAATTAACTCAGTCAATGTTGTTTGTTTTCTCTTGTTTATTGGTACAATATAAAAAAAATTACCGGATTAACACGATTTACTTGTTCGTTGAATTCCTTATAATAAGTAAATATTTTTTGAATCAATAATCTAAACACTTAATTCAAAAAAAAAAGTACTTGATTGCTAAAAAATTTACTTGCACCAAGAAAATATTTACTTTACCTATACCATGTTAATAACGTATTTTCTTGCAATTAGTAATCTTTTTTGCAGTATATATTTAGAAAACCCACTCTTTGATGATATACCAAAACATCTCACATTGAATGGTTTAAATTTTTTAAAGTCTATTTTAGAACCATTTGTGTCTATAATAAAGGCTATCCGTAACATGATTTTAGTACAGTGTGTCCAATTAAGGCGGCACTACATGGAAAACTTAATGTTATTAATTGTTTCATTAAAAAAAGTTATTCTTAATAAAAAAAATTTTGCATGATCTAGAACGTAATATTAAATATGGTGTCAATTTTTTGCATTCGTATACGAGGAAGCTTATGCCGAAAATGTATTTTTTACACTTTCGAAAAATTTATTGAGAAAGATATTCAATATTGTGTAAGCCTTCAACAAATTAACAACGAGTAACATAAGCTATCTATAAGAGAAATTAAGATTAGCTAATTCCTGCTGATGATAGCTATATGATAATCGTAATACGTATATTTATATAATACAAAAATTGATTTACGGAATTGGGACTAAAATCGAAATTTAATTTCAGAAACAAGTAATTGGAAAAAAAAACCTAATTTTGTTGGAAATTTGATATTATCGAATTGAATTTGAATAATTGTGTGGTTTCTATAAAATATTTGATTTGAAACTTATTATGTATATCTCGTATTTTGAACGATTTTAAACAATTTTCGCTCCTTGACTTTTTTTACCAAATTTTTTTATTACTCTATTTAATTTATAATTTATCTTCGTATTTACATTACACCAGCTGATGCCTCCTTTTATAGATTTTCTGCATTATTGGAAAATGAAAAATGTCATCACCTATTTTTATCATCAAAATAAATACGTTTATTTTTATGGTTGAATGATACCATAGATGTAAATAATATAATTATTATTTTAAAAAAATCAATTACACGTGTCAACATAATCTCCCTCGGTCTCTTTTATGTTCTTAAGTCAATAAAATAAATATTTGTTAGTTCTTTACCAGCTACAGATTTAGTTTATCTCGTAGTAGCTTCAAAATTTTAGTTAAATAAACAATAAAAAAATATTCTAAGTAAACAACAGAAATTTCTTTTATTATTCCCTCCAGTGGCGGATATTTATAATTCATGTTAGGTACTAAAAGAAAGGTGAGAATTTATCACTTTTGTTTCTTTTATTTTTAAAAGAAGCGTACGTTTTGGATTCCTCTACAAATCATTTCTTAATATTGTAGGGGCCAATAACCATCTCTCGAGTTGCGGATACGCAAAATTATATTCTTTTTATTATTAGGTGAATATTAGGAAAAATAAAAAATGTAATATCTCTGTTGGTAATAAATAAAAATGTAGACATATTTTTAAAAGAGGCAGATGTTTAAGGAAACGTAAATTATTTCTTAGATCGATGGCGTTTGGACGGGCATGTATATTTTAGGAGCATGTTTATTTACTCGGTTAAGTAATAAAAATAATCGAAATCAAGAAATAATATGCAAAATGGATTGGCCTTTTTTCATTCTTTCCCAGTGGCGTACATTATTGGGATGGTTACACCAATAAAATTTTCTTTTTGACTTCCTGAAAATGATTTTTTTTTGGTGGAAGCTCGGTCGTGCACGGTTTTTGCAATACATTACATCATCCGTTTATCTGACATCAGATTCCCAATCAGCGACCAAAAATACCTCCTATATAACAGTTTGGACGATAAATACATAGTTTTACTATTTTGTGCAAAAAAATGAAATTTCGTATCAAAAACGGTATGATTATTTTCGGATTCGTATTCAGCGACCAAAAATATTTACTAGATGACAATATTAAGCCAAAATAAGCATTTCAAAAAAATTTGGGCTACATACAAAAGTACCATGGGGTCCTATAAACACGTTACAAAATGTTCCATTCAATCGGTGCTGTTTCCCCACTTTCGATACTTTGTTTTCATTTTCGATAATTTTTTCCGGCTTATTCATTGTATTAAAAAACAATTTTGCAAAATTTTAAATTAATGGTGTTTTTTTCTTCACCTGGACAATTTTTTAGCTATGCAAAAATAACTCCAAAAAATGATGTATTTTGTTGGTCCTATTTTGCTTCTGGCATTATTTTTCTTCATTATTTTTCAATTTTGTGATATTTGTATCTTGTGAATCTATCTGAATATTATTTTGGTCAATTTTTTTTATTTGCGTTTAATTTTGTGATATTTTTGATACAAGTAGGTACATACCCACTACCACAAAAATCCTTGAAATTCCCTTGAATGTAAAACCGATATGTATTGTTTGTTTGTATAAATTTAAATTAGTTATTAAACAAAACAATAATGAACTAATTTAAATTCTGTTGAAAATAAAAACACTTTTTTTTCTATTACTAATTAAACTTAAATAAATAGGTAATGCCAGCAGCCAGTATTCATGTGTGGTAATAGCTAGCCGGATTTTTTTTAAACATTTTTAATTGAAAGGTGTTTTAGTTTAAATTATTCGTTTTTTGTGAACAAGAAAAAAATTAAAATTCATTAAAATTTAAAATATTAATTTTTACATTTTTTGGATTGAAAATTTGTTGTGTAAAATAAATTATTTAAGTTTGATCTAATAAAAGTGGAACTTAATTAATTTTCCAATTTTTAAAATATTCTATAAATATATTTTTTTATAATTTAATTTTTATTTTGCAGGCCACATGTTAGTAAACTGGTTTATATCTGCATGGACGGAGGAAGATTCGACAAGAACCTGTCTGTCATCAAATGATTTACGAACATTGGTGACACTGTGCTGTAATCATTTACTCGCTGCAAGTGTACTACGTCAACTTCCTGATAAAAACGTAGAAATTTCTCCTACTTTTCGAGTAAGTAAATTATCGAAATTGAGACTTACCTATTTACCCACTTTAACGCCTAAACAAATAGAGTAGTTTTCCCACTTTGAAGCGAAATTGCCAATGTGGTCACCGTTTTCCCTTGGCCAGGCGAGGATATTTGATGGAGACCTTGAAATGGATCATGACTTTCGCCGTTATTCATAAAAAACTTGTAACAAAAAAACCGAAAAAAGACTATTCGGAAAAAAAAACTATTCCAAGACAAATTAATATGCACTTAAAAGTAAAAAATAACGATAATATAATGTAGTTACAGTTATTGTTATTTTTGGAGTCGGTGTCAGCCAAGGATACAACTGTGACAGAACTGTTTGCTACATTAACTTGGCAGACACCGACTCCAAATATAACCATAATTGTAACTTCATATTATTATCGTTATTTTTTTTACTTTGTAGTGCATATTAATTTGTTTTCAAATAGTTTTTTTTTTGAAGTCGGTTTTTTTGTTGTTGTGACTTTTAGTGAATCTGAAGTACACTAACTAATTTGTCACTAAAAAAATAATCATCGAGATCAGTTGACGTGATTAAGTTATTCGTCCATTTGTCGCGCACATACTTAATGCAAATTTAAGACTAATATGGCTTTCTCATGGATGGGGGTGCTATTTTCACGAAGTTTTTCTATAACTAAGTACTTTAATAATTACTACATGTCGTAGTCCAAGTCTTAACCGATAACAAATGTTATCGCAAACTAATAAATTTACAGATTAATTTCTTTTATCGAAGAAAATATATTTAACGAATTTATTATGAATTTTTAGCCGGATTTAATGTACTATTGGGCGCATAATGAAGCACCAGCATCAATGCCACAAACGCCTGGTCGTCTATCACAATTATCCTGGCCACCAACATCACCTGGATCAAATGAAATGTTATCATCATCCGGCGATAGTAAAGTGCAAAATAAAGCATTAAGATCGCCCGATATATTCCCGGAACAACGCAATAATCATGAAAATGAGAATAAATGTAATTATCCAATATCTCGCTCGGTGTCCGTACCCGAAACAAAACGCATTTTAGAATTAGAAGAAATAAATAATAATTTACGACAAGAATTGGAAAAATATAAAACATTAGTTGAAATACAATCGTTAACATCGAATGCAATCAAAGATTTTGGTTCGCCAGTAAAAACCACATCATCGTTACCCGCATCTAATCTTGTAAATAATAATAATAAAACCGTATCAGAATTAAGTAGTGTAAAAAAAGTATCGCAATCAACACAAACAATAATCGCTTGTGCAACAAGAGATATTGGAATTTTATGTGATATCCTGGATGAAGCTGCAGCACAAATCAAAAACAATAATAGTAAATTAATTAGTGAAATCAAGTCTGATGTAGATGAACATAAAAGAGATACGAATGAGACTGATATTATCACCACGTCTGCTGAAAGTGTACAGTCACAATCACAATCTAATGTTCCTATTACAAGTAGTATTGTTCCTAGTATACCATCACCTCCATCTACAATTTCATCATGTTTGCCAAAAATCGAACCTAGTGAAACAAAATCGACATCCCATTCCTCTGTACAAATCCCTCCTCCTCCGCCACCACCTCCAATGCCTCTAGATTCAAATATTCCAATACCTCCACCACCTCCACCTCCAATATCAGATGTACCTCCTCCTCCACCACCTCCACCATTGCCATGTCCTATAGATTCAAGCATTCCAATACCACCTCCACCACTCCCAATAACAGGTGCACCGCCACCTCCTCCACCACCACCTATGCCTGGTGCTCCCCCACCTCCACCAATGCCTGGCGCAGGAATACCCCCACCACCTCCTCCTCCTGGAATGCCTGGTATGCCACCACCACCTCCAATGCCAGGTATGGCTGGTATGCCTCCACCTCCTCCAATGCCAGGAATGAATATTCCACCACCTCCTCCACCAATGGCTAGTGGTGGTGGTCCCCCTCCTCCACCACCATGTCCTGGAATGTCTACAGATGGTAGTAATGGTATACCACAACCACCATCAGCGTCATGTGGAACACCCGTTCCATTTCCAGCACCACCTGCTGGTGGATGGAATTGGCAAAGTAATAGTACGTATATTAAAAAATTAATATTACAAATTTTATTTTAAAATAACCCTAATAATAATGCATGAAATAGAATTAGATCATAAAATTAGTTTTAATGTTTCATATGTTAAATATTTTTAGATTTACGAAGCGGGATTTAATTCATTCAATCTCAGTAGATTAGGTGTTATGGGTACTGTCGTTCCGAAGTGTGAACTCGGATTGGAAGAGAATATTTTTTTCAAAAATACTTTTTTTTGCAAAGTTGAGACTTTTATAAAAACACGTCAAATTTAGCGTTACAATACTATATTCGTTTTTGCTGGTATAATACCAATTTTTTTTAAAGAAATGTTTAATGAGGTTATAGGCCTGCCGTCAAATAATTTTGACTATTGGTTCGCCAGCCCTGTCCTAGGACTTTACTTATTCATTTCTGACACAATTGTCTTAAAACGTATTTATAAGTTTTGCCTTGTCCAATTTAAAATAAATAAGTCTCTCAATAAAAATTTTTATAATTTTTGTACGAAATTGAAAGAAAAAAAAAAAAAAAATATTTTGCGATTGTTATTCTTATTTTTGTTATCAAGAATGATTAAATAACATCACTCCAGCTAGCAGTATGGTAACATGGATTATCATTATTAACAGAACTTATCCAGCAAAATAAATAAATCTGAAAACACTTCAGAATGACAAGACCCCTGACCGATTAACATCGGAGAATAAATTTCCTTAGTTTATAAAAGATTTAAATTCGTCTAAATTTTAATTTTTTTTTTTTTTTTTATAGAATTTTTTATATTACTAACATTAGAATGACTTTTATTTTAAATCTAGTCTTTTTTTCTATTTTTAATTAGTAAGGAAAATTAATATGAAATAATATAAGATTCTTTAATATTTTTTGTAATTATGTTCCAAAATTTGGAACTAAGAAAAGTGGTTACTTTAGAAAATAGTTAAACTAATTTTAGATCTTTCTTGCATTAACAATGTGGTTTGAATCTTCTCTGTAAAACTGTTTACAAAATTGTGTTATTAAAAATTAGTACTTTCATTTCATACAATAATCCGTAAGGTAGCCCCGCGATCTGTGAATGAATTTAACGAAGCTATCAGAAATCTTAGTCCGTAATGTAGGTAAAAAGAAATGTTAATATATGGATGGATACATGTATATACAGGGCGTTCTGTTATTGACTGCAGATCGTTGGCCTACAGAATAAGCTCATAAAGACGAAGGACAAAGTTATTTACCAATTTTGGATCTGAGGCCTACTTTTCGAGATAATTAACAAAATAAATTAGTATAATATTAATAAAAAGTAAATAACTTGATCGAATCACAGTTCAATTGTTCTACTAAAATATTAAAATTTTCAACCGCGATAAATATTACGCATTCCTATCCTTTAATTTTTTTTAACAGAGACGGTAAATACTTGTATAATGTTTTTTACAATTTTATGTCGTTGAAAACTATCTCTTAGAACAATTTTGTGGATAACTACTTTTAGTCTCATGTCGTTAGAAATACCTTAAACTGAGTCTATTTTAAGTCAATCTACTGACAAATATAGAATTTTATAATCTATGAAGGAAATGAAAGTACTATGGAATCTACGTATAAATGTTATAGAATTGATATTGTAAAAAGTCCTCACACAAAACACACTCACTTGTTTCGACACTTTTAGTCTATTACTTAGTGACGTACCTAAAGAAGGTAAAAGGTTTCTTATGAAAAATTGCTATAGTAATTTTCAATAATTTTTATGGTACTCTTTTTTTAAAATTAACTAATTCTTCAAGTTACGTCATTAATTAATGGTTGTGAACAGTTTTGCATGCTTAAATGTAATTATTAAATATTTTAAGTAGAATTACTGAATGCACAATGTTTTCCTCTCTTTAGTGCCGGTGAATGGTCCTAATTATCCAGGTAAGGTATAATTTAATTTTATGCATCTTTTTTGTGTTTGTATGTCGTCTATTCCATTTTATTAAAATGTTCTCATGTTGATTGGTGATTGTTCGTCCTGTAGTCTGTGTTGTTGTTACATGGTTAATATAAGTCGCAGTCTATACAAATAGTCGTGAAAACCACGATATGTTTGTTTAATTCCAAAAGGATACATCAGTGAGAAAAATTTCAATCATTTAAGCTTTATATGAAAATTTAAAAGGATGATTCTAAGTAATTTTAGCTTACCGTAAATGAACGCAACGGTAATTGAGTGTCGTTTCATTGTGTGTTTAACAAGCGATAAGTCAATACCTATAGGTAACTACATCTGTTAACCAATCGAAATTGGTATCAAAAACAACATAGAAATTTCTTAAAAAAATACATTTTATCTGGTTATCAGATGGATGAAGCTGAGGAGACGGTATTAGATCGACCTTATTCCGTCTGCTGTACTATGAACCAATAGCGCGTTGAAATTGCAAGAAATCATCCTTTTAATTTTTTAGTTTTAAGGGTTCTAGTTTAAGAGGATCTCTATTTAGTTTGCCCTTTCAAGGAGAAGAACTACTTTTTTTTCTATTTTACCTATACCGAAAAAGGATTGTTCAGGTAAATTAATCTAGAACCTAGTGTACGTCTGTAATAATTAAGCCATCATAATCATTTAAGCTTGACACTTTGAAATGCAATTATAAATTTTCATTTTATTTTCTTTTCAAAATTGAAAATAGTTTTAATCAATTTTGATAATGGAATATGAAAAGACAAATTGTATTTTAAAATGTTTCAAATCATAATCAGCTTTGAAAAATAATATCGATTTATAAATAAACAAAACAAATTTTTAATATGTTTCAGCTTTAAGAAAAAATCCAAAAAATCCACCAGTTCCTATGAAACCATTATATTGGACACGTATAGTAATACCAATAACAAATCAACCAGAACCATCAATTGATACAACTGATAAACCATTATGGTTACAATTAGAAGAAACCCCATTACCAAATATTACAGAATTTGTGGATTTATTTTCACGACAAGTGATGACAAAAAAACCAACAATAAAAAAAGTTGAAAAACCATCAAAAATTCAAGCTGTGAAAATATTAGATAGTAAACGATCTCAAAATGTTGGCATTTTAGCACAAAGCTTACACGTTGATTTCAGTGAAGTTGAAAATGCTATTTACAATTTTGATACATCTGTTGTTAATTTAGAATCTCTTCAACAAATTTATGAGGCTGTAAGTCATTTTTAAAATAATTTTTTTGAATATGAATATTTTTGGAACGAATTAAATCTCCTCACAGAACATATTGCATATGGTATCAGGATCGATACGTGAGCACCAGTATAAACTTTCGTTTTATCAGGATATGGTCTGTAGAAACGAATGGTATACCTTTAAAACCCATTTCCAATTTCACGAACCAACACAAAGTCGAGCGAAGCATGATAATGTGCAGGTAATACTTGTGATGTCTCGCCTCGCTTTATTCGACTTCGCTAAAAAATCGGTTTTTTGTACCCATGTCAAAAGCATCACGAGGCACCCAGATGAGTACAGGCGAGCTTCATCTCCGCATTCTCGCAAAAACACTTGCTAAATAAGACAAGAGTTTGATAGCGAGTGTTTCACTACGGCTAGTTTTGGCAAGGATACTCCGTGAGAATTTGGTTGGGGGTTAATTTTGCCTAGTCTTCAATTCAAAATATGTAAACGGGATGCTTTCAGCATTGGCTGGAGAACTTTCGCCATTTTTTGCAACTTCTCAATTTAAATTTGGGAATTATTTTCCAAAATATTTATATTCATCATCTCATCTCATATCATTTTTTTGTCGGACTTTTTTATAATAAATATTTTGATTTTTTTTTAGAGAGCTACCAAAGAAGAACTTTCTCAAATAAAGGAACATATTGCTTCAAATCCGGATGTCCCATTGGATAAACCAGAACAATTTCTTTTACAATTAGCAGAAATTCCAAACTTTGCTGATAGAATATCATGCTTTATGATTCAAGCTGAATTTGATGATGCAATATCCACAATTAGCGCTAAGATAGATAATATTAAATTTACCTGTGATGTAAGTCGAATTTATAAAATTGAATTTCGTTGAATTTGAATTGTAAGCAAAATAAAGGGTCGTGTTATTTTTGCAGTTCTTAACGAATAAAGAAAGTCTCAAGTCTGTATTGGCCATTATATTAACATTAGGTAATTATATGAATGGTGGTAATCGAACGAGAGGTCAAGCAGATGGTTTTGGTTTAGAAATTTTATCGAAATTACGTGATGTTAAAAGTAAAGATTCATCGGTTACGTTACTTCATTTTATTATACGTACATACATCGAAAAATGTGATGAACAAAATGCCGCAAATATCCCGTTACCCATTCCCGAACCAGGTGATGTCGATCGAGCATCAGCTGTTAATTTCGATGATATCAAAGCAGATTTAAAGAAATTGAATGATCAAATTGCCGGTAAGATTTCAAAACTTTATTAACCTCCCGATGTATATCGTCAAATTATATTTTGGCAAATCCGAGTACCTACCGCTGTTTGGCAAACATTTTTAGTTTTGTTTTAAATAGTGAATTTTGACTTAAATTATTTTTTTAGAATGCGTAAAAACAACAGCGAAAGTAATTGCTGCATCAAATGAATCCAATTTACAACCATTTAAAGATAAAATGGAATCATTTATTGAGGTGGCTAAAAAATATTTAAATAATGAAATGGAAAGTTTAGAAGAATGTAGAAGTAAATTTATTGAAACAATGAAATTCTATCAATTTCGACCAAAATCTGGTACATTAGAGGATTGTCAACCAGAAGATTTTTTTGTATTATGGTCATCATTTTGTGTTGATTTTAAAGATATTTGGAAGAAGGAACAAAATAGGATATTGAATGAAAAGTAAGTTTGTTATAAAATATTATTTTTCTTCTATACAAATTTCATTAGTAGTTACTCCGATTTTAATGGTTTCTTCGTTATATTTGTTACCACGCATGAAAGTACTATGGACTATTTTAAAGGGGTATACATGTTTTGCAACATGTGCGGCAGAAAATACCTCAGTATTCAAAAATATCAACTCGTACTTTTCAACGCAATAATTAGAAGAAAAGTAATATTTTTGAAAAAAAAAATTCTTTGAAAAAACGGAGTGCATGAAATTATTATTATATTTTTTTTTTATCGGAAAGGTGTAAAAAACCGGGTTTTGCAAAAAAAGACTTACCTTGACAATTTAATCAGCAAAAAAAAAAAGGTGGTTGGTTGTAACTCTAAAAGATAAAAATGAATAAATGAATCATGCTGAAGTCAAATCCGTTGGAAACTTTATACTCCGGCCGCTGAATGGGTTTTCGTGGTCGATTGAGTTTCACGAAAACGACCTATGGTTTTCGCCAAATTTTTTCTGCTGAATCCGAAAATCAAGATCGTTTTTGCGAAATACTCTTGCACACGCTTGTTATAAACAAGTTGAAACTGGAATAGAGTACTTTACGATAGTCTGCTTTAGAAAATGTGACTAAGAGCGAGCTATCACACACGGGAGTACCGGCATCTAACTAATTATCTCCTGAAAAATCAAGTATCTAGTAAAAATTTTTGTAAAATTTTATGATTTTTAACCGCTGTAACTTCCTTTTAAACAATATTTGATTATTACATGACACCTAAATTAAATGTTTAGATCTGTAGCTTTTATCATAGATCTATAGCTTGTATATATAGATCTGTAGCTCAGCCCGTATTGTTCTGTGAGGCACCTTCATGGTAGAGAAATAGAACGGTCTGGAAACTAACTTCATAATATTTAAAAGTGGTTTTCAAGGCAATTAAAAAAATGGTGTCAACTTTCAGAAGGAAGGAAAAAAATTGTAGATTTCTGTAGTAAGATGATATTAAATTTATCAACAGTGACCTATTGAAAGTGGCGTTAAAGTAATGGGGAGAATTGAATTGAATATATCAGATATCATGATATGATATCCATATCTTAAAACTCCTTTTTAAGATATGGATTGCATGGAAAAAATTTCTTTATGCATGTAATCTAAAATGTTTATCTGATAGGATTATCACTTTATCGAAAGTGCATTTTTATTTTTTTTTTTATGGAGTATAGCGTCATCAATTAGTCGTGGCTGAATATCACTATTTCCGCGTTCACTTAAAAATTGAGTGATTCGTTTATTAAAACTAATTTATAATGAAATTATCCATTTGAATCCGTTAAATCTGTCTATCGAGAAATCGTCATCATTTTCTTTTTACATCATGAAATGTATTAAACCGCTAATAGAAGCATTTTAGAATTTGAAATTTACACGAAGCACTCGTGTTGTTTAAACGAGTGTATCAGAAATAATTTGTAGCGCACCAATAGATCTGGGGTCGATTTGAAACGAATTATTAAATTATTTGTATTAACAATAATTCTATTTTTTATTTTTATAGGTTACAAGAATTGAAACGAAAATCGCAACAAAGGAAAAATCCTGTAATGAAAATACGACCAGGAGGTTTAAAGTCTAAAATATTAAAACTACAAGGAAAAACAAACTAAACTAGAATAAAAAATACAAATAAATAAATAATTAAAAATAAAGTTTATATTTGTTAATAAAATAAAAATAAACATACATACCTTTATATAAATATTAAAAATAGTTTATTGTTATATTTAATTTATATAGATTTGTTAGATTTTTATAATTTCATAAAATATTTAAATGATTTGATATTATTTAATGTTATTTTAATAAAAATACTATATTTTTATAAAAATTGTTTCTTTTAAAAGTTATTTTTTACCTCTTTTATTATATCTTGTTATTTGTTAATGTTTTTACCTTTATTTTATTGCTCCAATATTTTCGAGATTGAGCTATTAGTTATTTATGTAGTTGATATACCTGCAAACACGAAAACTTATAAATAAATCATATTCGCAAAGATTGCTCACTAGGTTCTTAAATTTCATAGCAAGCAAGTATTAATTAAGACTAGAATTAAAAATCATTTAAAATCTCAAATGAATTTTTTGTATTTCTATGGAACTTACCTGACCTTTCACTGTCTTTCAAAGTTTTTGTCTCCATTTTTGTAATTTATAAGGTACTTTACCTTATGATAACCCTCCACTTAGTTCATTTTTACATCACTTGAAAACTTTTATCCCAAATATGGGACATTCATTTTTAATTTTAATTGACGGAAAATCACAAACTATGATATTTATTTGCCATGTACGGGAAGTTTTGAAAAACTATTAGGTTAACTTTATTTTTAAGCTTTCAAATTATCGGACAGTTTAATTTTTAACTCAAAATATAAGAAAAATAAAATTTTTTCCATCTCTCAATTGTGTTGTTGTAAAATATTTTGTATTAGTTATCATGAGGTTAATAACCAAAAAATCAAAAATCGGGTTTATTTGATGAATGAACTTGTTTCTCGGAAAGAGACAAAAAATTCCATTCGAAGTGCGATTTTGTGGATCGATTTCAGACCATATCTTATAAGCTATCTGTCTAAATTTGTACTTTTTTGGGAAATTGGACCTAAAAATTAAAAATAGTTAATGAATTTATTCACGGGCATCGATTATCGGTCCTTACGCTTACAAGACGTAACAGAAGGCAAGAAGACGGATAACACACTGATAGAATTTTCTGGCCTATTTTTTCCGGTTTGCACAATTTAAATTTTTCACTTGATGGTATCATTAAAAAAAATTCAAAAAACTGTTATTTACGTAGCAAACGAATGGAATTATGTTATTTAAGAATGCAGATTGTAGGAAACAGGAAAATTGGTGAGATTGGATTATCCAAGAAGTTGGCCAACGTATTTTAATGGGCTTACGTACTTGGTTTTGTAATTGCCAGTGTTGTACCCCCTCTTTTAACGAAATAATTGAACAAGTAATTTCATATTTCGAAATCCGTAGTTCTAACGACTATAATTCTAATTACTTACAATACTTTTAGTTAGTGATCAAGAGATGGAGTTTTCGATATGCTTTTATATCAACCTAAAAAGTTGGTATCGAATTACAACATCGACGACAGCGAATAATAGGTACTATTACAGTTTTTTCCTTTATTCTTGCATTGTGTGTATAATATGTGTTTTTTCAACAAATAAATTTTCAAAAATTATTGATAGGAAATGTTTTTTATCGAATGTATTAACTTTACAGTCCAACATTTCTCGATTCCACCATGTGATAATTGATGTTATAGAACCATGGTTTATGTAGATTTAATAAAATTTCCCTTGCAGCAATAATCTATACATGTATATATAAGAAAAATTCGATGACTGACTCATCACGAGATAGCTAAAATTGTACACCCAATTGACTCGGAATTTAGCATTGTTACTCATTTCGCGATGTAGACGCTCGCTTAGAACGGACTTTTGGATATTAAACTCCTAAGGTGGTGAAAAAGGGGATGAAAGTTTGTATGAGAATTCTTCATTTTTGAATCCACTACTTAAGGAATTTTAAAAAGAATGCTACATTCATCAGCAAGTAATATATCTGTATATTATCCAACAAAATAAGGTTTCGCATCAAAAAATTAAAGCCCAGAAAATTCTTAACAAAGGGGAAATAAGTGAAGGCAAGGGAAGAGAAGGCTATTACAACACGGGTAGCCTTTGCTTTTATACCATGTATATGATATATACATAGTATATTAAGTTTAGTCCCAAGTTTGTAACGCTTAAAAATATTGATGCTACGAAACAAATTTTGGTTGGGTGTTCATAGAATCACCTAATTAGTCCATTTCCGGTTGTCCGTCCGTCCGTCTCTGGACACGATAACTCAAAAACGAAAAAAGATATCGAGCTGAAATTTTAAAGCGTACTCAGGACGTAAAAAGTGCGGTCGAGTTCGTAAATGAGCAACATAGGTCAATTGGGTCTTGGGTCCGTAGGACCCATCTTGTAAACCGTTAGAGATAGAACAAATGTTTAAATGTAAAAAATGTTCCTTATAAAAAAATAAACAACTTTTGTTTGAAACATTTTTTCGTAAACATCACTGTTTACTCGTGAGGGCGCTAATTAGGTGAAAATTTTGTAGTATGTATTAATATGGGAATATCAGTTATGTGTGTGTGGCTATTTAAGAGTGGAAATCTTTCTTAATTTGCGTGACGTCAAAAAACAAACGATTGCGTTATCAAAACTATCTATACATGGTATTTCAACAATTAACTCAGTCAATTGTTTGTTTTCACTTGTTTAAGTTGAAATTACCCAGCGACGTAGGCGGTTAACTACTAGTTTTAATATTCTCAATATTCAATACAAATATAATCATAATTCAAAATTGCCTCTTTCGTATCAAATAACAGAATATAAATATTTTACATGTTATGTAAAATGTGGGAACGTTCGGGGTGTCCTGTAAATGATACTATCTATTGTTGTTATGTAACAATAATAAAAGGTTATGATATTATGATATATGTGAGATAAACCTTAATTAACGAAGGATATTATAACTTTATATGATTGTCTTTTAGGGGAGCGGAGGCTAATACCGTACAGCGGCTAATTCCGTACATCACTGTTTATCCTGAAGGAATTGAGCTGCGTGCGTTTGCTTGGTGTCAATCATTAGCGCAGTAGTGTTAGTGTAGCCTCTTAAGTTACTGTGCTATTAAGGGTAATAGTTTTGGTATAAATAGGTGTTTTGTGATTTGGCGCTCGTTTTTACAACTTTTAAACATCAAAAAATAAGTGTAAGTACCTATTTTTATTAAATTTTGTAATGAAATTATTATATTTCGGACTATTAATATCTTTATAATAAGATTTTGATCAAAGAATCGCTTTATTGAATTTTTTTTTAGGTAAATACTCATTCTTGAAATTTGAATTCGGTTTCGGGAATTTCCGTACGCTGTACGGTATTACCCGAAATGAAGCATTGCATGAAATTATTTCTCCAGAAGCAGCAGAAAATGCAGAATCAGAGATATCACATGAACTTATTTCACCAGTAGAAGCAGTAAATTTAGAATCAGAAATATGAGGAGTCATGAATTATGTGTAATATATAATGAATTTGGTAGGGATATGGAATTATGGTACAGATGTGTGTCATGTGACAAATGGGCACATGCTTTGTGTAGTGGCGCAAATTCTGCGGACGATTAAATCTGTGTATTTTGTGAATAAATAAAAGATTACCCACAGTTAATTAAAATTATTTTTTTTATTTGAGAAAAAATACCTTTTTTCAGGCTTTTTAGGTTCTTAAAATTATGTACGGAATTAGACGCAAGTCTCGGGTAATTCCGTACAAATAACTTTATAGAATAATTTGATTTTGACACTGTTATATTGGACACTGTCAATTATAGATTATTCATAATTACATTAACATAAAGCATTGTATTCTAATAAGTAGGTTCGAAGAAATACACGTTTAAAGTTAGGTGTACGGCATTACCCTCCGCTCCCCTATTATTTGATGAGGATCATCTTTTACTATATTAATTAGTGCGTAAGAATATGTGTTGTGGCTTTGTTTAAGTTGATATTTCAAAACTTTATACATATTTTTTAGTTTATGTAATGGAATTTTATTTTCTTTGATGGAAGTTTGGTAACCTGATGACCTACTAATAAAGTTTTGAATTTTTGCGGTGAAAACATCCAATTTGCGAATTTTTAGATTTTTTCTTCAGGTTTAAGAGAAATTAACTTTCAAAGTCAGCGTTTTAACATAAATAGAAATCTTATACCAAAAAACTATGACTTTGAAAGTTAATTTCTCATAAACCATTCAGAGAATCGATAGGAGCTTTTTATAAAAGATGTTTAAACGGGTGGTTAATAAATAAAAATAATAATTTTTTGTATCGTTTTCAATTTTACACTTATATTGGGTCTCGAAATACCTCAAAAGTTTTCAAAAGTATTTTCCACTTAAATAAATCACATACTTTTTTTTGTTGTACCTGTAGTGTATTTTTGTTTTTATTTAAGTACCTACATGAAAAAAAATCACATAGTTAATTTTCTTGCTGAGACAAAACTATAAAAAAAGTTTTTCTATTTACATTTTATCATCATAAAGGTGACAGTAAAGATTATTATGTAAAACATTTTAACTTTGAAATTTCAGACAAAAATTTTTTTACGTCCAAATAAAATGTAAATTATGTGTTAAAAAACATCAAAATTAATAATGTTGAGCTGCTAGCTTTCCGATTTTGAGTCGGAGTCTCCGGTATTCGAGGTGTGCCTGCGCTGCTCGAGCAAAGGTAAAATAATCCCTCCGGAACTAAGCGAAAAGTAGCTTTTGATCTTCCCAAAAAAAAAAGTGAATAACATAATTATTATAAAAAAATACTATAATTGAATAGAGAAGTTGCTTTTTATTTATTTATTTTTTTTCTAAAGATTACGAAAAATTAAAAAAAAAATTTTAATTGATTTTTCATGTAATTTTACAATCGAAAATCGTTTTTTAAAATATAAATTCAAACGGCCGTGACGTCAACACCTCGAATTCGTAACGCCATATTACGGAGAAATGATAAAATAACATGAATAATGATAAGTGGATTGTTTTTCAGCTAGTTTTTACTATATTATAACGCAAATTTTCATAGAAACCGATTGGATCACAGCCTCAACGAGGGTTAATACATCACTTTCGTTTTATTTATTCAAAAATAGAATCATTTTTTTATATTAATAATTAATAATAAAATGGAAAGTGTGGATTCGGACTCGCACAAGAAGGGTTCCGAATCTTAATAGAAGTTATTTAACTATGTCATTTTTTGTAAAATTTTTGGTTCCAATTTAAGCCTGTTATTCCACCCTCTGCTATGCCTAGTACGCTCTCTTTAATTCTTTGGTTTTTCATGAAAGACAGCAAAGAGTTTCATCATAGTTACTTTCCGTAATCTCCCATTTCGACTAAACCGAATGAATGATATCTTATTCCGGCTTTGGGAGCACATTGTGCCAGACAGAATAAGTCTACTGTCATACTTGACAATTCGCAAAATTTATAAAAACTATTCATTTATAAAACATAAAAATAAAGTTTGATATTTGTGAAAAGATCCTGTTTTCTTATGGTATTTACTTTCCATTATCTTATATGTAACAAATATTTATATTAACTTAACTTTATGGGCGTAAAAAACTGGCATAAAAACTGAAATATAATTCAACTGAATTCAAAAATAATACATTTAGAGATGTAATAAAAAGACAAACGTAAAATTTATTATATCTACTCAAAAATATTACCTATTTTATTCTTTTGTATCATCGTCCATATAAGAGTATATTATAAATGTCGAATTTACCCTGCCCTAATATATTCAATTTTTTCATTTATGGTTTTTATTTCTCGTTTATTGTTCAGGCTATGGGAATAATTTAAGGATAGACGTGTTACAATAGTCATTGGTTCGATTTAAGAGTCAAATGACGAGTATTGAAGGTCATCAAAGTAATCATTCATGTTCCTTATTGTTCTGTTCCTTTTATAATAAAGGTGACTTTTCTATAAAAAGTTTGATAATAATGAACATGGAAGTCTTAACCGTGGGTGGTATGAGTATTGCTTTAACACAAAGTTTTCGGTTTACATGCTTTGGACGACTTTTTTTGTCTGCCATGATGTGAAAAGAAACTCATGGATAACATAATTTGTAACTTCTTTTTTTAAATTCAACCATTTTTAAAGTTTTCGATGTATGCAAATCGAAAATCCAAAAACTAATTTTGATTCTCGGTTCACAAAACCTCAACTTTATTTTCTTTTCTTTATTTCAAATGTAACTTTACAAATCTTTTAAAAGGTAAGTAGTGTAAAGAGTAACTTTTCCAAGTAAATGCACTTTTCACAAAAAGCTTTTCTTTACTTAATTCAATAAAAGAAAATGTGCATTTAAGAAAAAAAAATCCATTTAAAAACTCCGCACACGTATTTTTAAATTCTATACAGAATAAAAATAATGGTTGATGTACCTCTAAATACTGACAATAAGTCAGTAAAATGAAAAATTCTGTTTAATATTCTATCGGAGTTAATGTGAACATCGTTAAGAAAATTTTAATTAGCATTTTAAATTTAATATTAAAAAAAAATGTTAAAATTTTTTAAAACTTTTATTATAATTCTTTTCTTTCGTTCCGTTTGGGAAAATAATTAGGTAATCGATATTGATTTGTAGAAATTTGTTCCAATTTTTTGATGATGATGAAATAATATTTCAATAATTATTCATTTAACTGTCAAGTTGAAAATAATTTTTGTAATTTTTTAGTGGACCTTCGAAAAAATATTTGTCGAAAAAAGTTGCTTTTGTTTCTTGTAAAAACCAATCTGGTAGTTTTCCTCTATCTGTTACCATTACTATACTTTTACAGTCAAAACCGCTTGTAACGATAAAATTGAACGATCAAATCCATATATAAACACGAACATGAATGCATCGGCTATATCAATATCAGATACACCGAGATATCGGCACACATATCGGTTATAACAATCAACGCACGCACTTACTCACTTTCGTTAGATGTACAAACTTAAGTTCAGTTGAACAAAACAACATCATAATACTAGTTTGAACCCCATAAACTTTATTTTGAGCCTTATTAACTTTATTTTGGATCTTATTAACTCATATTTGGGCTATAACGACCAATTGTCATTAGAATTAGTCAGCATTACCGACCAACATGTGTACGTATTCACATACTTTCACTTTAATATAAATATATATATCACTTATAACGACTGTCGGCTATAGCGACCATAATTCTTAAGTCTCTTCAATGTCATCATAGCCTATTTTACTGTGAACTTTCTATTGAGTATATAGATATATTTTTAGATTCGATTTCCGTGGTTGAATTTATTTAGAATAGGCTTTTGTCCACTAAGAATAAATCGGTTGGATAAATTCTAATGATTAATCTTAATTCTAATGATTATTTAAAAAAAAATAATTTTAGTAAAACTAAGCATTCAGCTTGACAGCAAACACCAATCAGCAAGTATTGAAAGTATTACGTTACGTCATGATGAACTTAAACATACACAAAAATGCTTGAATGTCAAGTCGTGATGTCATTCAAGACGCCATGACACTCTACATTGTTTTCGAAGTAAATTTGAATTGATTTTTGAAAATGCAAAATACATAATGCAAATAGTATTTTCTTTTTTTCTTTAAATAATAATTTTTTCGTGTAAATCAGATACTAATGTAACGTATAAACCAATTTTTCAAATTTTGGGCCAAAGCCTATTCGAAAAAATGTTTTCAACAATGTTCTCAGTGGTTTTGTAAAGTGTTCTTCTATTTCTAATCAGTCAGCTATGGGCATGAGCGAATTTCTACATGATAACAAAGCTAATAGCAATAGGTAACCTTCCAAGTAGAATAAGGAAATTATTCGAACTTTTTTTCCCAAACATCCATTGAAGAAATATCCAACATAATTGTTCAAAATGGTACATATAGGTATAATACATCTGGTATGGAGTATAAAAACAATTGTTAACTAGATTTGACATATTTAATACTACTTTGCGACAATCTAATAAAATAAAAAAACATTACTCAATTAGAAACATTCTAACAATAACGCCACCTGAGACCAAATAACATAATCACTTAATATAATTACGAGGAAAAAAAAGTTTGTGATGATATATCAAATTATATTATTTTATTTTACAACTTATTTAGTATATTTGTACAGATTTTCTCGATTTCGTAAATTCATGTGGGTTCTTGATAAAGAATTCATTTTGAAAATGTTTTGCAAATTAATTTAACCTGGTATTATTTGTAACCGAAATTCATTATATACAGGAGAGTCTATTGAGTCTATGGCGTATCGTGGCTTAAATCGTACCGGGCAGTTTTTTCATAACTGGTAGCTTTTTTTGCGAAATCTGACGATTAAGTTAAATAGTTATAAATATAAAGGTGGCAAAAAATCAAAGAGTTTTTCTAAATAATATTTTGACATTTTTATTTAGTTATCAGGAAAATCATACTGTAATTTTTCTAAATTGTTCCTACATTAATTTTTTTTAAATTACAATAATTTTACTATTTGATAAGATTAATTTCGTACAATATTTTTAATTAATTATAGAGGTTATCTTGGCTTAAAAAAATGTATATTATGTTTTCTAAATCGTACCAATACAGAATTGCTGAAAGCGTACATTTAAATTTCTATACTAAACGTTGTGTAGTCAACTAGGTAATTTGAATGACGTATATGTAATAAAATGCTCTTAAAATACCGTAAACTAGGAAATTAGTGGAAATAAAAAAAGAAAAAAAACTATTTAAATTAAAGTTAAAACTTTAATAAGTTATTGAAAACAAAAAAAACCCGTTGTGAGTGGATAAATTAAAAAAAATATATATTTTCAATTTTGGTGAGGAATTATAGCTTGACTTCATAAGACGAAAAGTTAGAGTAAAATTTTTGGATATTATTAATTTTCAAAATATCGAAAATTGAAAATTTTGTTTAATTATTTAGCTTTCGATATTTCAAAAACCAAGGCACATATCGAAAAATTTTATTCTTAGTTTTCGTCTACATTCATGAATTTATAACAAAATTCATCATAAAAGTTTAAAATAAGGTACAAATAGTTTCAACCACAAGTCTAAACTTGCCTTGACGCTCGTACTACCTTAAGTTAGTGAACACAATTATGGCTACTATACAAAAAAAAAAAAAAGAATAAAGTTTATTGGTAATCCATAATCGCTACCTGTTATCCGCCCGATAAATTGGCCAAACATTTTTATTTACCGAAGTAAAAAAAAAAAAAAAAACAATGAATAAATAATAAATATACGAAACTCTACATTAAACAAACTTTATATCGCCAATTTTTGATCTTTTGTTTCTATATTTATTATACGTAAAATATCTGCCCCAAATACATGTAATAATAAATAAAGATATTAAAGGTATTTTTTTTTTTTTTTTATTTATGATTTAATTAAAATATAAAATGAAAATCGAATGCAGGCTTAATTGCTATTTTTTAATGATTGGAACGAGGATTATAAAATGTTTGAAAATAAAAATATTAATATTATTATTATTATATTGGTTGTTATTGAACAATAAATAATTTAATGGATTTTCAATTTATATAAACACATAATACATATTAGGAAGTGTTTCAATAAATATTATACCACATTAATTCATATACCTATATGAAATATTATTACGGAAATTATTATGAAAAATTACTTGATAAATGTCTTGCACGAGAGTATATTTCACACTCACCTGTCGCATGCTTTATTTTTCACCAGTCTAACATTAATTGTTTACTTTCGAAAATCTGTCTTTCAAATGGAAACAATATCTGCGTATAAAACTAGCTGTGGATGGAGTCTGGTGCCCTTGACACGAATAACTTCCCAGCATAATTAAAAGTTATAAAACATTTAAAAAAATAAAAACTCGACCGACTCGAAACAACTTGATTGAATCTTATGAAATTCTTTTCGGATCATACTGCCGTTAGTACTCTTCGATCGGTACCTCAACTAAGTCGATATCATTTTTTGTTCGCGCGATATCGTTCAGGAAAATAATTTATGAAAAATCTCACTCGACTCGAAACGACTCTACCGAATGTAATGAAATTTTTTCAGATCATATTGTCGTTAATACGCTTCGATCGGCCCCTAAACGAAGTCGATATCAGTTTTTTTTCGAGCGATATCGATCATTATAAAATTTAAAAAAAGCTCCCTCGACTCAAAACGGCTCGACCGATTTTTATGACTTTCTTTTCGAATCATATTGCTTTTAATACGCATTGATCGACACCTCATCGAAGTCGATATCATTTTTTAAGTAAGTACGTACACACACACACACACACACACACACACACACACTTCTTCTCCAAATTAGTGTTAATGCCTTGTCCTAACCATGAAACGTAAAGATATATGGAAAATTTTGATTTCGAAAATCGAACTCATTACAATAACTTCCTGTAGTGGGAAGTTAAAAACTGGTCAGAGTCAAATTGATCAGAAATTTTCATAGCCAAATTGTAACATGTATCAATATTTTTAAACGAAGAAGTGGTAAATAAGACTTATTGACGTTAATACTTTAAATGTAATAGCCCAAGAGCTCGTGACCACAAATTTGGGAAGGTGTTTTGGGAAAGTTAAAATAAAAAATAAAATCTTATTAATTAGTGAGTCCAGAATTCTGACTCAGACAGGAGGTTTGTAGCCTATATGACATTTGCGAAAAAAACAATCCAAAAAATATGTTTTAGGAAATTTGTTTAACATGTAATTTTAGCATCTACTTAAGCCAGAAATAATAATGCCAGAATTTTGTTTTTTGGGGTTATAGAGTACAACCCGACCCCCCTGAATATGTTTAATAATAAATAATCCCCTTTATATTGGGTAAAATGATCCCTATTTTATGTATAAAATTGAAAAAAGTAAAAATATCAAAAAGTGTTGACTTGATTACTTACCCACTTTACCAGTGATTTTTGTGTTTATACTAACCGTTGATGCAGCGTCAAATAACAATTAATATTTTATGTGAACTGTTTAGAAAAAAATAAAAACGATCCCTTTTGAGAAATATTTAACAGTTCTAAAAATTTGAGCAAATCAAAAGAAATCGGCTGGTCAATATTGAAAAACTTAGATAAAGAAACCAAAAATATTTCGACGAATTTGACTATAAATTACATCTTTTCTTACGGGAGATTTTGAAACACTCTCCCCCAAATTCAATAGTCTATTATTCAATTTATAGCATAATTATTAATAAACTAAAAAAGTTAATAAAAACAGAGCAACACAACAGATATAATAAAAAAATTATGATAAAACCCTCAAACAAAACGTATCAAATAAATATTATTTGAAAGGGTTTTTAGAATCATCAGCTGTTTGATAATATTATCAACACAGTCAGTTGTTTATATTATTAAATAGTCGAAATTATTATCTGTATGTAAATGCATAGATAAAATCGATTTTGTAAACCATATTTAAATTCTACTATATCTACTTTAATGACATATATTCCGAAATATAAAAAAAAAGTATTAATGGAAAATTATAAAAACAACAAATTTTACTAATATTTCAAACAGTTGTATCTAAAAAAATTATCGAATTTGAAACCTTAATAGCTCATTTTGGAATCTATTGCTCAAAAATTTATAAGCCCTTGCTATTTTCTTCTGAGGCTTGAAAGGGTAGGAAATGTTAAGTTTAATTTAAGCTTTACTCGAAAGTTTATTTGTTTTTCTCGAAAATGAGCTATAAAAAATTTCTTTACGAGCATTTTGTAACAAAGTAATTATTCCCTTTTCAAGCAAAATTGACACTTTTCGTTCTAAAACAATGTATCTTCTGAAATAATCATCGTACTGAAATACGTCTCATATCTTTCGAAAACTGAAACTATCTTTGTTTACGCTTTTGCTCATAGTTTCGTAAAAAATACCTATAAGTCTCCCAATTTTCGTCAGAGAATCTCTTTCAGAAAACCTAGAAAAATTTTAATTGTTCGGTGAGTTTTAAATCGATGGATGTTTGATGATGAACAATACAGAGTGTTCCCCCCCAACACCTTGAAAATTGTAATCACAAAACGAACATCTCGAATTTTTTATTCGAAAAATAGACTTTTTTTTAAGGTTAAAAATAACATTACTTGTAAATACCATAGACATATAAGGCGCCAGTAGGTCACACCCAAAAAAAGAGACAAAACGTTCGTCAGAGCATCGTTCTCTTTTTACCGAGTCTGGAATCCCACTTACACGATCGCCCGTTACTAGCGCGGTCTATTCTTATATGTCTATGGTAAATACCTATGAAAAGTTTAATTATTTCAAATCTTTGTAGACCGAAGCTAAGTTCTTTTGAATGTTAATAACTAGGTCAAAAATAATTATCGTTTTGGTATTGCCCGAGAAATTCGTTTATGGTATTCGTATTCGTTTGACCGTAGTTAATAACGATAGGTATTTATATTTTAGTTAGTTATGTCAATTTATTAAATTTTATTGTAAGACATTAAAAATAATTGACCATTTTAAAATAATATTATACAGTTTTAAATGTAGTCCTACAAATACGTATAGAATAAAAACTGGTCAGATAAGTGTTATATATTTTTAAATTGTAATAAAAACAAAACGGTAAAAGATATTAACATGTTTTTTTCTTAAATTATAGACAATGGATTATGGCATTTTTATTTAAAAATAATTTCATGTAAATGATCTCCTTCTTTGGTAACAAAGATACACAAGAAACAGTTACTTTTTGAAAATGATTATTTTATGCAAAAAAGGATGAAAATTTTATTAAATAGCTTCCTGAATAGACAAAATTGGCGCTTTGGAAGAATGTATTCCCCTAGTCATGTTTACATCCAGAAAAATTAACCATGTATTTGAAGTGAAAATAGAAAATATTTCTTGCAAAAGAAAATAACATTGTTATTGTCGTGAAAAGGCGTACGTTTACATGAACACATAAATTTTTAAATAAAAATGCCATGATCAAATCTTTAAAATTAAAAATGAATAAACTTAATTTAATTACCACATTCTATTCTACTGAAAAATTTGAAATATTTTTTCTAGTAAAGTTCATTCTACAGGGAATCAGAGAAATTTTCCTATAATAACGTTAAAGTACATGTCTATGCTTTCTTCTATTACATCTAAAAAAATTTGAATAAAATTTTTATGACCTTAAATAAGAGCGCTGATTTGAATATTCGACAACAAGTTTTGTTTACGTAAGGTTCTCACCCGTGTTCGGTCACTTTTTTCGAATGATTTTGATTGTAAAAGCTAATCTTATTGACGTATTACACAATTTTATTGAAGTACCACTAGGAATTGTAAATACGATCCTTTTATTTACTCATTGACTCTATACATTTATACTTACCCATGATCTCAATTGTATTCTGACTATCGCAAAAAGATTTCCGTATTTTTTCCCAACTTACCAATTCTCAGATAAAAAAAAATTTAAGTATGTGAAAGCATCTAAATGATTTTATGTTTAATTTATTTTAAGCTTTCAAGTAAGTTTATTTTCTGCAGTCGAATATTTTGTATTTGAAATATTCTCTTTAAAGTCTTAGGGGGCCTTTTCAGTTAAAAAAAATTTGTATTATTTATAAATTAATATAAGTTTATTGAAACATACAAAAAAGAAACAATAAATTAAAGTTAAATACAAGCACTTCTAAAAAAATTAAAGCTAAAAACAATAAAAAACATGGGTCAGGAATCGCTAAATAATAATAATTAAAAAATGTTAACTGCAAAACATAAAAAAAAAACGCGCTTCGACATATGGTTTTACAAAACGATTTTCAAGATTCTGAAAAAATGGATCTATAGGCTGAAATCTTTGTGAAATTTGCTGAAAATAACTAAAATGTGTTTTATGCCGAATACGTCAATAAAACGTCGATTTTTAGTCTAAAAAATTGAAAAGGGCCCTCAAATCAAACAATATTAATCGTTATTTGTAATACTAGCAGTTCCTCGTCCGTTTTCTTTCGGGAAATTTCTATGACTTCGGGAAAAACAATAACTTCCTCGTTTTAGATTACCTTGCCCTCCATTATTCATGGGTTTTAATTTTAAAAAATTACAACCAGTATTACCCGCTGTTAACATGTTAAGTAGTTTTTAAGTTAATTACTCCATTACAAACATACAAATATATAGTACAAGACACCGTATAAGGTCGAACTCCACCCATCAACATAACCTACACCTAACTATCCATAGAAAAAATTGATTTAAATTAATTTAATTAAAGAGCCCATGGAAACTTTTCGATAAGAAGAACTATGATAGGCGTGTTTAATAATCAATAAAATTTCATAAAAACTATGTCTCATCTGGTTATCAGATGGGTGAAGATCGACCTTATACCGTCTCTTAGACTAATACAAAAAATCAAATTTTTCATTTTACATAATTAGTTTAAACGATTCAGATCACGAAGTAAAATGTGATTTACTTTTTATATTGAACCTTCAAAATATTAACTTGTATTCGGCAAGTTTTGGTGTAAAAAGACTAATAATTTTAATTTTTTGATTGGAAATCTTATCGTTTTTTTAACTGTACGTGTGTATCTGTCTTGTATTATATATTTGTTAACTAAAAGATGATGTTTATTTGTATTCCTTATTTACAACAGTATGTTATGTAGGTATTGTTGAAAATGTCTATTACATGTATTTATTTACTTTATTTATTGAAACTGTGTCACACTTTAGACTACTAAAGTCTCTTAGTAAATAATGATCGATAAAATTTGTTTAAAACTTACGGATATTGATTTAAAAGATAACTTCTTTGAGGTAAAGCAGTATAGAAGAATCCGAGCTAGTAGGTGTTTCGAAAAATTCCAAGAATGACACACAGATTGAGTCTCTGATATGCATTTTTTTCCTTCAGGCAACATGTGTCAAAATTTGATGACTTTTGTAACATTAACTCATACCGTAGATTTGATTCCCAAGTGGCTGTTGTCTGGACCTAAATCTCACACATATCACAAACACACAAACGGAGTCACAAACACATAAATTGAATCTCTGATATAACATTAATGCACTTTTGTCCAGCGGCAGCCTTCAGGCAACATGTAGTCCCCAGATTTGACTCCCCGATGATTGTTAAGTGTATCCAAATCAGAATGATACAGTGAAAATGACAGTAATACGAAAGGAATCTACACACTTTTGACGTCGAAGGGATTTGCTTCTGATGAGATGCAATCATAGTGGAAGAATGTTTTTAGAATCAACATCTATATCTCAGTCTCAGGAGTTTTCAAATATGTTAGTATCCTGGTGATAAGGAAAGGCAAGAAAATGAATACAAGAGTATATAATACGATAGTCGTCACAGTTTCGCCTAGCTACAAGTCATTATGTGATTGGGAGATCATATTGCCGCTTACATATACTGTCTTGTGATTTACTAAACGTGCAAATCATACACAGGAGAAAGGGATCTAAGCTGAATATTGAATAAAGAGTCTGAGGTCGAAGAAGTGAGGCGGCGTTTTCGAGTTTTCGAATATTTACACTCCCTGCAACTCGAGCAAGAAGAAAATTCGGATGAAATTCTTAGTGGAAAGAAAATTAAAAGGAAATTACTACCACTTCAATTTCTATTAGTAGGAATTCGGATAAGAAACTTTACAATAAGCCGCCTAGTAAGAAATCATATAGGAAAAACTTTTAAATACCTTCATTCAACGTGCTTCCCATTGCTGGATCGAAGCCGTCTTTTGATGCTCAATGAGGAAACGCCAACGACAATAGAGAGAGAGGGAGAGAGTTAAGTTTAAGCAGAATAAAGGGGTAGTTGTCCAGAGTAGCAGGGAATTAACTACTTGTCTACAATATTAGGATGATGATTTTTCTCAAATGTTATAAATCACACAATAAAAACTTAGGATTGATTTATAGTATAGATATAGTAGAAAACGGCATGTTAAGTTTTACACTTGTAAAACTTGTCAATATTGTGATGGAGAGAACTAACCTATTATAAAGAAAGAAAACTTATTGAATGTAAGAAATCATTATTATTTCATCATGATTTTCAATATATGTGTTGGTATAGGTATGAAAATATGTGCTGCAACTACCAATCATTCAATTCATTTATATGGATTCGATTTTCAAATGTAAAGAAAAAAAAATACAAATAAAAAAGTTTAAATTCATATATTAAATAGAAATCGCGTGCATTGAGATAACTAGTTTTTAATTTCTAGTAGCTAGACGCTTGTTTCGATAATAGCCTTGATACACAGATATATACTCGTACAAGGAGAATTTTTCTACGAATGTAGAATTTTTATCAGTATATTTTTTACAAATATTTAACATGCGGCAAAATAAGAATTTTTGGTCTAGAGGGGAAGAAATCGGAATACTAATTTTTTGACAAATTATTTATATAAAAAACAAGTGAAAACAAACAATTGACTGAGTTAATTGTTGAAATACCATGTATAGACAGTGTTGATTACTCTGTCACATTACACAAACATACATGTCACACATATATAACTGATAATCCCATATTAATACATAGGTACTATAATACATAGTGTTGATGCGCAATCGTTTGTTTTTTTGACGTCACGTAAATAACAAAAGATATTCACTTTTAAATAGACACACACACAACTGATATTCCTATATTAATACATACTATAAAATTTGCACCTAATTAACGCCCTCACGGGTAAACAGTGATGTTTACGAAAAAATGTTTCAAACAAAAGTTGTTTAATTTTTGATAAGGAACATTTTTTACATTTAAACTTTTGTTCTATCTCTAACGGTTTACAAGATGGGTCCTACGGACCCAAGACCCAATTGACCTATGATGCTCATTTACGAACTTGACCTCACTTTTTACGTCCTGAGTAAGCTGTAAAAATTTCGATATCTTTTTTCGTTTTTGAGTTATCGTGTCCACAGATGGACGGACGGACAACCTGAAATGGATTAATTAGGTGATTTTATGAACACTATACCAAATTTTTTTCGTAGCATCAATATTTTTAGGCGTTACAAACTTGGGACGAAACTTAATATACTATGTATATTTCATATATACATGGTATAAAAAGATAGGCAGTTATGGGTACAGCCAACAGAAGTGGAAACTTAAAGCTTTTAATAAATTTTATTTTTTGAATTAATTAAAGTATGAATAATAAATATTTGTTCTCTTGAGGCTTTTGGGATGCAAAGTATGTATAAACGTAAAAAAAGTATGTATAAAATAAATGTAACGACCTGTCAAAATTTAAAGTCAATCAATCGACTCCTTTTAGAGTTTTGCGGCCGTAAACATACAGAAGCTAAATTTTTATATATAAGATATACCTACAATGGGCATAAAAAACTATTATAACTAATAAAAAGGCAACAATATATAAAGTTCTCCCATCCTAGTAGGTAGGTACTGACTGTGTCTAATGTTGCTGAACTTCAGTGATCGGTCGTGATATGTTTGTCATGTGGTATGCTGACCACCGACTTCGAATTTTCACTCCCTACTAAATAACTATTGAAATGAAATCGCTCAACGAGGTTAAAGAAGTTTTCACTTCAAAATACATTCTAAATATGGCAAAATGTCATTTGTAATTGTGTAAAATCGCGTTATGCAAGCATTTGCAATTTGATTCTACATATTATTGATTATATTCGAATTATGATTTATTAATATTAAAAGACCTTTGAACTGTGACCTGTTTGATCTATTGTAATTACTTTACTTTAAAGATGCTCATGGCAATCTTGGCCTCTTCGCGACACTTTATGGATTGAATCTGGTTGGAGATCAGTCTATTTTGATCAGCATTTGAATTTCGATTTTCTCCTCTTCGAGCACAATATCTTCACGATTTTGTGAATGTTTATTAAGTCTATAGTTATTAAGTTTATTAAGTCAGCAATAAGTATCTTACTTAAGTTGATTTATCACTAGCCACAAACGCTTAGAAGTTGAATGGTAATTTTTTTTAAATTTCTGCTTATCTTTCGTTAACCTGTTGTCTCGAGCGTCTCGTCTCTAGCGGCCTCAATAATATAGAGGTGAGAAGATCAAATAAAACACAGACAATTTGAATCGCAAGGTTCAAATGTATAAAAAACATTTTAAAACAAGAGAAAACAAACAATTGACTGAGTTAATTGTCGAAATACCATGTATGGACAGTGTTGATTACTCTGTCTGATATTATAACTGATATAACCATAACATACATACTATACAATTTTGTGCTCTCACGGGTAAACAGTGATGTTTACGAAATAATGTTGTTTAATATTTTATAAGGAACATTTTTAACATTTAAATTTTTGTTCTCTAACGGTTTACAAGATAGGTCCTACGCAGCAAAGACTCAAATGACCTTATGACTCCTTAGAAAAATTCGAAAAAATCGTAACAAATTATTTGTTTCGGAATTTGATGAAACTCAGTTTATAAGGTAATTTTGACCCAAGAAATTCAAAAATCGAGTTTATTTGCCGATTGGCCGTGTAATTTTCGAAAAAAACGATATTTCGGATCGATTTTCGGTATTATCTCGAGAATTATTCGCCCAATCGTTAAATGAAACCGATTTTTGTATTTTTTGGGTCAAAATTACCTTATATACAGAGTTTTATCGAAATTGGAGACGATAAATTTGTATCGATTTTTTGCAATTTTTTCAAGGGGTACCCCTTAGAAAAATTCGAAAAAATCGTAAAAAATTATTTGTTTCGGAATTTGATGAAACTCAGTTTATAAGGTAATTTTGACCCAAGAAATTCAAAAATCGAGTTTATTTGCCGATTGGCCGTGTAATTTTCGAAAAAAACGATATTTCGGATCGATTTTCGGTATTATCTCGAGAATTATTCGCCCAATCGTTAAATGAAACCGATTTTTGTATTTTTTGGGTCAAAATTACCTTATATACAGAGTTTTATCGAAATTCAAGGGGTACCCCTTAGAAAAATTCGAAAAAATCGTAAAAAATTATTTGTTTCGGAATTTGATGAAACTCAGTTTATAAGGTAATTTTGACCCAAGAAATTCAAAAATCGAGTTTATTTGCCGATTGGCCGTGTAATTTCCGAAAAAAAGGATATTTCGGATCGATTTTCGGTATTATCTCGAGAATTATTCGCCCAATCGTTAAATGAAACCGATTTTTGTATTTTTTGGGTCAAAATTACCTTATATACTAAAATTACCTTATCGAAATTGGAGACGATAAATTTGTATCGATTTTTTGCAATTTTTTCAAGGGGTACCCCTTAGAAAAATTCGAAAAAATCGTAAAAAATTATTTGTTTCGGAATTTTCGAAAAAAACGATATTTCGGATCGATTTCCGATCGATTTACCTATACCAAAATGTTTTTCGTAGCATCAATATTTTTAAGCGTTACAAACTTGGGACTAAACTTAATATACTATGTATATTTCATATATACATGGTAAAAAAACAGACCACTTACCGTGATAAGTTTTTTGATGGCTATTGTTTTCTTTTTAAAACTTTTTTTTTTATGTATAAGTGTTTGTTGATAATAAATTATAATTCTTACACGATTGTTGTCTACTATAAGTAGTACGTACGTGATAATAATGAGATAGAAAAGTGTGTTGTATATGGTGAATAAAGTAACCCATTCTTGGGGTAGAAGATGTCGAACAAACATCTGGAATACATGTTGCAATTTTCTCACCATATAATATAGATACGTGTCTGGGTAAAAACTGCTGTCTGAAAATTTCATTATACTCATTCTCTTCTATAAATACATTTATATTATATACTATTTACTGACTCAAGATATTTAAAAATATCATAGGGCTCAACAAAATTATTGTGTACACTAGTTTGTACCTGAGGCTTTAGGGAATTTTAAAAAGTGTCAAACACTTGGCTGTAACTTAATTATAATGATATTAAAACATTTATTGCGAATATTCACAGAAATATGGAAAGAAATTTTTACTGGAAGAACTCATAAAACAATTTGAAATTTGAAATAATTAACATACTTGCTAAGTCCGGTCACGTTTCGCTGTGGCTTTGACTGATATTAATTATACGATATTTATAAACGACTTTCATCTGTTTTTTCGGTTATTTTTAAATATATTTTCCCACGAGAACTTGGGGATATAAAATATTTATAAACACTTTTGAGTATAAATACAAGGACCTTTTCGAGTTTTGCGACCACAAACATACGGAAGCTAAATTTTATATGTAAAAGTTAGTTGCAAATTTAAAAGTAGTGATGCCTTTACTGCCAAAGATAATGAATTGTAACATTTTAAATTAACTATCTTCATTTTCAAGAATTTTTCCATTTATATACATAAATGTGTATGCAAATAATATTTTTGTCACTCCGGTACATTTTAGAGAATACGACAATAATAATATCGTTTTGATATAAAAAAAAAAAAAAAACAAAAAACTCCCGAGCAGCTGAATTCCATCACAAAAGTCATATTTCAAAGAACGGGAGGGGAGCGAAACCGCGAAGAAACATTATATGAAAAATATATGAAAAAAAATATGAAAAAAACGAAGCAAAATATATACCAACTTTCAAATCTCTAATTCAATTATGAGAGGCTATACAGATATTAAAAACCATAAAAACCGAGAAAAATATATTTCGCCGTGAAAATGGGAAAGGAAAGCTGAAAATTCAATTTGACTGATCCCCCATTAGTATATGTTAATCCGCCTAGTAAAGAACCTTACAAACCGAATTTTAGTTCGTTTCAATTGAAGAGATTGACCCGACTGCGTTAACTAAAAACTGAAAAGAAAAAAAACAACTCCAGTTTTTTACATAGGGACTTAAACTGTCGGGGCCCATTATTGGGCTATATAGCTATTATTATAGCTCGCTTAGTTATAGTTCGTCCACTTTCATATTTTTCTTTTTTACAATATGGTATCTGGTTGTCGCTATATTGAATTTTCATTCCTGCTACATCTTTAGTGATCCTGGGAAGATTAAGACAAATTGATTTACGTAAAAATCATTAAAATCAGCCCACGCGTTAGGTCACCTTCAAGGAACAAATATGCATACATACAACTGCTACAAATGCTGAAAATCGGCTATTTTAATTTTGATAATACTGATATAGCCACTCTCACAATTAATCGTACCAACGAAATAAACATACCTACGTGCACACTCGAAAAACATAACCCTCCTTAAAATTATGTTCCAACGACCAAGAATTGAATTTATAACATACTCTACTCTTCCCCGTTGACCTTCGAAACAATGCATAAGTTTGTCTTTACGAGTAAAATATAACTAAAATGGAATATTCAGTCATTATGAAAATCATAAAGACTAAGTAGATATCTTTTCACCTACAATTTAGAATTTTATGATAATAGTATCAGGTATATAGCATTATACTTACCCAGTTTAAAGTAAGGATAAAGATAGGGTACAATTAATAAGATACAAATTATGTTTAAATTATCGTAATTATTTTAAATATGTTTTTCCTTGTTTGAACAGTTTTCAGGCTATATCTATGTGAAAATGAAAATTGTTTATGTAATCAGCATATTTATGGAGCGCATTAGTTTACTGACATTTAATATATATCACATATTATAGCTTAGTTTTTAATTTAAAGCAGATCTACAACTCTCCGAAAAATTTTTACTATTTTAGGACTATCGAATATATGGACAAATAATATACAGTGCAATCTTAATATAACGTACCTCAATATAACGAATTACTCGATTTAAAAAATTTTTCGTCATCCCCTTGAATTGTCCATTAGAGTCAATAATGTAAAATATATCTTTACATTGCGAACAACCTCTTTATAACAAATTTTCAACTATAAAAAAAATTTGTTAAAAACCTAACGAATTTTTTCAACCCAAAAACGTTCCCGCCAATATATAACCCTTAAACCCATAGTATGTGATTCATGTCGCGACAGGTTCCAATCTGTTTTTTTCGTAAAACAATCATTGTTGTAAAAGGTGTTCCTTATCGGTCGCAGAAAAGCGATTCATCATTAATTACCTCTTTCTAACAAAGTTTAGACCAACTTAACCTCAATATAACAAACTTCAGCTTAACGAATTACTTGATATATCGAATATTTACTTGTTCCCTTCCGATTTGTTATATCGAGGTTGCACTGTATATTTTATGTTTATACAACTTTAATATTGTATTCGGTTGAAATTTTCAGTCCTCTGGAATATTATTTTAGTAAAATATAGTATAATATTTTATAGTACGTTTTTACTATATATTCTTAGAACTAGAACTATAGAAATTATTTCCCAAGAAATATTATGTTCGAACAAACATAAAAGTAAAGTAAAATAGTCGACTGTTCACCAAATTCCTTTTTGTTTTCATCCGAAACAGACAACGCAATCATCAAACCAATATGCAAATATTGAGTAGATGATTGACCCCTAATTTACTTTAATAATTTTAAATATTTAATTAACGAATTAACGGTGGACAAATTCCAAAGATATATTTAAAATATTTGTAATCAAAAATGTGTTTTTTAAAAGTATATAGATTAAATGACATGAAAAAATATTTTTAAACAAAGAAAAATATCTATTAAATTTAAAAGAAATTAATTTTATAAATTTTAATAAATAAATTATTCAGATATAATAAAATATTTATTAAAATGAAGAGGCTTTATAGGAATATAGTATGGGATATACTGACGCATGGGAAACGTTTGATTAGGAATTAGAGGAATACTCAAAATGTACAAAACATTCCTTTATTTTTCGAATAAAAAAATCGAAAAATCTTGAACAAGTGGATGAAAAAAAATATTTACGGGATGAAACATAAATATTTGATTTCTATATATATGAACATGTGAGGAGGGAAGTAATTTTCTGAAATACCTACAAGAAGGAAATTTAGAATCGATAATACCCATCGGCACCGAAACGGAGTTATACTGAGTTGTAATTAACACCAGTAATAAAAGGAGATAAAGAAATCATTTGAGTTGAAATTTAAATTATTTGAGTTGATATTTAAAATCGTTTTAAAATCGTTAGTCTTCTCTATCCTTTTTCTTGAGGCACGTAGGGTGCACTTCACATGTTATTATCTCAGATGCACTTCCTAGCTACCATCAAATTACCAAAAAATGAATGAGATGATGTCCTAGACTAGTAATGCCGGGAGAAGCAAGAAAATTGATTCAATAGTCTATATCCTTCCAAATTTTTTCCTTCTATCCGATAATGAAAACAGATACCACTCAAACAAAATGCGAAACCTTGTGTAAAAGATAGTTCAAGATTCAGAACAAGAAAAATATATTCTGATATCACGAAAAGTTTCTTGAAAAAATGATGGTCTCGCATTGACAGTGGAAAAAGTTCGCTCTAGTTTGTTTGTTATTCCTTTCAATTCTATAAAAAGTCTTGACAATTCCAACCAAGAAACAGATTTATTTCAATTTTTCTTGTCTTTTTCTCTAAAAAAAAGTTTATTCTTCTGCCAGTGCCAATTTAGCCTTGGCTAATATGCAATAATTTTTCTTAGAAAATATATACATCTTTTTTTTTCCTCCGTATTTCATATCATTCTGAATTCATTTTCAACAGATCGATGAACTGGAAACGAAAAATTACAAATTGAAAATGGCAATATTTTTAGCATAAAATAAAAGGTATACACATATAATATTCTAGATTTTCTTTTATTGGTTTCATGTACATCGAAAGTGAGGTATATCGATTTGATTGTGCTGCGTCTACCTCGAAGAATATTATTATAGATATAAAAATGTAAAAATGCTTTGAAAATCCGATAACGTTCGTTTTTATATACGGTTTATATAAATGATGATGTCATTTGGGTATGTGTATTAATAGGTCCAAGAACCGATTCTAGTGGATCCCTCCTTAGTAAAATTAATTACGGTTTAAAAAACTAAAAAACATGCCTTCTTACTGGCATGGGCAAACGTGACTTAGAGAAGTCCCTCAGACTTCTGTATCCAAAATACGAGTAAGACAGTGACAACCTAACCCGTGACAACCAAAAATACGAGTAAGACAGAGAGACAACATTTTTTTTCTACCTATCTCATTACTATAAGAGAAACTGAGATAGGTAGAAGAGTCGTATACCCGTCTCGCTTCCTCCTCTATGAGCAATGCGTACTTGGATAAAGAGACACACAATAAAATATATGGCACACAATAAAGTTAAAACAATGGTGAGTTCGACTTAAAATAACTCGCCCATGCCTGCTTTATTGCACTAAAAAGTGGATAATAATTTCAAATATAATGTAAAATTCAAAGCGGGGGTGGTTGATATCTGTTACAAAGACCGAATGTAGAGATCAACCCACGCTTTGAATTTTACATTACAATTGAAATTGAAATTAAAATTAAAAAAAAATTTTTAGTGTTTGTTGCCTTTAAAAATTATTTTATGCCTTTGTAAGCATGAAAATAGTGAAATTATTTCGGTGAAATTATTTTTAAAACTAGTAACATATAAATACAAAACTTAAAAATATTATCTTATACCATGAGATCTGCCAAATTATGATTGTAAGTTAACTTCTGGTATCATTAGAGTAGTCAGTAATCACTTACTCTATGCTTAATTGAATATCCACAAATGTAGTTTTTGAGAGTTATACCAAATCGCTATCTACATTCAAAATCCGATCGTTTCGAGAATGAAAATTTTAGGAATAAAAAAAGATGCTTTCAGGGAGGGTATACTATGACCACATCCTACAAAACAGACGTAAGATATAAAATAAAAACCTCAATAAGCTTTCCTTTTTAAATTTTAATACTATCTTCCGTTGTATACGTTTTTTCCCTTATTTTATAAGCTAAAGATTTGTTTATGTATTCGGAAAAAAACCTACGTAAGAATGCATTATTAAAACTTGAATGAGCATTTCTTAACGGAAAATATATTTTAATTCCTTTATTGTAATGAGGTTTAGTTTCTCAATTAATTGGCAATTACTTGTTTGGTTTATTGTTAAATTAATATCACTTATAAGTTGTCATTACTTATAATCAATTCGACCCCAAAAATCAGCCTGTCAAAATAGGCAGTCATGAGCAGACATGAGGACTGCTGACACAAGCGTAAACTAAAAACTTTTGAATAACTGTGTTTTTTGAATTTTTAAATTAATTATAGCATGAATAAACAAAATTTCATAATTTGAAAATTGAAATTAATAGCATACTAACTAAATCCGGCCACGTTTCGCTGTGGCTTTATCTGATATTTATTATTAGGAGAGTAAATACAAATAGTCTGGAAACATCTTTGACCTTTATATGACTTTCAACCCTTTTTTCAGTTATTTTTAAATATTCGGTTCATTGAGAACTACGTATAACAACCAATGCAACGAACGATCTGTCTAATTTCAAATCTTATCAAAAATTTAAAAAATGGCGCAAAATCATACCTACAGTTTTTGTTTCACTTTCTGATTACTGACGTATTTTAGACTCGATAATTTTTTTCTCCTTCTTTTCTTTTACTTTCATACATAATACATGATTGGCTTTGACACTCAAAATTAGCAAGGGCGCTAAACAATTTTCTCGTCATCTTAAAAAGTATTACGAAAATGATATGATATGATATTATGTAAGCTCTTTTTAGAGAAAGTATACGAATTGAAATTTAATAAATATTCCTAGAAAAAAATTCTCATTAGCGAATTCAGTCATGCTGAAACACTCAGTATGTTCAAAAACAAAAGGAAAACAATGATAAAATATTTACAAACAAAATGATGATTTATGCAATAGAGAAAAAAATTACGTCTGATTTCGTTTCATACAATTTGTGGTAAAAATCTTGAATCATCTTGGATTAAAAAGAATAAAAATAACTGAATACTATACTATAAAGGGCTTGTGCCCCAGTACCATTGCGATATCAGCCTATTTTTAACCTTTCTTTGAAACTCTGACTTTTAACAGACACTGAATATTTTCTTATTCCATTTCCACTGACTGTATTTTACATACCAATCAATAAATCTTATTCAAAAATTTTAAAATTTTGGTTTTTAGAGCATTCTATAGGTGAAAGAGCTTTTAATACCGGTTAAGTAGTGAACTCAAAAATGACTGTTTTAAACGTAAGAAAGGATTTTTTGAAATTCATCCCCTATTCACATTAAAGAAAAAAAAAGCAACCAAAATTTTTTGACTGAAAGGACCCCTTAATTATTTTACGGCACCCAAATATTGACGGTATTTTAGTAGGAAAATCATGCAAACACAAATTTTCGTAATTTACTGTTATTAACCCCCGAACTAAAAAAGGGGTGTTATAAGTTTGACCGCTATGTGTGTGTCTGTGTGTTTGTCTGTCTGTGGTCGTAGCGCCTGAACGGATGAACCGTTATTAATTTTTTTGGTTTCATTTGAAGGGTAATTTAACGGAGAGTGTTCTTTGCCTTGTTTCAAGTGCGAGCTTAGGTTACCCGAAAAATAAAAATTAAAAATTGATGATTTTCAAAATCGATCCAGTTTGGAAAAGGCATGACATATAAATAATTACTATGGAAATGAATGGTCAAATAAACCTGGCTCAATTTATTTCGAAGAGTGAAATAGTAAAATAATGAGGTAACTCAAAACAATAATTCAAAAAAACAAAGTCAACTCAAATATTTCAATTTCAATTAAAATATTTCCAAAAATTTGTCCCAATGATAGCTTTCTAAGTATCCTTTTCATCTCATCTAATTTCTTTGACCATCACTTTGATATTGATTAAAGAAGGAGTGTTATAAGTTGAAAGTGTGTGAACCGATTTGATTGAGAACATTTTGTAGCTAAGTTTCCAAAAATACATTTACAAGGAATAAATCGCATTTGTCGAGGGTTTTTTTTTTTTAATTTTGTAAATTTTTACTTGTTTTAAATTTATTTAATTATTCTAGAAAAAGGCAGTGTCAAGTAAACAGGTGGTTTCCTTAAAAATCATTTGTACGAATAAGAGAAAAATTATAAATCATACAAGATTGATCCATCTTTTCAATTCCTGGTTTACATTTTCATTCGATATGTATATGTATTTCATTGAAATAATTTATGATGGAAAAACTTCATCTCAGACGTAAATAATGTTTACACTTATATACAGTGAGTATATACCGAAGTAAATAATACAATAATGTATTATTTTTTATATGATATATATTTCAGATTACTGAATATTTTTTTACTGTACATCGAAGAAGATGGGAGACTGTTGTGTCTTGATTGACAATTTACAATCATATGTACAGTACTTTTTTGAGAACTTAAATATAACAGAGTATTTGCATTTACACTTTATTAAAATGTGATCCATGGTATACAACTATAATGTACCATGGATCATTCCTTGATGTACCTTATTAGATACACGCGAATATATTGTACTTTCAGGATTTCCCTTTGATCATAGAAAGCATGCGATTGGAACATTAAAGCTTCTTTAAGTATCTTTTATAGACAGCCCATTTTCTTCTCTAAATGTCGAGTAACACCAAATTATTTCATTGCCTCTACCACTAAAGTTAAAAAACAGTCAATACTTCAAGGTATTTGTGATTGAGGTACATAACTCCCATATCTCAAACAATTGAATATTTTTTCTCCGTACATCGAAAAATATATTCTAACTTTTAAATTGAAAATAATATTTTTTTATATCGATATTTATTGAAAATGTATTTGATGGTGGAAATTATTGAAAAACATGTAAAGATAATGTAACGGAAAACATTCATACATTAGAGGAATACCTTTATATACATTCATTGTAAAATTATATTTTACGACGAATTTTTTTATAACTTTACAGTTATTTATGGTAAAAGCTTTACGATCGCAAAAGACAAAGAAACTGGAACATAAATTATTATTTCCTTTGTTTATGAAGAAATTATTAAAGAAAGTTGTAAAAATTTTGTTGGTTTTTGTTTAATATAACAAATGTATTTTAGTAATTTGAAGAAAATGTCATGCGATGTTTTTTACCTATTGAAAGAGAAAGTTTCGGTGAAAATTTACATAGATAAATAAACAATGAAAAGTGAAAATTTAATTTTCGTTTACCTCTGTACATACAATCCAGTATGTTTTAACCGTCTTTAAACAAAAAAAGAGGAGGTTATCATTTCCGGTTGTCTGTGTCCGTCTGTGTCCGTCTGTCTGTCTGTAAGCACGATAATTCAAAAACGAAAAGAGATATCAAGCTGAAATTTTTATAGCGTGCTAAGGACGTAAAAAGTGAGGTCGAGTTCGTTAATGAGTAACATAGGTCAATTGGGTCTTTGTACCGTTTGACCCATCTTGTAAACCGTTAGAGATAGAACAAATGTTTAAAGGTAAAAAATGTTTCTTATAAAAAAATTAACAACTTTTGTTTGAAACATTTTTTTTGTAAACATCACTGTTTACTCACGAGGGTGCTAATTAGGTGCAAATTTTATAGTGTGTATTAATGTGGAAATATCAGTTATGTGTGTGTGACTATTTAAGAGTGGATATCTAAAACAAACAATTTTGTCTATGCATGGTATTTCAACAACTTAATCAGTCGATTGTTTGTTTTAACTTGTTATTATTATTATTTATTTCAACTTTCTGACGTATTCATGAATGCGGGTAAACAAAAATTAGGTGTAAAAATTTTTATCTCTTTAAAATAATTGGCATTGAGGAAACTTTAAAAGAAATATTATTATTCCTTTTTATATGAATAAATTTTAAATGAATAAATATATTTTATATTAAAAACTTTGTACAAATATT
The DNA here is from genome assembly GCF_905475395.1 of Chrysoperla carnea. Classification (NCBI taxonomy): domain Eukaryota; kingdom Metazoa; phylum Arthropoda; class Insecta; order Neuroptera; family Chrysopidae; genus Chrysoperla; species Chrysoperla carnea. The sequence goes on from NC_058339.1 coordinate 83,909,592, forward strand.
TTTTTGATACGGGATTTACACTTTTAATACTTTTAAGGTATTGTTTATTTTGCCGTTCTTACCTATTTGGTGTTTTTTTTTTGCCTATTTTATGCTTTTAATAAACCATAATATTTTACGGTTGCTGTTCCTGTATTTCTGGTTTTATATAAATATGTATGGAGAATATATTATTTGTGGTTTATAAAAAAAATCATAAAAGAAAAAAATGAACCATAATGTTGCGGTTATAAAAATATGTAGATATTTTAATTAAATTATTTATTTTTTCAATTTGGAAAATTATTTGTTTGTTTTTTTCATATTTAAAATTTTTGAAATTTATTTTTTTGTATAATTTTCATAATAAGTATTGTTTGTAAATTTGCAGCATTTTACAGCGTATTCAGGACGTAAAAAGAGAGATCGAGTTCGTAAATGAGCAACATAGGTCTATTGGGTGGGTCTTGGATCTGTAGAACCCATCATGTAAACCGTTAGATGTAGAACAAAAGTTTAATTGTAAAAAATTTTCCTTACCAAAAAATAAACAACTGTTGTTTGAACTATTTTTTCGCAAACATCACTGTTTATCCGTGAGGGTGCACATCTGGCGTAAATTATATAGTTTGTATTATATGGGAATATCAGTTGTGTATGTGTGACATGTATGTATGTGTAATGTGATAAAGTAATCAACACTGTCTATGCATGGTATTTCAACAATTAACTCAGTGAATTGTTTGTTTTCACTTGTTCTAGTTGTTATTGGTACAGAACCCTACACTCGCACTTGAAACATAGGTAAGAGCACTCTCAATCAAATTACCTTTATAAAATTAAAAACGGTTCGTTCGTTTAGAAACTACGATGCCACAGACAAACACACAGATACACTGAACACGACATATACGGTATAACACTGCTCTTTTTAGCCGGGGGCAAAGAAAACACGCCAAGGAAAGTAAATCTTTTGAAAAATTGTTTGAAAGAGAACACTTTTATCAAAAAAAAGCAATTAAAAAATGTAAGCTCTTGAGGGTCCGAAGCTATCGACCTGAATTTTAAGAATTAGAAACCTTGGCGTAAAAATTAAAATAAAAATTTAAGAAAGTACAAACATTTTATTAAAGTATTATTAATTTTTGTTAAAATTGGTATTTCACGAGGAAAGCGTGTCTTTTTTTATAATAAATGTAGACAGTCCTCTTTTTTAAATTTTTCTATATAATTTTTTTGCAAATTGTCATTCCGTTTTGTTATAATATCGTATTTACGGCCTTTGTTGTAATAATCATTGTAGCAAAATGAAAACATGGTGAAAGTTGTAGGTGTGTGTATTGATTGATTTTAAAATGAAGGTTTTTATATTACAAGACTTACAGGTTTAATTTTTTTTGTTATTTTAGTGCAACAGCAGTATTTGTGGGAAATCTTTAAGACGAACATTGAAATAGGTAGAATATAATATAATAGAATGAAATAAATTAGCCTTAAGCTAAAATCTTCATTTCATAGCTATAAATAAATTGAAAAAAAATAGGGGAACAATTTAAGAATTCCGTATCTAAGAGAAGCTAAGGTAGAATTCAATTGTACCTACTATCAATTTATATCGTATATTAATTTTTAAAGGAATTTAAGAACAATTTAAGAATTTGATTACACACTTGACAATACGGTCTTGTTTTCGTGAAATAGTATTTTGGGTAGAATTACTAAATTTTTGCGAATCCCTATCCCTATATATTATGTTTGTTTGTTTGTTTGTTTGTTACGCTTTCACGCAAATTCTAGTAAATTGATTTGAATGAAACTGAACAATAATGTAGCTCATACATCAGAATAACACATGAGCTATAATTAATAAAGATATATTTAAAAAATAAAAAATAAAAAAATTATTGCTCAATCTATGATCATCATTTTGAACCATAAATTAAAGATTTCTGTAAAAATTTAAAATAGTAAATGTCAAAAAAATCATTGCCATGTTTTCTGGAGTGAAGACTATAAAGCGGTGGTTTTTGCGTTTAAGCATAGTGCAGCGGGCAGGTATCAATCTAGTATATTAGGAATATGAAAGTATAGTTATTTTTACTGAGTGGATTTGATTGAAATATTACAGCAATATAGCTCATACATGAAAATAACACATGAGCTATAATTTATAAATGTATATATATACTTTTGAAGGGTTTACGAGATGGGTCCCACGGACCCAGGACCCAATTGACCTATGTTACCCATTTAAGAACTCGACCTCACTTTTAATATCCTGAGCAGGCTGTAAAAATTTTAGCTTGATATCATTTTTTGTTTTTGACTTATCGTGTTGACAAACAGACGGACAGACGGACAGACAACTGAAAATGGACTAATTAGGTGATTTTATAAACACCTATACCAAATTTTTGTTCGTAGCATCAATATTTTTAAGCGTTACAAACTTGGGACTTAACTTAATATACTATGCTATATTTTATATATAAATGGTATAATACAAGTCATTACAACTGATATTTCATATATACATGGTATAAAAATCGAGTTTTACCATAGGTGATCTATACCACATTTAATTAACTGATAGTTTATATTCTATGAATTTCAATATTTTTCATCGAAATATTTTATTTAAATATAACTTTTTTTCAATCAAATAAAAATTGAGCCTATTATATTTGAAAACCTATCTCGGTATCTTTTTGTATATTATAATATTCATGTATATATATATAATATTATCAATAAAATAATATTATATGATGTATTATATGTATAAAATATTATAAATATTATCTAAAATTAAATATCAAAAATATGAATATCTTGGTTTTTGAAATAAATTTAATTAGTTTTTATCTGATGCAAATTTTGAATTATATCATATAAAAAAAAAATACAGTTATGGTTAAATAAAATGTCATTGTTGAATGCTAGACCCCTTCTAGGTTATAAAGTTGAACTGTGCATTCGTGAAATGGATTTTCTTAGAAATACAATGAAATTGAAATATATGATTAGGTAATAAAAGTATTCTGTATTTAATAATGATTATCAATGGTTCGATGAAATGAAAAACACTGGCTACTACAGCTAACATTTTGGCTTCAATTGGTTGAAATTTTCATTTCCATTAAAAATAAGACTAAGACCTAAAATGAACATTGTTAACATAACAGATGAGATAACATTAAAGCCTTTTTAAATTAAACTATAAAAATTAAACAAGTGAAAACAAATAATTGACTGAGTTAATTGTTGAAATACCATGCATAGTCAGTGTTGATTTCTTTATCACATTACACATACAAACATGTGACACATACATAACTGATAATCAAGTATAGTACATATTATAAAATTTCCGCCTAATTTGCGCCCTCACGGGTAAACAGTGATGTTTTCGAAAAAATATTTCAAACAAAAGTTGTTTAATTTTTGATAAGGAACATTTTTTAAATTTAAACTTTTGTTCTATCTCTAACGATTTACAAGATGGGTCCTACGGACCCAAGACCCACTTGACCTATGATGCTCATTTACGAACTCGACCTCACTTTTTACGTCCTGAGTACGCTGTAAAAATTTCAGCTCGATATCTTTTTTCGTTTTTGAGTAATCGTGTCCACAGACGGACGGACGGACAACCGGAAATGGACTAATTAGGTGATTTTATGAACACCTATGACAAAATTTTTTTCCTAACATCATATCCTAGCATCAAGCGTTACAAACTTGGGACTAAACTTAATATACTATGTATATTTCATATATACATTGTATAAAGAGTAGGAGAAGTACCGGAGTAAAACAATTGTTGTAGCTTCAAACTACGCCGAACAAACTAACTAACTATTTAATGAATATTTTTGCAATAATTAAGGCTTCTAGACTTAGCGGTTTCAGATGTGTTGATCGATCAGTCATTCAGCCAGCCAGTTTCTTCGTTTATATAAATAGATTTGATGAAGTTCTGTTATAACTTGTACCATCCTGTATGGTTATAAAACAGTGTAATATACTGAAGTACATAAGTTCTATTTGGGTAGAAGGTATCCAATGTAATGTAAACATGACTATTTCCCCATGCTCCCACACTTTATTAAGGTCCTCTCCACTGTTAACATTTGACAAATATATTATGAATAATTATGGTATTACACATGTACAAATCAAAAAGGGTACATATAGGTATGCTTAAAATATTTATAATCCGAGCAAATTAGACATTTTGTTCGATAAATTCTGAGCAGCTTTCGACCGAAAAACAACGCACTATATAAGTTGAAGGATATTCAGGATCCGTACTATAACTGCAACTCGTAAATTATAATGAATGCAAAAATTAAATTATGACACGAAAATAATATGTATAAATATGTAGTTCCAGTATTATTTGGAGCACAAAATGCAGTTTAATTTAACCTTCAACAAGGTCTATCAATTTTGTATATTCAGAGAATTTGTTTCATCCAAAAAATTGTTCAATATATTTTTATACCATGTATATGAAATATATACTAAGGTATACTAAGTTTAATCCCAAATTTTTAACGCTAAAAAATATTGATGCTATAGGATTAAAATTTTTGTATAGGTGTTCATAAACTCACCTAATTAGTCCATTTCCGGTGGTCTGTCTGTCTGTCGTCTGTCCGCATGTCATCACGATTACTCAAAACGAAAAGAGATATCAAGCTGAAATTTTTATAGCGTGCTGAGGACGTAAAAAGTGAGGTCGAGTTCGTGAGCAACATAGGTTAATTTTATAAACCGTTAGAGATAGAACAAAAGTTTAAATTTAAAAAAATGTCCCTTTTAAAAAAATAAACAACTTTTGGTTGAAACATTTTTTCGTAAACATCACTGTTTACCCGTGAGAGCGCATATCATGCGCAAATTGTAGTATTATATGGGTATATCAGTTACTAATGTGTGACATGCATGTATGTGTAATGTGACAGAGTAATCAACACTGTCTATACATGGCTTTTCAACAATTAACTCTGTCAATTGTTTGTTCTCACTTGTTTTAGACTAGAGCCTACAACTTTATATGGAGAAACTATTTCAGAATTCAACGAAAATCAACCAATGAAATTCCAAATTTGCTTGGACTATTAGTTAATATATGTATACTTTAAAGGTATAATTAAGGATGTGAAAAGTTTAATTAATGTACCCCCAACAAATTGGTGTATGGTTCATAAGGGATCCAATTCATTTTACCTAAAATGTTGTACCTAATAATGTTAATATAATTTATTAAATTTGAGAAAAACAGAACACAACAGTAAATACATTTACTTAAATATATACCTAACCTTAATAGTGAAATTATAACCATAACAGCTTTTTTGGGAAAATTTGTATATAAAGTATCAAAATAGGAAATATTCATGTATTTTTTATATATTTTTAATTCATTGTTTACATCGTTATAACATAGCAAAAAATATAAATACTGTTTAAAAATGCTGTAATTAAGTGTAAAAAAATATTTAAAATAGAGAATTATTTTGATATGTTTGAACGCCGTTATTTTGGCGCTCTCTGTTTATGACGTATATGTCCTGCCAATTGGTTCAATGTAAGAAACAAGAAACAACATCTTAGAAATATTCTGCATAACATGTATAAACGGGATATTAAAAAATAAATAATCATTTAATTTAGAATATTTATTCACATTTAACACGTATGTATTGCTTCTAGAAATATCTTACTAAGGATAAAGTAATCGATTCAACTTATTGTATAAACTTATAAATTTCTAATCAATTAAATTAAACTTATCATAATCAGAGATTATAAATTAAATTAAAGCAATACTCATTCCATTCAAATTCATATTGCAACAAAATATAATGCAACCATAAGATAGAAAACCATTATATACACATAACTGTGAGCAAATAGATAATATAGACATTAATAATAAGTTATATTAACAGTCAGAAATTGGTTAAATATAAAAAAGTATTCTAAGATTCCGTTAAAAGCTGTTTAGGTTTAGATATTAAATATGCGCTTTATTTACAATCGAAAAATATATAGAAAATAAAATGTCAATTTTTATAATAAATAAATCGTTTAGTTCATTCCTGTGGTGTAAATTCGGTGATACGATGTCAGCATGTCTAGATTTATTGTATTTTAAATTCTTGAATTATAAGTACATAGTTTTAGTTAAAAATTTGTGTTTATATTATTATAAAATTGAACCGTTAGTATAATTTTTTTCAGATACTTAATAGAAGTGATTGATCAGATTCGCTTTTACTTTCACTTCCACAATCGAATAAGTGGTACTTATGTGGAGTTTATGAAGTAATTAGAATGCAAAATTAACTTCTATTTAACATTTTATTATAAATAAAATATTAAATTATCATTGATGGTCCAGCTAAGAAAGCAAAACCTCCACCAGTATTTTTATTATACATTTATTTTTAGCCGTCACAAATTTTACGCATTATCAAGCAACATATTCCACTAGATTTTATTAAAATTTAGACATGAAGTTAAATGCACGGATTTTTTCTTATTGCTGCTTCTAAATCTATAAATAAATGATTCCCCTTAGATACACAGTTAAAATGGTGGAAGCGCAATTAAAGTGGGAAATATATCTAACATCACTATGCAATATATATTTACTTGCGCTCCCACCAAAACCAATTAACAGACTTCTTTTAGACAGAACTAGTGAAATTTACAAAATTTAAAAAACCCTTTCGATAAATGCGATTTACTTCTTGTAAACCGATTTTTGAAAACTTAGCTATAAAAAGTTCTCAATCAAGTCGGTTCGAAACACATGGACGCACAGATAAACACTTTAAACTTATACACTCCTTCTTTAATCAATATCAAAGTGATGGTCAAGGACATCAGATGAGATGAAAAATATATTTAAAGACCATTTTTTGGGACAAATTTTTGGAAATATTTTAATTGAAATTAAAATATTAAATTTGACTTTGTTCTTTTGAATTATTGTTTTGAGTTACCTCATTATTTTACCTCTTCACTTTTCGGGGGTTAAAAATTGAATAAAATAATTGCGTTTTTTTAGATTTCTGTATTATGCTTAAGTTGTGATAATGGTGTCCAGATTTGAATTACAACAAATATTGACTTCACTTTGAAATAAATTATCTTATTTTTATTTAAATCAACACGATATTTAAAGGCTTGCACTGTATCCTTCAAACAAAAAGTTTATATATTGCTAATTGAAGAGAATTTAAAATTATATTGATAGTTGAATTAAAATTGAATTTATAGAAATAATATTGTCCATTTTCTAACCCTCCTTTTTACATGTGGTAATTACTTCGTTATCTTTGAAAAATATACTTTCAAAATTACTTCCGCTGGTTTCAATATTATAGTTTCATTCAATATTTTTCCAGTGTAACTTTAAAGTACATCCGCAGGTTTTTTTACCCTCTAACCCAAAAAAATTCACCTGAAAGTCCGACCGAAGTTTTGTTACACTAGTTAATACTTGCATTATATTCAATCGTATTTTTTCCCCGTAAATAAGGGAAAATTTATGGAATTTTTTCAAATTTTTCAGTATTACGATTATCAGGGAAGACCACGTTACATACCTTAGAATCAATCACATTGAAATTGAAATTAGTTTCACAGAGACCTAGAAACATGTTCTATTTATGCCCAGCAGCTTTTTGTTTGTGTTTGTGTCAACATATTTTGTTGTATGTTTAGTTTATTAGTTAAACATTCATATCACAATAAATAATTAAAGTGTATATTGTTTCATGTTTAATTTATGATATGCTTACTATTTGACGTTCTATATATAGTATTAGCAATATTCTTTGTATTATTGCAATATATTATGTCTGTATTTACTAGGAATATATTTAACCATACACACAGCTCGGTTAATGTAGGATTTACTAGGAATATATATTCAGTTCATGCAGGATTTACTAGGAATATATATTCGGTTCATTACTACAGGTAATAATAATGCACTAAATTACAGGAGTTATTTTATTATTTAAATAGGTTCAGTATCACGTACTGAATGTAAATGCACAAAATCCTTACAAAAATAGACGGAGAAAGTGCCACCATTTTTAGGAAATCCATTTTAGGCTATATCTACATAACTGTGCACTTCAGATCAATGGTAATAACCTTTATTGTAGATAATTAAATGACCTACCTTTTTTGTAAAATAATTTTTGTTTATCACTAACCCGTTTATGACGATTTATACGACTATAACGAATTACTTAAACGAATTACTATTAAATCTACAAATTTCCTAAAACTTTTGGTTTTTTTTCTAAAATTACTATTTATAAAGTTATAACACGTTTAATGTTGCAACCACCGGGTACAAGATTAATACAAAAGAAGTATACATAGTGTAATGATAAAAATTAAATAAATATTTGAAAAATGTTAGCGTTAGGAACATAATTAGCAATAAATAATTTGCCTTCTTACCTGCAAAAGCAGCGACCACCACTTTTTGAAAAAAAAAAAAAAAACGGTTTAACGGTTTTTCTCAAAATGGCAGCACTTTGAAGCCCGCCCCCCTCCCCAAATTTGTAAGAATTTTGTGTATTTACATTCAGTACGTTATAATACACCTATTTTTAGAAAAAAATAAATTCTGTAAATTAGTGCAAGAAAAAATTCTCAATTACTCTACAGGTAGAATTGATAAGAGATGTCTGGAATGTTTTCTTCGAAATATGGTTTTAAAAAACGGTTCCCACGATTCTGAAAAATATTTCAACCTATCGAATTAAAAAGTTGTTTTTTTCATTTTTATGTTTCTGTCCACTGAAAGTGATTCTGAATTGGAAAAAATTTTTGAGTAATCAAAATTCTTTTCAAAACAAGTTGAGTCTGGTGCGACTCTCGAGGGTAATAATCTCTTAATAATCTCCTCGAGGGTGATAAGTCTTAATAATCGAGGCGAAAGAATCCGAACGAACATACGCACATACGTAAACACACACACTCATCACATGAAAAGGTTTGATTCGGATATTACGGCCTTGAAACCACGGAAATATGCAATAAATGGAGATTTTCAAAATCGACCCCATTACATTAACTTCCTCTGGGAAGTTAAAAAAAATTAAAAAACGTGATGTTTTGCCTAAAAACACGAGAGAGCTTTTGAATAAAATGAAATAGAGTATCATTGATAGTTAATTTGTGAATAATTATAAAAATTATTTATCATTTCAATATCAAATAACAACAAATACAAGAAACAAATAGGTAGACAGATAAAATCGTTAATATGAAATTGTAAGTTAATATCATAACATAAATTATGCATTAGTTATAATGTAATATGTAGATATATTGACAAGGAATATTCAATCAATATAACTTGTGGCGATATATTATATTGTATTCATTATAGATATGTAGAGGGTGTTGCAAGTAAAACGATCTTCCAGTGTTTAGTAATGACAATAGTTAAGACAATATAGAGACAGGCATTCCAATCATTCATGCGGTTGGGCCGCCACGAATGTGTCCAGCATAGAAACCAACTGTCAATTAAAGTACTTCCATACCAACTCCCATAAAAATAAATATAGAAATTATAGAGCTTCATTGTTTAGTTGATGAATGCAATATCAACGAAATACCTGATAACTGTGAATTAATATAAATTCAAAAACACGTACTGTATTATCTTTGTGGTTGGACAGTATTTGTTTCGTGCTCTGATTGCGAAGTATGTGAAAGAGCAATTAATTCTCCAGTACCGTTATCAAATGCAAGCTCTGATTGAACAGATGCAATAAATTGTAGTCACTTACAAATTTCCTAGTGAGACAGTATACCAACTTTGGATAATCAATATTGTATTTGCAAAATGTTGATGAGCTTTTAACACGAAGTATTCAGGAATGCTGTTAAACATTGACTCATCTTTCCCAGATGCCACAAAATACGCGATAAAGTTTTGGAGAAATTTCTTAACAGCTTCACATTCTTGCTAAGGAACGGTGCAACCAGAGAACCAAAATCTTGTTGTTTTTAGTTTTCGAAATGTATATATGTATACATACCTTTCGGCTCTCTGTTAAATATTATTATTAAATAAAATAGTTATAATATTGTATAAAATTTATCATTATAATTTTGTCATATATTCTATAAAAGGTTGAAGGAAGAGAAATTGAGAGGTATTCTAATTTGTTAGATAGTGACTTTTGACAAGTTAAAATGACAAGCAATTTAATTTTAAAATATTCTATTTTAAAATATAAGTGAGATAAATTATGATGTGAACGCCTAACGACATCTAGATATTATTTAAGAGTTTAATATTTGAGGTAAAAAATTAGTGAGTAGTTAATAAGGAACATTATACGCAATCTGCCACGCTCATTTTTATGGTTTATAGAAGACTTTCTGTTATAGCAAGAAGTTCAGTTTGAAGCGATAATACTGTTATCAAGTTAAGTGTAACCAGAAACGTCTACAAATTATCTTCAAACGACAAAATTCTCTATATCTCTTTTACTTTAATCTATCTATCACTTAACTGAAATTGTTTCTCACCTTAAACCAATCCGAGTCTTATTTCCATACCCATGTGTTAGGTAATGTTTACTTCCCTCCTCTGTGAAAAATGCTGTACCTAAACTTGCGTAAGTAAGATATTTGGCATACTTTTAAAAAAATAGCAGTGTTAAGATTTCGAGAAGCGCTTTCCTGAATACAACACAGAAAGATTGATTTACACTATATTTCCAGTCTCGAAAACGTGACAATGAAACATCAGTAGTTTGACAAAGCTAAAGCAGTATAGTTTAAATTGCATCATCCATTCCTTAGCTATTGTTTAAAAATGGCTTTAGAACAAATGAACTACTTTTTCCTAATGGCCTTCTTTGGACGAAAATATTCGCCGAAAAATAATGAAGTTTTCTAAGATTGGAGTAATTTTAGGTTGAAGACTTAAGAAGTTGAGAAGACAGTCTTTAGGTGAGGGGCGGTGTTCCTTAGCTAATACTCCAACCTGCCTCGAAATTTATAAATTGGTTAAACACCTTTAAAGGAAAAAAGCAAAAAATAAATATCGATTTAAACTTGGCTCCAAAAATCGTTCACCAAAATATTTTGGCAAAACTTTCAGCGATCTATTTGACTCAAAATTATCTAAAGTTTTCGGTTTTTTGAAATAGAATTACTTTATGTATGATTGACCGACCAATGATATGATCAATCTGAAGGACCCACTTTAAAAAATCTGTTAGAAAATCAACATTAATTTTTGATATAGATACAAACCCTCTTTTTCCATACTGCCCATTGTCTTTTGTTTTCCATTCTGCGATGTTACTTGTAAACACAGAGGTTAAAATAGAAACTAATATTTTGTTCAGTGTAAAAATTTTTCGATTATGTGAAAATTATATTCAAAGTTTGACGTTATGATCTGATATGAACTATACAAATTTCGGTTTAATCTGATTGAAATTAGATTGGTTTCAATAATTGTTATTGATTTTCTCTTAACCTTGTTACTTGTAAAATAGTATTTTGTCTCATTTAATATTTTAAATATGATAGAGGTAATCTACCCTTTTATTAATACGATAAGCTTTCGATGTAGGTATTCTCGAATGTAAAAAAAAAAATTAAATCTTGCCTACATACGAACAGAAAATCCGATTTTCAATAATAATTTCTGAGGATTAAATTACAAATTTTTCACAGTTTGTATTTTGATTATTTTTTTTTTTTCGTTATTATTGAAATAGCTCATTTATTGATAAAATTTACATTGATATTAAAAATTTGTATGCAGGAGAGCGTTCAATAGAAGCTTAGTATAAAATTTTAATATGATGGTTATCAGTTTACTTAGAATAATAAGTCACAAAATCAAAATAGTTTTGATAGTATTGGAATGTCCCAGTGCCAATTCAAACATATGAAAAACAATTCAACTATTGAAAGTCATCAATTCTTAACATATTAAGTTTTACCTTCAACACTTACCTTTAAAATAAGACAGTTTTGTGCTTAAAAAAAGCGCAGATGAAATTATCAATATCGAATGTGGCAGTCGTGGAAACACCTTAAAAATAGAGTTGTGGGGCTGAAAATCAGCTCGATATTTTGCGATAATATATTTTTAAATTGATGAAAAACATCTCGCCTAAATTGCTTTCCAGCAAATGTATTTCGTTACCGAGAAATTACTGTAAAAATCGTAAGAATTATTTTATAAAACAATTACTAACAAAGATCATATTTCGATTATTCAGTTTGAAAATTTCGTTTTGGCTGCAAATAATTTTATTGATACATCAGGGATTACGAACATTTTTCTTTGTACCGAATTGGAAAACCAATAAATTTGTATGCAAATAATCTCCACTCTTCAGCAACCATGCTTAAAAAACCATTTTTTGTTGTTGTTGTTATAATTTTGTACCTGAAATGAAATTTGTTTTCGTTTCTAACAATAAACAGAAAATCTACACCACTTTTTTAAAAAAATGTTTGTTTTGACTGGAAAGTTAAGTTTTTTTTTGTTAAATTAATAATAAAACTTTTAATATTTTATATATATATATAATTTTTATTTCATATATATTCTATATACAGATTTAAATAAAGTAAAAATATCAGGACATTCATTTATTATATTTTTACTGGTTGGACCATTTTCATCGATAAGTTAAAAATCTTGAAGAGTTTACTAATAAGAAATAGAAGAACACTTTTGATTCATATTGTTCCTTTTAAAAATCTTTTGGTCAAAATGTTTTTCAAGAATAAAATAATTACAGCAGAAATTCAATGTTCGCGCTAGATTTTTATGTTACATTTTTTTCAATTTTAATCGATGCACGAAAAATGTTTCGAGCAACAGATGTTGGCTTACATACTTGTCGAGGGACAACTTTCGAATTTGCAGAATTATTCTGTCTCTTATAATGACGATTTCAAGGTGACTTTAAGCTGGCCCTGAAGGTCAAGATAAAATTTATGATGTCTAAGAGATGTACTCCTCTTTATGAAAGAAACTTTTCGATTAAAATGGTCCTCCCTGCACATACAGTGACAACAATTTTTAACAACAAGTATATAAATAAATTAATATAATTTATTCGTTTATTTATTTATTTATTTATTTACTCTTTTATTTATTTTCTTGGCCATACAATTTAATAAAACAATTTTAAAATAAATAAATTTGAAACAATTTATCCATGTTAAATATATTATTTTATTTACATATATTCTATTTTAATTAATTTTTGTACCTCAATTAGTACGAATGTAATTTAAAAAGAAAAACAAAAAAACTTAATTCACTCAAAATTGAGTCATTTCTGTTTCCCAGGGAGTGGATAAGCAGATTTATAGGTATGGAAGGTGTTTTAGTAACATTGTTGTTGATATAAATGTTGAATCTATCGATTTTGTTTGTCTACTTATGTGCTCCCATTTCCAGCGTAATAAAAATTATAAAACACGATCACAAAAACATAAAAAATGTAAGATACCTAGGTCGCAAGAAATACTCAATAAACAAATTTTCAATTCTTCTTACAAGACTCAACTTTTAACGAAACGAAATTTATTACAAATGGACTATTACTTTTTTTGTTTATATTTGGTTAATTTGATATTTTTCATTTGATAATAAGAATTAGCTAAAATTCCCAAAAATTTATGTTTAAATTTTTGTTAATTATTAATAAAAAAATATTTATATTTTTGAATAAAAAAACGACTTATTGGTCGTGTGATATTTACACCCGTTGAGGCTATGAATTAGCCAATCGGAATCATGCTAAATTAAAACTTTTCAGCTTGTTTCTATGGAAAACTGCGTTATAATATAGTGAATTTTTTTTTTCAAATTGTTCTTATTATTTTTTGTGACCTTACCAAAAAAATACATGCAACTTCTCTATTTTCTAGGAGATTCAATATAAGCGATAATGTATTTTTTTTTTTTTAAAAAAGGCAGTTTTTGTGGAATAAATTACTATTTGTGTAATTTTACAATCTTTATTGAATTCTTATTGTATTAGGTGGCCAAAACAAAATAATTTTCAGCAATTTACTCCGAATAAACCTGCCAGGAGGAAAAATATCCTGCAGTCGTCCATTACTGGTTTAGCATTTTTATTTAACTTTTATGTATTACATATTTAAATTTTTATTTTACTGAGGAGATATGAAGAAACATTCATATGGCATATTGGGACTAGTATTCTACTTCTGATCTACCAGAACATGGTTTATTTTCATTTTTTCACGATTTTAATATATTTTCGCTGTTTATTGTATAAAATTTGTAGTAATAACTGTTAATTTTTAGGTAGTAAGTAATAGGTAAAGAATTGATGTTAAAACATAAAATTACTCGGGTGCCGGTTACAACTGCCATTTCAAAATATCAACCAATGACAAAAATATATGAAAAAGTAATTTATATAAATTGCATAGATATTTTACATTTTAAATTAAATTATTTTTTCAAGTAAAATTAAAATTTGGTTAGAAGTATACCTTATGTCCTTTCATCATGGTTTTTGAATACAATACAGACTACTTACTAATTGGTTAAAAAATTAAGGTTTTAGTTCATATTTGTATCAACATATTGTATTAAATTAAATAATTTTTGGGAGTAAGGTTAATTAATTTGTATTTTAATCAGAATATTTTTACATAAATCCAATTAAAAACAGTTTTAAAATATTGGTTTTGTATATATCAGAAAAATAATTATTAAATAATAACAATAAATCACTCTGTTAGGCCAATTATAAAAAACCTGTTCTTCATTCTCGCGAAGTAGCACGATTACGGGTAAAGCCCAAGAAAATAGGTGTGATACTTGCGGTATCTCGCCAATCCTCGGTTGTGATACTTGCGATATCTCGCCAAAATGGTTTTTGTATCAAGTTTGGCTTTAACGACACACTCAGGTAACACAAAAAACTTGAGATGCGGTTTTTCGCATTAGGTTTTAGAAGGTATTTATGAATGTAGCAGATTATTCAGACATAATTTCTTTTGTTTGTTGATTTAACCAACTTTCCCTCTTAATATTAGGATTTTCCAACTATTAAGCATTTTTTCATTCACAAACGGCCGAAATATCTCTGAATAATCTGCCAAATTCACAAAGTTAATAAATACCTTCTAGAAACTGATGCCAAAAACCGCATCTCGATCCATCGTACTTCGGAAATTTTCGTGGCGAGTATACTCGGCGGGGTAACTCCGCGAGAGTGTTGGTAAGAGCTAATTTACACATTCTATATACGAAATTAAAACTAATTCCTATCCAAAATATAATTTCCTAATTTTTTTGAACTTTGAAACTAAAAACTGTTCGTTGTCATTTTTATTGTGCAATGGTTTAAAATAAATTGATTGGAAATTTATTACATTTTCAAAGGTTTTGATCACAAAAAAAAAAAAAAAAACTTAATAGCTTCCGTTTTCTTTCATTTGACTTATAGATCAATGAAAACCCGAAAATCCCATCCATATCCATCTTGCTGGCGAAAAATTGGAGGTTTGGATTGTTTAGATAACTCGTCTATTATTAAAATAGTATGCATTGTTTATAATATATTGTATGCAATATTCCAAGTGTATGACCTCGAGCGTCGAACGCAACTTTGTCAAAAATCGAAAAATCCGTGAACATTTTGGATTTTGTCGATTACAACCCTAAAGTACTAGTTTTTTATGAAACCTTATCAGAATAGCTTTTTCTAAATTTGCTATAATATAAGACGAGAATAGACTTTGTAGACCCAATACTTTCCGAGATAAAGCTTTTCAAAATTTATCGATGTAACTTTAAACATCAGAACTAACGTCCAATTCGGTAGTTCTGATTTTTTGCAGACTTGTTTCTGATGTTATCCCAATGAATAATCCAAGTTTGTGACCTTGAACGAAACTTTGTCAAAATTCGAAAAAACCCGAAAAAATTTCAGCTTTTTTTAAACCTTTGGCTAAAAGAGTACTTTTTGAAGTACCTTTTCAAGATGTTTTTGAAGTTGTTTAAATTTTCTACAATACGAGATCGAAGAATGGAAGAAAATCGTCTCTGCAGACCCAATAGTTTCCGAGAAAAAGCCATTCAAAATTCGTCATTTATTGTAACTTCGCGAATTAAGTTTTCAATAATATTTCACTCGAACCACTCTAGCTGGAGGTAGTTCCACTTACCTCTAACGGAGTGTGCTAGTGTTGTTCTGGGTCAAAATTATTTCAAAATGACATAATATTGCAAAAAATGCTCGAAAAAATGTTAAACTTTGAAAGGATTTATCTCGGAAACTATCGAGTCTACGGGTTTTTTCAATTTTTGTCAAAGTTGCGTTCATCGCTCAAGATCACAAACTTGGATTATTCATTGGGACAACATCATAAACAAGTCTGCTAAAAATAAAAACTACCGGATTTGATGCAGACTACCGTGTACTTTCAAACGACAAGGTTACTGTATTAATAGTGCAGTTTTTTTTTTTTTTTTTTTTTTTTTTTTATTAATTACGATCCACAAGTTTATTTTCTATAATTTCCTTTCTTTTTATTTGAATAACAAAAAAACGAGAACAAATTTTGAAAATATTACTAATTTTACAAATTTGTATTCTCCTACAAATTTTCAAGTGGGACATATTAGCTG
Source organism: Chrysoperla carnea (assembly GCF_905475395.1). Taxonomy (NCBI): domain Eukaryota; kingdom Metazoa; phylum Arthropoda; class Insecta; order Neuroptera; family Chrysopidae; genus Chrysoperla; species Chrysoperla carnea. The sequence continues at coordinate 83,926,282 of NC_058339.1, forward strand.
AGATTGTGGAACCGTAACGTTTAAGCCAATACTATATTTCTTTATTTATATTCACGTTGCTAGCAATTGCTGTAATTAAAATTAATTGCAATTCTTAAAGTCAGTATACAATAATTATGTAAAAAATTTGATCATTTAAAAATAATTTCGGTATTTATAAAATTTATACCAAATAAAACATGTTTAAATTCTTTTGAGAAAATAAAACAGTGATTGTTTCATATTCGGGCAAAATATGTTGGCCGGTAATTAGCCCGAAAAATGAATGAAGGTACTGGAGCAACTCAAATCAATTGTTGCAATTTCTGTAAAAAAGCATTCATATTTTTGTATCCGCATTTATCTCGAAATACAACGATTAAAATTCTCAAATTTGGTCGCTTTTTTATATCAATTGCTCACTAACTCACTTTACCTTGAACTTTACGTGTGAACTTGGCTTTGTATTCTTTTTCGTTAGTATAAACGACTATCGACGGCGTTAGTATATAAACGAGTACACTTATTTTACAAATCGCAACGTGTTCTGAAGGAACTGCATCAATGAATGTGATTTGTGCATTGTGAACAGAATTCTCGACCATTTTTCGGACTAAGGTTCAGCCTACAATGAAACCTTAAACAAAATAATCGAATTAATTATTCGATAGGATTTGTTCAATTCGATCAGATTTGTTCTTTTTTTGTTTAAATTATGTTGTTTGAGCATATTTTGCCCGAAGACAACAGATGGGTGATTCCATTCTAACTGTTATTTTTTATGTCCTGTATTGTTTGTTCTCATTCTCATTGGTCATTAATTAAAAATCTATTCATGACATTTTTGTGTTAATTTGAATGATATACCATTTTTATACCATTTTTAATAAAAAAAAAAGTAACAGTTAGAACAGAATCACCCAGATATCAATTAATAAGGTCGTTTCTATGGTAACATTTATTAAAATTTTCTTATAAAAAAATTTTTTAATTTTAAATAGACTTTTGTGATATATGCCATTCTTCAGATACCTACAATTTTCCAATGACAAAAAATATTAAATTTTAATGAATCATTAAAGCTGGATGCCACTGTAAAATTGTCGGTATCTCGATCCACGAAATTATTTTCTTTACACTCAATAAAACTTATAATTCAGACTTATTTTGGTTTTCATATTTAATATTATTTTCTAATACTAATAAGTTACTTGAATTACAGCGAATGAGAATAAACTTGAATGGAACTTAATCATCATTATCTCAGCCAATAAAAGACAAACTAGGCATGACAGCCGTATTTAAGCCATGGTTTCTCCATGGTTTTTTATTTCCTGATTAAGATTACATTCAAGCATTTTCTCAAACTACATTAAGTTTACCTTATAAAACATCATGTTTTTTTAATAGTTATTCATGATTTTCTTTTTTGTTTTTCATACATTAATGATGTTAGCACTTTGTTGTGCATAAATTAGTGCGTTCATCTTGTGCGTCCACCGTACCAGTTGCATATGTGTTGTTTTCATGTTCATTTATTGGTGAATGTGTCGACGTGAAACGTCGTGATGCTTTCAGTCACACCTTCTCTTCACCGGTCAGTGGAGCTGCGGTTGACCGCACGTACTGCTAATACAAAAGAGGAAAAATTAATATACATGTTTTTAATTTTGGGCATAAAATTGCGTGGGCATGTAGTGCGAGTGAATTATTTTTAAATTCTCTTTAATTCAAAGATTAGTATAGATCGGGGTTAGTTGAGCAGGTTTTGGCTTTTAGAGTTGTAGTTTCTAAACGAGTAATCATTTTTATTTGATTCATATATCAATAGATAGCCCATTCCTTCTTTTAGGAAATGTTTAGGAAATGTCTTTTAGAAAAGTTTCAAAATTCCTTATTATTTTCGAGAAAACTAGCTATAGTGACGATAGTCACTATAGCTAGTGTATGGGACAAGTTGATCAGGGTTCGAAATCAATAAATTAACCTTAGAATAGTACTCTATTATAAATCAATCATAAACGTATTCGTATATTTGAATTATTTAACGACGGCGAACATCTGGTAAATATCCATAAAAAATCCCTTCCATTTTTAGTAGATAGTTTTTTAAAGAAATTTCTTGTTCTGCGGAAAAAATTTGTCGTGGTTTGGTGTAGTACGTTACCGTAATACCACCGTCATTTCTTTTAATTCTTGTAAATATTTGGTTTAAGTGTTAAGTCATACGTTTCACGTTATATTCTTTGGCAGCAGCATTACGCTTTTTTGGTTTTGTATTAGAGCTTTGCCAGCATTTTTAAGCTGTTGTGCAGTGTCAATAGCCCTTGTTGTTTTTGGTTTATATTCTCTCATTATAAAATGAAATATTATTTTAACAAATAGAAAGCAAAATAGAAAAATAAATCCCTAACATGATAAACTAATTTAAATGATTAGTTGCTCTTAAAATTACTAGAAAAATGGTATAGGTAACATACTAGCTACTGGGGCAAGTTGAACAATTGCACAACTAACCCCACTACGATTTTTTTTTTACAAAAATGAAGATTTAAAAAAAAAGCGTTATTCTTAGAGCAACGTAAGTATTAAAATTAAATAGCCAATTAAATTTACTTATCATCTCGCAATTTACCGGATTGTCAAACGATTATTTTACAATGTTTTCAAAAATTCAAAAAAATATTTTTTTTACTTTTGACGTGATGAATGGAACACACCAGTACCTCTCTTTCGCGTAGTTTCGGCGGTATTTCAATTGAACAAATTCAACATCAGGCAACTACCATAGTTTTTATTCAATGACTAGTTGGCTTATCGCATGGAAAATAGTGTAAAAAGAGAGTACTTAGCCAACAAAAGGAAAGAAAATAATAATTAAATTATAACAAATGTTATCCTACAAAAAAAGTAAATATGGAGTTTAATATAATCTGGATGATATAAGCATTTCTGTTTTATGCTTTTTATCTTAATTTAGGATGAAAAACTTTATAATTTTACTTGATGTTCCTTTTCGTCTTCTTTCTTTTGTTTTTATGCTCGAATAATATATTATTTAATTAGAGTTATTAATTTATTAGACACTAGCAGTATTTACTAAACTGTATTATACATACACGGTGGACTATTTGTCCGGGTATCAGAAATGTAATGTATAATGACACTCAAAGTGTTGCGTCGAAATCTTTTTTTTTGAACAATTGTAGGGGGCTATTATTAAATACATTAAAAAAATTATTTAAAAAATCAAAAAACCTGACTCAGTTACATATAAACTGAAAAGAAAAACAAAACAAGTAGTTTACATAGCGACTTAAACAGTCGGCACCCATTATTGGGAATATTTGAGCAGGCGTAGATTTTAATAGGTCCCGATTGTTAAAGTCGCCATGTAAACTGCTGAACTTGTTTTTCTTTTCAGTCAACGATACCTCAGTTACCATAGTAAGTCGACTTTCATTTTCAGCCTCTGTGTGTGTGTATGTTTGGTCCTTTGAGACCAAATGCGTGACCGATTTCAATGATTATTACGTTAATCGATTTGCCTATTTAATAGCTATTCGTTTGACATAGAGGACATAATTCAAAATGGCGTCTGGTGGTCGCCATATTGAAATTTCGTTATTGCCATATCTTCAGTAACACTAGCAAGGTTAGAACAAATCGATTAGCATAAGAATACTGGAAATCAGACCATACGTTTGGTGTCTATTGCGCCACATAAGAATACTTATACATTATTTCCACAATATGGAGTCTGGTGGTTGCCATATTAAATTTTCATTACTACCATATCTTCTGTAGCACTCTCAAGGTTAAGATAAATCAATTGACGTCAAAATCGTTTAAATCGGCCCACGCGTTTGGTCTCTAGTGTGCTACATAGGAACATGCATACATTCTTTTTCACAATATGGCGTCTGGTGGTCGTCAAATTGAATTTTCATTACTGCTATATCTTCAGTAGCACTTGCACGGTTAAGATAAATCGATTGACGTCTGGATCATAAAAATCGAACGGAGCGTTTGGTCTCTAGTGTGCCACATAGGAATACACATTTTCACAATATGACATCTATCCGTCGTCATATTGAATTTTAATTACTGCAATATCTTAAGTAGCACTTGCAAGGTTAAGATGAATCGATTGACGTCGTCTGAATCATCAAAAACGGTCCACGCGTTTGGTCTCTAGTGTGCCATATAGGAACACACATATATAGACTGAAAAACATTTCCAATCTTTTGCACTGCGCAGTCGGGTAAAAAGCCATTAAGTTTGTAGCATTTGGCAGAAAATATTAAAGAAATTTTATTTTAGTTAACTTCATCATTGTGCTAATATGATATTTTTTTTCTGAATCAAAAAAATATATTTTTCTAAATGCTTATTTGAATGCAGTCATTACAGGTCACTTTATATTATTTGGCTATCCAAAATCGGAAATAAAAAATCGAGGAAATAAAAGTTTTGCCACCGAATTTGATAAAATTCAGTTTACAAGGTAATTTTGACTCCAAAAATTAGAAAATTGGGATCATTTGGCGATTGGGCAATAATTTTCTAATTTTTTGGATCAACATTACCTTGATGTCCGAGTTTGTCTTCTAAGGATTATTTAGTGTTCACAGAAAATTTACTCTCTGTATAAAACGAAGCGACGTATAGTCACATAAAAAGTAACTATATCGTAAATATTTATATTTAAAAGGAAAAATAAGACTACAAAATATTAAACAATTTAAAGAATTTTTCGTGTATGAAATATTTTATTCAAAAATATATAAATACAAAATAAAATAATTAACGAGTGTAATATATTTTAAACACTTATTTTAGGTCGTAGCGTGTAAAATACTAAGGATTAAAATTTACATTTATGTGTATTTTAATGTCCCTTTTTTTTTTAAATATATGAAAATAGCTTCTCCTCATAGAACTGTTATTCCTCAACAATTAGGATAATTTTAGACAATTTTAATAATCAACTATCGCTAGAAATGATCCATGCTACAAGATCATACTGCATCATGGATCACATGCTTATGTACCCAGGATCATTCTTTCCGATTGTACTTAAAAGTTTTATCTTCAACATATGTTTTTTATAGTTTAATCTAAGAAACATCATTTTACAATGCATGTGTTGGAATATTTAAAGGTTGAAAAGTTTCTCCTCCTACCATTAAAAATATACCAGTTGGAGCTGTTGCTAGACATTCAGAGTAGTGGATGTCTGTAAGAAAAGTTTCAATCACTAACATTTTATGATGACGTTTTATGCAGTTAAGCTGTTTTATGCAGTAGCAACATGTTGAAGAGAGCACCTACCGGTGCAGTAGATTGGGGAGATACATGAGAGTGTGACTCATGGATCACACAGCATGTACCATGGATCGACTGTTTCTGTCGTTAGCTGTTTATATTAAAATTCTCAACAAAAAAAATAGTGTTAGGAAACAAAAATGCTATAGAAAACAGAGAAAATTCCTGATACGATATTTTAGGTTAAGTTAGGTTATGTTGGCTGTCTACGAAGGACACACTTAGGCTATAGAGCCCATTGTGATAACATGTATATGTTTTACCACCTTTCCGTTGTTAATTTCATTTAGCACCTCCTCAATTTCAAAGGGTGAATTAATTTTGTTGTGACGGCGGGAATCGAACCCCCTACCCTAAGCATACCGCGGTCGGAATTGGTGATGCCTAAACCAACTAAGCTAATGGGGCGACGATATTTTAGTACATATAAATTTTGATTTAAGTGCAAACTACATTTTCCTCTCATATCAAATAATATCAAATAAAACAATGTAATGTTAGGGAACAATTTTTACCTCACAAACTTTATAAGTAATAACAAAAACTAAAACTATATTTTTTGAATAAAAACAGTTAATTGTAAAAAATGATCTTATTTCATTTTTATTTCCAAGATGTTTTTGTTGTCTAGGTAAAAGTTTAATAAGGAAGTTGTTAGAATAAAGTTAATTTCTAAAACTTTTATTATATCACTAACTAATTAAGAATAGTTCTTTATAAAAAAAACCAACACAATACATATAACTTTTTCGTCTGCTGTTTTAGCGCCACAGTAAATTATATAATGTTCCTTTTTTTTTTTATTCATAAAAGATATCACAGAACAACATCTTCGTCTTATAATGCTGTCATATGAAAAAACCTCTATCTCCAAAAAAACAAAATTTTACAATAAATAAGAAAGAAAATTTCTTCATGTGTTTAAAACTGTGATATGAAGTGGTTTTAATGCTTAAAACTTAATATTAATAAAATTAATTTTAGTCTTTAGAAATATTTATAATACGAACGAACCAAAGTGACCTAAAATTAGAATATGGACAAAGATATATTTTAACATAGCATTTCACAGTATCGCCTTCCGAGTTTAATAGTATCATAAAAAGGTGTGTTTTTATAAGAAAGATTTGGAAGATTTAGGGCATTTTAAATTATCAAGGAAGAATAGACAGTCGCCAGCAAATATTTTAACAAGACTTATTTGAATAATCTATTTCGATTGGAAGCAATTTGACAACATCTATTGCCATATATCAATGATTAAAAATTATAATAGCCGTGAAGTACCGTTGAAAACTTATACTGGAATTTTTGAGAGGAAACAATTAATTCTGTAATACTGTAGTACTAAGTAGTAATACAGGGGGTCCCAAAAGTATGGAAACCATGAAAAATACCATCCCAGGATTGTCTATCTTAAAAATCATGGTCCATGTCATAATATGTGGACGTAAAATATTCTGCTCTTTTCGAATCCACAAGCGTATGTTCATGTTCAAAACTCAAGGTCACCAAAAATTTGTCGAATATGGTGATTATGCAGTGGATATAATTGCAAAAACAATTTTGACATTGGAATGATCTTGAAGATCATGGTCAAGAAAATGGTCAAGATCATATTCTTGCGTAAAATTTTCCGCTCATTTAAATATTAACTAAAAAGTAGGGGCTCCTATTCGAAAAATTGATTTTTAGTTCACTTCGAGGTTATGTTCAAGGTCAAATCCAAGGTCATCATTGAATTTCCGGTCGAAAAATACGCCGTATATGGTATTTTACCTTTTTTTTTCCATTGACTCTGCGAGATCTCCAGGAGTTTCCATACTTTTGGGACATCATGCATAATTCCATTGTTTACGTTAGCATATCTTTCTATCCTACTTTGTTAAATTATTTATTTAAGTATTAAAATTTACTATGCAACTGGCGTGCTTACTTCCTAATTAACATAAATATTCTACTTAATATTTGAAATATTTATTGTTCACAAAATATTTGAAATTCGTTAAATACATAAAAGAAAATTAATTTCATTTTCACATTATGGAAAAAAAAATTACCGGGTGCATCAGAACAAATGGTCAAGCTGTTCACATAAGTGATTATTCACACCTTCAACTTCACTAAAACATGAATAAAACTTTCCCTAACTGCCTAAAATAATCCCAATAAAATAAATTCTTGCTCTTTGTACAAGAGGTACTGGGCACTGGGAAAAATATTTTTTGAAAATTTTTATTAAAATTCATAAAATCAATCATCAGAAATATTTCTGTTAATTTATTAGTTTTACAGAGAAATTGATCAGTTGATTATTGTTTCAGAGATTTTCTACAACTAAACAAATTACCCCAATTTCCAGTTTCTTAATATTGAAAGAAAAATTTCAAGTTTAATTTTTCTCCTTCCCGTCAATGCTCCCATTTATTTTCTGACTTTTCAGCACACTTGTTACTACGCAACGATTGGTGCAAATTCAAGATCGCTGTTATCTTTCATTCTCGAGCATGACCATGAAATGTATAGATATGCTGATATTTCGATTTTGATTTTCGGACCGATAAGTAGAATTTTCTTATAATGGAAAATTAATAAGCTTATTCTAAAGAAACAAGAAGATGAAAATTAAGACAATTAAGACGTCGAAAATATTTATTTTACATACTGTGTCCAAAAAATATGGTGACATTTGAATTCGTTACGCCCGGCCAAACAGTCAACAAAGAATATTATTTGAACGTTATGCGTCATTTGCGTAACGCTATCCGCCTAAAAAGGCCGGAATTGTGGAAAGACAATTCATGGTTTTTACACCACGATAATGCACCATCCCATAATTCGTAATCATTTCGTCAAAAACTCAACCCATATCGTTCCGCAACCACCGTATTTACCTGATCTGGTGCCGTGCGACTCCTGGCTGTTCAGCAAGCTCAAAAGACCACTCAGGGACACCGTTTATATACGATAGAGGAGATTCAAGCCGCAGCGAAAACGGAACTGAAGGCAATCCCGGAAAGTGACTACAACCAGCGTTTGGAAGATTGGAAATAGTATAAAACTTGTATTTGTAGATTTTTAGAGTCAAATATAACAGTTTATTCAGCTCTGTGTAAAGCAAGTTCCTTGAGTGGAAATTATTCATTTAAGTATGAGAACATTTTCGCCATGAATAAGCTATAGATTATTACAGACTACAAGAAAGGTAATAAATCAACTTCAAAACAATAAATTATTAAGCTATGTAAGTACATGTGTACCTTATGAAGAAGATTATACATACAGGATGATTTATAAGAAAGTTTCCCGTTTATTTTCCCAAAAACAAATTAGATATCAATAAACGATAAAATTCGTGTTGTCTTTCTTTTAGAAGAGATGAGTGATCTAGTTATATTTTTTTAGGCACCTTCTCAGTCAAACGATGGGATATTTTGTTTTTTTTAATGGAAAAATCTTAGATCTCAATTTTTGGTAGTTAATTTTACGATTTTAAAAGATAAAAAAAACTTTAGAAATAGTATAGAAAAACGAATTTCTGGTTTATCGATAAGAAATAAGAATCTGTACAAAATATTAATTTCTTGGTGGATACATTTTAACCTGAAAATACCTGAAATCCTGAGAATACCTGAAAATAATGAAAGGTGGAAAAAATTGAGGCTTAGGAAAAAGCTTTTCAGACAAAAATTGATTTTTGTCGTCAAAGAACTAGAATATGCTACAAAAATTATGCAGTTCTATTAAAAAAAAAATGAAGTTTATCCCTGCTGAACACGGAACGCGCACTTGAAAATTAAAATTGGACAAATTTTTTGCATTCCCCCAAAAATATAAATCCTCGTATTATACTGTTTTTTGATATTCTAATTCGTCTATGAAATAATTATCTGGAAACTTTTTATAAAATCATCTTGCATACCAATTCAAATATCAAATAAGAAAATCAAAAAACTCTAGTCAAGTGCAATTTAGATCTGTGTGGAGAGGATTCCGTACTAATAATCATGGTCCGCAAAGAAATTAAGTTTCTTTCAAACTTTCTGAAACTATAAAAATAATATACTTGAATTTTATTGCTAAGGACCTTTTAACGGCATCGTAATTGGGAGCAGGAAATTAAAAATTTCATCTTCCAATTTTATGGAGAGACTCTACTTCTTGTCAATAAAAATGTGCGATAGAACTTTTTCTCCATATTGTGTTTCTCCATCATATTTTTGAATTGGTTTTTGAGCAAGTTTTTTTTCAAATCAACATTTACTTTTAAATTATGTTTCGAATTTTTTAAGATATGTTTTTGATTTTGATATATTTAGGTACGCATCCTTTAGGACCATTTAAATTTCCAATTTACCTCTCACCTGCTAATTTAGAATTCATTTATATAAACTACACATTTTACGACGTATATACGGAATCCTAAAAAAAGAAAATATAAGATGAAAGATTAAAAACATTCGTTTTCAAAACACGAATTCAATAATCCGTAAAATGAACTTTCAGAGACTGTCTGACCGATGAATAAATTATTATGAATAAGGTAAATAATACATTTTTATGTTTTCAGACTAAAATAATGTAGGAGAATGTTGATCATAGTGGAACATGGGGATAGTGAATATTTGTCTATTATTCCAAGAAAAATATCGAAATGAATTACACAGATTTATTAAGAAATCAGGCTGACATTTAATGTTATTGTTATTTTCTTTCGATAAAAATATTTGAAAATAATTCGAATAATTTTTTACGATCATTTTTACATTTTTATTAAAAATAGTTTAAATAATTTTATTAGCGACTATTGCGCATACGCACAACAACCGATACATATTTCTCATCATATTTGACATACCAAAGTTGAATACGAGTCTTGTTTCATATGAAAAGTGCCATTTCAACCTACACGAGTTTTAAATAGATTGAATGTTTTGTTTTTAAAATTCCAAAAAAATAATTTTTGGTTCCACTGTGTCCCACCTTCCCTTACAATATAAAGTCAAATATATTATTAATTTGGAAATTGAATTACTAATTTTGAAAAACGTTCCGAAATCTTTTAATTTTTTATTTAATTAATTTGCTTATCTTATATGCTGAATTAATTTATAATTATCATAAGATACTGGAATCATGTTAAGGCTCACTTAAAGCCAAACCGCCATAAATTCTCTCATTGAAATTTGTTAAAAAAATTGCCATTAGTAAAATCATTAATTAATTATATAAAATCAGTAATACAGACTTTATGAACTTGCTATATTAATAAAGTGGGTTCTGGAACTGCGAAAAAAAACTGAATTAAAAGAAGTGGTGGACTATGTAAGTAATACTATCATTTGATAACGTTTTTTTATGAATATATTTATATTCAGAATTTGACCATTGAAAAAAAAATAATTTAGAAAATTGAGTAAAAAAAGTGGCAGTGGATCTTCAATCTATCAAAACTCAAAATTGTTACATAAGATAATTTTTTTTCATGTCATGATAAGATCTATCATAATAATTAATTTAATTATTTTCCTTTATATATAGGGCTTATCTATATAAGCCAGTTACACCATAACAGGGACACACAATATATTTATAACAAAATATGAGGAAAAAGTAGTTTACTCAGTCCTTTATTTTCAGTCATATTATCTTGTGGGACATGTTTGATTACTTTGAGGGCAATCAAATACAATATATACAACTTCTGGCCCGGACTTTCTTAGTAAACCACACATCGGGCCACAAAACCTAACTCAATTGTAAAAAACTAATTATCACATAAAAAGCAGAAACTTTACTTTCATTCAATATCCAAACGTTTTGATATGAAAATGTACTGCTTAAAATAAAAGAATTTTAATTATAAAAAATATGTACTAACTTTGTTACGTCACTGAAAAACCAAACGTTAAAATGATGGCGTAATTGTGTTTAGGTGGGGCCATCATTGGTTCCATTACCTTATTATAATTTCCATAGTATTAATTTCTACGAGTGTAATTGCTTCGGTAGTTATAACCTCGTGGTGTTAATCGATTAAAATTTCTCATGCAGGTAATCTCATCTGTCTATCTCATGTCACAAAGTCATTGACCAATTTAGGTAATTTCATAGAGCAGTATTATATAGAGAATTTAGATGCCTAACACAAAACCAGTCAACTGTTTGGCACACGTAGGGTTCCGTACCATCGTACAACATATTTTAATACAAGACACGTTTATAGTCCCACGGCAGGTAAAAATACTCTCCCATTAAAATAGTGAAAGAAAAATTTGAAAAGTTTCTTCGTTTAGATGCAGTTCTGGAAAAACTAAGTTCACAAAGATAAGTATATTCTCTAGTCTTCTTCATTTTGCTCACTCCTCTTACCTGCCCTGTGACTATAGAAAGTTTTCTTATTCTGGGTGTGAAAATTGAAAAGTGGGAAAATTAACAGGATTTTCGAAAAATAAAAGTACCCTAGTCAGGTAGAATATTAATATCTATAACATTTCCGAATTTCAAAGCGATTGAGTAAAGGGTATAGTCGGAGTGCTTCAAGTTCAATTGTTACTTACTTTAATTATTCTAATCTGGAAAACCGCATTTTTTTATATTTTTCCCTACCAATAAATACTTAAGAGAATTCTTTAAAAAAATTATATTAGTTTGACAATTTTATTTAACTTTGCGTTTCTCAATCAAAGAGTGATTAAAATTTGTACATCTCTATCTCTATCTCTATCTCTATATATTATAAATGCGAAAGTAAGCAAGTTTGTTTGTTTGTTTGTTTGTTACGCTTTCACGCTTAAACTAGCGAATGGTTTTTAATGAAACTGTAAAGCAATAGAGCTGATATATCAGAATAACACATGAACTATAATTTATAAAGATATATTAAAAAAAATAAAAAAATTTAATTTAATTTGACATTACCATAAATTACAGATTTCTGTAAAAGTAGTAATTTGACATTACCATAAATTACAGATTTCTGTAAAAGTAGTCAATATAAAATATTTTACGGGCATCTTCTCTGATATACCCAATGAATAATAACTATTATACATTTAAAAAAATAGAAAACCATACATATATTTTACCTGTGCAAAACAATCCTTACCATTATTTCGAGTGTTATAGAAAGAGGATAAGCGAAAGCAATCTTTATCAATATTTACTTTTAAACTTAGCGAAGCGGGTGGGTATTACTCTAGTATTACATGACAGCCTTAATGAAAGCCATCAACTGTACAATTGACTATTATACATTTATATAGACGTCGCTTGAGGTGTTGTTATACAATAAATAAACACCAGGATTATAAAGATAAAATAAATTGTATGAAATTAATAAACACTTATTTTGTCTCAGTAAATAAATGACATGAGGAAGCATCATCATCAAACAATAGTTTTTAATGTACAAAAACATTTTTGGATGATGGAATAAATTTATTTAATTTAATTGAATTTTACCGACAACAACAACGCCATAGAAAATTTTCGAAAATTCTATTTCACTAATTAAAATAAATAATTAAAACATATGTTTGTTCTACAAGAAGAAAATAGGAATAAAATTAATAAATTGTTTACATATTTATTCAAAAAACCTTTTCTATTTAGTATATAAAGAATTGGTAACCTTTTCGATTTAGCATATGAAGAATTGGTATATAATAAAATGGTTTTTTGGTAGGTACTTTAAATATTATAGTCGATATAAATAAATTGTTATTATGTTTAATATAGAAGGGGAGGAGACTTTCATTACAGTAAAATTGGCAATAAATTCTGAAAAAGGCAAATTTTTTCCGAAGACTTTTTAGAAATTTTCACGGTAAAGGTTTACTGGCCGTGGCCGACAATGTGCTGTCCATCTAGATTTGTCAGGCGAACCGTTATATTGGTTGCAAATAAAATAAGGTCTTAATTACGCTTTAAATGTCTATATGTCTCATATTATGTTTGACAGGGTGGGCCATTTTAATCTATGCATCTGAATATCTCGCCACCTTTATTAAAAAATGACCACCATAAAAATTGTAGAGTTACATAAGGAACATCATGTTCGGACATCAGATTTGATCTCGTTCTTGGGGTTTCTTTAATATCCAATTTAGATTCGAAACGGTAAGGAATAGAATAACACTTTAACTTAGAAAGTTGATTCTTAAAAAAAAAACTTATATTTTTCATACAAACCATTTTTTACAAAATCGTCAGTTTTCGGAAGAAATGCAACTCATAAATATGTCATTATTGTATTTAATTGAAATAACTACGGAAAAATGTCAGTCCGGAGTTTTACCTGACAATTGATTAATTTCAATAATGGCATATTTTTATGACGCATTTCCTCCGAAGGCTAACGTTTTTCGAAAAAATGTTTTGAACAAAATATCTTTCTAATTTTAAATGTTATTCTATCTCTTACTGTTTAGAATCTAAATTGGCTATTAAAGCAACCCGAAGAACTGGGTTAAATTTATGTCAGAACATAATATTTCCCATCAAATTCTATAATTTTTATTGAGGTAGCGAGATATTCAGATGATAGATTAAAATTCCCCATCCTGTTTTTACCATTTTTTGATTTCACATTAATGAAGGATTAGTTCTTTCACACATTGGCTCACCACCCACAACGTACATTAAATTTTTTTGTCGTATGCAACCAAGTAAGTATGCAAATAGTAACTTATCAGGGCAACTTCGCAATTTAAACACTGAAGTGTTTGAAATCAAGTCCTTTATAACAAACAATTTGAAGTGTATTTGTAGGTGATCTATTTACACATTGTCGAGTAGTTAATAGAAATAGACGCTCTCGTTCACTTTACGATGATTTGATGTAGTTTAAAGATGTTTTACTGTAAAACTATATATATTTATGAAGGTATATATAATATGTTCTAGCCCTGAAAGTATTATATTTTATATACATATAAGCACTAAAAATAAAATGCTAAGATAAAAATATCGGGTGTTTTTTTAGAGGTTCACAACTTTAAACTAATATAAAAAAAAAATTTTCATTGATATTAAATGACTTATTTGGCAACATAACTTACGCCATTAATATTTGAATATGATTTCCGTCATGTTAGGTCGTGCTTTTCGCAGAAATGCGGTTGTATTTGGGCAATAAACAGTTCTGTTCCAAGTATTCCAAACCGTTTTCGGTTTATCGGCGTAGACAAGTGATTTTACATGTCATCAAAGAAAATAATCTGATAAGGTTAGATCGGACGATATTGGAGGCCAATCAACATGCCCATCAAATTATCTAAAATAAAAACGATTTTCAACGATTTGCATACCTTGCTCTGGCGTGAGTCCATTCATAATCGAATGGCAATCAAAACTAAATACAAAGCAAAGGGCAAAAGAATGTTGCCATTCTAAAAATGTGTTCCTTAAAAATATCCTGTAGCATATGTAAATAAATAAATTTAAATAAATAGGTACTTCGTGTACCATTTGTAGTCTTAACACAGGAATGATTTTTTAGAAAAATTCCCCCTTTTTTATATTTCATGGAAAATAAGAAAACGTGAAAATACAATCATATCATTATAAAATTCTTAACGCAATTAAATTGGAAAATTATTAAAACTTATTGTATTCCGCGTACGTTTCAATGAATTGAAAACATAGGGTGGTCCAAGTTAAAGCAGCTTTTTAAACTTTTAACACCCTGTGTCTGGAAAAGATACGTATTCCAGTGTATTTAAAAATTATTATTATACCATGTATATATGAAATATACATAGTATATTAAGTCCCAAGTTTGTAACAATTAAAAATATTGATGCTACTAAAAAAATTTTGATATAGGTGTTCATAGAATTATCTAATTAGTCCATTTTCGTTCGCTCGCCCGTCTGTGAACACGATAACTCAAAAACGAAAATAGATATCAAGCTGAAATTTTTACAGCGCACTCAGGACGTAAAAAATGAGGTCGGGTTCGTGAGCAAAATAGGTCAATTGGGTCTTGTAAACCGTTAGAGATAGAATAACAGTTTAAATGTAAAAAATGTTCCCTTTCAAAAAATAAACAACTTTTGTTTGCAACATTTTTATATACACATCACTGTTTTGTAAACATCACGAAGGCACACATTAGATGCAAATTTTATAGTATGTATTAATATGGGAATAAAGTTTTGTTGTTATTGGTTGGACCATCCTGTATATTGATTGCCTCCCAATGTATCCCTAGTATCAAGCACTCACACCCTCATCCATGTGTATCCAATATATTCCACATATAATAATAATTCATCAACAATATATAACCAATTTCATTATAATTTATAAACTTATAAACATAACAACAATATATGTATATATGTATAATATTGTAAACAATCCACATGTAATTATCATTTAAATAGAATTGTTCTTTCTCACATGCTGTGATGTGCTATTTTGTTACGTAATTTATATTATGTTTTCATATTTTCCATACCTACGTGTTCACCGAAAGTATTTCATATTTATTAGAATTTACGTGAAGTGGAAAACTTGTTGAAACTTAACCATCAAATAGACCTTTTTGACATTTATTTTTTTTTTAAATGAAAGTAAATGTCTTGATAAATGGGCTAATTTTTTTCCACGATTTTTTTGGAGCCACATGACCGAAAACGATCAGAAAACACACGAACTTATACGAATGGCCATGTGACGTCCTACACTTTGAAAATTGGATGTTTTTAAGGTCCCGGTCATCGACCTGACTTTTTGTCCTGGCGGAGAAAATGTAGAACAAAGCTCCACAAAAAGAAATCTAATGGAGTATTCGTGGCTGAATGTGACTGCGATGAATTACACGTCTTGGCTTACTTGACTTAATTTCTTTAATCCCTAGGGGGTACAGGGCCGCAACAAAGGATCTCCAGGGAACACGATTGCTGGCCAGACTCTTGACTTCACTCCAGGTTTTGCCTTCCAGTTCTGCCTCTTTTTCTACGGTTTAACTATCTAGGTTGGCAAAATTAGCATTATTACTGTGTATAGACTTTTAAGTGTATAGACTTGAGACTATGGCTAATTAAGCCCTCCTACAGAGCGAAGAAATCGCCATGGTCTTAACTTAGAAGTCTGTACACAGTTCTTTCAGAATTGCTATTTCTGTAGAACAAGTAAACAACTTGAGCGTCGAGCGTTTTTGAGCGTTAATAGATCCGTATCGTTAGTATAATGTTTCAATCTGACATTTGAAATTTAAAACAAATGAAAGCATTCAAAGAGTTGCAAACATAGAAAGAAAATAACTGAAATTGGATTACTGTTATTTGCAATGCATTCCACTCAAATTATCCCCTACTTAGTCATACATTTACATACAAAGTCGTTACGTGGTAAATAGCAGTAAGGTACTCTAATTGTACAATATATACCTAAGTTTTCTAATTAAAGACAACAATATTAGATTCTTGAAATGAATAAATCTAATAAGTAACAAAGTTGTATATTTCCAGGAAGAAATGGAGGAATACACAAAATATCAAACAGTTCTCATATTATGTGTGTCGTGTTTTAACACACTTATTAATGAACAGAAAACTTCTATGTCGCTATTTAAGTATGCATACCGAATGGTTTTTGAAAAAGTTTTCACCTTTGTATTTCGAAAATGAAATAAAACAAGTGAAAACAAACAATTGACTGACATATTTGTTGAAATACCATATACGATGATGCAATCGTTTGTTTTTTACGTTACGTAAGTAAAGAAAGATATCCACTCTCACAATTAGATACCCACATATACGTAACTGATAGCGCCCTCCTGGGTAAACAGTAATTTTTACGAAAAAATGTTTCACACAAAAATTGTTTATATTTTTTAAGAAACTTTTTTTACATTTAAACTTTTGCCTATCTCTAACGGTTTGCAAGATTGATCCTACGGACCCAAAACCCGGTTGATCTACGTATCTCATTTACTTATTCGACCTCATTTTATTCGTCCTAAGAATGCTATAAAAATTTCAGCTTGATATCTCTATACGCTTTTTATCCTGTTTATATGAACACCTGTACCAAAATATTATTCGTAGTATCCAAATTTTAAAGCGTTATACAGCTCATTGATAGGTTAGATTAGGTTAATTTTAAAATCATTTTAAGACAATTTAAAAAAAAATCACTTTTCATATCCTTTAAGGGGATTCGTAAACCTGCAGTATTCTAAAAAAGTTTTGGTTAATTCCACGGTACATAGATATAAACGAAATGCATGCTTTTTAGTCAAGTAATGAGTTATTTTTACAATACCACGCAACTACAAAAATATAGGTATAATATTATTGTGTGTAAGTGATGCTTATAAATTTGATAATATAGATATTGCTCTTCAATCACCAATACTCGTCTCTGTTCATCAAAGATCATGGATCTTCGATGAACTTATAATTAAATTAAAATTTTGTTTTTGTATCATCGGCAACCTTACATTTTTATGGTATTATTAGTATGGTAAACTGTGGTAATAATCTTGTAGTATGGTAAACTACAAGATTGTCTAAATGTTTTAGATAGTTTTTTATCACACTCTCTTTTGATATAGAAATATCCAATTGAAAAGGATACCCAATATGTTTCATCATCTTTTCAGCCATCTTTGAAGGATAAAATAATAATAAAAAGCCCGATAACTTAGGAATTTTTGTGATTTTTGGAAACTGTTTTAATCAAAAAACTTATTTATTAAGTTTTATTCAATCCTTGCATATCTCCACGAACAATATAAATGTATGATTGTCAGACAGTTATGTCGCATTCCGACTTAATTTGAGTAAAAAAAGATAATATGCAAGCGTTCTTAAAATTGTCGAAAATGTGATTTTTGTTAAACACCATTGACTTTACAATGTATTTTCATTGAATAAATAAACGATCAGTGGAATCCCCTAAGTTTAAATTTTAATTTCTTTCACCACACCTTCAATTATAAACAAAAGGGGAAGTGTAAAATGTACGAAGGTAAAGAAAAGAAAATATTGAGATCATGATATAGTAAACAAACATGTGAGAAAGCAGACTAATTTTATTATTTATAGACATATAAAGTTCACTTTTAATTATGTAAGACATAAATTCAAGTAAAGTTTCAATGTGCTGGAACGTATCACACGCGGGACGGTTATCGATTTGTGAATACTTCAATAGTCTAAGTCTTTTAGATAGTAGGTACACTTTAAATTAAAGAAAGGACTTTTTGCAAGGAAATATTTTCTTAATATGGTATCAAGTAAATACTTTCGCGATTTAAGAAAGTTGTTTAGAATTTATATAACTACCTATTTTGTTGAAGTAAGATCGTTGACTCAAACAATAGTTACTTGTTATAAGAACATCAACTGCGCAGTATATTAATTCTTTTTTTTTACTATGTAAGTTTTTATAATACACTTGTTCTTTACTATCCGAAGCAAAATAAATAATGTATGTTTTTTATTTGAATGGAAGAGAAATTTTTTTTTTTTTTTGAACCAGTAGTTGCTATGAATCCCTCCCTCCAACTCCTAAAATATCTTAAAATTCAATTTAGATTTAAAAGAGGAAATAGACTGATGAAAAAACAAACACGCTTTTGAAGGTAGACTTTTGAAATTGCGTCGCGTCATCATTGTTTGTTTCTTCAAGAATATGTGCTAAAATTTCTATTTTATCGTAGTTCACTGGATCATTTTATTTCTTTTGTATCAGCCAAAGGCGTTCCCATTTTTTTTTTTTTGCATTGAATCTATGTTTTATAGCCTGGCAACTTTATTCACGATGTGGGTGAAGAAAAGGGGAATATAGAAATGAAGTTTGAATGAGGACTAAAGAGTGAATTATTCCGACTACCTTAAGTATTCTACTGTAATAAGAAACAGTGATTTCCCAGTTCCAAATAAGTAGATACAGAAATATTGTTACATCTTACCGTTCTTCAACACTCGATTGGTTCCTTTCCATTTCTTAATTTTGTTAAGACATACCAACTTCGGACCCTTGCTAATGTAGGAAGACATATCCATTTTTTTACACGACCTATATCATGATCACCACGATCTAACATATTTGAACTTTTATGCCAACAAAGTCAAAAGTCGAGTTTTATTTATGGTAAGTAAATAAAACCATTAAAAAATTACATCAATTAATAAATTTTCTAACAAAAACAAAGGAAAGAGAAATTATCCATAATTTTTATTAATTTCATAAAAATTGACATTTATGAAGGAACTTGAACAAAAAATTAATTTTATGAAAAATCTGTTTTGACTATGAGAATGTTGTCAAGGTTGGCCATACTTTTGATTTATGTACAACATGTCGTTAGGGGATAACTTTGGAAAATCCGGTCACATAGCTGCAAGGATTTACTGTATTGAATTTCTAATCGTTGAAAATCTATGAAATATGCTGAAAGGATGTGGAAAATGATTTCAATGAAATAAAAAAATTGATTCAGTTTATTTTTCATTTTGCTAAATAATTCCAGTCCCCAGGTGCCGGGCGAGCGGACTCGGCAGGTTCATTATGTGAGTACCCCCCTCCATAGAAAACCACTTTTGACCTGTAACCGATAACAACACGTAAGCCATATCTTTTTCCGTTATTATAGGAGGCCTATACCTCTTCTCAGGTATAGGGCTCCTCCATTTTCTCCTCCTCTCCATCCGGAAAACCAAAAATTGACGTTATATCATTTCCTCTCCACCAAAACCAGACACGTAAAAGTATTCAATTATCCGCTTGGCATATTTTTAAGCGGAATTCTTCTATCAATACACAGCACTTCCCACGATAATTCGTTCTTTTTGTTTCACTTACATGCACGAATTGCATTTTTTTGGCTGTTCATGTGATTTAAATAAGCAAATATTTCTTGAGCCACCGATTTCAATACTTAATTCTATACAATAAGTAATTGTCGGTTTAAAAGTTAAAGTATAGCTGGTAAAAATTTTCATGAACCAAGAAAACATTAACTTGCTACCATGTTAAGAACTTATTTTCTTGTTAGCACTTTTTTCAGTGTACGACAGAGGGCGGATCTAGACAAGTTTATCCTACAAATTTTTTAAATTATAAATTAAATTAGATTAACTAATTTAAAACGATATAAACAACAAACAAGGAGGATTGTTAACTTTATGAACCTGTATCCGTAATAAATTTACTTCCATGATAATATGTACGACCTTTATTAAAAACATTGAACCTGTATAGTTGAATAAAGACATGAAGACATGAATGGGAATCCTTAGTTTTATTGAGATAAGTTTGTTAGTTAAACTTTTTTTCATGAACTTATTATGTGAGGCTTAAATGCTTTTATGATGCTAAACTATTTTAAATCCGTTTAAATAAAAATGTTCTTACTGACTGTAATAGATTTTATGAAAGATTTTTATTAAATAATTTCAAATATATAAGTTTTGTAGAACATTATATTATATTGTTAACGAAGAAATAACATTACGACGAAATACTTATTAACGATATGATGGGATAAGGGCATAATTAACGTAATCATGCGAAATTTATGCAATTAAATGCTACGCACTCATGTGCATCTCAGAAGTACGCTAATAATGTGTTATTAACGTATATCGTATAAAACTATATTTACGCGTCTAAAATGCAAAATTAAATGGTAACGATTTAGGAAAAAATAGACCCGGAAATATAGACGTAAAACATTTCTGTAATAGTGTCCCATTATTGAACGCAAGGGCTAAAAACTTCAGAACCTAACCAACTCCTCGATAGTCGACAAACTCAACCAAACCAACTCGTATTTACAACTATACTCCGGGTATATATAGATATAATTTTCGATCTATTTTTTCAGGTTCACTTTTTTCGGGTCCATTTTTCGATAACCGTTTTGACAGTAATTTGACCATTTTTATTGATTGAAAATGATATTACTCCTTTTTAAGCTAATTTGTTTGGTTAAAAATGAGTGCGGTAATAAACAATTTTTCGCACGCAAAATGAGTGAGAAAAGTAGTTTTTATCTCACGGGCTCAGAAAAAAAAATTTTTTTAAATGTTATTTTGAATGGAGTGTCGGGGTAAATTACAAAATACAAAATATTTCACGTTTTTGTAAATAAGTACTTCATTTGGTTTTTATCGAATTCAAAAATAAGAATTATTTTCTGAGAGGTTAGAAAAGTCTTTTATTGAATCTGAAATTCTGAAATACAGTCTGTTAAGATACAGAGGTGGGAGGAAGTTCAAAATTCAAACACAGGCAAGCTTTAAGAAGGAAATATCTTATAGCCAAAAGAAAAATTGACAGACTTGCATCTGTTTTCGAATACCTAAAAATATGTCACACAATGGGGATGTTAAAAAGATTATCCGCTCCTTGGCTTCATAAGAAGAAGATTATATCCGGTGAATGAAAATTTTATTTAGATGCACTCCATTTTGTGTGGTTCCCTTGGAAATCAAATCAAGTTGTTCCAGCCACTTTTGTCGCGCAAATATTGGGCGAAAAACAAGCTTCCCAAAGTTGGTTTATCTTTGTCTATGTTTAGCTTTGATCCTCCTTCGTTTCCAAAATAATTCCCAATTTTTTTCGTCCGCTTATTAAGGATGTCTACAACATGTTTTATTTCTACGAGGAAAGCTTTAATATCTGGGCTAACAATATAGCCTTCTAATAAACCTTGCCTCCTCGAGCAAATAAGAGACTGATTCACGGTACATTGTACCCTGCGTATTATATGTAGAAATCTCACTCTATATGTAGAAATGAATCTGATTGTTGTATGATTCAGATTGTTGTAAAGAGATATAGGATGGCTTGTTTGTAAGTAGTTAATTATTGTTACACTTGCAACAGTAACACTGTAACAGTGATAGTTACAATATGTTTTGTTGTTTTAACAGGGTGGTCCAATTCATAACATTAGGACTTCATCAAATGGTAGATAACGTAAAAATAATGACAATTTCTACTACTCTTACAATCGGAAAAGCCTCATTTCTTCAATACAGTTTGTTAAAATTAGAAAAAAACGGATATTATTGTTAATATTTTTAAAGCAATTGGTAAGAAAAACAAAAAATTTATCGCATACAGCCCCAAGCATGGGGAACATATCGTACCCATATGTCCACCGCTGTTTTTCGTAATTTATCCCATAAGCCTTAAATCATGAAGAATCCTTAGCTCATAGTGTGACATTTCCAAATTTTATAAGCAGCTGTTTTGGAAATATTCACAATACTATCCCATTTTATTGAAATTTCAAACAATGTATCCAAAAAAGAAACTTTTTCCGGGATAAGTGTATTGAGAAATTAATTATCATTATTTTAACATTATCTATCATTTGATGAAGTCCTGCTGTTATATCTTGGACCACTCTGTATAAAGCAGGCTAATCAAGTTAATAAATATTTAATGGCACAAACACACAAGTTAAATGAAAAGTTTAACATCAACTGAAAATTATATACCATCAGTGAAGAATATGTTTGTTGTATATTATAATAGAATATCTATGGTGTACAAAGTTTACAAGCTAGTGGGATACATAACATTTTCTTTGTAACTCTCTTCTATCTAATTAAACTAATTTTCTTAAAACATGGATAAGAAAACTCTCGATCAAGTCACTTTTCAAACAAACAAAAATCAAATCAAAATCGGTTTGTCGTTTAACGAGCTATGATGCTACAAACAGAAACACAGATACACAGGCACGTTAAACTTATAACACCCCTCTTTTTGTGTCGGGGGTTCAAAAGATACACTAGGTGAAATATTCTTAAAAATGGATGCAGAAATCAAATGCAAAAGTTCGTTTTATCACAGTATTTGAAACTTTAGTAAAATGTAGTTTAAGTGGTTCCGAAGAAATTTTTCACGAAATAAGAAATTAGTAAGAAGTTACTAGAAAAAGAAATAGTTACTACTGTTTTCAGGACCGGAAGTAGCTTTCCGCCCCTACGCTACAGTTGACACAGCCATCTTTTTTTCTTTGTAACTCTACTCGAAGCTCCTCAACGTAAGCTTTGGTCAGGCCCATGTATCATCCCCTTAAAAAGCTGTATACATCTATACATACAAGAAACAAAATGATATAAAATGTTATTTTAGGCCGAGAAAACAGGCAATGAAAATCATTAAAATTCAAATTGGCGAAAACGATCCGGAAACACACGAAGTTATACGAATGGCCCTGTGACGTCAGTTCGCCAGTTGACTTTTATTAATTATCATAAATATAACCGATTAAGGGTCCGATTGGAAAATCTAATTATTATTGCTGCGTAGATCATTTTGTAGTAAGTACAGTACGAATATTATCATTGCTTGCCGAATTGACGTCACAGATCACGTGTGCGTTGGAGCAAAAAAAAAAGGTTTTAAATTATTTCAAATATTTTGACTTTTTTACAATTTTTTGATAGTGTTTTCGTTGTTTAAAATGCGCAATTTTCGAGTTACAGGCTCTAATCGATCTTTATTTTCATAAAAAATTCACAAAAAGCATTTCTGTTTTTCATGGAAAAAGTATATTGATCTAATTAGAAGTACTTTTTAAATGGTAAAGATCTTGACTCTTATCGCTTTGGAACTCCCATGTCACGTTTTTACTACCATTCTTAATTAATTTAATTAGCAATTATCTTTTTCTCTTTTATTTTCTTTTTACTAAACAAATATAATTTTTATATTCAGAGAAAAAAATTATGCTCAATTTATTTTCGATAAATGCATTTTCCTTAGAAGTGGCTCTCATTGGCCCAAGGCACTTTCTTTGCATAATTTAATCATTCACGTAAATGTTGGACGGTAGACGTGTAGTAATTTTCCTAAAGTAATTACTAATTTAATCAACTAAGTAATTCTTACTGTAACTATAATAAATGATCTTGATTGATATATAACTCGGAATAAACACACAGTTTATTAGTTAAACATATCTTTTATCTTATAACATTTCATCTATCTTACTCTCACTGCATGTTCTTGCATATTCTTGTACCTTAATGATAATATTATAATATAATTATTAATATAAATGTTTGTTTTATGAAAATATAATTAATAGTTTGACTTGAAGTAATTGTAAAAGTTTTAAAATTATTTTTAATTAAGTTGGTTAATCTTTATAAACAGTTTTAAAATGATACATATTATTTAACAGAGTGCGGTAAAATAACTTACATTGGCAACCGTAGCCCCAAGTAGCAGGGAGGGTTTGAGCTATCTTGGAAAAGATGCCTTTTAAAAGATGATCTTTTAAAACTTGTTATTGTCAATGTCAACCCAGTGTTTTTTACCATTATCCATACCCTGAAGCAATCGATTATTGAAACTTCTGTTCACTCTCTTGCACTAGGCAATCGGAATAGTGATGATTTACCTTATGTTAGTCTTAAGTTAAGTTCGAGTGAAATTTACAAAATTTAAAAAACCCCCGTCAAAGGCGATTTATTCCTTGTAAACCGATTTTTGGAAACAAAGCTATAAAATGTTGTCAATCAAGGCGGTTCGGCCGTTTAGGGGCTACGACGCCACTGAGAAACACACAGCACACAGATAAACCCTTTAAACGTATAACACTCCTTCTTAAATCATTATCAAAGTGCTGGTCAAGGACGTCAGATGAGATGTAAAGGATTCTTAGGCCTATCATTTTTTGGGACAAATTTTTGAAAATATTTTAGTTGAAATTGAAATATTTGAGTTGAGTTTGATCTTTTGAATTATTGTTTTGAATTGCCTAATTATTTTACCATTTCACTTTTCAAAATGAATTGAGCCAGGTTTATTTGACCATTTCCATAATAATTATTTATATGATAAAATTATATATCATGCCTTTTCCAAACTGAATCGATTTTGAAGATCATCGCCAATTTTTTACTTTTTTCGAGAACTGAGCTCGCACTTGGACATAGCTAAGAACACTCTCCGTTAAATTATCTTTCAAATGAAACCATAAATATTAAAATCGGTTCATCCGTTTAAGCGTTACGATGCCACAGGCAGACAAACACACAGATACACACACATACCGGTCAAACTTATAACAACCCTTTTTTAAATTCAGGGGTAATAAATAGGTGTTTATGGCAAACGAACTTTCCTTCCTAGTGCAATAAATGACATTTTGGGCTTCCAATGATTAACAAAAGTTTTAGAATTGCTTCTTCAAATGAGACCGATTCTGTTTCTCCAAGACCCCTTGCTTGGCAGATACACAAAAAAGAAAATTATCGTGCCGCACTTTGTGTTATATTATTGTTATATTATATTAAACTTAAGTTAGTAATTTTAAGTTTTATTGTGTAAAAGTTTATTAAGACACACGTTTAGTTATTGTTATTAAATTGAGTTTAATATTTAAAAAATGATAAAATTAATTAAGTTATAAATAAGAAACTTTTTTATTTCAGCCATTGTTTTTATTTTCAATTGTTTTTGTGAACTTATGGAAAAATAAATTGTTTCGGAAGCTTTTTAAAGAAAATTCATGACGTAATTTTTAGAAAGAATAAATCAAACGGATCGAAATTGTGTTTCCGTAGCGTTACCAGTACGCATAGTCAAGAAGTATTTAAGGTAAATGTACCATATTACGGGATGTTAAGGCATAATGTACTTTGAAGCTGATTATTGAAATAAATATAAATATTACCACTATAAAAATTGATTTGTCGTATAAAATGATTTATTGAGAATTAGTTTTGATCATTTTTTCACCCCAAAGTCTTTAATTTATAGTATTAAACGTTAATTTTCTGGACATCGAGTTTGTCTCTAATTCCGTGATAAAATTTGGCTTTGAACCTGATTCCGGGAATGAAAGTACATAATTCCGGGATACACACTTAACATAGGTAAATTAAAAAATTTTGTTTAATGTAATTAAGATTATTGAGTATTATCATATAAAATTTGATTGAAAAATAAAAATTTTTAATTAATTTTTAAAAAATCATAATATAT
Organism: Chrysoperla carnea; assembly: GCF_905475395.1. Classification (NCBI taxonomy): domain Eukaryota; kingdom Metazoa; phylum Arthropoda; class Insecta; order Neuroptera; family Chrysopidae; genus Chrysoperla; species Chrysoperla carnea. Next base: position 83,952,569 of record NC_058339.1, read on the forward strand.
TGCAGAATACTAATGACAATAAATCACTGGTATTGTAAATATTATCGTTATTAAATTAATGAAGCTAATAGAATTGTTATTTTTTTAAATTCTTTTAATGATAGTAAAAGTTATTTTAACCTTAATAATCATCAAAAATTAATTTTTAAAAAGTTTCAATTTTCTCCTTTACAATGTGATACTCCCGGAATTGTATACATATGTAAAAACTCTGCTCATTATTCCGGGAGTTAAAAACACATTATATACTTATCATAAAAAGCAGTTATTTAAGTATAAATTAACCAAATTTAAACAAAAAAAACATATCCCGTAATTACCTCACAAAAATCTACGGTATCTACTGCTTCAATCAGTAAAAAATATTTTAATAATTATAACACCAATTTAAAATGAGAGTTAAAAATAATTACTCCTTATTTTCCCTAATTACGGTAGACTCCCGTAATATGGTTCACTATCACTGATTTAAGAACATAATTCCGGGAATCATTATTTAAAGAAAATAATTAGTTAAAATATTTTGAAAAATCTTTAAAACGATTTATTTATTCATTCTAATCAATATTTTTACATATTCAAAAATGATAAACTTACCAGTAAACTAAAAAAAGCTTAACAATCCAACACTGTCACCTTACGTATACAGACAACATATTTGTAATAAAACCAGATGTTAACCGATCGGTCAATTTTTCGATCAATTATAGTATTTAAGTGTGATTTGATTTGTTCAAAAGTGGATTTTTTTGGTTCATATTTTAGTGCTAGAGGATCAGTTATTTTTAAAAATTAAAAATTTATTTAGTATTTCTTATTTTTTGATTAAAATAAAAAACTCCCGGAATAACGTACTAACCCGTAATAATGTACACTTACCTTACGTCAAAAATATCAAAAATAGTTAAAGCGTGAAGATAGATGTATGGCGATGATATCTACAAAGCTCGACCATTTAATTCAGAAACATATAAAAGTGTTATTTGTTCAAGCTACAATTAAGAATTGATCATGCGCTTGGAAGGGGTTAGGAAGACGGAGGAAGAAACTTCTACTCAGAGAAAGCCGCCACAATCTGTTTACTTCAAGCCTGTCCTGACGATCTGTCGGCTTGAATCGAAAAGACAACCTTTCAGTTAATATTGTTTAGTCCAAGTACGCTGACGCGTGAGAAATTAATCATTTTTATTTTCAATATATTCAAGACCGCTGAATCTAAAACAAAACCGCAGAACACATAATAACAAAAATACCCGAAGAGAGTGAACAATTGGTAAATCAAAACACACTTGGGAGTCTCTAGAAAATTCAAAAAGATCGTTAATTTCTATCATATAATTTAAAAATATTTCATGCAATTCATTAGCAAAAAAATTTACTTGAGTAGTTATTTGACAACTGTCCGAAACAAAAGCAAATCAATGAAAAGGCTTATTTATGTCACATACCGTTTCGCTTTTCTTTCAAGTTAAAAATGTATTAACTAAATATGATCACCCCATACTTGGTTGTTAGTGAATTATGTGTTTTCACTTGTATCACTTCCGTTTATCTATAGTTAAAAATTTTTTGCTAATTTCATAAAAAAAAGTGATCCAAATAGTTAGTAATGTAAATAAATATTCATACATTGTTAAGGTTATTCATAACATTCATATAATCATTAGCATTAGTTTTATTAAATATACATAATCGCTGAATGAATATTTATAATATCTTACAGTTTATACAATATCACTTATGACACTTCGTTTCTCATTTTCACTTGATTCTCGTTTAAAACTACTGAACAGACTTCTATCTGAACGAGAAGTTAATTTTCTCTGAAACAATATACAAGAGAAAAGCTTTGATGAACATTGATTTAATCTTTTAATGTTAAAAAAAAACAGTAAATGGGTTGTTGCTTGTATAGCATGAATATCAGTCTTGAAAGATACCTACCAATAATTATTTTATTTTTATATCTAGATAATACCTTTAATCTTGGGAGGTAGGCATAAAAGAGTTTAGGTAAATATTTGTTTGACTAGAGGAATGATTTTTAACTTCTATTGCGTTTTTCAATTAAGCGCCATAATGTCACAAATATCATCTTTGTTAAACAGTTTTTTTTTTCTGTCCAAATTTTTTGCCTTTATCATTTTATCTAATTTTATTTATTACATTAACTTTATACATTATAGTATGCATCAAAGTCGATAGTTCTGATTTTTTGCAGACTTGTTTATGATGTTATTCCAATGTTAAAATGCCAAAATTTCGGAATTTGGCGATAATAACCGTAAAGGCCTAGTTTTTTGATAAAACCATTTCAGAACGTTTTTAAAGTAGACTAAATTTGCTTCAATATAGCAGACTTGTTTATGATGTTGGCCCAATGTATAATCCAAATTTGTGACCTCGGACACGCAACTTTTTGTCAAAAATCAAAAAACGCAAGAAAATTTTATTTTTTTCCGATTTTGGCAATTTTAACCCTAAAGGGTCAGTTTTTGAAGTATCTTTTTCAGATGTTTTTAAAGTACACTTAATTTGCTATAATATGACACTAGAATCGACAATAGTTTCCGGGAAAAAGCTGTTGAAAATTCATCATTTTTTCTAACTTCGCAATTTTTTGCAATATTTCCGACGTCAATTTGCAATATTTCAGGAGTATTTCAAGCTACTCTAGCGAGAGGTAGTTCCACTTACCCCCGACGTAGTCTGCTAGTGTTGTTCAGGGTCAAAATTTATTCAAAACGACATAATAACAATTGGGTCTACGGAGACGATTCTAGTCTTATATTGTAGTAATTTTGTCTACTTTAAAAACATCATCAAAAGGTATTTCAAAAACTACCTGTTAATGGTTATAGTTACCAAAATCAGAAAAAAAACTAAAATTTTCTTGCGTTTTTTGATTTTGACAAAGTTACGTTCGTCGCCCGAGGTCACAAATTTGGATTATTCATTGGGACAACACCATAAACACGTCTGCTAAAAATCAGAACTATCAAATTTGAACTTGACGAAATCTTTTAATTATTTTTTAAAATCCTACCTAATGAAAAACGTAAAATAATTGATTTATGAATATCACAACTTTTGGCGTGTTACAATGTGCACTGGCCTTTATAATTTAAATTTAAGTACAAAAGATAAAATCATTCGTCCAGACAAATAAATATTATTTTTTCTAGATTAGCTTTATGCTAACGACACGTTAAAATAATATTAAAACAATATAAGATAGACATTTTAAATTAAATAAGATTGGTAAATGTTTAAACAATGTTTTAATCTTAATCTTTAAAATGAAATAAAATTTTATTCCTTCAAGTTTATTTTCACAGACTAATATGTGGCCAAAAATTATTTTACTGCTTAAGACAACATGCTGAAAGTTTAATATAATCTGTTTTTTAAGATAATTTTTCACTTCATCCACAAGACAAGATGAATTTTTTTTAAGTTACTGATTGAAAAAGTTGCCTAATCAAAATCTTACCGTCTTTACTAACACCGAATTATGTCAAACATTATTGAAAATGAAACAAAAACTAAATGCAAAATTTTTACTCTATTTAATGTTTCTTTAATATAAAAAAATATGAACGCAAATTTTTTAAAATTTTTTCCTCCAACTTTAAAATATTATTTAATATTTAAAAAAAGAATATTTTTTCATTAAAAAATATGAAAAGTGATATTTATAAACTTTTTATTTAAAAAAATTAAAACATTATTTATTATGAAAATAACTTTTAAATAACTTTTTCGCCTACACTTGACGTTGTCTTAATCCTTGTCAAAGAATACTATACATAATATACTTTTTCAAAAACTTCTTTAAATTCTACTAAGGAAAATGTCTTCAATTATATGTAATCAATAAAAAGGTTTCCGAATTGTAACTTTTAACCAATATATATAAAGTTTTTAATTTAACAAAAATCTTTCAAACTTTTCTAATTTACAAGAATAACAATTTTTAATTTTTAATACTTTGTTTTATTTGTAATAATCTTTAAATATTTCCTAACAGATAACAAAATCTTGATTGCAAAGATTTTTTATATAGAGGTAATTTTGAAGTTGATCTATGAGACAAATAATGCATTTTGTGGAATACATATTTCGAAAACTATAACGAAGCAAAGATTTTTCTATGTTGATATTATTTCTAACACCTTGTATTTTATAAATAGGGGTCTTTAACGAACACACAATATTTAAAAGACATTTCATCACATTTTTTTCATAAAGTTGCCTACTTTTCAGTCATATTTGCCGCGAGTATATACCTCCAGTAGCCCCTTTAGTTGGAGGTTATTAAAGCGAGGTCGATTTTAGATTTTACAAAGGAGTGAACGCTTCTGTATCAACTTTCTGTATCAAATTGTATCAACTTTCTAACCCCTGTCCCTGTTTTATGCCGAAATATCATTGGCTTCCGTGAGTTTTTTTTAAGGATTTGCTGATATTCATACCCCACTCCAAATTGGAATTAGTAAAAAAATTACGAATTATAGTCTTTTTTAAGACTTTACACACATATAGTGTAAAAATTTGTTGCGCAGGAGCTGCGTTAGCTTATCAAATTCCCTCAGAGATTGAAAAAAAAAATAACACTATTTTCTTAAAATCCAATATTGCAATTTTTAATTATTCAAGAATTTTTATTTCAAAAACTAAGCACCTAGAAAAAAAATCAAAAAAGTACATTTTTGCTTCGAACTGATCAAAAAGTACAAAAATATAATTACAAAAATCCCATTGCAATAAAAAGCATCTTACAATAAGAAGTACCTATAATGAGGGGAAAATAGGACCTAAGTGGTAGAGCTATGCTGATCACGAGCTTATTTTTTATGAATTATACAATGTTTTGTCAGACGACAAATATAAATTATTCTTACTAATAAGTTTTTGTAAAAAGTTTCTTTTAATGATATCTGTTTTCTCCTTGTTTTTAGAGATTTATTATCATAATTACTTATGCAAAGAAAAAACGTATTTAAAAAAAATAAACATGTAAGTATAATTGTTTAACATAGATTTCGAAGACTGACGCCAAGAACAAATTTAAACATGATAATTACGAGTATAACAAAATTTTTAAAATTATCATTAGTTGAAATTTCATGGTAAAAGTTACATAGCACTAGGTTTACCCGAACAGAAACGATAATATTTTAAACACGAATATTGAACATAAAAAACCAAATAAATCATTTATTTAGGTAAAACCATAATTTGGTTTTATTTAAATAATTTATCAAATTCGTTTTTATCTAGATTTTGAAAACGAATTCTGGAAAAGTATAAATCGTTAAGGTATGCAAAATTAGATACCTAAAATGTTCCTTCTTACTTTAGCAACTTGTTTAGTTAACAATTCAAGTAACAAAACTTTTTAACGAGTAGTTTTTGAGCTACGGGCTAATATATATAACTATAATGGATATACTACTCGTTAAAAATGTTTGTGGCTGTGTGATTTGATGCAGACTACCCTATTTCAAATGACAAGGTTACTGTATTAAGTAGACCAATATATAAAAACAAATAACTATGAACATATAGATAGAAATAACAATAAAAATGTTGTAAAATAAAAATTTATTTGATCAAATTATGATTGCATCAAACCGTGAAATTTAACAAAAGTAAAAATGAAATGAACAAAATAATAGAAAACAAGAAACAATACCAACAATAACAAATACTATTATAAACAGGGTGTGAGATTACTTCAAACAAAATAACATCAGCAATGCAGCATCGAATTTCTATTTGACAAGTTTCTATGTACTTTTTATATTCGATGTACCATGAAAATTTTTGGGTAAATATTAAAATATTAATCAAATTGAAATATTTATTATCAGGAAAGATGTAGAAAATAAAATTACACCAATCATCTTAGGGTTTCAGCTCGGAATCTAACGGAATAAGCTGAATTTTTGTACAAACCGTTATTTGAAAGTACAAATGTTGTCTCAAAAGTCAAATATATACACGCGTCCTTAGATATTCAGGGTCAAAGGTTATCGAAAAATTTTCTGTGAATATCTCGTTTCTTTTGCCTTCAATCGCATTAACATTTGTTAAAAAAGTTGTAGAAAATAAATTTTTGGGCTGTGTTTTATTTAAAAAAAATAGAGTTTCCCAACAAAAAATAAAACTTAAAATTTTGAACAAATAGGATACGGGATAAGACAAGAAAGGCGGACCAGGACAATTTGAAAATGAATGCTTTGTTTAAAAGTAAAGTTTGAAAAGAAACTTTAATTTTAAACATAGCATTCACAAAAGAGGGATATGAGAGGACAAGATGTAAGGACCAGGACAATTTGAAAGTAAATGCTATGTTTAAAAGTAAAGTTTGAAAATAAACTTTTTGGATGGAAATTTGATGTAGAATAATAAGAAGAAATTTTGTTGTAGAATTGATTGTTATTTTGTATCTGTAGATATCTGGGACGCCCTGTATAGCTATGTGATGATTACATTTCTGTTGGCGAGTGAAATTGTTCTTCACTATAAAATAGATACATGAAATTGATGTTATTTTTTACACAAAAATGTAATAATAATGTTTATAAAAATCATATAAAAATATGTGCCGGATGTCCAACATTATTTAGATATCAGATACATTTTTCTTTAACTCAAACTTGTAGGAAAACAAATAGAAGATAAGAAATTTATTAATTTAAAAAAGTGGTACAAAATATTGAATTTAATTTTATTTTTAAAAAAGTCTTTAAATACGATTTAAATTAATGGTTCAATTCATTAGGACTCACTTTTCGATTTAAGGAATGATGCCGCGATCAAGGACCTTGAGACTGGCTGGATTGACAATCTAAATTTTAATTGGAAAAACTTAGATAAGTGAAACCAACCTGCTAAAATCGTTTTTGGGTGAATTTGAATAACTGATATGTGTGTCTAATCTAAATTAACGAAATAGATTCTAGCTTATGGATATTATGAATGATGGTACATTGTCGACGGAAAAACTTTTGTACTTCACAATTTTAGAAGTTCTTTATTTTTAACTTTAACCTAGGGGTCTTTTCCTCTGAGCTAAAATTAATATCGTCGATATTAAATTCGGAGATAATGATAATAATATCATACTGGAATAAAACTAAGCAAAAAGAGGATTTTATATGGATTAAAAGTTCGGGTAGCGAAACTTTGAGGTTTTTCTTTTCACATCAAAATAAGTATTTTTTGAAATTTTTTACTTTCCCGGAGATTTTTTTTCAGAAATTTTATCATTTTTATTTTATATTCGCAAGACGGGACATCGGTGCATATCCAAACTTGGTAGGTTTGTAGTCAACATTAAGAACTACTCCTCATATTTTTTTGGGGAGATTTCGTACGTTCCCCTCCCAGTTATATATAGGTATACATACTTCTGGTAAAACAGTTCATTTGACTGTAACTTGAAAAATATTTGATTGATTTTAATCAAACTAATACCAATAGTAGGTTTTATTACTTACAACTTTCGGTTAAAATTTTAGCGAAATTTGGATATGCACCGATGTGTCGTCTTGAGAATATAAAATAAAAATGAAAAAATTCCATTTTTGGCGGCAATTTTTTTGGTTATATAGACATGTTGCATCACTCCGGGAAAGTAAAAAATTTCAAAAAATACTTATTTTAATGTGAAAAAAAAACCCAAAGTTTCGCTGCCCGAACTTTTAATCCATACACAAGGCGTAATTTTATTCTACTATCATGCCATTTGTGTGTATTATCTGTACAATATTACGCCTGGGTGTTATAAATATTTTTTAATTTCTTCAATAATTTTTAATCGACAAACCATATAATGTAGTTATAAGTCGCAGTTTAATTTAGTCAAAATAAATTAAATAAGATATTCACCCCAAACGAAGGAAAACTTTTTTCTTTCCAACGCTAAAAAACAATTATTTTATTGGCTTGTTGCCTACAAATGCAAGTTAATGAAATAAGGATTCCTAACTAAATATTTTGGGACATCCTGTAAATGAGAGATGGGAGAATATTATGGTGTATTATGTGCTAACCTTACGTACCGAAACCGTTGTCGCTGTACATGAGTTTGCACGAGGACGAAACATTACATTACGCCATCTCCTACGGATTTGAGCCATAACCTGTAAAAAATATAAAAAATATTTTTAACACAATAAATATTACCTATTTTATTTAGCTTATAATCATATATTAATGAGCCGACAATGTAAATAATTCGCATGAGAAGCGATTTTTTATTTTTTTTGTTTAATGGAAATTCATTTTGATGTTTAAGAATAATAGCAAATTTTCGTATAGAAATATATACATTGTTCGAGTGTAACTCTGCTGCAGATTTTTCTATATCGAATTACGGTTGCCATAACATTCGAATAATTAACTTTTTGAGCTGTTATACAATTATCTCGATATGTTATTTTTATTATATAACATGTGTTCACAGTTCTAAATGATTATCGTAATCTGAAAGCTACATGAATTCTGTGTCAGTATTTTTCAATGTCTGTGATACGAATGCATAATATTCGTTACTTGAAAGGCTAACTAATGGATTTTGATAGAGTATAAGAAAACTAATATATATAATCTGCCTTGCTACACAATCAGTGTCACGAGCAAGGCGTTCACTATCTTATTTATACATATATGTATATACTTATCGCTCTCGGGGTTGTATGTACAAGGGATTTAGCGTTTGGTGTGATTCAAACTGTATGCATGCACTTTGTAACATGTTGGGAGTGGTTATATGGTTCATTGTAGACAACAGTTTTTAAGTAACTAATATTTGTACCCCTATGTAAGAAGTAATGTAGAGAAAAACACAAAAATTGAATCATTAATTTCAAGGATTTTTTGCCGTTGCACAGTGGAGTATTTTTATCAAATTTCTAGACAAAAGTCAGACAACTAAACTCTTTTGTTTTTCATTGAAAGTAGTTTTTTTGGTGTGGTTAGATAACCACTCTATCTCAAACAGGACACTTGAGTTACCTCAACCTCACCCTACATCTGTTTTGTAAGCCGTAATCTACCTGCTCTTGCACTGATGCATGTTAGTATTGCTGTCGCTCTTACCGTGTCATTCCATTTACGTTTACTGTCTTTGTAAGTACATTTATCAAATAATTTTTTTCTTATTGAAGGCAAGATTTGTGTTTTATTTATTAGTATTTAATGTTAATGTTTCTATTTATATAATCAAATATTTGTGGTTCAAATTTGCTGTTAAAAATGGCAAGTTTTTCATTAAATTTACCACACTCAAAGCTTTTTGATTATGTGTCAGGTTTTGCCCGGCAAAACTTTTTCTAACAAGGCAAAATTTAGGTATTCTATAATGTTCTTATGAAAAAAACATCTTGCGCGAACTTGCGTATTTTCTATTAAGACAAGGATAAGGATAGACATTAAGTTGTCTATCTTGGTTGCCGGTGGAACTTTGTAACTTATAATTACGTGGAAACAAAAGCAAGCAAAAATAAGACAAAAAGTGGCCCATAAGCAGAAAAAATTAATTAAATTGAAGTAGAAAATGAAGTATTTGTGTTTGAAGAAGAAAAATATTATTTATTATTGCCAAATAATAAAATAAAAATAATTTTTTTTTTTTATAAGATTTTACCGGCGTAGAAACGATATAAAGGAAAATGTGTATTTATGGGTGCTGTGAAAAACACAGTTCCATTTCCCTCCGGATAGTCAATGAGCGAGGGTTGTAGATACTATGAGGTGGTGTTGAAAACAGTTTTGAAATAATTAGTTGTGAATATATTTGGAAAATCAAGATTGTGAATCGTTTTGTGTGAAATAATTAATGTACCTTTGCAAACAAATCAAACCAGGTATATATAAATATATAGAGGTAATGTGACGTTCTTCACATTTGCCTTTTTTGCAGTGCATTAAATAAATTTGACATGTCATGTCGAATACAAACACGAAAGTTATAGTAATGTAATCCATTAAGAATATAATAAAAGATTAGAAATTTTCGTGTAGTTCTAATTTTTTTTGTTTCTCTATAAGTATTAATTATGAATTTATTAAAAATTTTCTATTAAATTATTCTTATATGAGCCAGTAAAATTATTTTCTACCATTTAATAATTTTATTTTTTTTTTAATACTCAAAAATGGCTTGACCAATTTCGATAATTTTTTTATTAAGCCATCACTGTCACCGTTCGACCATCGTGGCTACAGCAGTATACCAAAATTAGTCAACGTATTAGTACCTTAACGGGCTTAGCAGCCAGGATAAACATAGTATAGGTATTAATGAATTAGAGTTACGTTTCCACAGGACAACGTCTGCCGGGTCTGCTAGTTAAATATAAAATTTCATTTAAATCTAATCGATTGAATTTTAACTATGCAATATTTATAACTGATTGAAAATAAAAGTATGCCGTATAATAATATTCCGATTGTATTCCTTGAGGCTTCGGTTAAGTATCCACATAAACATTTTTCATTATCTATTTTAGGATAATCAATAGATACCTACAGTATGACCCATGAGTCCATTCCTTACTGAAAAATATCTCGAATGTAAGTTACATAAAAACAATATTTCAAACAAAGCTTATCTAATTCAATAGCTTGAATCTTAATCAAAACCTTGAATCTTAAGCAATAATTGTAATTATATTATACTATCCTAATAATTTGATTGACTTTTAAGTAGTCTAATATTTTTGATTTCATATTACCTAGTAGAATTCAAAATATTTTGATTATTGTTTGTTATTTAGGAAATAGTTTCGGAATAGTTTTTTTGAAGTCGATTTTTTTGGTTAAAAGTTTTTTATTTTTCCTTTTTTAGTGAATTTGAAGGTCACTAACTAATTTGTCACTGGAAAAAGAATCATCGAAATCGATTGGCGTTGATATTACGTTTAGTATTCGTCCATTTGTCGCGCACATGCTTAATGCAAATTTAAGACTTATATGGTTTGCTTATGGATGCCATTGTTAGAACTGGACCAAAATAAAATGGGACCACACTGGAAGCACCAGCTTTCAAATAGAAAAAGTCGAAAGTTCTGAGGTAACAAACATTAAACAAAAAAATTCAGTCGAATATAGAATTTCCTCTTTTTTGTTTGAAGTCGGTTAAAAACAACTCTTTAATTTTCAAGGCATCCAATCATCTTAGAGAATCAAAAATCCAACTCAGACCAAACTCTATAACACACGCCACAGGTTTAGTATTTAAATATTTACTATTCTTCCTCAAACATTCTGTATCAATATTATTAATTCTTATTTGCATTCGCCAGTATTTTTCGTAATGAGTTTCGTCATGCGAATAACTAAATTTATAATAGGAATGTCATTAACACACTCAGCTTTTAAACTTTAATATACAGATAACAAAAAATTTTAAGACAAGATTTGCATCTCACGTAATTAAAAAAGTTTTATACTTTTTTATGTTAATAAAATTTGAAATAGTACCTAATTATCGATTTTGTTTATAAAATTTTTTTGTCTGTTTGTATTTTTTCGTATCAAAAATAATTTTTTTGATACAAAATTTAATATTGCATTAAATTTGAATACAGGAAGGGGCTCAGTATATGCGAATAGTTCCAGTATAAAAGTTGTAGAAACAAATCAAATGCATAGCGTCAAAAGTGACAGACAGAATCAAGGATGGTGAAGAACTCACGAAGAGAACTTTCTTTCATAGGAAAAAGGAAAGTCCGTCTGATTTGAAATGGAAGAGCATAGTAGATGTTGAACTACAAAGAAAATCACTCAAAAGCCATTCATCCTCGATGTGGTGCAATTGCAACGCGACTGCATATAAAAGTAGTTAAATTGCATTTGCAGTAATTGGAGTAAAATATTAAATAGAATAAGTCAGTGGATGAAAGATAAATGAAAACTTAACCGAAATATTTTATATTTTCCACCTGACCACATCTACACAATTTTTTTTTGGAATATCGTTTATTCAAATAAAAGTTTGGTTAAGCTAGGTGGAAAACTTCCTCGGGAAGTTAAGACACATTATTTTAAATCTTCACTTCGAAGAATTTGTATCTTTCAGCATAGCTCTTAGTTTTTTAAAATCCTACTATCTATACTAGGTCAATTAGAAAATCATATTCTATGTGATTTTCTAATATTTATGCCAGATATCTCAATATCTAGTGCCAATCTAATATCTAGTGCTAGATTTCTTATCACATTCACTGTGGTATTTGCGATCCATTTTTTGAAGTTAGATAATAACTCATATATATATAGTTTCCTGTGCTTGGTGGCTGAGAGAAAAAGTTGCCATAAAAAATTCATTTATATAAATAAATAATGCAATTATTCTTACCTCTCCATTACAGAAACAAAATAATGTCGCAACACAGAGGCCCTGTAACAAATAAATTAAAATTGTAATTAATACGTGAGCAAAAACACGTTAAAATCCAATATTCGTATAAATTTTGTTTTTAAAATGTTTACGCTTATACATGATAAAAATAAAAAATTTTTCCGTTTTCTTGGTGAGTCATTGAAGGGTTTGCAGACAAGTACGGTTTCGCAAACGAAAACAATGAAAGTAAAATGCTTGTTCAGAACATTTTAGTGTGAAAACAGGGTTGCCAAATATTATAGACGAACTTAATTTCAATCAAAACCACTTTAAACAAATAAAAGCCAATTTAACCAAAAAATGCAATCTAATAGATGATTTGATGAAAAGCTCGTCTAGGATCGCTCCGGAAACAACTGAAGAAAAATCGATACAAATCGAGAAATTTTTTATTTATTTTGATTTCTATAAAACTCAGTATATAAAGTCATTTATATACTGAGTTTTATAGTTCGATCAAGACGCTTTTGAGGATACTTCATTTGTCAAATTATGATTCAAGTTTAGAAGCTAGGAGGAAACATATGAACATACACGCATACCGGTCAGAAACATAACCTCGCCATACTATAGTAGGAGCAAAAAAAAATTTCCATTTTCAGAGTGACGTTATTAGTCATCCGTTTTATTGATTAAATACAACTACATTTGTAATATCAGAAATTTGAATAAATTGCTTACCTGAAATGAAGCTGATATTGCTGAAGTAACTTCATATGTTTTTGCCCAAGGATGTTTTGGCGGTGGATTGAACGGTGTTAAAAAGTAATGTAAGCCAAGCAATGGCACCAATAGTAATGTTGCTCTGTAAATATAAGAGAAAATGCGTAATTTACCCAAAAATAGCAGTTAAACCAATTATTAATAATATTTGAATCGATTTATTCAAAAAAGTTTCTCAACGTGTATAATTTTTCCAAATATTTTTGTCATTTATAATTTCTACTATTAATTTTTTGGCGTAATTCTAGAAACAAAATTTCAACTCGTTATTTTTCTACCAGTACGGCTAAATAGTCGAACTGCCCATAATAAATTGAAATATGTTGTATTTTATCGTATTTAACAAACATAAATTAACAAAGCATGAAACATTTTTATTGCGCTTCTTAATGACAAATTACGGTCATTATACTGTTTATTAACAGTTTTGAAATATTTTTATGACTATTTTACGACATTCAAACTGCTTCTTTGCAAGACTTTAAATAATAACGCAGATAGTACTATCATGCAATCAAGATAACAGTAGGTAGATATATTAATAATCCAAGAGCTGATACAAAATTATGTACTTTGTACAAATCGGATGTAACTTTCAAACCGCCTTACGAAAGTCCTGATTGGGGCTTATTTCCAATTTATTTTGAATCAGCGAGCTTGTGCATAGACTAAATGCTTGGATTTATCTTAGTTCGATATTGACTCTTTTGCATACCGAATACTAAACATTATCTGAGGAAGGTAACATTTTCCCGTGAGGTGATGGGAAGAGGGTGTCATGAGTTTCTAAGGATTTGGTAAAAGTAAAAATGTGATACAAAGACAACGTTTTGTCTTTATCCGGCCTGCCATTAGGGCCGCCTGAAATTTGAATCCAGTTTTCACAGAGTTCAAAGTATTTAATAAAGTTAGAAAACAATCGGCAGTTATGACGAGGCAAATATACGCCAAAGGTAAAAAGGCTCTGCAAGACTTTATTTTACTATTAAGGGTATTTTAAATATATTGTACATGAAATTCTTGTCTAGGATTATGTAGTTTAAAAGTTAAGTTATTGTTTTTTAATTTGGCTTTAAGTTAAACTGACTGGAAATTTGTTAAAAGGTAGTTGTTCTTAACATGCCGATTAAAAGTATTGGTGAGTGCAAAGTTGTGTAGTTTTAACAGTTTTTGAAATATTTGGGGCCAAAGGTCTTTTGAGGATATTTTGTTGAATTTTTGAGCTTCATATCCAATTATCACAATCAGGAAGCTTCTTTTCGATAACAAAACAGTGTTTTATATTTTTGGAGAGATTATCTTGGGAAAATACGTGAAGAATACGTATTCTTCAGTTAATCTCGAGGGATATCCCGAGATGATCTTTACGATGGGTGTATTAAAAAACGCTGGTTTGTGATCCAAAAGGAGCTCCCTGATTATGATAATTTAAAATGAAGGCTATAAATACAACAAAATATCTCAGATCTCTGAATATCTCAATAACTTTTCACCACACAACTTAATTCCACCAATCAATCGGTATGTTAAGATCTACGATTCAACAAATTTTCAGTCAGGTTAACCAAAAGGTATTTCTCATACAAATTCAGCAGTCAACTAAGAGTGATGGGAAATAATATTAAATGACAATAATTTTACTTTTAAGCTGCATCATCCTAGGCAAGAGTTTCATGTGCAATATATATAAAATACCCTCCCTCATTTTCCTATAATAAAATTAAAGCAGTCAAGAAGGAAGGGTATACTTACAAATTGCATCCGCCCGGCTATTGCATCAACAATTTACTATTATTTAATAATCCAATAAGTACGAGACTGACTTCACGGGAATAATAACCAATTATAAATTTTCAAGTAGAATATACTCTAATCTGTTTAATTTGCTTGTGCATACGATGTTCTTTAAATTTCACTTTGATGACAACAATTATCATTTATACACTCAGTGTAAAAACCATTTGTACTGAGTGTAAGTAGCAAAAGAAAGTGACATTAAAGTGTAATCTTTATCTATGTATACTCAGAGTAAATAGTGTGAGCGCCAGACCACAAAAAGAAATTACCGATTGGGAAAATCATTTTCCATGCTACATCCGCTGCTTTTGAATAGAATTGCATTAAAAATCGTAAATTAAGTTTCAGCAAGCGTTGAATAAATGGATGTATATTAAGAAACCATAGTAACTTACAGCAATACTGTTCAAATTAATGAATAATTGCCTAATAAAATATAACCCACTATTTTAATAGTTAGTCATTCCACATACAACTGCTGTATTTTTAATATTTAAGCCTGGTTATATGACTGTCATATTCCTTTCTTGGCGTCATTACAGATTTTTCCAATAGACTGTATGTTACGAGTAGAACAGGTTTATAAATCAATAATTTTAAGAAAAATTATATCTACAACGAGCAAATAAACCAAGTACTTACGTTAGGTTAGGTTACATTGGCTTTCCACGAGGGACACACTTAGGTCATAGCCCATTGTGATATCATTATTTGGTTTACCACCTTTCCGCAGATAATTTCATTTATTACCTCCCCAATTATTTTCAGAGGCTGAGTACGCATATATCATGCACTACACCAGCCCATCACAATTATTAATTAAATTGATTCTTATAGTCACGGCTGGAATCCAACCCGCTACCCTATGCATACCGCGAACGGAATTGATTACGTTTTAACCAATTGAGCCACTAGAGTCGACGAACAAGTACATGATTTAAGTTAATTATTCCATTAAAAATATCAGATTTAACCTAAAAAAGAGACACTCAACCTGGAAGTTTTCTTTTGTAAACATTGTGCGCTGAGCCTACCACAAGTAGTGTAAAATTGAAGTTTTGTTTCTGCCTCAGTCTAGAGAAAGCTTTTAAAGTACCACAGCAAAAAAAGTTAGCTAACAATGCATAAGTACCGTGTATTGTTGTTTATTCAACAGGTGTTCCATAACGTTTTACATATAAATCGAAATTGTTTACGGTAAAGTACCTAGATCATGATTGTTTACAAATTTTGTTAAATTTATACATTATAAAGCCAACGATAGCATAATATTATAGGTAATGTGGGGGTAAGTTGGGCAGATATTGATCGCCTTTAATATTTAGAGGACGTATATTGTTCTGTTATAGAATGCACCGTAGTAATTTGGAACGGTAAAAGTTAGATATTAAATATCTTGCACGATTAAATTAAAACTAAGCAAGTAGTTATTTTACCAGGTATATACTTAATAACTAGGTAATCCAAAAAAATGTTCCTTTTCATACACCCACTCAATCGGAAGCAGCGAAAAGCATTTCAAGTGTATAATTTTATATATGAACTTCCTCATAAACAAAAAAATGGTTTAATCGATTTTAGCATATGAGCTGTCATTAGGTTCGTCTTTATTGTGGAAATGTTCTGAGATATAAAAATGAGCGATTCATTTAGAAAAATTAGTTTCAAAACTAATTTTTTGGCTCCACTCTTGATAACCTCGAAGAACAAATCCAAACCCTTTTCAAATATTATGACAAAACCAACCAATCGATTGATTTTCATAAATAAATGAACAAATCCGATTTGCAAAGATCATAAAATAAATTTAACATAGATAAATTACGTAAAATACTATCATGAAAAGAAATTCTAACAAATCGCGGTGGATATAACCTGTAAACAGCATACCCTATTCATTTTTCATAGAAAATTATCCCCTTAAGATGGCATACCAAAACCTTTTTCAAAGGAAATGATAATTAAATTTATTACCTACGTTTGAACTTTATAATAAATATATTTTTTCACTTTTATATGTAAAAAAAAAGTTCGGAAACTAAAACTCCGACAATTATAGAATCGCTTAAAAGAATCTCTTAAAAGTATGGAAACAAGAAAATATTTTCATCTGAAATTGCTCTGACAAGTAAAATCATTATTACAGTCGAGGGACTTCTAAGATTAAACAGTTTTCCACACTTCTAAGATTAACATTTTGGGGTTATAATTTCGTGAGAAATTGGTGTCGTCAGATTTAAGACTCGAGTGATTATTCAAAAATCATTACCTCAAGAGTGTTAGTCACCTCATTGCAAATCGGCCTCTTGAAGAGAGAACTGAAAGGGTTGTTACTCTTTAGAGGGAAGACAAATTGACTTGCGGGGTTTAATACCCGCTTGGCTATACCTCGTTAAAAGCCATCCCCTGGCTGCCAAAATGATCATCTTTAAAGTCCTTCTCACAGTATACTACTTATTACAGTGGTAGTTCTTTAACGTCAAGTTTGGATACGTCAGTACAATATATCGCACCTTATGGTCTGGCCAAGTTTTCACTCTTCATGGAGGATATTTTTACTGAGAAATTGCTCACAAAACATAGCTACTCACACATTTTTAAAATAATGATCTCGATTTCATGATAAATACAATTACTTTATATTTTAAAGTTAAACAGAACAGACACTAAGACTAAATGGAAACACTAAATGGGCAAGATTGTGTGTTCTTTGAACAGTAGTCGTAGTAAGTGAAGAAAACATGGCAGCCAGAAGGATATAACATCACATTATAGATAGAACAAAAATAGGATTAGAACTATGAAAACATTTCAACGTGAATGCAGAATACAAATAGGGAAGTTAGATAGATAGATATATAAGAACTTTTGCATACCAAAATGTACCTGGTATTCAATAATTTCTAGCAAAAATAAATTTTCTTAAAGTAACTATCATATTGTCTGCAAAACAAAAGTATATGGAAAGCAATGTTCTTGAAATTTATTCTCAAGATCGGACGTAAGTGCTTTTACGACCAGAGACAAATAGCACAAGTTTCAGTGTCAAAATTCAACAAGTTCTGTTCAAGAAACAGATATGTTAAAATTTGGAAGTGCCTTTCTTTGTTTAGCCAAATAGAGCGCATGAAGAGGAGCGGATATTAGTTCATAGTCAATCAAAATGCTACAAAATTGAATATTTTCAGCCTCCTTCACTAGAATTAAAATGCTTTATGGAATAAACGAGTCAGTGATTTTTCTGAAACAATATAGTTCCTGAAGGTACCGTATCAATTTCAAAACGATTTTTATTATTAATATTTATTTGATGAAAATTTTATCAGCCATTTAAATATTATTAGCTCTTCTCTTACTAAGTGTAGTGATCACAAGTGAATGAATGCTTCATTTAATGTCAGTTCTCTAACAGTTTATTTCAGTGCATTTAATCTCCCGCCATTTTGCCATTTTTTTCAAAGAGCGCCAATATAAGACGGCCAACTTGTTTATTTACTCAATTCTTGGTCATTTCAACTTACTAAATTCGAAATTTTTTAACTATGGGAGGAATTACCGATGATGCCATTTTGCATTTAAATTTTAGGAAGCCTTTTTACGATGGAGTTCTGTAAACTTGGTAAATTTTATTTGTTATTCAGAGAAAGCTGCATTGAAATTTTTAGAATACATTGCACAATAATATCTAACAAAAAGATATAGTTTCTTTTTATTTTTGAAACAGAAAGAAATGCAAAACTTATTCAAATGTGTTGAGTATTGCTTTGAAAAGAAAAAGTGGAGTATTTTTAATGTATTTAATTTTTGAATGCTGCAGAAATATTTAAAAAACTTTAATTAAAATGTGAAAGAAATATTATTTAGAAAAGAAAATAATTTTTCTTTTTATATAGATCGTTAGATTGGATACGTTTAAATATTTTTATAGAAATTTTCAAGAAAGAATAATTTTTGTGCTTATTCAATTAAAGCTACTTCAAAACTGTATGAAAAAAAATTATCTACTTCCGTGAGATAGGAATTACTTTTCTCCCTCAGTACGCGTGGGAAAAATAGTTCATTGCCGCGCTTGTATCGTATGTTAAAATTATATTATGTTAAAAATGTAAACTAAGAACAAGGTACTATAGTAAATTTTTTAATGTTATGTTTTTTTCAATTATTCGAGAAAAATTTTAAATAAAAATTATCGTTTCTTTTCTCATTTTAGAAGCGTGGATAAAGTTTTGTACGATTTACGTGTAATAACGCACTATTGACGTACTTCTGCTATTGCCCAACTCGTGCTATGCTCTCGTAATTTCGAACGCGTACTTTAATAATGCTG
This sequence comes from Chrysoperla carnea, assembly GCF_905475395.1. Classification (NCBI taxonomy): domain Eukaryota; kingdom Metazoa; phylum Arthropoda; class Insecta; order Neuroptera; family Chrysopidae; genus Chrysoperla; species Chrysoperla carnea. Next base: position 83,971,834 of record NC_058339.1, read on the forward strand.
TTATTCCACTAGTGTTGTAAATAACTATAACCAGTTCCACTGGCAGTTTTAGTTGAAAAATCTCCAAAATGTTCATAATTTGTCAGGAAATACGATTTGATTCCAAGCCGTAATAATAAAAAATAATTCGTAACATTTGGTTTTACAGTGTAGGAACTATATTAAAGTGGGTGAAAATGTCGTTATACTCACCGAAATGCTTGTAGTGCAGTTCTTGATGGACCACAAGCACCTTGAACATGTGGACCACCACGTAATTTAATTAATAGTACTCGAACAATATTACATAAGAACACCACATTCAGGAACATTGAAATACCACCGGGAACAATTAGTATTGTTAGAAATGGACTATCATTTATCCAACACCTGTAAAATAAAAAATAACACATACATTAAAAATTTAAAGTCTGGGGGATGCGTTTGTGGTATCGTAGCACCTAAACGGATGAACCTTTCTTAATTTTTATTATAGGTAAAGTTTAAAGGTAAATTGAGCGAGAGTGTTTTCAGGTATGTTTCAAGAAAATTTGCCCAAATAAAATCAAGTCTGGTGGATGCGTGTGTGGTATCGTAGCACCTAAACGGATGAACCTTTCTTAATTTTTATTATAGGTAAAGTTTAAAGGTAAATTGAGCGAGAGTGTTTTCAGGTATGTTTCAAGAAAATTTGCCCAAATAAAATCAAGTCTGGTGGATGCGTGTGTGGTATCGTAGCACCTAAACGGATGAACCTTTCTTAATTTTTATTATAGGTAAAGTTTAAAGGTAAATTGAGCGAGAGTGTTTTCAGGTATGTTTCAAGAAAATTTGCTGAGTCCTTTGAAGATTATCTTGTCTTTTCTAGTTCTAGTTCTAAAAAAAAAATCAAAATCAGTTCATCCGTCTAGTAGCTACGATGCTACAGACAGAGGTACATAGATATACAAATTCACAGATACACTCACAAATACGCACATACTTATAATATGCCTCTTTTTAGCCGGGGGTCAAAATATAAACTCCTAAACGGCTCAGTAAATGATTCGAATCAACTAGATTTGGAGGTTGTAGGCGTAGTATTTGACAATCATTTTTCAATTACTACAAATTTCCGAGGCTGTTGTCAAATGAGGCCTAACAAGTTTTTCCTCTACGAAAATTTGCATAATCGGGGACTTTTTTTTTAAGCGACCGGGAAATGTTCACGGGGGACATTCAACAAAACAGGGTGCTCATCGTGCAATTTTTCAATTAACTATCGACTATTTTAATTTTTATCAATTTTATCCTCGTAAGTTTCCAAGTTTTAACCATTGTATTCAACACATTTTTTGTATTTAAAAATAATAAATAATAGTCAATAAAATGGCCTCTTTTATTTTCTGACGGAAATCGATATTTTTTACTTCAGTATGACTGGGCTTTGTATAGGACGTACAGTTGATGATGTATAACTTCTTAAAAGTTTAAGAAGTCAAAGTGTTTTGCTTATATGTTTATATTGTTATGTTAGAAGTTGGTTTTCATGGTTTGTTTTTGGAATATCTTAAACACACTTCACTAACCAAAAGTTTTGCATGTTAACTATCTGATACAAAGGTATTTTATTCATTCGGAAAACGTAAATGAAAAATCTTAACGGTTTAAAGTGTATAGAATGTTATACAAGATGAACAGTTTGAAAAATTACAATTCTTGTAAGAAACCGTTTTGGCAATATTCTCAATAAAATCCTCTTTTTCAAACCTTTTAACTTCCTTTCTCTAGAAAAGGAAACTTTTCCAACTATAAGTATATTGAGGATATGTTATTATTATTTTAAAGTTATTATTTGATGAAGTTCTGTTGTAAAACTTCCAAAACTTCCAGTAGAAATGAAAAAGGTAATTATCAGTTTGATAATTAATTTGATAAAGCACCATTTTTCTGTGAACTACCAAAAAAACTCTGTTACGCAACCCGACTTTTTTTCAAACCATCCAAAATTGTAGAAAGTAGGTACAATTATCTTTGAATAAATGTACGAAATAATTAATTAAATGAGAAAGTTATTGGTGTGATATTTAGGACCCATATTCGCGAAGGCTTGTTTTGTGTTTAGCTCGTTTACGGTATACACCATCAACTGACAATTTAAACTTTACTTTGAATGTTTATAACATACATACTTAGTTCTCTTTAACTGCATCTTATGTTAAATGTTTGTTATTATTGTTAAACAAAATGGTAACAATTGTAATCAGACGTTAATAATATTATTTGTTATCTTGTTCAAAGAATATTTACGTACAAAAGTTGTGATAAAATTTATTAGGCGAGATAAAGTATAGGAGTGGGGGCAGGGAGTTGAAAAATTTTAATTAAATGGATTTTCGATAAATACAAAAGGCATCGTTTAACAATACAAATGATTTTTTAACGTATTTATTTCATTGGTTTTCCCAATTAAATAGAACTTTGATGTAAAGGATGATCATATAATAGCTCTCTCTATACAAACGACTCGTTTAAATCACAAAAAAACTTTGTTTCGGAATTTGCTGACACCTAGTATATAGAGTAATTTTGGTCTAATAAATACAGGAATCGGATTCATTTGACGAATTGGTGCGTTTTTAATTACCTAATCTACAAATGAGCTGGATGGTTATATTTTCGGATCTTCATTTACTCTTGATAATAAAATAAGAAGAAAATGTCGTTTATTTTGCAATTTCTGAGGCTTAGACTGAAAAAAATTTTCCCGGCAATACCGGCAATAGCTGTGATGCAATGGTAGGCTCAAATATGCACCGCCAGAAACAAGATTTTATTTGAAATTTTTTGTTCATTTTGTGCTACAGAATGCAAATCTAAAATGGCGCAGTGAAATACTGAATCACCCTGTTTATGTTCCTCGACATTAATGGAATTAATGAACTCTAGCGTGCAGATTAAAACATAAAAAATATGGATAAATTAATAACACCTGTAAGCAATAAAATATTTTCTCATCGTTAAAAACGTATATACGTTACGATATTATTGAATTAGTCATCATTCAACATGCTGTGCGATTTTTTGCTATGCTTTAACGTTCAACACAAAGGTACATAACTTGTTCATACAAAATCAATTTACAACGGTTATTACAACTATCCACAATGACTGCCCGTAGAAAACTCTGTTCATATTTTTTGTTATTTGAAAAGATTGTTCATATTTTTTGTTATTTGTCCAGTCATTTTTGAGCTTCCACGGTTACGGCCACTTTTCAATATATTATAACCATTAGTGTTAGTAAATTGAATTAGGAGAATAAAAAAGTCAAATAGACCAACTGAATTGCATTTTGTTAAGGAAACAAACTTAATAAAGCTGAATTTAGCCAGAAAGAGGTGCGTGGGGGGTGAAAAGGGTAAAAACAAATGGTTTTTAGTGATTTGTGGCTAAAGTATTTATTTTAGAGAAAAAAGTAAATAGGAAAGTTCTTGGTAATAAAATCTATAACTTTTGTATTTACCATTTTTTTACATAATCTCAAATTTAACGAGTAAAATTTAAAAAATTTTTTTGCTTTTAGCTTCTCTTTTTTAGAAAAAAAATCGGAAAATTTTGAAATTTTCAGGAAACGTTCTTTTTTTTTTATTAGCAATAAGTGCAAATTTGCTTTTTTTTAAAAAAGTTGAATAGTTTTTGAGATATTCAATTTTTTAGCCAAAACCACCCCTTTCTTGAGCTGGATGAACAATCTATTTTTTTTCATCGTACATAGTTGAACATGGTCTCATTTTCTTCGTAAGGATGTATATTTTAATTTAAAAAAATAAAAACGTATCATTCCAATGGAAAAACATTGTTGAAATCGCCAAAAAATAAAATTCAATTTTTTCATGTATACTTTTTCAATGTATAATGCCTATGATAATTATACCATTAAACATTAAAAACGTTTTCATAATTAATATTTCTCGGTCCCTATTTGTTACCTGTCATTTTATATATAATTTTTTTTTTAAATTTTCATTTTCATTGCTAGGAATGGAATATGAGGTTTTAAAAATAATTGAAAGAAAAATCAAAAAATTAAAAGCTTAGAATTTGGAACAGAGAAAAAAGATGAAAGGAAAAATAACGGCGAAAAATGCCAAATTTGAGCGAACTAGATATTTTTTATAGTAAAGATGCTGATAAAAAAGAGAAGCTAAAAACAAAAAAATTAGTTTGTACATTTTACTCGTTAAATTTGAGGTTATGTAAAAAATGGTAAATACAAAAGTTATGGTTTTTTTTATTACCAAGAACTTTCCTATTTGACTTTTTTCTCTAAAATAAATACTTTAGCCACAAATCGCCAAAAAACCACTTGTTACCCCTTTCCGGCTAAATTCAGCTGTTTTAAGTTTGTTTTCCGAGTTATACATATTATGTCCTACACAAAAAAATGGTCCGATCCTGCAACTAATTTTTTCCAAATTTAACTAATATCAGAGTTATTTAGACTAGTGTAAAAATAATTATACTTGCTTGTAAAACTGATTGAATGGAATCGTTTATCTCTATACTTAACGACCTTAAGCGGTGCACATAAAGGATAATAAAAAATTTATGACTCCGGAATATATTTATTACAATTTTCCAATAATACCAAAAGACATTTTCTTCTTGACTACTATCAAGGAGTGTGAAACTAATTAATTGATGTTACTTGAGAAAACAATGGCAAGAAACAAATACTTTCTTTTTATTTAATGATAAAGAACAATGATTTATTGAAAGAATATAAAAGATGATTGTTTACTACAAACAGTAAGGATTGTATGATGGTAGATTGTACTTTATCTATTTTATTCCAACAATTAAACATGTTTTACACTACATAAAAAATTGTCCAAGTCACTTCTTTCTCTACCATGTAGAGGGTCTTTTCTTCTATTAAGAAATGACATAATCTTATAATGTATACACATTTTCGTTTTTATACCATGTATATGAAATATATCAAGGTATACTAAGTTTAGTCCCAAGTTTGTAACGCTTAAAATTATTGATGCTATGAACAAAATTTTGGTATCCGTGTTCATAAAATCGCCTAATTTGTCCATTTCTGACTGTCTGTCTGCCTGTCTGTCCATCTGACAACACGAGAACTCAAAAACGAAAAAAAGCAGCCAATTGGGACCCATCTTGTAAACTATTAGAAATAGAACAAAAGTTTAAATGTAAGAAATGTTCCTAATAAAAACTAAAAAACTTTTGCTTAAACATTTTTTTCGAAAACGCCACAGATGGGGGACATGAAATTTGACTTGAAAAATGAGCTTTGTTTTATTTAATTATGACTAATTTTGACATTTAGGGACTGAAAGATTGCTTTATTATTAACCAATTTCTATTTTATTCTTTTTTTTCTGGTTAATGAAAGCGGGAATTGACTTTTTGAGGTATTAACGTCAATGTGTTGTGATGGGTTTTTAGCCGATAAAAGAAAGTTGGTGTTTTCTTTAATACTTGCATAGTATTTTGTATTCCTAATATTTGTTTTTGCTATGAGGAATAAAGTTTCTCCATAAAAACATTTAAAAAAATGTCGATTTTTTGTCTCAAAAAAACTGGTGAGACGCCTTAAATAAAACAATGAAACGATTACTTATTCAATTCTTTGCGTTGTGTAAAACAGCTACAAGAAATGCTTGCTTCTAGTACTTCGTCTTATTCTCGGTGACGTACTTATTAAAAAACATTTATTACATGTTTTCGTAGTTGTTCAAAGTTTCTCATCTCATCTTCAACTTGTGTGAGTACTTGACAAAAGTTTTTTATATTTTTGTTATTTTTTTATTATTAAAACATTTTGTTTATTTTACAATATGAAAACTTTTGAAAAGTGTGTATGTTTTTTTTTCTAATGTTATCAGACACATTTTTTGAAAACTTATTTATGAAACTTTCAAAAATGGTAATTTGTTTTGTATGAACATGAATGGTAGAAATTTATGAAAATGTAGTCAAATTTAATGCTTAACGAAACCAGGTTGATATTAGTATAATTTGCAACAATTGTAATAATTTATCAATTATAAGGTTTGCTAAAAAGTTGGTTTTTTTACCTGAATGAAAGGCAATGCGAGGCACTCAGGCAAGTAACGGCTAACTTTGGCGAGTATATTGCGCGAGAGTGTTTATAAGGGGTAATCGAAGTAAGTACATTTACCATTCGAGTGCGATATGGGTAATCTGCTCAAGTTGCACACATTACCTTTTTCTGCATCATTGCTGAATTGGTAAACTGATTGTCAAGAGCCACGCCCGTTAAGAGAACAAGCGTTTGTAATGCTGCGGAATCCTTATTTTCAATAAATAACTAAATTAGAAATGTTTAATTACTTTGTATCTATATTTCTACAATATAATTATTTCATGCATTAAAATGCGATGATTTGCAACAAAACAGATTTTAAATTAAGATGCAACCACATACATAACGAAAATGAAATAAATACAAAAAATATTTATCGGAGGGTTTCATGGAAAATGGCATGTTTGCCATACATAACATTTCAAGACAGCCAATTAAGGCTAATTTTTAAATTGTGCTTGTTTTAACACCCTTTTAAAAGCCGGAATATTTTAATTTCTGAAATTATCATAAAAATTTGTCTAAAAATATAAGGTAGTCTAATTATACTAAGCAAAAGAGATATGCAGCAAGTACTGAGAGAGTTTCGCTATACAGAATGTTCAATTTACATCTAAGCATATCAATATCACGAGTATGACTGTATACTTTAAGCGGGTCAGACAAATTTTTATTTGCCAGTTTCAATTTGATGAATATTTGCTTATTTCATGTTTTAATAATAATATAATAACGCCTTTTTGGTCACAATATTTTCATATGCAATAAGTTTCGCTTTTTACTACCATTATATATATATATATATATATATATATATATATATATATATATATATATATATATATATATATATATGGCGCAGTGTTACCAATATCAAAATGTCTGGAAATTAAAGTTTTGTTGCTAAAAGTACATCAAAAAGTTTTTGTGTTGTTCATTATAAATTGTCATAAATTCAGTGATTTTAAACACGCAATTCTCGTAACTTTTTTCAAGAATGCACTCTAGCAAACGCATTCCTTTCTGTTGTTTAACGATCTTCACTCTTCACCCTACCTTTTTAGGAAGGATAGAAATATATCCAAACTCTAAAAGATAGAAATATACTCCAACAGTCGTGAAATAAATTTTTTCGTGACATTACTAGCTTTAATATTATTTGTCAAATGGAATGTATTGGCAAAATCTGACAAGCTGCCGTATTCGTCTTTATGGCTTGTGATCCTCGCTATGAATAAAGTACATAACAAAACTAAAATTGAATATAATCTAGATAAAATTAAACTTACTGCTGACTCCCATTATAATCTCTTCCTCGTGCAATTGTATATACAACGATTGCAACGAATGGCATACCCCAACCTAATGCTATCAACCATTTTAATAAACGACCTTCTGATACAAATGCTGATATCAGTACCGTATGCAAATAAAATCCTTCACATAACATCCATGTATAATTTGTTAATAAAAAATAATGGAGCACCACATGTAATATTTGACACCACATCTGTAACATATAAAAAAAAAACCATAAATTAAACAATAAAAATAAAATATAATCATATTTTTAGGTAGAATATAATAGAAAATAAAATACAGGTCATTAATTAAACATGGCTAATGAATTATGACATTTATGTAGTACCTTTACACCTAACTTTATTTGCTGAGGGAATTCGATTCGAATACATTAATATATAGGGTAACTTTAAGGGGTTATATCCAGTTGCATGCACAGAAACACGCATATAGTTCATGTCTTTAATTTTAAGATCTCGTTCTCCGATTTAAAAAATTTGATATGATACTGCTCCTGTACGCGATTTTCTGGAGGTCCTCCAAAAAAGTTGCCCGACGGTGAGCACCATATCTCTGGTTTGGATTATCCAAAACAAAAAAATCTAGAAGATTTCTTTAGTCGATAGATGAATACAGAATTATTCGAACCAATAGTCAAAATTATGATTTTTAACAAAATGGTGACTTGTACAAAAAAAAAAATCAAAATTATTCAAAAAATTCAAAGTGGTCTAAAGTATTGAAATAATTTTCATGAAATCTTATTCTTTCGATTAATACTCTGCGAAAATATCTAAGAACATTGTGCAAAAGTGCGAAACCGAGCGGTTTCAAAAGGCGTTTACACACAGATAAACTTTTTATAAAGTGTTTATCTTCGTGCTTATTTCTCGGACTAACAAGAAATTTTCGGAGAGTATATGTACATTCCGGAAATGAAAAAAAAAAAAACGATTCTTTGAAACTTCTAACTGGATATAACTCCTAAATTTTATCGAATATGTGTAAGGCCTCCTCCACTTACTTGCAGTGTCTCGTTTGTCCTCGTTTCGCCTTTGCGATTTCGCTAAAAAGACTGTGCTTGTATCAAAGTGAAAGGCAAATCGAGGCACTCATCCGAGAACACACGAACTTCTTTTTCACATTCTCGTGATTACAATATTGTTGCAATCATTGTCCGAATTGTCTCTGACGAAAATCATCACAATTCGCCCACTAATGTTTGAAAATGGTGTTATATATATATATATATATCTATATATATATATATATATATATATATATTTTTTTTTTTTTTTAAATCTTTGACATGTGAGTCATATTTTATACCAGTTTGCACTAAACTTTTTGAATTAATAAAATCAATATTATAATCTGGAATCTTCGTAATTTTTCCGCAAATTGGCACCCCCCTGTCATATGAACTGTAAACTTTGTTTGCAGACATGGTATGGTCGAATAACCTTAACTTTATTTATATGATTAATGATTTATGATATTTATACATTTGTGGTATCCATGTCCATATATTTGTGCAAACAACATTATGAACAAAAAAAAGTAGGTTTTATTTACTAAACCATGAAAAGATGACAAAAAAATTATGTGAAAATGTGATGGAATTTTTTTCTATTATAAAAATAGTTCAATCATTTACGAGATTTTCGTGATACTTACAATTTTTCTAAGTTTCTATGAAAATATTTCACCAAATATTAGTGGCGTCTCTACTTATAACGTGATTAGAATAAGAAACTTTACTTATTATTCGTCTTATAACTTTCATAGTGTCTTAGTTGGTTTTTTGACCAAACCATACTTGTAGTGCTTTTTGTTGTAATTTTATATTTAGCTAACTTTAAAACCACTTAAATTTTAACTTAAATCATTTATTAATAATTAGCGAAATAGAATATTAATAAGATCAATAACCATACTATTTAACAAAGAGACTATTTAACCAAAAGAAAACTAACCAACTTCAGGAATAAATAAAATTTTAAAACATTACAGGAATAAGAGGAAGTAACCAAAATAGTATCCCTTGTATGGAATACCAGTAAAATCAAATACTTGAAGAGTCGATTTAAAGTCATTTTTGTCTCATACACACACATCTAAAGTGTCGCACTCTTTGAATCTCGCCTGTCCGGCGAGCGCTGTTGCTGCAGCAGACAGGAGTTTAAAATTTTCATGGCACCTTATTTTATGAATTGTTGTATATTTAGTTGTTCAAAGTATTTAACGCTTGCGTGTTTGTCGTTATTATTTTTATATTTCCATTGCAATATATTGTTCGTGTATTGTAATTTATATAATATAGCTTGATTCCCGCCCGCTTTGCTTGGCTTTAAAGTACAGACCACCGCATATAGTTTTCACCTTTTTTTATCTCACTCATAGCCTTCCATAATGTTCGAAATATTGGTAAGGATTGTTTTAAACAGGCAAAATTTATGTACAGATTTCAATTTTCTTTAAAAATGTAAGATTGTCTTGATTCATTGAGTGCATCAGAACCGGTGGCCACTTGTATCTTGTTTACAGAAATCTTTAATTTATGGTTAAAATAATGGTCAAGATCGCGTAGCCACATGTCATAGAATAAATTTTTAAATTTAAAAAAAAATATATAACTTTCAGTAGATTTTCATTCAAATTGATTTTCATTGCGTTAAATTCAAATTCCTACAGTAGTTTTTGCGTGAAAGCTTAACAAACAAACAAACAAACATCTTTACTTTCAAATTTATAATATAAACAGGGATTTGTACTAACTAGTCTGTTAGTCCATGTATGGAATACCACGGCGGACCTAATTATGGAATAAGACAATGGAATGTTAATATAAGTCTGATTGCTTTGTAGGAAAAACACCACTGATTTTGTAGATAAGAAATGAATGCTTTTTTCAGCATTTTTTGAAATTTTAAATTCAATTTTTTCAATTTTTTTCCCCAGTATAATTTTGCAGGTAACGAACTTGGCTGCTTAATAGAAACTTGGCTCTTCAAATATTTATCGTTTGAAATTAAAAATATTTATCGTTAAAAAATAAAAATATTTCACGGTTAATATTATAATATTAACCTCATGGCTTAGTTAAAAAGCTCTCTTCCAATTTTTGAAGTCGATTCATAAAATCAAAGAAGTTTCTATATTGAGTTATCTGAATTCTCATTAGAGACCATTCTATAGTTGAACTTTTATCCGGACCTGCTTGCTTTGTTTTTGTAATTTGTATTTTACAATATTAAACAACACTTAGCAAGTAGGTACTGTACATTAATTATTTATACATGTATACAGTTATATATTTAAACTTTTGTTTCATTTTCTCTCTACGGAATTGTTATTTTCATATCTCAAGATATTTATATATGAATTCATTTGGTACATATATTCTAACCTCATTTTTGTAAAAACAGATTTTCCCACAAACTGAATGTATGCACATTATTAACTTTCTGCTAGATATTTATTGTTTTCGTCTCAAAAATATAAGTCCAAAATTTTCTTGATATATTTACTGTAGTGTAGTGTACGGGCTTAACGTAATCAAATTTGTTTAATAAAAAAATGAACTGTCTATACTCAAATACTTATACGAATTTTTATTGTTAAGTTATTTTTACTACATACAAATACAAAATAGTTCACAATACTTTTATTTTAATGTTATTCTGATAGATGATAAAACTTGTAGTTAACTTGAAGAGTCTGTATTGTAATCTGAGGGTATCGCACACTGTGCGCAGTTATTGTTACCGTACAGTCTAGCAAATTCTAGAACCATCACGTATGTTCCATTGCATATATTTTACTTGTATATGTTTTCTATCTCTTTTTAAGTAATATAAAACCATATTGTTTATTTATTTTTAGAATAGTCTAGAATTCTAGATAATTCTATTTTATTTCAAAATTACATTTGTTTTGAAGATAGTACCGCATGTGTGTGAACTGTTGAATGAATATATCCTCGGGTTGTTTATACCACATTACAATTAGAATTATCTACAGTGTATTGTAAAGTAGCGTAAAATCGGTTTCCTAAACTTTAAAGTTTTTTCATGTCTCTTATACAAGCTGTTCGAAAGATTCGAGATCCCCTGAAATTGAGAAAATAATGGCTGAAGAAAACACAAAAGTTGTAGGATTTTACCTTACCTTTGACCATGAGGATCACTTCAAGGTCCAATTGATTTTTTTAAATGATTATTTATTCAGTTCTTGATTATAAGTTGCTACAGAATTTTGCATGAAATTTATGCTATGAAAACAAAGCCATGAATACTATTCAGCCATTTTTGTACCATGTATATATGAAATATGGCAAGGTATACTTAGTTTAGACCCAAGTTTGTAATGCTTAAAAATATTGATGCAAAGAACAAAATTTTGGTATAGCTGTTCATAAAATCACCTAATTAGTCCATTTTCGGTTTTCTGCACAAATGACCTGATATTTTAAGGTCACACACACCAAAATTTGGTAAACTATTATCAATATGATAGTTGAAGAACAATTTAATTTGTTTGCAAATGAAACAAGCACATTAGATAACTGAAATAATATTTGAGTAAGTTATATTTCTGGTTTTATAATATATTTGCATAGTACCTAGTAATGGAATAACAACTACTTCTAGATTATTGCACAATATTCAGATAAATAGGGAATACCGTTCTTGAAGTATCTAACCTGTAGCCTAGGTGACTAAAGAGCGTGAAAACTTGGCTTTAGGACTTCATCGAAAAACCTCACTACAAAAGGTTACAAAAATGTAGAACCAGGTCTTGACTTTTAGCACAAAGGTGAATTCTAGCAAAAAACTAACATAACATATGAAAAGAGTAACAAAAGACTAGTGGGTTTCAAAAAATTCCATCCAAATTGGATAATATTTGGCTGTGTTACCCAAAAATTGATTTTTGGTACTTTATGACGTCACCAAAATCAAAAAAATTTAATTTTGCTCTATCATCTCCAAATTATATCCAATTTTGATAAACCCATAATGTATTTAAACTAATTTAGGGTGAAACTTTCAAATTTCTGGTCAAATTTAACCTCACTATAAGTGGTTTCAATAATGTGGGGTGCTGGTCCTCACTTTTAGCACAAAGGTAAATTTTAGCAAAAAACTAACATCACAGATGAAAAGAGTAACAAAAAATTAGTGGGTTTCAAAAAAAATTCCATACAAATTGGATAATATTTGGCTGTGTTTTCCAAAAATCCATTTTTTGAACTTTAAAACTAGTTTACCGATTAGTGATTTATATCCTGAATATCCTTAATATTCACCCCAAATGCGCATTAAACAAATTTTATTTTCAACCTTAAATTTATACGGAAGGTAATCTATTTATATTAAAAACGTTGAAATCATAAAAACTAAATAATTCATGAATATTCAAAACAGTCCCCAGGTGAAAAAGTTAGTTATAGCAATATAGATAAGCAAAATTACACCACAGGAAACAAAAAACATATACATTTCGTGTACATTTTATTTAACAATGTTAATTATCAGAATAACTATAACAGTGAAGCAGCTTGCAGAGAGTTTTGCTGTGGTTCTTAAACATTTTACACAAGTTTATAATTGTTAAAGAGTGACAAACAAATTCTAAACTTTCACAGCCATTAACTGTTTAATACCTAGTTACTGAAATAAATACCACGATACTCGAAATAAAATTGTATATTAAGAAATTCTATTTAAAAAATACAATTAAAAAACATACAACAGACTTACATGTCGTTAAATATCGATATTTCGATTGCAACGATTCAGTAGCAAAATTTATTCATATAACACATTACAAACACTTTACACAAAATTAAAATTAAATAAGCAAAACATTACCAACAATTACAGTAACGATTTACAAAAATAAAAATACAAAAATTATCACAAATTTGAAGAAAAAAATTTCTCAAGACCACCAAACTTTTTGTAAACATTTCACAAAAAATTATTCTTGTATCGACCTCAATTTATATCTAAAATTTGGTATTGTTTGTGAGATGGGTGTGTCCAAGTTCGCTATAACTGACGAGAATTGTTTTATGGCTCGACCTTTAACAGTTGCCCATTTTATCAATTCAGAGTCAATAAATGCAAAACTAGACTTGCAATTAAACACAACAAAATTTAAATACGTTATTATGTTAACTTACATTTAACTGAGAAACACACAGACGCACAGATAGATACTAAACTTATGATACTCCTTCTTAAATCAATATCAAAGTGATGGTCAAGGACACCAGATGTGATGAAAAGGATACTTAGAGAGCTATTATTTTTTGGGAAAAATTTTTGGATATCTTAATTTAAATTGAAATATTTGAGTTGACTTTGTTCTTTTGAATTACCTAATTATTTTACCATTTCACTTCGAAATGATTTGAGCCAGGTTTATTTTACCATTCATTTCCATAGTTTATATGTTAAAATATTTCCAAACTGAATCGATTTTGAAGATCATCGCCAATTTTTTAGTTTTTTCGGGCACGTAACTCTAAGCTCGCATTTGACACATAGATAAGAGTACTCTCCGTTAAAATACCTTTAAAATAAAACCAAAAAAATTAAAATCGGTTCACCCGTTTAAGCGCTGCAATGCTACATACAGACACACACACATAGCGGTCAAATTTAGAACACGCCTTTTTTAGTTCGTGGATTAAAAATTCTCTTTAAAACAACGATGGTTTGATATGCTTCAAATATTAATATTATTCCATATATGAAGAATAAATAGCCTATCTACTGTGTAATTGCCGTAATAAAATTATTCCGTTTTCTATTTGTAAACAAATTTTTAAATCATATATTCAGGAAATTAAATCATACTCAATTTCTATCGAAACAAAACATTTATGATAGATCATAGATAAATATTGCATATTGGCAGTGTTTTTACATGATTTTAAAACCGCATCTGAATAATTTCCTTATAAAATGTTTTTGAATAAAGAATGTCAATGAAAGATGGTTTTAGGGCAACTATTTTATAGTACGTAGAAAAGAATGATTCTCTAATTTTTGGGTAGATATTGCTGTTTACGGCATTTCCATTGAAATAAAGGTATTTTATGAGATTTGAGACATAACGTTAAATTTTGAGGAGCTAAAGTTTCAAAAAACGCTAAGTGGACATGGTAATATGAAGGACTAAAATTTTACAATTACATTCTTCATTTACGAACATGACAAACACTTACAGCTACTTTCCCTCCCCTCGCCAAGTGAAACAATTTTTACTTAGACTATTTTTTCCCAAAACGCTTTGTTGGAAAAATCTATCTGGGTAGATTACAATGAGACAACCTATAGATAAAGACTAAATTTATTTTTTTAGTGCATTTTAAATGGCATTGTTAAAGTTTTATATGTAGAAAAAGGCAAACTATATTATCGTGTGCATTTATAATAACGCCACTTGAAAGTGTTTGTTCCTTTAAGGAGATGATATTATCGACTCGTATCTATACTATACCGAGTGTCTCATTTAACTTGAGATTGAGCTGTAATTCTAGAAAAAGGCTTTTAGAAAACAAAGATTTAAATAGAAGGTGTAGAACTAAATAGTAATTAATGAATCAGGGCTCTGTGGTTGATCTAGACTTAATGTATTTCTATCGGAGTGAGAAGGAACGCATATCTGAGAAAAGACAAATACAATTCTCTAAATAGTAGTTGTATTAGTGCAATAAATCTGTCAACGCTACAACACGTACTCCCATATTGCTCATTTGTGTACACGGTATAACAAGCATTCTGGTTCATGTCAATAAGTAATCTTTGTTAATTGTTTTTTCGTAAAGTAAACGGTCATTTACGTGCTATTTATGTTCAAAGCATTCCTAATTTGTTTAATTGCATATATCTAGTTTTGTTTGCAAAATTGTTTTTTGTATCAAAAATGCGAATTAAAAATGTTCAAAACTGTTTTCTTAACAGTATGAATTCCTACTACGTATTACAATTACACGTAGCTACAATTTTTTTACAACTTTACGTCATTGAAAACTAACTCTTCAATTTCGTGCAAGATTAACTTTAGTCTCGTTTCGATAGAATTACATAAAGAAACTTTTTTTTTTTGTAAAATCTTTTGTTTTCTCAGATTATAGCTCGGTCTAAAGCTAAGTAAAACACCCTATACATTGAATTGTTTCTGTTCCGCGGGGTCGTTCACAAAGTATAAGATTATAAAGGATGGTTTGATAACTTTTCAATAATACTATCTTTTTCTATCTACACTTTGTGTATGTTCATCCTGCAAAGAATAGTTGTGGGTTGTATCTTTTCCTTACACTTTTATATTCAATAATATATTGTCATTTTTGAAAAGGCACAAACACATACACAAGGATCATAGTCACACCAAACTCAATACATTGCATCCTATCTCTCTGTGGATTCGACTTCAAAAGTCGACCTAGTTTATGATATGTTAAGGAATCTACAACTATAACAAGCCGTGGTGGATATGGCTTTTTAAAGACAGTTTAATAACTTCTCATTAAATCAAATTATTGAATTGAATTATGCATTTTAAAATTACCCATAAAACCTTTCTTTCAAGTACGTTGTCTCGTGGAGGTTCATAAAAAAATCTATCTTGCAGGGACTTAAATAAAAGTGTTTAGCTTGTTGGCACGTTTTTGAAGTAACGTAAAAGGGGATCACTATAAAGATTTTTCAGCTGATTCTCAATGAAAAAACACAACATGAATCTAATATATACAATATCTACCACAAATAAAATAAATGAATATAACGTTGGTATAAGTTTTCGGATAGACATATAAGTTGTTCGAAATAGAAAAGCTATAACCCTTTGACCTTAATATGTTTAAACAATACGTAAATATTAAAAATTTTATGGTTTAAACTATAATAAATGTTCGTTAGGTAACAAGAACAAATACCTTTTCATTTTATCATAATATCACAATAATATTTTCATTTCAAAATGAATATCAAGTTTTCTTATAGAAGAATGTGTGAAATTGAAAAGGTTCAAACTTAAGTATATAAAGGATGATCCAATTTTAGTCACAACGTTTTCTATCTGGAATATTTACGCTTGTGTAAAACGTCAAATGTTAGTTTGAAACAATCCAAATTTACGATATGAATGTTGTACTTGTACAGAAATTACAACTATTGCACAGAAATAACAGTTCTGAAAGACTTTTACGTGTAGTCTTGGACGTAAGATTATGGTCAATTTATACGTTCTAATGAGCAAACAATATTCATCATTGTTCAAAAGTTTGATAAATTTCTTAGCGTTGGAGAAAGGGCAGAGCCTGTCAGTCATCGGAGCGTGCGTTCAGTCAAAAATACTCCGGATTTTGGAGTTTTTTTTAAGAGTCGCATCTTATCTATATAAACAAACCTACAACGTTGTAACATCAAAAAGCTAACATCCCCCAAGCTATAGCCAAAATAATCCTTCAAAACATGCAAAAAGTCATAGAAAACTACTTCGAATGAATAAACTATGCTGGCAGCATTTTTCATATTAAACAGATTATCTAAATATTCGATTAATAAAAATATAACTAAGATAATATTAGTTTAATTAATATAACTAAGATAATATTAATTTAATAAATTTAATTAAGTTTTTTTTATTTTTAACTACAATTAGAAAACTGAATTTGGATCATCCTTTATGTATGTTATGTTAATCCTTTGGTATTATGATAGTGTGACATAGAAAGGACTTAACTACTACCATATTTTATATTAGAAATAGTTTTAGTCCTTCCTTTATATTATAGAATAATACGTTTGCATTTAAGCTTAAAGTTTATTTCTATTTCATATTGTAATACTTTCACTTTATTTAATTCTAGTTAAATGCGTAAAATTTATTAATTAACGACTTAAATATTCTATAAAAATTTGTTTTATAAAATAAGCTGATTGAAACGTTTTAATCATCGATTCACAGCCAAATTATAAAATAAAGATGTTTTCAGGTATATACAAATAGTTTTCAACGTTTAATTTGCTGCTGTGAGACTTAAGCTGAAGAGATTAGTAACAACAGAGGAACCATAGGAACTATAAATAGGTCTGATGAATAGATATGATGAACGGTAACTACCCACTGATAGTTACCTAATCGAGTTTATAGCATGTAGAATATAATTACAAATATTTACGTAAATCTAAATCTTAAATCTAGAACACTTTGTCTATTTAGTCTATTTACTTTTTCACTATTGTCTAAAAGACTGATTACTTCAACATTTGGGTGCCTTTCAAGGCGAGTCAAGTAACTTTCACTGAACCGCGTAATTTCTTCACGGACTGTGGGCATTTCAAGACTACGGTGAATGTCGTCATTACGCACGTACCCGGGAGATTCACTAATTGTTCGTAACACTTTTGATTGAAACCGTTGAATAATTTTGATGTTACTGTTGCTAGCAGTTTCCCATATTTGAATCCCATAAGTCCACACAGGTTTTAAAATTGTTTTATACACTAGCACTTTATTGTCTAATGATAACTTAGATTTATGGCCTAACAGCCAATAAAGTTTTGAGAATTTTAAATTTAATAGTTTTCTCTTAGACCAGATGTGTTCTATCTAAGTGAATTCACAAGTATTTCACTTCGTTTGCCTGTGCAAAACTGACGTAGTTCATTTTTACAGCTGGACAAGTTTTCTTTCTTAAAGAGAATGTTACTTGAACTGACCTTTGTTCATTTACTTGAATACACCACTTTTGTATTTTATTTATACTATTTTGTAGCCTTTGACAAGCTAAATTTGGGTCTTCGTCTATGGAAAATATAGCAGTATCATCTGCAAAAGTAGATATGGTACTTTTTCCGTCGGCTGGTGAGTCCGCGTATATATCAAGTAGAGAGTTGGGCTCAGAATGCTACCCTGTGGTACGCCAGATTGAAAAAGAAGCAAGTCAGATAACTCTTCTTGAACTTTGTCTTGGAAATGCCGATCTTCTAGATATGATTTCAAAATACAGTAATATGTACTTGGAATTGGTTGTTTTAATTTGTAGAGCAAGCCGGGGTGTCATACTTTATCGAACGCCTTGCTGACGTCAAGAAATGAAGCTGTGCAATATGTTTTTTTTTTTAAAGCCTTTGTTAATTGTGTAAACTATTCGATGCACTTGTTATAGTTGAATGTTTCTCGCTGAACCTAAATTGGTGGTCTGGTATGATCTGCGACTCATGTAGTATAATCTTTAATTTTTGTATAAATAATTTTTAATTTTTCATAACAGAGTGTAGTGTTAACATGTATTGATCTCTTTTTAATCTGATATTTGTTATGCATAGTATGCCTGCCGGCATACTACGATCTCAATTTATTGGAGTACGTCAAAGTTAAAGTTTGACAAAATGGCTTGATTTATAAGCCGCGTACATACACGTACTTAAAGTTTTTTCAAAAATAATTAGTTTCATGAAGGTAAATGGACGAAATTTGTTGCAATGTGGTAGGTTAGTTTATCGCTACATATTTGTTCATGTTTCAGGATGCTATAATGTCAAAAAACCAGTAATTTCAATTTCGAAGCTTAAATTTCTCCCCTGATTAGTGCTACATGATCGTGGAACAAAACATAAGGAATAACGAAATCCTTGACTTTTATCAAAAATTCGACGCAATCAATCTCGAATCATATTAATACAAGTAATTTTTTATTTTATTTTTTCCCGACTTTTATTTGAAAAACAATTTGAGTATTAAACGATTAAATTAAAAAATTTCCGACCGCTATGCTACAAAAAATTATGTTTTCTATACTATTTTCTGTATTTATTTTCTGATATTGGTTATTTGTACGAGTATTTATTGTTACAAAGTTTTTATGTTACATTTGTAACAATTTGTATAACAATATAACAAAATACATTTTCCCAACCATGTGTTTGTAACAACTTTAATAATCGTCCATAAATGTTATTGTTGTGTAACTACATATATGACACAAAGAAAAAACAAGAAAAAAATACTTTCATATGAGAAAAACTGTATGACATCAATTACTTCTTATACCTATTTTCTATTGAATATTTATTTTCTTGTTTATAGAAGAATCTGAGGTGTGATAACGAATAAATTTGTAATAGAAGTTTGTAATTTATTGAGTTATTCGGTTTTATCAGGTAGGGGATACCTACTCTACTTAGTCACATCAATACACATTAATAGTTTTTAGACACTTACATGGTATCAATTCGATTAAAAAAAAAAGGATACTCAGTCATGAAGACCATCGAAGGAAGTGAAAACTTAAAACTTAGGATTAGCTGACCTTTAGCCTGATTTTCGGCCCTTGGCCTAGCTGGGGCCTTCGCTGGTGTAGCTCGCTGTGCTTGCATATACCTCTATTAAATACCTATTCACAATAGCTGAATAATAATAAATAATACCTCAATACTAATCTACCCCAATAGCTAGAGCAAAAAAAGTAGTTTCAGAATTTACTGCAGAAAGTTTTTTCGCCTTGAAACATAGTTAGGGGTATCCTCCGAGTGTAAATCCAAATTGGCGGGACACAGGGGCATGAGCTTCAGCCGCCATCTTGGAAAACAAAAAACATAACTTTTATCAAATATCATCGTACAACGAAAATGGTAGGGATCATTTTCATAGAGAAAAAAATTTTGTATAAAGTTCATTGGAAATTTTTTTCTGTATAATTCAAGAGTTTTTATTTATACCGCTCCAAACTTTTCTTAATATGGTTATTACTAAATATATAGTTAACGGTTTATGCTACATGAAAAATGGTAATCAACAAGTTTTTAGAACATACAATTTCCAATAAATTTCGTTACAAACTTTTTGCCGTAACATTCGTAGTTAAAGAGCTATAGAAAATAAGCTAGGTACTTTTTTTACTGCAATATACAGCAAAAATATCTTTTTATTGGCATACAGCTCTTAAACTAGGAATTTTACGGAAAAAAGTTTTGGATGACAATTATTGGAAATTATGTGTTCTACAAATTTGCTTATCACCATTTTTAATAAACTGTGAACCGTTAACTATATATTTTGCAATAACCATATTAAGTAGATTTTGGATCGGTATAAATATAAAACCTATGCATTATAAAGAAAATTTTGAATAAAAGTTATAGAAAACGTTATTCTCTATGAAAATGATCCATATTATTTTTGTTGTACGATGCCCGGTTCACGAAATATTTGGCAAAACGTGTTTTCTAAGATGGCAAATTGCAGAAAAAAAACCCGGTTATTGGTCTATTGCATAGCTATTCAAAATTCAAGATAAATATGGTGGAAGTGCACATAAATACATTTGAATAGTGAGATGTAATGTTATATATCATTTATATGCGTTTCCACCATTTATTTTGTAGTTGGCCAAATGATGAATCCAAAGTATCCTCGCATGCAATTGTACATCATGAAAATAATTTCATCTAAAATCGGTTATTCCGTTTAGTAGGAGTTCAATGTCATTTTTTTTTATTTTTTGTTCTAAGCATTTCACTATTTTATTGTTTTTTCTCTAAATATTTGTCAAAAATTTTCAGAATTAAATAAAAGTGACGTTTTAAACTGTCAAAAATTAAAAAAAAAAAAAAATTATTGGACATAAATAAATAATAATCTTCAATCTTTGCTACTTTTTTTCATTGGTGATAAAAATATATTTTGACGAAACTGCTATTTGATCTTTAAACACAAGATGGTCGAAAAGTGTCGACGATTATGCGAATCAAGCGAGTGTTGACTAGAAGTTTTCGATTATCGAAAATTTCGATTATCGAGACTACTGTTTATATCTAAAGATTTAAAAGATGAGGTAATTTCAATATCTTACAAACTTCCAGTAAACTGAATATCATGTTAGATAAAAATATGTTGGCATATTTATTAAATATGGCTTGAATGCAATTTTATCAATTTGATTGATATTTTTTACACATAACATAAAAACTGTTGTTCATACCTTCATGTCATTCAATAAATACTTTTTAACGTTCACTTCGATTTTACAGTGAAATAAGAATCCTTTTTTAAATTTCATGTCATGTTACAAACTGTATACATTTTGCTTTTTTAGTCTGAGAAAATTGTAATATTTTCATAAGAATTCAAACGCAATGTTTTAAGGTTTTTTAAGAATATATCTTTTTGTAACTTCTTAACTACTTATCACAATTTGACAAATGAGTTATCGTTAGAAGCGTCTTGATCGACCGCTGGTTATAGGCTATGCTGCGTCATATTAAATTAAATATGGCGCCCTCTAGATGTTATAACGTTTTGACGGAAAAACAAATTTCGATTTAATTATAGCGTGTTTGGCATCAAATTAAAGGGCGTACTTAGCAATTTGCGAAAAAAAAAAATATATTGTTATACTTAATCACGAAGTTATAACCACAAAATAGTTTGAAGTGTATGTATTTTCGTCTGTTCCCATCTAGCTTCTAAACTTCTTATCATAATTTGACAAATGAGGTATCATTTGAGGCTTCTTGATTGCCCGCTGGTTATAGGCTATGCGGCGACATATTAAATTGAACATGGCGCCCTCTAGGGCATATAAAGACATGACAGCACTCTTCAATTATATATATATATATATATACGTTGTTATACTTTATCACGAAATTATAACCCCAAACTGGTTTAAATAAAATAAAGTTTGAAAACAAAAACCCCGATAATAATAGAATCGCGATCCAAAATGTATGAAAATAGGAAAATACTTTCATCTGAAATTGTTGTGATAAGTAAAATCATCACCTCATTACAGTCAAAGGACCTCTAAGATTAAACAGTTTTCCAAAGGACCGAAAAGAGGTCCCCCGACTGTAATGAGGATTTTATTTATCATATTAAAATATTTTCTTGTTTTCATATATTTTGGAGCGCGATTCTATAATTGTCGGGGTTTTAGTTTTCTAACTTTATTTTATTTTAAAATAAGAATAAAACGCGATGCACAAAAATAATATTAATTAAATTTATTGAATTGAATTGAATCCATGGACACTGTATACAGAAAACTTACAAAGAACGTGAATAAAAAGCATTTACAATTCGATTATTATTTTCATCACTTTTTTTTTCTTGTAAATAATTATAATAATAAAAAAAACAATATTACTTATTATAAAAAGCTTAAAGTATAATCAAACTAATTTCGTAAAGAAAAAATAATAAAAAAGTATAAAAGTCCTGATAAAACAAATTTAAATTAAATAAGAAAACTGATATTAAAAAGATAACACACAAGTGGGATTGAATTAATAGAATCATGTACTTGAGAAATACATAACTGATATTTATTCTCAATACCTGTTTTATTTTACAATACAATGTATTTGACTTTGAATTGTATTTATGCTTACGAGTAATGGATCATTCCTCTCCCCCCTGGAGTGGCCCCTTTAATATGTAAAGCGTTATTTACAGCTCTATTTAGGGAATAGCATTCCACAGATAATAGTTATGTGACTTCTTTTCTCTAAACACCCAGTAAAGTTCCAAATGCTTATTTCATTAACTCACGATCATTGAAACTTTTTTCTATGACTTGCACTAAGTGCATTAGGCCAGAATAGTGCTCTGCGTGTGCGTGTGAAACTACTCAATAATCTCGGCACATATTGGTTATATATGAAAAGCTTTTATGCTAGCAGTATTTCTAGAAAATGATTATCGAAATCGGGAACATCAAATGTTTTCATTTTTCTCGCATTTTTTCGAAGAATCTCTTAAAAAAATTGTTACAATTCGAAAAATTCTTCATGTTTCCAAATTCAACAAGAATCTTTATTTAAGACTAATTTGGGACCGGCAAAACAAATCAAAGCTATGGTTTTGGAGATATCAGTTCTACGGAGCTAAAAACCTAAATCCTCAAAATTGACATTGCCATATCTAGAAATTGACTTTGAAATAAAAGAGATTTTTACCCAAAACTATCCTCGAAAAATATTTGTATCAAAATCGGGAACACAAAATTGCAAAAAATCGAAAAGTATTTTTGTTTCCAAATTCCAATTCCAAAGATTATTTTAGATTAAATTGATATTGTCGTATCTTGAATTTTGATCTGACGTTGAAATAATTTTTTTTTAAACTCCTATTTTTCTATTATCAGTTCTTAAAATAACTATAAATAGATCTAGTGACTAAAAGGTTAACTTGAACGGTAATCTGCCTTCTGGTGATCACCTTAATATGCTTAAACTAAGTATATGAATTGTCTTAATCTAATGATAATGCTAAATAAAGCTAAATTTTTAAATCTAGCACATGTTGTCTGTTTAGTCTGCTTACAATGACTGTTAAAACCTAAATATTAAATCTAGCACGTTTTGTCTATTAAGTCTGTTCACACTGCCACACTTGTCCAAGAGTTTGATCACTTCAGAGTTTGGATGCTGCTCAATGCGTGCCAGGTATCTATCACTGAACCGCGCAATTTCTTCACGCACTGTTTTTTTCACCACGGAGAATCACTGATTGTTCGCAACACTTAGCTGAATGCCATAGGTCCACATAGGTTAAAGTATTGTTTTATACACTAAAACTTTACTGTTCAATGATAGCTTAGAGTTTTGACCCAAGAGCCAGTATAAATTAGAAAATTTCAAGTTTTGTTTTCTTTTCGACCAGATGTGTTTACGTCAAGTAAGTCTTCTATCAAGGTGTATACCCAAATATTAGACTTCATTTGCCTGTGGAAACTGACACCGTTCATTATAACAGCTGGACACGTTTCTTTTCTCAAAGTGAACGAAACTTGAACGGATCTCGTTAATAAACAATGCTTTTGAACTATTTGTCCCAAAACTATCTTCGAATCAATCTCAAATGATTCATGATTATTAAATTAAATTCGAATACATTGTATAAAAATATATACAGATTTTACAATTGAGTTGATTACTGCATTAGACGATATTGAAAATTCACAACGGTTGCCATTGGATACTATATATATATACATATATACATATATGTATAACAGATACGAATTGTGTAATTACAACGTTTTCCAAAGGGAATAGTTTTAACTTTTTTGTTTTGTTTTAAATTTGATAACGTTTGAAAAATCGAATTATATAGAAGAGATTTTATGGATTGTAGCTTCATTTTAAAGATTCGATTATAATTATTATTGAATTTTATATATAACGTAAATAAAGAAGGTTTCGTTTCGACAATATTATTTTTATTAATTGAAAAAAAAAAAGTGTAAGGTATATACAATCACAATAACCTCTGTATATTGTCTTTTGAAAGATGTATATTAACCCGTCAGTACTCGCGTTATGAGCATTTTGACCACGGTCGATTTAAAACATAAATAACTTCTATTTTCAAATGGTACATGTAGTTGAAACTTTTTCTATCTTCATATACTTTTATTTATTTTTATTATGAAAGTAAAAAGTTTTCGAGCACAGGTTTGAATACGTTTTTATTTCCATGCAAGAAATTTCCTATTTTCTCAATTAATTTATTTTCTTAGAAAATTACGTAGTAAAAATTATTTGTGTACCTAAATTTAAATTACAGCAGTTAACTATAAAGTTCAAAGAAGTATAAATTTCAACATTTTTTAAACTCAAAAAACACGATTGCCTATTATAAACATTTATTTTGCTCATAGAAGTAAAAAATCGAAAATTAGATATTAAATAATTAAAATAAAACAGAAAAAAAATTTAATCTTCGATTTAATAAAAAAATCACGTAAATAATTAAATGTATGTTTTATTATTTATTTTATGTAATTAAATGAGTTGACAGTTTCAGTTTTTTTTTTCTTTTTTTTCATTTTTATAGAAGAACAGTACTAGAATATTTGTTATTTTAAATTTTACCGTTTACTTTTAATTTTAATTACAAAAATTTTACGAAAAAAACAGAAGTGTTTTAAATATTTATAAAGGTGCAAATAAAAGATATCATAATTCAATACAAGTTCTGTTGTAAATTAAATATTTAGCAACTTTAACATTTGAAGGTGTAGATAGTATAGTCGGGACAGTAGTGATTAGTAAGCAAAAGTGCTTGGTAAAAATTGTAAAAAAAGGTTTTTTTTTTTATACCATGTATATATGAAATATACATAGTATATTAAGTTTAGTCCCAAGTTTGTAACGCTTAAAAATATTGATGCTACGAAAAAAATTTGGGTATAGGTAAATCGATCGGAAATCGATCCGAAATATCGTTTTTTTCGAAAATTATTCGGCCAATCGCCAAATAAACTCGATTTTTGAATTTCTTGGGTCAAAATTACCTTATAAACTGAGTTTCATCAAATTCCGAAACAAATAATTTTTTACGATTTTTTCGAATTTTTCTAAGGGGTACCCCTTGAAAAAATTGCAAAAAATCGATACAAATTTATCGTCTCCAATTTCGATAAAACTCTGTATATAAGGTAATTTTGAAACAAAAAATACAAAAATCGGTTTCATTTAACGATTGGGCGAATAATTCTCGAGATAATACCGGAAATCGATCCAAAATATCGTTTTTTCGAAAGCTATTCGCCAATCGCCAAATAAACTCAATTTTTGAATTTCTTGGGTCAAAATTACCTTATAAACTGAGTTTCATCAAATTCCGAAACAAATAATTTTTTACGATTTTTTCGAATTTTTCTAAGGGGTACCCCTTGAAAAAATTGCAAAAAATCGATACAAATTTATCGTCTCCAATTTCGATAAAACTCTGTATATAAGGTAATTTTGACCCAAAAAATACAAAAATCGGTTTCATTTAACGATTGGGCGAATAATTCTCGAGATAATACCGGAAATCGATCCAAAATATCGTTTTTTTCGAAAATTATTCGGCCAATCGCCAAATAAACTAAATTTTTGAATTTCTTGGGTCAAAATTACCTTATAAACTGAGTTTCATCAAATTCCGAAACAAATAATTTTTTACGATTTTTTCGAATTTTTCTAAGGGGTACCCCTTGAAAAAATTGCAAAAAATCGATACAAATTTATCGTCTCCAATTTCGATAAAACTCTGTATATAAGGTAATTTTGAAACAAAAAATACAAAAATCGGTTTCATTTAACGATTGGGCGAATAATTCTCGAGATAATACCGGAAATCGATCCAAAATATCGTTTTTTCGAAAGCTATTCGCCAATCGCCAAATAAACTCAATTTTTGAATTTCTTGGGTCAAAATTACCTTATAAACTGAGTTTCATCAAATTCCGAAACAAATAATTTTTTACGATTTTTTCGAATTTTTCTAAGGGGTACCCCTTGAAAAAATTGCAAAAAATCGATACAAATTAATCGTCTCCAATTTCGATAAAACTCTGTATGTAAGGTAATTTTGACCCAAAAAATACAAAAATCGGTTTCATTTAACGATTGGGCGAATAATTCTCGAGATAATACCGGAAATCGATCCAAAATATCGTTTTTTTCGAAAATTATTCGGCCAATCGCCAAATAAACTCAATTTTTGAATTTCTTGGGTCAAAATTACCTTATAAACTGAGTTTCATCAAATTCCGAATAAAATAACTTTTTTACGATTTTTTCGAATTTTTCTAAGGGGTACCCCTTGAAAAAATTGCAAAAAATCGATACAAATTAATCGTCTCCAATTTCGATAAGACTCTGTATATAAGGTAATTTTGACCCAAAAAATACAAAAATCGGTTTCATTTAACGTTTGGGCTAATAATTCTCGAGATAATACCGGAAATCGATCCGAAATATCGTTTTTTTCGAAAGTTATTCGGCCAATCGCCAAATAAACTCAATTTTTGAATTTCTTGGGTCAAAATTACCTTATAAACTGAGTTTCATCAAATTCCGAAACAAATAATTTTTTACGATTTTTTCGAATTTTTCTAAGGAGTCATAAGGTCATTTGGGTCTTTGCTGCGTAGGACCTATCTTGTAAACCGCTAGAGATAGAACAAAAATTTAAATGTAAAAAATGTTCCTTTAAAATATTAAACAACAAACCCGTGAGAGCACAAAATTGTATAGTATGTATGTTATGGTATATCAGTTACAGTATCAGACAGAGTAATCAACACTGTCCATACATGGTATTTCGACAATTAACTCAGTCAATTTTTTGTTTTCTCTTGTTTAAATAGGGTGTTTAGTTTGGTTCACAACCCGTCAATTGAATTTTTGCAGCTATTGATCTATTTTATCGGTCAGTTATGATAAAAAAAAAATTACCACAATTTTTAAGCGATACTCTGGCGTGACTTTATTCATTATGAAATGACGAACCAAACTAAAATACAAACCGACTGTCTGTTGTCAAATCGGTTATCAAACAATAGCTCGCCTACACTTTAGAGTATTGCCAACTTAAAGATGTATGCTAAACCCACGAAAAATGGTACTTTTTGTAAAATGGTACCGAATGTAAAAATAAATTTGCAAAAACAAAAAAATTGCGAAAAGTACATGTCTTGCTCAAATTATAACAAATATTAATTTCAAAATAGTATCAAAACCGGATTTCTTAATCTATACCTTTTTAATTCTTATTAAGCGTAAATATTAAAAATTTACCTTATTGGCTTCTAAAACATGTGGCTCTCTAACAACGAATCTATACCATAACAGCCATAAAGTATTGTTCATGGCGAACGACGCAAATAGATTCATATGTATCGTAATTCGAGCACATCGTAGCGTCCTGGAACAAAAAAATTTTATTTTAGTATATGCTATAAAGAATAAATAATGAATTTGGTTTTTGTTATTTATGGCAATAATTCATACTCAGGAGTCAGACCTAACAAATTGTCATTGTGTTTTTTTTAAACATTTTTTTTTTTTTTTAATTCAAGCAGTTCTGTAAAACTTTGTAAGTCAGGCTCTTGGTGTATCAGAGAATATAAAGTTTCTGTTTTCCACATATGTTACATACCTGTCTTTAACGTTTCTGTGGAAAACTGTGTGTGTGGATGCACCGATTCTTATTTAGTTACCCCCGTACCAAAAAAAGAGTTTGACGGCTATGTGTGTCTGTGTGTCTGTCTGTGTTTGTTTGTTTAGCTGTGTTTCAAGTGCGAGTTTAGGGTTTCACATACGGAAAAATTAAATAATAATCGTTGATCCTCAAAATTGATTCAGTTTAGTGAAGGCTCTAGGGAAAAATGTTATCGAATGGAGAGTGTTCTTAGATACGTTTCAAGTTCGAGTTTAGAATCATTACGTATCTGAAGAATTTATCTTTTTAAATTTTGTAAATTTCGCTTGTTTAATATGAAAGGTAATTTTAATTTAAGGTCATCTCCGATAACAAGTAGGAAAGGGTTGATGATCTTTTAACGGATGAGCATATTTTATCTAAAAACATAGCTATAAGAACATTTTTAATCAAATTAAATACCTTTAAAAAAACAATTCAAAATTGGTTCATCCGTTTAGCATCTGCGATGCAACAAGCGAATCAATCAGACTTAATTTTGTGTTGGAGGTTTCTTTAAATATTTCATTAACTTGTTAGATATGAATGAATAATTCAACTTAGTACATAGTTTTTATCATTAAATCCCATAATAAGTTCATAAACGTCACAGGATAAAACCATAATGTGGATGCATTTAAAATACCTTATTATATGATTTTAAATCCGTCATTAATATTCTCTGTTAAATATACAGGGTGTATTAAGAGCTTATTCATCACTCTATTTTATTTAAAAAAAGTTCGTTTGGCGAAAACAATAGCGGGCGCTGAAAACTTGGCGAGACTTATTGTCATTGGTGGAAGTAAAGTAAGTACTATGGGGGCGGAGAAGTAAAGTAAAGTTTGGATTAAGTGGGGACAAGTGGGTTAAAGGCAAGCATGCGGTGGAGTTGGCATTTTCGATATTGGGGGTGGCAAACAGAGGAAATGGCGTGCATTACATTACATATACCTAGACAGAAAGCCTACTGCCTACCACTGCCTACTCTGCATAATTCATATGCAGAGTATATATTCATGTTATATCTTTTACTATGTTATAACGGTGTAAACAATGAATTAAAAATATAAAAAAATACATTAATTTTCCTTATTGGTATTACATCGTGAAATTTTTCAATGGAAACTTTTACTTGTCGTTACCAGGATATTTTTAATATTCTATGAAATTAATTTCCCGTAATTATAATAAATAAACTAATAATATACTCTCAGAGAAAAAATTTATAAATTACGGTGTAAAACACTCACGCGAAGTCCATATGACTCTTCAATTGCTTGGATATTATCGATAAAATATTATTAATAAAAGTAATAAATTTCATCAGAAACTTTTCGTTCAATCGCAAAATCCATCAAAATTTCGTATCTGTGGTGTAATTCAGGTTGTTAGAAGCATAAAAAACATAAAAATTTACCTCATTTTATAATTAGACCACTAATTTTCGAGATTTACGTACAGGCGATATCACGTAACCCACTCGTCCGATTTTTCGTATTTTTGTTTAACTTCATATCTTTTGTTTTGATATTTTTCCAATTTTTCAAAGGTTACGCCCCCCCCTCCCCTAAGTAAATTTCCAAAACTATTTTACGCCAATCAAATTCTACATTAAGATAGCAAAACGTAATGTAAAGCTGCTATTTTGGTATATTATATGGACCCCTTCGAGCAGTGTGAAATTACGTTTTGCAAGGAAAGAAAGTTGTGCTACTTACGTAATCCATGAAAAACTACAAAAATTTTAGAACTTTTTTCAGTTTTTGAAGTTTAATTCAAAAGCTATAAGTTTTCGACATCAATTGCTACTACCATTTTAAAGTATATTAAATTTGAAACAATTGAATCCAACCCACCATGGGTCTAATAGTTTTTCAGATATGATATGATTCTTTTTGAAAACCATTAGACATAGAACAAAAATTTAAATGTAAAAAATGTTCCTCATAAAAATAATTTGTTTGAACTTTTGTTTGAAACATTCTTTCATAAACATTATTGTTTTCTCGTGAGCATATTAGGACAAAACTTTTGTGTCCAAATTATTGAAAAAAAAAATTCTAGAAAACTTACTTGTCCTACTTCCTAGGACAAATGACGGCTTATAAATTGAAGAATAGTAAGTAAATATTTGTATTTGCCTGTGCCAACAAAATATTTACTTTATACCAAGTTAAGAATATATTTTCGTGTAACCCGCCATTTTTTGTTAGTTTTATGAATATATGCCGCCATATTAAATAAATGAATATGCAATTTCGAAAAGGGCACATGTCGGATATGTTGTCAAATACGTTTTTTTATACCTATACTATATTATATTTTTAAGTAACATAAATGCTTGTCTACACCCATTATAATCGAAAACAGCACATCTCTGGTATTAATTCTACTATAAACGTTATGGTCTGTACAGAAACAATTTCGAAAAGGTCACACTAGTTTGAAAAATAATAAGTTTTTTTTCAATTCCTGAACATTTTAAATTTTCAGAGATGTGCCCTTTTCAAGTTCATGTAAATACCTTGTATATCAATATGCATAATTTTCGAGTTTATAAACTCTCGGGGCAGAAAATCGTGGAGGTAGAGGTAAAAATAATAATACCTAGTTTGATGCATATTAAAATATAAATTCAAAGCGTCAGAAAATTTTGATTTCAAAAATATATGAATATTTTATACACATGCAGTAAGTACGGTTGAAGCAAGTAACTACAAATTGCATAGTATTCACAAGTCATCGTATACAGTAAACCGTTCAACAAACTCCTGTCTCTCTCATCATCCTTCCAATCTAATGATTACCGTCATATCGTATTTAGGATTTTATTTTACCATTCGATGTCCTCTACCTTTATTACGAAAAAACCAAAAAAAACATTCATTACGAAAAATAATATGCGAATTGTGGTTTAAATTATTTGTACCTTCTTTTCATCTTTGATGATGAATTTTGTTAAACTTCATGAATAGACGAAAAATAAGATTACAATTTTTCGATATATGCCTTGGTTTTCGAAATATCGAAAGCGAAATAATTTAACAAAATTTTCAATTTTCGATATTTGGAAAATGAGTACAGATGTCGAAAATTTTATTTTTACTTTTCGTCTTATATTGAAAAGTTGTAAAATAATTCACCATCAAAATTGAAAATATATGTTTTTTATAATTTGCGACCCTACTATCGTGCTCATACATCCTTAATTAGTCGTATACAACGGTTTTTTTTTAAATTTATTATGGTTTTAACTTTAATTTAAATAATTTTTTTTTAAATTTCTATCGACTAGCTTTGGAGAAATCTATGAAAGCATATCATCCATCTGCCGTTTTGGCATAAGACCAAAGTTAAATATGCATACTTTTGAAGCCATTTGTTTATTTAAATAATCGGGCAACCCCCCTTAAATTTAGTCCAATTTCATATAAAAAAAACTCAAAAAGTCTTTTATCGAAAATTGTATTAATTACGATATTTTGTGTACCAAGTTGCTGTACACATCAAGAGAGGTAAAGGCTATAAAGCGGTGTTATTTTACTTTTTACTTCTAAATTTCCTAAATATGTGTTATTCTCAGTACAAGTCCAAAGGCATCATTTTCCAGAAAAAAAATTTTGAATCAAAATAACATCTGTGTTTCAACCATATTTCAACGGGTTTTTATGACATGAATATGATACGATATATTTCATATTATGATAGATAAATATATGGGTATAACCTATATAATATGAATGAAATATATAAACTCCTGATGTACAAATATGACAGCTAGGTACTTCGGAAGTAACATGGAGAGTGTTTTTGTGGTTGATTTGATGATATAACACCATTCCAATTCAATAAGTAGGGATTATATTAGTATTTGTTATCTGCAGTATATTTTATATCATGTTTTAATATTTTATGATTGAAACGGAGCTATCAAATTCTTTTGTTTGCGTTGATTAATTTTATTTCAATATAACAAGAGCGTATCTTTATGATTTTGTTTCCTGGTTTATTGGCCTACATCTATGTGTTGAACAAGAAGCAATAAAGTCTAATCTCGAAAATTGGAAACTACAAGAAATCGAAACAAATGTCGTTCCCACACACATGTCACATCGATCTTTTATAGTCACTCAAAAATGATATTGATTATTTGTATATACATCTAACATGATTCATTATTATGATTCTAAAAACAAGTGTTTAATCCTGCGTTAACAGATTTATAATATAATTATTTGATTTATAATGAATGTTCCATACAATCCCAGCAATCGAATAAATTTCAGTATTTGGAACACTCTTGGTTTTTATTGAGTCCCGATTATCGAAACTAAAATTTTCAATATTGATAATTTTAATTCCAAGTATGATTTAAAATAATAACTGATGATTGAAATTTGATGATGCGAATGCCACTTTGAATTTCAAAAAGAACTGCCTTAAAACCTGTAAAGAAAAAAATCATAGCCCCCTTTTTTGGTTTTTGCATTCGGGTAAATATTGATATGAAACAGCATTTCTAAAAACGTAAAACGTAATGGTAAAAATATAAATATTACCTGTACCTTTAAAAAAAAAAGAATATAAGTCAAAAGATTGTGATTAATTTCGACACGTAAATTCAATCACGTATTCACTACATTCCTAGAATTTTATTCCACTTTTCAATAGTTTTTTCGTTTTTTTTTTTTATGATATCAATCTTTTTTAATATTTTCATCAAACTGTAATACATAAGAAATATATAATTTTATTATGTTAATTTATAATGATTATACAAAAAAGTTTTTAACTTTCTAGATAGAAAGAGATGGTTTTTACTTCGAGCTTGAAAAAAAAATTTAGGTACTAACATTGTTGCCAAAGCAAGTAAACGCTAGTCACCTCTTTTATAAAGCAAAGCTTTCAAGATAGGCAATTCGAAATTTATATGCAGCTACTCTTTACTTGGTGGCTCAATTAATTTTGAGTTCTGTTCCAGAATGCCAGTTGGTTGTAGGTTCGACTCTCCCTCAGGTATACAGAATGTTCGGGAAGTCTTTAACCACCTTTTGACGATATTTTTTTTTGAAGCAGATACAAAAAAAATTTTCTAGGCCAACTTTTATTGAGTTTCGTCCTTCAATATTCGTTTTCGTTAAGGGTATATATAATAGTATATTTTATTTGACATTAAATCAATCTATAATAATTTTTACATTGTGTGTTGTTTTCTATTTTATTCTAATAAAATTATTGACTGTAAAGAGAAGGCATCGTGGTTCCAAGTTATATTTTATTTTTCCTAGTTAGAAGAAACTCTTCAATTAAACTGCTTAGCTCATTAAGAGTGTTAAGATTTTTATTGCTAAAAAGTTCGTACACTTCATACTTCGTGACACAAGTAGGTATATTGTTGTTTCATTTTCATATATGACGTAACGTCGCAATCGATGAAGAAATGTTCAGCATCTTCAGGTCCATCGCATAAAACACCCTTATTACCGCTGATAGCTGATGGTTTGGAATCTCTCTAACCCATGTTCCCAATCATAAACACGATAGAGGTCTTCTTCTCTCTTTACTAGGATGATGCAGATAATATGCCCCAGTATCATAGTGATGTAAATTTCTATAAAAAGTAAGCGTTTTCAACTCCATAATTACACATATTCATATCATATCCATATAAATCATATCCATAATTTTACACATATTAAGTTCAATTAATCTATTTTTTACTTCATTATGGATAATTGTCTTTGTTTCTGGTTTATACAAATCGGTTTATAAAAACATGATGTTCAGTTCTTTTATACGATAAAGAACTATTTTGGTCCATGAGTTATTATCCAGTTTTTCATGTTGGAAAAAAGGGAAAGTTACGGGTGTGTAGAGGACTACTTTAAATTAGAAAAATTGAAATATTTTTTTCAAAAATAATATGAATGGATTCGAAAGAAATTGAATGTATAATGATTCTAAAATTAGTATTTAGGAATGACCAAAATTTAGGGATTTTGGTGAGATTTAGTAAAACGCTCTTTAACATTTCAAAAATGTAATGATAGGATTCGATCTGTCCATTAAAAGCCATTTTCATCAAAGTTTGTAATTTTATATAAATTTTTCTCATATTTTGTGAAGTCGCGATCGGTGAATGTGTATTCATTTGGTGTATGTCAACACTTTTCATAAATTTTTATTGAAGTAAAAAAAAGTATGTTTTGTGTGATATATTTTATGATTTTTAATAACGATAACGAGTTGTTACCTTCTACATACCTAACTATATTATAGCTTACTATTACACGTCAGTATTTATTAAAAGTTTTCCTATTAAATTATTTTTCTTTATGTCATAATATTGTCAAGAATATTGATCGTTTGAAAATATGATAGTGACTCAATTGCCGCCGCGAAAAATATAAATATAACGATAGTAGAATCATACTTAGTGATGCAAGTATCATTTTTATTCAAATCAAAAATTTGGGGAGCCTTGTAAAAAATTGAAAAATTAAATATGTTTGTTAATCTTAATGTCCGGAAACTTGAATATTTCAGTTGAAGTGACATATTCATAACTTAAGTAAACATAATTAGCTGTGTACAGATCGTAGCAGTTGAAGCAACTCGAAACATCGCATATATTAAACTTAGTTGCCTTTAAGACATTTTTATAAAAAGTTTTTATTAAAAACTAATAATATCTTGTAAAACAAAAATTCACTTTTAAGTTCTAGAATCCATTAAATATATTTTTACGAATAGGAATGAAAAAAGAAAATTAAAATCACATATTTTACTAAAATAACAGAAACTAATAATAAAAAAAATCGGTACTTTCGAATTTATCTTCAACACGAAGAGAAATAATACATCTCGTGAAATCACAAAAATATAGAAAGTAATCCACCTACTTTCTGACATCGAAAAAGAAAAATTGTAAAAATAATATGTATATGTGTACAAAAATATACTGGGCCATTCAAAATTAGAACATTTGATATTCGCTAATATTTCGTCAGGATCTCAAATACGAAAAATTTTTTATGATGGTGATTTTTAAGTATATAAATAAAAGATATAGGAACTGTAAATTAAAGAGTCTTGTTCATAAATTAGTTTCTGCTGAAAGCATTTTGGGTAAAGCTGAGTAAATCCAGAAGATTTTCAATAAAAATTCCAACAGCAGTTTGGTAGAATTTCTGTGGTATCGATGGTTTTATTTCCAACCAGAATAATGAAAAATGTTTCCAATTTGTTGACCAATATAAGTTTATTTATATAAAATTTTAATGAAAAAATCATTTTCAAAAAGCGAAAACATATCGTCTTCTGAAGAATGACGTAGTATTTATTTTGTAAGAAACTAGCTATTTTATGAGGAATTTCTTACTTAGATATTTATCCCCGCCTCTTATTGACCAGGAACTTGTTGATTTTAAATACCCGAGTTAAGATTATATTCGATATCACTATCAGATGTTCTCTTTCATATGCACGCAACTACCACTTTCAACATCGTTTTTGGGTATGGTACATATCCGGTAAAATATTATCGGTAATTTGTTATTCCTTCTTTGATGAATAACACTGTATACTACTTTATTCGTAGGTACAACTGTTCTGCTTTGAATCAGATTTACGTTTTGCTGTCATGTTCTACGAAAAAGGAGAAGAACATATACGTCAGATAATATTTTATTTTAAAGTTTGTTAAATCTCTACGAAAAACAGCACCTAGTAGATTATAAAATATTCGTCATTGGCCAATCAAAAAAAGGCTGAGTTCTATTAAAATTAAATCAAAGCATAACAATTTTTTATTAAAAATAATGAAGTTAATTGGATTATACTTTGTTTTAAGTAAATATTTTGGATTATATAAAGTTAATTGCGAAATATATTTTACAAAATTAAATTTATTAATATCTTTCTTAGCCATTGATATTCATAATCATTTTAGATCGAACACAACTTTGTTATTTTCCAGATTAATGAACTTATCTGACGTCAAAATACAACATTTGTTTAATATCAAAAAATTTTTTTTTCAATTTGTTAGTTAAAAAAATTATATATAGGTAGATAATAATATATTTTTAAAGACTAACATATTGCAATTTTTTCTAATATCCTGAAATAAATTGAAATTTAAACACAAAGAAAGATGCGAGGAGAAAAATGATACATTTATTAAAATATTTATAAATTTTTTTTAATATCATTTTAATATCATTGTTTATTTTAGCATTATTTCATTTATATTCGATAAAGTAAATTATTCGTAGAATTTGATGTTGAAAACACATAAGTGCAAAATATCTTAAAAGAGGAATTTTCAGATTTTGGGATACAAATTCGAGAAATTGGGACCCCACAATATTAGTTAGAAAAATGGCTTTCTATGAAACTTTTTCAAACCGACGCCAAAATATTCTTCGCTCCGATCAAGGGTCCTCCCGGACACCAAATTCTTTAACGAGTAGTTTTCGAGTTTTCGAGTTCTACAGCCCGTAGTTCGAAAACTACTCGTTAAAAATTTTTGTGGCGCAAGATCTTTTTGATCCGAACAATTCGAATAACATTTTGGTGGTGGTTTGAAAAATTTTCACAGAAAACCATTTGCATATAGTCATATATATACCTACTATAAATATCATATGTGTAACTATGATCACCCCTAGCTCGAAAACTACTCGTTGAAAAGTATGAGAGTTTTTGATCAAACCGATCTGAAGACCATTATAGGGCTAGAAGTTTCACAGAAAGCTATTTTCCTATCTAATATTGCGGGGCCATTCAATATTTTTAAGTGTTACAAACTTGACACTAAACTTAATATACCATGTATTTTCATATATACATGGTATAAAAATAAACACATGTGTTTATTATTATTTCAACTATGTACATACAGTTGAAATCTATAAATATGTCTGTGTTGACATGATTGTTATAACATAATTAAAATGAAAATTGTATTGTGCTTTTGTGATTTTATTTAACTATCGTAAACTGGAAAATAACAAATGAAAAATAAACGTAGAAAAAAATCATTACAAGTCTGTTTGAAATGCAAGTACATCTTTATTAAGAGCTTTTAATTAATAGTGGTCAGTGTATATAGGAAACATGTACCTACTTCAATGTGGAAGAATGTCTAGTTAAAATCCACAAATTAAATTCATTAGCGTGAAAAAAATATACACAAGCTAAAAATAAAATTTATTTCATTATGGAAAATCATAATTAATTTTTTTAAATGAGAAAATTTTAAATGAAATTTTAATGAGAAAAATTTATTCAAAATGGAAGTTTTCCCAATATAAACGGTAGAAAACTTTGAGATAGAAGGAAAGCTTTTTTTTAACCGACTTCAAACAAAAAAGAAGGAGGTTTTCAATTCGATGGTTTTTTTTTAAAAATATTTGTTACCTTAGAACTTTCGACCGGGTGAACCGATTTTGGTGATTCTTTTTCTATGTGAAAGCTGGTGCTTCCCGTGGGATCCTATTTCAATTTGGCCCAATTCTGATAATGACATTCATGACAAAACCATATTGTTCTTAAATTTGAATTAAGTATGTGCAAGACAAATGTACGAATAACTTAATATCACGCCAACCGATTTCGATGATATTTTTTTTAGTGGTAAATTAGTGTACTTTAGATTTACTAAAATTAAAAAAATAAATAAAACTTTTCGTAAAACCATCATCAAAAATAAAATATTCCAGAACTAATTAATATGCACTAAAAAGTAAAAAAATAATTGCGTAATCTTCTGAATAACAAACAAGAATCAAAATATAAGAAATAACCGAAATATAGGCGTTTTAAAATGTACTCTTAAAAGTTGGCAGATCTCGTTTCTTGAATACTGAACCATATTTTACCATCGACATCGTATTCAACTTGGCTATAAATATTTAATAAAAATTTATATTAAACTAACATTATAAAGGTTTAAAAAAATTTTATTTATAATTCATTCTCTTTGTAAATAAATATTCATAAAAAAAATATATACGTTGATCTTAATTGAATTGGAAACTAGGATTAAATAACTAGCAAAAAAAGTTTCAATCAAAATTAATATTTTAATGCACGAACAAAACATTAGAATCTAATATAATTATTTTAGAGAAGTCCTTCCTGGTGTACGTTATCTTAAGAACACATCTGTCAAAGTATTTATCTCACCCAGGACACTTTTCATTTCGATCGAATTTTTGTATAAAATATAATATTTTGAACTTAATGTACTATTAATGTAAAAAATGAAACCTTAGTGTGTAAATTAAAAAGCTTGTTATCATCAGTAGACTTTAAAATTATTTTTTCACATATTATAAAGAAAGACAGTGAGTCATGGGGACTGTCAACGGAAGTAGAAACTTAAAAAATATAAACAAATTATATGGTATCACCATCTATGAACAGTAATCAGATGCTACCGAAGATAAGAATCATTTAGATAATAGTTAATTGTACAGCTTTAATAACTACTATTACATAGAAGCTATATTCATAGCATGTTGCTGACGATGATGATGATACAGACACAGCCTTGTTGACTTGAATCCATAAGATATGACCCTACCAAAAATGTTCTAACGCATCTTTAACACTTCAATAAAAATCAATTGTCAAAAATATTTGTCCACTTTTCACGTCAAAGCGGCACTTAAAATATTTGAAAAACTCAAAAGAACAACTGAAAAATCACTTGAAGTTAGCAACAACAGAAACGAAGCTCATCGGGTTATCTAGTTTCAAATGAAGATAAATTTTTTTTGCTATCTTGATCGGACATTTTCCCAAATAAATGTGCCCTGTGTTTTTTGCTTACTCTGACTCGTTAGAATCATCTAGTTTTTAAACAAATAATTTTTTATTTAATGGCTATTTCACCACCACACAACAGGAAAAAAACAAAAACAATTACAATATTTATTTATGAAATAACATTTGTATAATATAGTACGAGAAACACAACTTTGAAGCTAAAAAAGTTCAGAAACTTGCTGAAAATTAGGGCATAGATATTTTTTTAAAAAAAGTTATTTAAAAGCATCTTAAATAGCATATGTCAAAATTGCAGGACAGAGAAACTTTTGCAAAATCAGTTCGCACCGTGCATGAGTATTATTTCAGGAGTTTCCATGGTAGCTATACACTACTTTACTAATATTTTAAGGGAAGGCTTATAGGTCTATATTTTTTATACATGGTTTACATTGAAAAAAAATTTAATACTATTTTCTAACCAAATTGAAATAAGTTATTATGTTAGTATACATTTAAAAAATATTCTATTTTAACTAAGACCGTCTATTTTAACGCTTAATTATTTTTTTTTATTAAGACTGATATGCGCGAGATCCCAAATTTTAACAATTTTTCGAGGGTAATTGGAAGCCTTACTTTCAATCGAAAAAAGTGTGATTCATGGGATGTTATTATTAACATCCTTTTAAATTTGGTTGGCCAAATTTTTAGCGATATCCTAACATTTTGATATGAGAATTGATTACTTTCTCTATTGCTTGTGCTATAAAGCGTTAAAAAGAAATCTAATATATATATACAGCTTTTACTACGAGTCTTTGTTTACAAAGAAAACAAGTTGAACGTTACTTGGAATATATTAATTTTTTCTATGAATTTATTAAATGAAAAAGGCGTTTACATTACCCGAACAATTTATTGCAAGTTACAGGCAACAGAAATGTTACAAGCACAGATATTATAAAAACTGAGATGACTAGTAAAAAACTATGAAAGAGTTTAGAATAAAGAGCAAGATGAAGAACCTAGAGTTAAATATACCTTGATTCAATTCCAAATTCTTCGGCTGATATGGCTATTTATTAGACAGCATACAAAATTTGTATTAAATATTCTTTATTTGACTTAAATTAAATGTATAAAAATAATTACACAACTACAATACGAAAAAAAACAAAACAAAAATATTCAATTATATAATAATAGCATTAAAGAAACATGTAGCCCACTTTTATATCTATTTGAAAGTTAGAATAAGGTATTCTACTATTTTTGAAAAAGTACTCCAAAATGATGATTTTGATAATAAAAAGCCACCAAAAATTTATTTCGGAAAAATACACACGCTTTCTTGACAAAAACTTAAATTAAATTTTTTAAACTGTCAAAAACGCGGGCATTCAATTTGATGACGTAATATCGGTATCATTATAAGAAATAACATAAATAAGTTTGACAGATTCATAGACTGTTAAAGTCACTGTGTAAACTGTTGGACTTGTTTTTTTCTTTTCAGTTCATTTTTTATGAAATTTGGTTTACTTTTTACTCAGTCGGGTTTTTTGATTTTTTTAATTTATTTTTTTATTCCTTGATGATTCTTTAATGTTTAAATTGTCAACATATACATAGTGTTGAGGAATAATAGCAATTTAAATAAGGACAACTTCCACTACGATATTTAAATGCACGGTTTCAACAAGCATATAAATTTTGATTCTAGGTTCTACCTTCTTCCCCATTATTATATAACCATACTTGTATATGGGTGTAAAAAAGTTTGATGTTAATATGAAATAATCTATGGAGATACGACTTTTGAAGTAGGCTTCGAAATTTTTATCGAAATCCGTATTAGTATACTAACTGAAACTGCAAGATAACTTAAAATTTCAATAAAACAATTTTATATCTTACAAAATCCATTGGTTTCATTCATTATACAGGGAGTAATTGTTTGCAACATCTTTTAAATGAGAGAATGAAAATATAATATTCTTTGTGTTTGCATCCTGAGAAAAACTACGAAAATGTATATACATATATTGTTGGAATATAAAACATTCATAAATTAATTTGTGTCTAACCAAAACTACAGGATGAGAAGCGCATAGAAGGAATATATAGGATAAACTAACAGCCAACCTAAATGCTTACATGAAAATATAATATATTCCTGCTTTAAATAGAACAAAAGCTTTAAATACAAAAAACTAAATTAATATCAGATTTATGTGAAAGTTTTTTTTACTTTATTTATTCAATCATATTATTATTTTCTTCTTATTATAAACACAAAAAACTGGATATTCTTTTAGTATACAAAATAAAAACTTTATGGTAGAAAGTCATTGCTATTATCTCGAAAAGAGGTAAATAAATCAATGGCATTTAAGTAAATTTCGAAATATTGCTCAAATTGTACTTTGACAGGAATTTACATGTACGAATGTCTTATCTATGCAAAACAAAATTTAAACAAGTGAAAACAAACAATTGACCGAGTTAATTGTTGAAAAATCATGCATAGGCAGTGTTGATTACTTTATCACATTACACATACATACATGTCACACAAACATAACTGATATTCCCATATAATACATACTATACAATTTACGCTTAATTTTTGCCCTCACGGGTAAACAGTGATGTTTACGAAAAAATATTTCAAATAAAAGTTGTTTATTTTTTGATAAGGAACATTTTTACATTTAAACTTTTGTTCAATCTCTAACTGTTTACAAGATGGGTCCCACGGACTTGATATCTTTTTCACGGTTATGTCTTTTCGTTCTTGAGTTATCGAGTTGCCAGGAAATGGACTAATTAGGTGATTTTATGAACACCTATACTAAAATTTCGTGCGTAGCATCAATATTTTTAAGCGTTACAAACTTGGGACTAAACTTAGTTGCATATTACATATATGCATGGTGTAATAAAATGTGCAGAAATAACTATAATCATGACTATGATACGAGACATCCATCCCAATTAAGAACTCCTAAGCATAATTTATCCTTGTTTGAATGTGATCCAATATACAATGAGTCTAAGCTGTAGAACAATTTGTCCGAAAGCATAAAAAAATATTGCAAGTCTTAACAAATTTAAAATAACGTCTAGAAGGTTGATTCTTGAAAAATGCTCTTATACATTGAATAAATTTTTTAATTAACATTTTAACTGTGACGAGTCTGTATGTATTTACGCATCTTTTCGGCAATAAAATTTATTATTATTATGTACACTTATCTTAAAGCTTGGTTTGACAAACCTTTTCATTTGAAGAAGCTCATTTGTTTTGAAAACCCAGGATGATTAATATATTTAAAAAAAAATTAAAATCAACTTTAGACTATTGGTACCCGGCGAGATTACTCCGCCATAGTTTAAATGGGGAATATAGATTCGATTAATAAGAATAGTGTTATCGGAATTAAATATCACTAGAAAAAGTTTGTGTTTGTCGTTTCTATAAAATATAACTAACGAAATTAAAATAATTAACTTTATAAGACATGTATGTGCTAAGCTTCCAATGGTCGTTATCACGATGACTGGTTCTTAATATGTATTATTTAAGTAACAGGGCAATAAAACACCTTATTTAACCCTCAAAAACAAAATGAATATTAATGATGTTGAATGGTTTTTTATTAATCTTGAACTAAAAAAGGTTTATAATACATTATTTGAATTCAAAGTTTGTTTGTAATAATACTTTGCAATAATTTTATGTTTTTCATCAAAAAGTTACGTTAAAATTTAAACAGTTCCAGACAATCCCTCGTGTATTTGCAATTTCATAATATATACGAAGCAGTTTAAATAAATCAAACACAATGGGTTGGGTACATTGATTTAAAATTAAGATATTCATTATAAAATTTTTATTTGATAACATACAAGTTTATCAAAAGTTTGGTAACAAATTAATTGTAAATGTTTTCAGAATTAGTTATTCTTATTGGCTAAACTTAGCCTTTCTGGCAACGGAAAAGTAATTTCAAATAAATTCACGAAGGAGTAAATGTACAAAGAAGTAAATCTATGAAGGAATAAATGTCTGTCACGTTCCATTATAAGAGATTTCTTATCTGTTTCATCTGGATATGATTTTTATTGGAACAGAGCTTTTTTCTTAAGTTACTTAAGTGTTGCCAGAGTGACAAAACCGATTATAGCGAGGGATACTTTCCATCTGGCAAAGAAAAAAAAAAGAAAAAAAATTTTAAGAATGTGACACTTGAAAAAAAATGCCTTTGACTCGAAAAATAAAGTGAAAAGTAACTTCCTTCCTCCGCACTCTCACAGTGATTCTACCGAAGCATAACGGTCCTTCAGTGCGTGACACAGTTATGTCTGAAAAACGGTAGTATAAGCCTATTATTAATGTTAGTATCGTTATTTATTTAAAAAAAAAACTGCATCTATTAGGTATCAGGAGAAGTCGAAAGAAATTGCATAATTTAAATACCCTTGACACGGTCGCAAATTTTGAAAATAAAAAAATCAAATTCGAGGCTTTCCTGAAAGCGAAAAATGTGAAACACCAAAAATTCTTGAAATTCAATCTTTCCAGCGGACATTATATAGGATAATTTCTTCTATTTTTATGAGTCTTTAGAGGACTCCACTTTTTATAGCATCTTTATGTTTTATTTATTTTGTAATATTTATTTTAGTAAAATATTGTTGTATAATAAGTACATACAAAACGATCGATTTTTTTATTATGAATTTTACATTCGACAGCAAATCAAACTATTAAAAAATATACATTTCTCGATAATGGTCCATTTCCTTTTTCATATATCTCATAAATTACTCAAATTCTGATCACGTTCTATGCTTTAACATTAAAGA
The DNA here is from genome assembly GCF_905475395.1 of Chrysoperla carnea. Lineage (NCBI taxonomy): Eukaryota > Metazoa > Arthropoda > Insecta > Neuroptera > Chrysopidae > Chrysoperla > Chrysoperla carnea. The sequence continues at coordinate 84,015,893 of NC_058339.1, forward strand.
TATATTGTAAGATAGTTGTGCAACGACTATTAAAGAACATGATTGAGAAAATTTAACCTTGAATGATAGGATATCTTTATACAGGATGAGGCTGGAAAAGACCAGTAGACAAAAAAGCGAGTATATTTAGAAAAGACATAAAAAGTGGTTTTAAGCGCTTTTTAAATCGCAAGCCGGAAGTCTTGAAAGTTTTTGAAGAAAAAACTTAAGTAATTCTTAAAATCAATTCTGTTAGTTTTTTAGCTCACTGCAGCAAACATCTCCTCGAAAACTGAAAGTCTAAGAAAAGCCATCAACGGTTTTTGTTATTCGTCTATAAATCTCAGGTTTCTGACGAATTTTTCAAACAACAAAGGTTTCTTAATTGAAGTATCTCGAAAAAAAAAGTAAACTGTATATAATATTCTTATGTAGACAGTGACTAAAAATATTATTCAAATGCGTTCTTGTTTTTATGGTATATCAATAATTATGGTGATTTTTTTTTGGTTTTACACTTCAAGTTTTCCTATTGCCACAAATTTTATAAATGAAAGACATTTTTCTTTTGTGGACGTTTGTTTATACTGCTTTGCTGCTATTTTTATACAAAAAGCCCAAAGTAACTAACATCGAACACAATAATTTAATGCGGAAATGAATTTTCTTACTCATTATACAGAAAAAAAAGTATTCATTACACAAATATAGCCTTCACATCAATTTATATGATAAAAAATATATATAACGAGCAAATATTATTTTTCCACTTTATTTTTAAGTGCTCTTTGATAGTTCAAATGTAGCATCATACATGCTTAAGGATGTTTTCTTTTACTCGATACATAATTCATAAAATTATAGTTTCTATTTTTTTTATGAAATATTTTCTTAGCAATCAATATTACTAAATACACGGAGAAATTTTAGAATACCAAATTCTTTTGTACAAAAGAACTAATAGTTTATTTTTGAGTGTTGGGGAAATATAAAAGTTTCAGCGTTCGTCTGTGTTTCGTAAGCGAGCAATTTTTCATGTAAGAAAACAGGACGATTTAGCATATTGTAACGAGTTTGGTATTTTGGTTGGCTGTGTTTTTTCTAGAAAATAATAATTGAATTCAGTCTAGAATGTAACGTAGTTGCAGTAGATAACAAATATAGTCAATTTTCCATGGGAACAGCACATATGTAAGAGTGTAGTTATGATTGGTTTGAAATGATAACAAGTCCTTTGAAATGAACGGATGATATCATAGTGCAGTGCGAAGAGTAATTGTTAAACTATTATTGAATATATGAATTGTGAATATATTTGGAAAAACAAGATTGTAAATTGATTTTGTGTGGAATAATAAATTTTACAATAAACAGTAAATATATATCCGTTTTATCCTGACTTGTTTCCTGACTGTTTGCGTGAGAAATCATTCCCAATTTTGTAATCTTTTTTCGTTTTTGAGTTATTATGTTCACAGACAGATGGACGGACAACCGAAAATGGACTAATTAAATGATTTTTGAATACCTATACCAAAATTTTTTTCGTTGCATCAGTATTTTTAAACGTTACAAACTTGGGACTTAATGTATACTTCATATATACATGGTATAAAAAGAAGATTTTAGCGAATATTTCATCGTTGGATTAAAATTCTTTGAAATGAGAACCGGCTGAGACAAACCCCTCGAAACTTAAAGAGGCACGATTTATAATAAACAGTAAAATATTTTGGAAACGGTAAAATTCCTCGTGTACTTTGAACAGCAAATAATAGGCCAGGTATGATAAAAATCATTTTTACAAAATAAAAAAAAAGTATTTGTATATATACTTACATAAACTTTTTTATTTTTAGAATTCTATTTGATAAAAAGATAATGAAATGTAAAACTCGGGCGGTATGAGAGTATGTAAAATAAACACACAAGAGAGAACTGATATGAATATATACTTTTTTGTAAAACATTCCCATTGGTACTATAAAATTGCAAATGCTTGATTAACAGAAACAGAATACACAGGGGAGAATATAATGCCTCGGTTCAAAATGTTTTGTGTTTTGTTAAAATATAATAATATAAATACTCCTTTCCTATCGTTAAAAATATATTTATAGTTCACGCTCTCTTCAACATGTGATAATTAAGTTCATTTAAGCGAACATTCAATTTAGAATGTATATAATTCAAATATTGGATCCTACCTTGTTTCTCTTAGGTTAGATTAGGTTAGAGTGGCTGTCCTGGGGTGTAACACATTTAGACCATAAGGTCCGTTGTGATACCGATAAAGAGTTGGCCCATCCTCGGACACTTCTGCCTTGGAGCTGTTTAAGAACAGCAGGAGTGCTTTGACGTCGAAGGACTTTAGGTCGAATAGGTCGTCAAAGAGAGGCTGGCTCAAGTAATTCCATCTTCTCATGGCCAGAGCTGGGCAGTGACAGAGAATATAAGACATTGTCTCCTCCTTCTCACCACTGTGACAGCTTCTGCAGTAGTCGTGATACACTGCCAGGCCCTGGCGTTCAGCATGCCTGCCGCCCAATCAGTGTCCTGTAATAGCCGCAAAAACTTTGCTAATAGAGGCCCTTGGAAGTGATATAAGATCTTCGGAACGCTTACGATTGTACTCAGACCATATCTGTTTTGTAGTGCCACAAGTACGTTCCTCCCTCCATCTAAGATTGGCCTTTTCAATTACTTACCTTCTGGAATAGGTATAATCTTTAAATAGTCGCTAAATATCAATATCTTCTAGGAATTTTTTAGGGTACAAATGATCTGAGGTACCAAATGTTACCCTATATCTTGTAGAGGTAAACCGCAATTTTCTAAAGCATTTACATATAGGTAAATGCCTGGTATTGCTGTGTTTCTAACTTTACGATAATATATGTGTAGTCTTTGGTAGAAGTATATAGCTAAAAAAATATCATTCATAAAATTTTCAATAAAGGAACAAAATTTATCGATACAAAGAAAATATATAAAATATAAACTTTTATGTAAATAATGATTACCCGTTAGTTGATTATTAAAAATGTACGTAGAGGTTTTCTGGAGACCAAATCAGATTTTTCATCAACGTACATATATAAAACTTATATGTAAGATTGTTGTAAAAGAAAAAATTGTTTGCCAACATTAAATATTTAAACATCAATCGTAAGCAATTGTTTCGAAATAATAAAAATATAAACTCAACAATGCTATAACAAAAATAATATTGAATTCCTTCCGGACTTAAAATATATTATATTATATTCATATATCGTACTTATAAGCCAAACATATGATCTTTCAACTAAAGTATATTTGGATATTTTCAGAAGAAATATATCAAAATAAAAGGACTTTAAGCCAACCTTTTATACTTATTTTTAAAATTGTTACTCGTTTAAAGATACAATAAATATGATAAATTGAACGATCTTCAATACGCTGATTTAATCAATCTTTTAATAACAGTAATAATAAATAAAAATAAAGGAATACTTACGTTATTATTGTTATAAAAGTAAACGGATACTTATCTATCCATAATATGATCGACATTGTACTTATATTGTTACATTGTTGTCTGTCTACCAATATTTATTGTCTACATCCAATAACAATAGCCAAAGTATTTAATATCACTGCCATCAACCAAGTTTATTTTAATATACAACATGTATCATGTGCAACAATATACTACTATATTTGAGTATTCTACTATATTTGAAAAAGTACTTCAAAATGTTGATTTTGCTAATAAAAAGCCACCAAAAATTTATTTCGGAAAACTACACACGCTTTCTTGCCAAAACCATAAATTAAATTTTAAACCTTTTTTAAATGTTTTTATTGACTTCGTTGTGATGTCGATGGAAGCGTATTAACGGGATTACAATCCGAAAAGAATTCCATAACATTCGGTCGATTCGTTTCGAGTTATCGCGTGGAGCTTATTTTTATTCTGCCCTTGATCTTCCGAGTCTCTCCTGTGTAAGTTCAAACAAAGCATATGTATGATTGTTTTGCGAAGACGTCGAGTAAAAAACTTCAGTTTGACTTCCACAGGAGATTCCATATCAATTGATTCAGGTTTAGACAGGAAAGGAAAACTGAGCCAGAAAACATTTGACTTCTCCAAAACTTCCCAAAATGCAGCACTGAATTGCACATTACATTAAAAATTACAGATCCTGATACACGTTGTGAAATAAATAAAGTTGATTGCACTAAAATCTTATCATCAATATCTGTTTTATTGTAATTTATATTTTAAATAATAATGTTTTTATATTATTTCTTTTATTTTTAGCGATGCCAATAATTTTTCCTGATCATTAAATTGCCTTTATAAACTAAATGAAAGTGATCACTTTAGAAAACACAACTTGTAGACATTTTCATTTTCGTACAAAATTTTATTTTGCTTATTTGTAGACATATTTCACAAATTTGTGCTGTTTATGAAAATATAATCTTCTATTTATGGAAATATAATCTCCTGTTTATGAAAAAATAATCTCCTATATATGGAAATATAATCTCCTGTTTATGGAAATCTCCGTTAGTATAATCTCTTTCATAACAGACTTTAATCTCCTTCATACTACAGTTTTGTTATTTAATATCGGAGTGCATCTACTAATACAGATCATATCGATGTCATCATAGTTACTTCATTTGCCTTTCTTTAAACATTTTGTTCATAAAAATTAACTCGATTCTTTTCAAGTATGGAAAGTGTTTCTAGAAGAAAATTTTTATTTTAGGATTTATTACTAAAAAAGAGTTTCCATTTTGATGGACCATCCAACGGGTATATAATTACTGATACTTATAATATATCTGGTAACTATTAATATAAAAAAATAAAGTAATAAAAGTGTGCCAAAAAAAGTTTCAGCTGCCAACATCTATGACTAACTCAAACATGATTATTTGTAAAAGCTTGACGCACTCAGAATTAACAGCTTTTACAAATCGTTATGTATGAGTGAATCATGGAAATAATTATTTTATACTCTTCAGTATCCAAGCTTGTCCTTAAAAAGCATTTGTATTCAAAATTGTTTTTCCCAATAGGCTTGCAATTTCGTTTTTAATATAATCTTTGTTGTGTGGTTTTATTGATATTTCATATTCACAAGCTGGAAGGCATTATTTATGTACAATACATTATGCATAACATAATATTTATGAATATAATATTAAAATTATATAAAATAATTTATAGACCAAGAGCTGATCCCAAAATATTGAATCTTTTGTCGGATGCAAATGTTATATGTAAAAATTGAATTGAAAAAGATGGAATTTGCATCCGTATCAAATAGGGAAAGAGAATGTAATCAGTCTTTAAGACTTAAGAAATTGTTGCAAATATGCAAGAAATCTTAAAACTCGTAAAATACTCATGAATGCATGAAAATTTTAAAATAACTGTCTGTACGACCATAGAGATGAAACTGATATTTTCGGAATTTGATTTTGGTCCTTGTTGAAAATGAAACCACTTTCTCCGTTGAATGCCGAAAAGGACTTAGATTTCCAAAATGAGACCTTTTCTAAATTCCTTGGAGGAAATAACTACGCTAATAAAACAATATCCTTGATATGGCATTTTGTTGAAAAAAAAATCTTAAATTTTTCTAAAAACCAATGGAGATTGACCCTTTTTAAAGTTTGCAACTATTTTTTGTCTACTACACATTAAAAAAAAAAAAAAAACAAGATTGAAGTAAATGAGCTTACTTGGGTGTTAATGTTTTTATAAGAAGTAAATATTTCTTGAGTCAACGATCTCAATACTATTGAAGAAAGTATTTGACTACCTAAAAATTAAAGTATTGCAAGTAAATATTTTCTTGAACCAATAAAACTTGTAAGACTATTGCATTGGCTATATAGCAGTTTTGCTGAAGCCAGTTTTAATAAATAAAAAAAAAATAAATAAAAAAGACTATTGCAGGCATGAGCAAATGTGGCTCAGAATACTTAAACTTAACTTAAAATACGAGTAAGGCAGTGACAACCTAACCAGCGACAACCTAAAATACGAGTAAGACAGAGAGACAACATTTTTTTTCTACTTATCTCATTACTATGAGAGAAACTGAGATAGGTAGAAGATTCGTCGCTTACTCCTCTATGAGCAATGCGGACTTGGATAAAGAGACACACAATAGAGTTTATGACACACAATAAAGTTATAACAATGGTGACTTCGACTTAAAATAACTCGCCCAAGCCCTGCTTTATTGTAAAAACATATTGTTTTGTAACTAGTACCTTTTTTTTACTGCATTCACGTATATAATTTTTGTATTCGGTATATAATTAATAATTTTGTATTTAAATAAAGTTAAATGAAGTTTTTACCTAGTTTGCAACAAGTTCAAAATTTTCGGATTAGCTCTTGGTTTATTATAATATAAAATTCTCATTATACCTACATGTTATGAAAACTCAATTGTTCGGATAATATAGGTAATTTATTCTTTAATCATAAAAGTTAAAGTAATAAAAATAAGAGTTTAATATAGTATAATTTTTAGATTTAATGTGAAAATAGTTACAATTTTACGGTTTAAGCTATATCAGACAGGCATGCATGCTATGAACAATTAATTTTATAATTATGTAACATATCCCTGTAATCCCGGCAAAAAATTCTAATCTTTTTAATTTTTATAGATTACTAGCTATTTTTCAGCCGCTTCGCTAAACGATTCCCCGTTTGTAAGTCATATGTAAATGTTGTGTGTCATACAAGATCTCAATTTTGATTGAACAATACCAGAAGTTTCTCAATTCCAGAGAGTGTTATTTTTAACTTAAAGACCTCATTTACTCAACATCTATAATTTAGTCACGTATATCATTCTCTTAACAGATTTGAAAGGCCATGGAAAAATATCTTGCAAAATCCATTAACATCCTAGCTTAGCCGTTTTCCGTAGTAACATTAAGAGCTACTAAAAAAAAAAGAAAGAATATAGAGAAAATAAATACCTTTCTATGAACTCATATAAAAAGGCTTGTATTTTATTCAGATAAAACTTTCAAACTAATTAAAATATTTCTTAGTGAAATTCCGCAAAGAGTTGCATTATAATAAACGAAAACATTTTCATCCATTAGATTCTTTCACAAATTTTTACAATAACATAGCATAAAAATTTATTTTTAGAATTAGAGCTATAAAAATATTTTTATCCATCTTAAAAAAAGACAAACAAAACAAAAAATTCTTTTACATTACACAAATCATAAAAGCTCTATGTTTTTATTCTAACGTGTAATCAGAGGTGTTTGTTTGCATATATTCCGCGTATGCATATTAATATAAATACACTGGGTGTGAAAAAAAAACACGCTATTGATCCATTTTTTAATTTCTCGCTATTTGCACCGCGTTTGAGTTTTATTGAAGGCGTTTCCATGGTAAAGTTACACTACTTTAATTATAGAATTGTATGGATGCATATATAATTGAATGGATTGTATTTATGACTTACATTGAAAATTTAATATTACTGTCTCACATATTTAAATAAATAATCATGATAATTTACATTTGAAAAATATTATTTGTGCAATTTGATTTCTTATTTTCACAATTTTTAATGCATTAAGTTTAATTAATTAGTGTGTTATAACATTAACATGTAAAGATTGCAAATTAATCATAACAGCCTCCTTTATCACCAAAATTTTTCACAGGAAGCGCTGGCATCGATTTTATTGTCCCTACCATAGCTACGCACACAACGAATAAATGTATGGGAGACCTCTCTGATAGTACTGCTCTGCTTATATGTGCTTACAAAATCAAGTTTCTTTTGTTTTCAAATGGTTTATGATTATTTTATACTCGGCGTCATAAGCTCTTTATCATCATAAGTTAAATATCTCTCGTATAGTTGGTAAGATGGACATCTTAATCTCGTAGACATATTTACAAAATGGAGAGTTCCCAACTTTAATGGTATCGTTCAGACGATAGAGATCATTTCAGACGATAGTTTATCATCTTTACGTTTTATGGTTATACCCTATATAACCATAAAACGTAAAGGTTTATTTCTCGAATTTCTTCTTTTCAGTATATTGCAATTGTTTGAAATGACTTTAAAAATAAAGAATTTGGAGGAAAGAACAACGGTTACAATGAATTTTAATTTATCAAAATATTAATCTGCACTGATTTTGTCACATCCTGTAAAATTTATACATAAACATATTTTTGTTTTTTTTCTAAAGATTTATCTTCTGCAACACGGAGCAACTAGGTGACCGATTTTTAATATCTCAAGTTTAAAACTGATCAAAAAATACAAAAATATTATTTATTTTAAAAAAATTCAAAATTTTGTACTTAGCTCATAGCTCATCCACCACCCCTTGTTTATCGGTTGATTTTTCTCATTAACGAAGTTGATCTTGATTAAATACCAAAACCCTTCTTGATACCAAATTATATTCAATTCGGCCTTAAATTGCGATCGCTAGAGAGTTTACAGACCGATAAACGTATATATATATATATATATATATATATATATATATATATATATATATATATATATATATATATATATATATATATATATATATATATATATATTAACGATGGTCATCTAATAGGTAGGATCGATGGATATTTGAGAAAAATTTTCCAAAATTCCACCTTCAGTACAAAAGCAATAGCTCCATTACCTTCCTTCGGCAATCCGCTAAAATATTACGTATATATTTTCAAATTGAAAATACCAGCTAAACTCTTTAAAAAAATTAAAACTAATAATTACATAATGGTTTGTCGAGTAAAAGCTTCATTGATTCAAAGTTTTTGAAATATTTGATTAATGATTGATTATCTGTCCATTTTATATAACAATAATGGTTTAATGTGATGTATTTTATGCAAAATATAAATGTTAACCATTGTTTAAGCGTTTGCTTATACATAGCGCGTAAGTAGGCATCAATGATTTGCTAAAACAATGATGGAAAATTTGATCTGACATTATAAAATACACCAGAATATAAAATTACAATATTGCAATTATATATATAGCAGCCTCAATCTCCAATAGTACATAAAATAAATATCGTATCCCGATTCGCAAAAAAGGATAAATAAAATATAATAAGGCGTTTGGTTTCTACTAGTAACGTCCGGTTTGGAAAAATACGAGTTTCAGCGAATCGAGAAGCTTTTATCTCGAAGAGTTTATTTTGGATGTATGTTTTAACCGCATTTTATGCAATTCATGAATAAAAATTACCTAATAAATAGACTTTTATCAAAATCGGCTATTCGAATAAATGGTCCTAGCATTTGGACTCCCTGTAGTGTCCAGAATCGAATACTCCGAATTTCAGATTTTTGAGAAACTTTTATCTTGAAAAATACATTTGGATGTCCTAGCTAAAACTGTAAACTCTATATGCTAGGTCCGTTTTAACTCGATTTTCATAATTTTTGGGTCAAAATTACCCAATATTAGATTTTTTATCAAAATTATCGATTGCAAATTTTTTAATTTTTTTTCTTCGAAATTTAAAAAGGAGAATATTCCCTTAAGAATATTCAAAAAAAAAAATGAGTTGCTTTTGTTGTCAATGAAAATTTGCTTGAAAATTTTAATCATAGGTAAGATTTTCAAGATATAACGTTATATAAAACGCACACAAATTTTTCTTATTTTTGAAAAATACATTTTAATTTGAGTTTAACCTCGATTTTGGTGATTTTAAGTCTAAATTATCTAATGTGTATGAAAATCGGCGATTATCCAGTATTATTCAACTTTATAGCGACAAGATCTTTTGACAGCATTACTATCGAATTTTTGGAAGGAAATATAAAAAAATGCTTTTAATCGATAATGGATATTTTGGAATTTCATATACATGGAATAGGAACAATGTATGTTTTTTTTTCCATAAAATGTAATATTTAAATTATATTACAAAAACTATTCATCAATCAAAATTATTTTCTAAATTAAATTTATCAAATATTTTTAAAAATAATTTATTTTATTTATTTGAATATATTGTCAAGAAAGAAAATATATATCACTTCCGTTAAATAATAACTTTATGACAGCTTTCAAAGAGTAAAAGAATAAAATTAGATCAAAACTCTTTTACCATTGCAAATAGTTGACGAAACTTATTTATAAAGTTTTGATTTAAAGAATATTATGTAGTTTCTGATATGTTTAGACCGTGAGCTCATAATGCTTGCAAAATTTTAGTGTTGCTTTTGTATGCCTTTTGCTGAATTGATAAAGTAAAAGTTTTTTGTAAAAAGTAGAATCGACACCAAAAAAAAAAGTTTTCAAAAAAGAAAAACATAATTTTGATATATAAACTGTAATCAATAATTTCCTCGTTAGTAATTACATTTTGAAATCGACGCTAGCCACATTCTCACTTAAAAATTCATTAATTGTCGACTTCAAAGCAAAATTGCTCACAAAGAAATAGTTTATTGGAGTCCGTGCTTAAATTATATATATATATATATATATATATATATATATATATATATATATATATATATATATATATATATATACTTTGGCCTTTTTTGTAAGTTTCCACATCTTAAAACCTATTGAACCGATTTTGATGGAGCAATTATAGGATGACCATGAAAGTTTCCTTTCTTTTCCAAACAAACAAAAATTTCATAATCGGCTCACAATTAACAACTGAAAAATTGGTGAACATATTTAATCGATTCGCCGATGAAAATTTAGTGGGTGAACAGTCACTTCCTATTTGTTTACCTTAGGGGTGAATCTTTTTCAATTTATATAAATCGAAATAGGACTACTCTCATAGAAAGCGAAAAATTATGGATTGACTTGTGAACCCCCTATTTTTCTTCCGTTAAAAAGTTTGGTAATAAAGAAAACTGGTGTTTTATACACGACGCTAGTGTCAAATGAATGGACAGAAACTGTTTCCATGATTTTTCTGCATAACTGTAGGTAAATGTTAAAAGAAAGTTATAAATGTTAAAGGTCATATGGCGAAATTTCAAGTTCATTTTTAATTCTATTGCGTTTCGTCTCTTTAATTAAAACTTTCACAAGCAACTAGAAATAGTGACCATTACAACATATAAAAATTAGTGACCATTACACATCAGATACAAAAAAATGCACATCATAAAATTATTCCTTCAGCATGAGCTCACGATTTAAAATTTATAGAAATGTATCTATAATACTTGGATGAAGTTTTCTCAAATGATAGAGCTATTTCATAAAATACGAAAACCAATGTTATTTTTTGATATTTCATTTCTGTTACATTGCCTTGGTTAATGTTATTTGTATCTGTTGATGGAGATAAATGTTTTTGTATTAAACCAATGTCTAGAAATTCGTATATTGTTTGTCAATATTATATATCTACTAAACAAAACATGGAAATATCGAAAATAAATATAAAAAGTGAAATAAAAATTAAAATAGACCAAGAATTACGGATTATATAAGCATTTTAAACTTCTAATTAAACAGAGAGATTGTATACTAATCGTTCAGTTTACATCTAGGCATAGACGTACCACGAGTAAACAGAGTACATGCGTTAAGGAATGCAGCTAAGTAAGAGGTATTATAGATGTTATATGAAATTGCAAAAGTATGTCTTACAACTCCAAACGTCTTAAAACCAACTCAACGAGTATTGAAGTATGTATTTAACATATGTCACGCATGTATTCTGCTATACTCGTGGCAGTTCTATGCCTAGAGGTAAACTGAAGACTAGGTATAGTGTTGGACGTCCGTCATATACTATATTTGCCACTCCGTGAAAAATACTGTTTTGCTAGAAATAGATACAAACAAATCAACCAATCTCTGCAGTTTGTTACATGAATGAGCTTTGATTAAAGCAAAAAAAAAAAAGACGATATATTTAAAATTCACGATTATGCGATTATGAAATAGTAGATCTTTTCCGTGAAACGATATTCCGAAAAACCGTTTAATCAGGTACTAAACATTGAGGACATTCCTCCTAAAAATGGATCGATACATGTTTTCGCAATTTATGTTTTTCAATTCCATTTTTGAAATATAATAGTGGAAACTTCTTAAATAATCACTCTGTTTATGTATTGTGGCTGCTGTTTTGGCCGATTTCTTTGGCTTTGGCTTTGGCTTTATGAACATTGAATGATCTGTGCTCACGCAGGTATACTATTCACAGTCATTGTATAAATAACTAGCTTAATACCCGCCCGCTTCACTGGGCTTAAAAATCAAAACCACCGCTTTATAACCTTCATCTGTCTTGATATCATTTATCCCCTTTCCATAACACTCGAAGGGATTGTTTTACATTATCAATGCCACTATCATTACATTATAATTGTTAATTATTTATTTAATAGAAATAGTTTTATTATTGATTTCTTACAAATATCAAATTGTCATCCATACGTCATTACATATCTGTCATTATACGTCAATTACATAGCTGTCATTTGCGTTTTGTTATTCCAAGTCTGATTCTTTTTTGTTATACCACGTTTTATAGTGACTGACGTTTCATGTCAAGTCCCACGGGAATGCTGTCGATAAAAATTATCCTATGTCCTTCTCCTGGCTCTAAACTACCTCCCTGCCAATTTTCAGCTAAATCGGTTCAGCCGTTCTTTATTTATAAGTAGTGTAACTAACACGACTTTGTTTTATATATATAGATTACTTAAGTAAAAATTGTGAACTCAAAGTGATAATAACTTTCGTGTTTCTTTTATTACAAAACAATTTTAATGTAGATATTTGGATATTTTCTTTTTGAAACTAATTTGACAAGTTTATTAAAAGCTTTACAATGCTCAGCATTCATTCCAATAGATAGGTATAGAAAGCAGGTATCTAATATTTTTGAAAATTAAATTATATTCCAGATAAAATTCAATTTCCGTTTTTTTTTTAACCATAGATATATATTATTCGATGATAAGGGAATGATGGATTTTATAAAAAAAAAACTTGTATATAATCGTTCGATGTCATTATTGACAAAATATAAAACCAATATCTGGTGTAAGTTTAATACAAATATAATAATATCAAAGGCTTTGGTTGGATAAAATTTATTTAAAATTTAGATTAAATTACGCGTTGAAAATTTATATTTACAGATTCTCTTGAGGTTTCCATAGTTTGATTTGGTTGTAACTTTGTAGGCGTTTAATTTTATTTGACTGTGGTTATTTCAAAGTATAATATATCTCTGAGGGTTTTCTGAAAAATTGTTAAATAGTGTGTCTCGCCTTAAAATATATAATTTTGGCGTCTACTTTGAGTTTTGCAGTATAAGTAACAAAAAAAAAATCGCAAAATCGTTATCTTTGGAGGTCAAGATGAGTAAGAATTATCGTAGTAGGCGGTAAATTTTTTTGTAAGGTTTTTAACAATTGGTTGTCTTTTCTATATGATTAAACTATCAAATTGTATCCCATAAAAACATCTAGATGAGCCGAAGTATAAACTATGAGGGCTTTAAAATACGGAAAAACAGTTTTGATACTTCAACTTAGCGCTGGTAGTGTGTACATGCTTTGAACGTTTGTAGAAACCTAATAAATGAACGAGATAAAACCCGACAGATATGAGATACATATAAAAGATATAAGAATCGTAATAAAATAAAAGCTTGCATAGAATTTCTTAGAATAATTCACGTAATTAATATATACGTTGCGGCTTCACTATGTACAGAATGGGAGGGAAAGCTTTTGAAGGTAAAGGATTTGAAAATATAAAACATCATAATATTATCGCTCATGACATAAACTGATCGTTTGTCCATTTTCACAAATCAATCTCTATCCAGCTACTTAAGCCGATAACTCCAAAAAAAAAAAAAAAAATAGAGACAACGCAAGCGACTTATGGTTAGCTACTCATTTTAAGTATTGTAGGAGAAAGAAATAAAAAAACTCATCCTGTGATCAACTTCACTAAGTTTTCGAGGAACAAAAAGAAGATATTTAAAAGAAATCAAGCATATCAGAAACTCTTCAAAGCTTTGCGAATAAAATTTCCCATAGTAGATATTAAAGCTCTAACAAATTAAAGGTAACGATTAATAACTGGGCAGTAATGATTATTCCCAAAAGTACAAAAAAAGAAATGTACAACTTAAACAAAATCGTTTTGCCTAGGTTTTTATTTTAAAACAAACACAAAATTGTAGTACACCTTTTATGTGCCAAGGTTACGATTTATTATGCCTCAATTATGAATGAGTACCTTTCGAGTTACCAAAATCTCTTCGTTGGGCATACATTTGCTTGAAATTGAGGCAAATAGATTTGATATCTATGGTAATATATAAGCTACAGCTAATTCAAAACTAATTACCACGCTTGACTGAACTAAAAATTGAATTGTGACTGTTGGTGCACCTCATCTTTGAGTAGCTCATGATGTTATTCAATTTATTTCTGGTTAGTCATGCTTGAAGTCCCAAAATTTCGATAACCAATTAGTCAGATGATGAAGGATTATATCAACGGGTGCATCGCGGTTATTGGAAGAGCAGTCACAACCGGGAGGAGGAAATGATGTCCCACCTTCTATGTCTAACTCTTGCATGGGGATTTGGACTCATTTTAGGCAGTCTTTCTTGAGCGACTCGGACCTCACTACCGTTAAAGAACAGCACTATTACTGTTCTTAAACAGCTCCAAATGATTCATGGAGTTGTGGCTTAGGTTTGTGGCTTAATTGTGTCCCATCCTTGGACACCCACTCTAACCTAGCCCAACCTAATCTAGTCAGATGGTAACTATATTCATACAGGAATTTGCACGCTGTTTCCATGAGCACTGTATATATTTTGTGTATTAAAATTCGAATATGATAATGTTTGCTCAGAGATTTTCTGTTTAGGAAATGTTTGTATGTATGTTACACGTTCAATGGATAAAGTACATTTTCTTGTATACAATATATTTGTCTACAAAGGGTGATATTTCTAAAAGTTTCCACTAAATTTTTTCAAGAGATTTAAATATTGGTTTTTTCAACGGGATTATTTATTTTTTTAACAGTTTCTCATTCTTTGCTTCAAAAAAACCAACTTTATATTCGGGTTATTTTAAAGGGAGCCATCCTTGAAAGATCAAAGTACGTTTTTAAAGTACAGAGTTTCAATAAACTTATTTGATTTTTCAATTCTACATTAAAATAACTTATATTTATCAAAATTATAAATTCGAATCAATTAAATTGTTATTACTTTTTGTTTTTGTTTACTTTTAATCATGTATATTTACATATATTCACATCATGGTGTCTCGATTATAATTGACGAATTTTAATATGATGCATACAGCGTAAACTAATTATTGACAAATATCTTTTCTAGTAATCTTAATAAAAGGGAATTGAAAAAAAAACTCGAACCCGGACTTCTTGGATTCATGTCAAGCGCCCTATCAATTAGGCTATTCGAGTTCTAGGCACAGAGTGAAATTTTTTCAACTCATCGAATTTTTATTTTTACTTTGTTTATTCGCTTAATTAAACTGTGTTATAAGGCTCAAGAGAACAGTTTGAAGTGCCCGAAGTGGGCTTCCTCCTAGACCTCAAGTAACAGTACTCAATTTTTCGGTTTTTTAAGGCTTAAAACTATAAAAATAGTACAAAATCAATTTTATGGACAAAAATTAATGATTTTTTTATGAAAAATAAGAACTTGTACAAAAATTTATGATTTTGAATATTTATTGACCGAAAACTTTTAACCAGAAAATATCTGAAACTAGGAAACAAAGTTTGAGATTTAGGAAAAAGAACTTGTCGGGTTTCTTTTTGTGAAAAGAACCAGAATACAAAATGTATATAGTTCCATTAAAAAAAAAAACAAAGTTGATCTCTGATCTTGACTAGTTTTTTTCATCCCCCCCGGTAATAAGAAGATCTTCATTTTACTATTTTTTTTAATATTCCAATCAGTTTTTGAAAAAATTTGCTGAACACTTTTCAAAAAATCAGTCTGTATGTGTGTATGCTATGGTATTAAATAAATATTACCTAAAT
This sequence comes from Chrysoperla carnea, assembly GCF_905475395.1. Lineage (NCBI taxonomy): Eukaryota > Metazoa > Arthropoda > Insecta > Neuroptera > Chrysopidae > Chrysoperla > Chrysoperla carnea. Next base: position 84,031,963 of record NC_058339.1, read on the forward strand.
AAATAACTCTTATCATATACAATCACGTTCTTTTACTATTAATTCTGTACATGTGATGAGCTTACATGCAATTTTTGGTTAATTAATTTTGGGGAATTTTATGAAGAACACATAATGAAATGAATTAAGTAGTTCAGGGATCATATGCAACTGTTCGCTCAAAACCTTATTTACTTTTAGAAACCACATTATTTTTACCTTCTGTTAAAAGTATTTGCAATTTTTAAAATATTTTATCAGATAATTTTGCGGCTCGATTTAATTTTTTTTTGTTGAAGAATATCTGCGAATTTTGTTGAAGAATAACTATATAAAATATATAAAAAAAACAACTATATAAACAACTACAAACAGTATATGAATATATTGGCTATAACAACATCTGTTATAGCGACATATCAGCTATAAAGACCAATATTTATTGGTATTATAGGCTAGTATATCGGCAGAATACATCATAATGCTCCGCTCAAAATAATGTTTTTACGTAAATTTACTCAAAGGCAAAAAAAAAACTAAAAAAAGGATGGTTTCGGCATTTTATTTAGAACCTTACTAACGCGCAGTCTCAGAAATGCTAAGGTTGCGTTAGTTAACGCTATGTATTCATTAAAAAAACTTTTTTTGGCCAATATCTCGGGGACCATCAACTTTATGAAAAATAGTTTCAAACAAAAATTGTCGGAAAATTTTTTCCCTAAAAAAATGTAGCAGCAAAAATCTTCAGCCATTTTCCCAAAAATCGGGAAAAAACGGCCAAATATATATTTATATGCTAATTGACAATATCTTGATTTTAACAAACTAATTGATTTTATCAATTTATTTGAAAAAAATAATTCAAACAAGAGTTGTTGGAAAATTTTTTTTGTAACAATTTTGATATCTTTAGCCGTTTTCAAAACGATGAATTTCATATATATTTTTCGTTAATTATTCAATCATTAAGGAAAATATATATAAAATTGATCGTTTTGAGAACGGCTGAAGATATCGAAATAGTTCATTCCACATTTTTTTAGAAAGACAATTTTCCAACAACTTTCGTTTGAAATTTTTTTTTATAAAATCAATTGGTTTCAAGATAAGTCTAAGTAGCATATAAATATATATATTTATATGCTTATATTTTCCTGAAGATATCAAAATTTTTGATGCAGCTATTTCCGACAATTTTTGTTTGAAACTATTTTTCAGAAAGTTTATGGTTTCCGAGATATTGGCCAAAAATCGTTTTTTTATGTATCCAAAGCGTTAATTAACGCAACCCTAACACTTCTGAGATTGCACGTAAGAATTGTCTTAAACTAGATGCCAAAACCTTCCTTTTCAAAAATTTTTTTTTCCCTTGGAATAAATTCATAAAATCGCTTGTTTTCAGTTACATTGAACGGCCAAACAATTTTCAAAATTATTGGTGTCAGTAATCAACTGTAACTATTGACTTTCTATTACAAAAATTTTATAATGAATGCGCCCATAATCCCTATACTAAATGGGCACTACCCACACAACGTTTGTGAATATTATATGTAAACAAAATTTATGATGAGAGAAAAATTATGAGATATTTATTTTGACATAATTAATATTTCAGAATTTTGTATCAAAAATATCAAATGGTGTGCTGATCTAGAAGCCAGTATATAAAAAAAATTGTTGGAATCAAATCTGCAACTATTTTGATGATAAAGAGGAAATTGTACAGCCGTTCCTTCGAGGGGCCGAAAGGAAAAACTTTTTACAATCTGTAAACTATTTAAGAGAATGTTTTCAGTTTGATATAAATCCTTATTTTGTTAATGGCATGATAACGTATGAAGGACCAGCTTGGAATCTTGAAAGCCCTAACCAAAAATATCATAGCCGCCGAACCAGTTAAATTCAAGGTTTAGTTTTTTAGAGAATATTCTTTTCAAGGGAAATGAGCTATTGATTTGAAATTAACCTGGATGCATAAGTTAATATTCATTGTAACAGATTCAATAAAAAATAAAGATTCTTCAATTATTCAATAAAAAAACATACAAATTTTGATAATCTTGTCCTTTATAAAATTGTATCATATTCTATAGTGATTTTTCAAATGATTGGGGGTAGGAGTCTGAACTTCTTCATCCCCCGGACTCCGATTTTTCTCTCGGCGGCCCTGCACCTTACGCTGTTAAGAATAGAAAATAAAAACTTGGAAAATTTTGTATCTTATGTCTAGCATGTCTCCATTTTTATGATAAGCTGTCATTCTATAACTTACAGAAAACTTATATTCAATATCGATTGATTATTTATTTCCAAACGATGTACACAAACAAATCATTATAAAAAGATATAAATCATTCGTATCATCATAAAAGTTACATTACTAGACAACTTACATAAGAAAATTTTCACAAAAATGACAATAAATTACACGTAAAAGTTTTTTTTTTTCATGCTTGTTTTTACTTCCTTGTACAAAGGAAAGAACGTGTTGTGATAGCGGAAAAATTAAATTTTTTAACATATACCTACACTTTAGTTATATCTGATAAGATGCATTGCCTTAAATTTCTAGAAAAGATCGTTTGATAAATCCAACGTAATTAATGCCACGCAGATCATTTTCGATTCAGTGAGTAGCTAATATAAGACTCAGACCATTTTGGTAAATATCGATTATCAAACATGAATATTTCGGCATCATGCCTGGCCATTATATGGATCTTAAATATCTTAAAATGTATTACCTATGAAATGTACAAATTATGAATTAAATAATTATAACTATTGATGTAACGAATGCACGCATTAAAATTTAGGAACATTTGCATATTTTTTACATTCTTAGTTTTGCGAATTAATTTGACAACAAAATTAAATTATACATATACAGATATGTTATTCTAAAATAACTAATAAGCGTCGTTTTAAATTTAATTAAAAGCTTCTGCTCGCTTATCGTGCATATAATCCAAAACTTGTTTACAATATTGTAGGAAGACAACAAACTTAATAACACATATCCATTTTGACTATCCCTGAATCCATTTTTATTAGTTTAATAGTGTACAAGGAAGTGATTTGGTGTCCATATCATATTTTTTTGTCCACGTAAGAAGTTCTTTTTCTAACGACACGATAACGTTAAAACAGTGTTGATAGATACAGCACAATGTACTTTTAGTTTAGTCTCCATATGTCTGCCATGTTTTACTGTTTTTATTACACCATAAAAGAAAATGAAAAGCATCATAAAATCTGATGCTAAATAAATAAATAAATAATAAATTGGAAGAAAAATTTAATAATATTAACAGTGATTTTACGGGTTTCAATATTTTTCCTTCCTGGTTAAACATACGGTTTTATTATCTTGGACTGTTTCATGCATGAATGTAATTTTTGACAAAAAAAGAATTGTATTTTTAGTTTATCTGAAAACAAAACCACGTTGACAATCATTCTACAGACTACCTATAACCTGATAAATGACATTTATTTCAATACAAATTCTGTCCAGTAAACAACAATTTGTCGAGAAAGCACACAATGATTCTTGGTATATTTGACTCTAGATACTACATCTTACCCTATGATTTAATGTTGACGATGCTTAAGAAAACGAGAACAATTTGTTACAATCAAATAGTGAAGAAAACTTGTTCAGAATAGTTTCTTGAACGCTTATAAATTTAGTTATATTATTATAATTTCATAAAGAATAACTTGGAAACACAAATTCCGATTAACTCAAACTTTTGCACACGTCACAAAAGTTAAACCATAAATAAAATCACAGTATCTTGATATTTAACATTATATCCCTTATAAAATATTATTTATTACAATACACTGAATTAATTTAATAATTCAAAAACAACCCGAAGTGAGGTTTTCAGATATAACCAAAAACTAATGCATTGTATAAATTAAATAGTTATTTTATTATGTGTATATATGTATATATGTGTGTGTATTAGCCAGTTGCCTATAAATGATTAATGTTAAACAGAGTTTCTATCTTCGAAAAAAAACTTTTTAACAAAAGCAATGACCAACTTGAGAAAATACAAAAATAAGTTTTTATAAGATGTTATAATTGTAGTTTTAGTCTTTTGAACAATATGCCAATGTTCGGCAGTAGCATTGAGCATGACTTCGTTATTCTAAACGGAAGCGCCCTTTCTATGTAAGGGGAGGATTGGGATTGAAGTCAAACTACGCAATTTCTTTTTTTTTCGCACAATGAACTAATTTTTAGTTTAAGTGACAATATATATGGATATTTAACTTGAAACATTTGGTTGTTTTTGTATTTAACAAGTGAAAACAAACAATTGACTGAGAATTGTTCAAATACCATGTAGAGACAGTGTTGATGACTCTACAACATTACACATACATACATGTGACACAAACATAACTGATATTCCCATATAATACATACTATACAATTTGCGCCTAATTTGCTCCCTCACGGGTAAACAGTGATGTTTACGAAAAAATGTTTCTATCAAAAGTTGTTTATTTTTTTTATAAGGAACATTTTGTTACATTTGAACTTTTGTTTTATCTCTAACGGTTTACAAAATGAGTTCTACGGATCCAAGACCCAATTGATCTATGTTGCTCATTTACGAGCTCGACCTCACTTCTTACGTCCTGAATACGCTGTAAGAATTTCAGCATGATATCTTTTTTTGTTTTTGAGATATCGTGTTCACAGACGGACGGACGGATGGACGGACGGACAACCGAAAATGGAATTATTAGGTGATTTTATGAACACCTATACCAAAATTTTGTTGGTAGCATCAATATTTTTGAGCGTTACAAACTTGGGACTATACTAAGTATACCTTGTATATTACAAATATACATGGTATAAAAAGCGCAGTAGTCATTATGCCGTGTGTACGTGTGACTAGCAATCATATACTGTACTGCTTCTATGGAGTTAGCGCGTTCGAACTAACCTAATCGCCGAGGCAAGCAAGTATTTAACCAAATAAATTTTCTGTTAAATACCTGTTCGCTAAATTAAGTTAGTCAACAGAAAATTCATAATGTCTTCCTGAAAAAATTATGTTCCTGCTGGATCATAGTAAAGATTACGTTAAGCTATGTAAAGAGAGGGAGGGGTAGTGGCTGGAATTGAGCCATGTAATCTATGGACACCCTCAAGATGATATAATTACAAACGATTTGCATTTGTTAATCAATTTTCTTCCCACGATTTTAGGTGTCAGTCATATTGCAAGTTGTAAATAAATTTATTTTGCTTAGCTTACCTTCATAGAAATTTTCAATGATTACTCCTCATTTTTAATAATTAACTCTTTCAAATTAATGCTATCAGAAAACTTCAACGGTGATAGACAGGTAATATCAAAAATTTTCTCTCTACAATATTTCTACGATTTTCTTTCTACGTACTATAGAAAATCTTATATTGAATAAGATGAAAGCCCCTATTTCTAATTTATTTATAAAGAGGGAAAAACGGTTTCAAATTAAAAAATACAATATTTATTAAATGCACATTCTTTAAATTGATAATTACCTCTATTATTTGTCTATCGGTTAAAAATACTAGTATAATATGTGTTATTTTAAGCATCGATTCAAAATTCATTCATGCGTTCAAGATACACTTATGGTTTATACAGGATAGACACTCACTTACATTTTGTTTTATGTACGGTAACTTTTAACTTATAAATTAGTATTGATTTTATTAGGTGAAGTATCGAAGAACGCTTTTTAATTGTGTAAAGTTGAAGATACACTTGGCTTTGAAAATGTTGAATTCTTTTAACTGGGAGCCAATGTCATTCGATCCAATAATAATATACGAAATGCCATTTAATAGCAGCACTATTTCAAAAGCAATATCACCGACAGTTTGTTTTTTGTTTAGAAAAAAAAATCTGTAGTTTCGTTTATCAAATGGGAAGGTAATTTTATTTACAACTTGCACAATTATTTTAGAGGTTGTTGGCTACCATTCTTAATATTAGTTGGATATTAGTTGGGGTATTGTGAAAATGTACAATAACGAATGCTAATAATGTTAACTTTCGACAAGGCTAGATCATTTTTGTGTTCAGGCTAGGTTAATCAGTTAATAATTGTTCAAAACATCGATAACAAGGGAAAAGGTTGGAGTCATGTATTGTCTTCTCTATTCATTTTAACGGTACTTTTGTGACGCATAAATTAATAAAGTGACGACGGGATTTCAAGAATGTATCAATTACGAATAATATGACCAGTCTATCTAGTTCAATTCTAAAATTCTAGTTCGGAACGAAAAAACAACAAAATTCATCAAATTACTTACAACTTTTACATATTACAACTTTTTATTTCATTCAATTCATTTTCGATATCAATCATTTCAGAATATATTTCGCCAATTTCCAGTTTAAATTCCAATCTTTACCTTTTTATCCAATCAATTTGGGATATAGAAGAAAACTTATTTTCTCTCAGACCTTGGATTTATCAAGTAATTAGGTAAACACAAGTTTTGATTAAAGTCAAAGCTATGTTCGACCTGGAAAACTTTCCTCTATTATCATGTTACCTTGTCAAAACTTTTTTTATCCAGGTAACTGCGATAAGAACCACGAAAATAATGAAATTATTCATCCTGTAACAAAATTTTAACATTGAATAAGCAAGCAATTACATTAAGATAATACACAAACATGTTAGTCTGTTGATAAACACAATATAATAAATATATTGTATGTCCTACAGGAGCATATACTTGGATGAGTAAATATCATTTACTATATCATATCCTTTTTATGAAACGAAATTAGTTTTTTTTTCTTATTTTTTTCTTTGCTATCTATCTCTTTTGATATTATTATAGTGGTCCTCTAATATTATAAGCATAATCTCTAGAGACAAATCTTGCCTAGGCCAAGAGAGAGGCAAATTTATTTTTATTATTTTGATGGACAGTTTGAATTATTGCAATAATAATAAAAGGACGACTTAAATTAATATGTTTTTTATCTCCCTAGAAAAAAAAAACATTAAAACTAATTCTGAAAATTAAATCATAATATCTGTCCGAATAGAAAAATATAATATCTCATTCCATTGCAGATATTTTTTGTAAACATATAAGATAGATTACGTAGGTTAGAGTGACAGTCCTGGGATTAGACACACTTAGACCATGAATTTGAGCTGTTTAGAACAGTAAAAGACTTTGACGTCAACGAATTTCAGATCGGAGACGTCATCAAAGAAAATCTGACTCACATAAGTCCACCTGCTCATAAAAATAGCTTGATAGAAATAAAGAGATGAGACATCTTTCCTTCTTCCTCCTCTCTGTGATAGCTACTGCAGTGATACTCTGGTAGGCACTATCGTCCAACGTGCCGGCCGTCTAGCCAAAGTCTTGTAACAACCGCAATGATTTTGCTCACAGAGCATCCATGGGCAAACGTGGCTTAGAGAAGCCACTCAGACTTCTGTATCTAACATACGAGTAAGAGAGTATTACCCTAACCAGAGTCAACCAATAATACGAGTAAAACAAAGAGACAAAATTTTTTTTTTCTACCTATCTCATTACTATTACAGAAACTGAGATAGGTAGAAGAGTCGTATACCTGTCTCGCTTCCTCCTCTGTAAGCAGTGCGGACTTGCATAAAGAGACATACAATAAACTTTATGGCACGCAATAAACTTATATCAGTGGTGGCTTTGACTTAATATAACTAGCCCACGCCTGTCATAGAGGATCTTTGAAGAGAGATAAGAACACCTAAGATTGTTCTCAGATCATATTTGTTTTTTAGTATCACAAGTGCGTTCCCCGATCTTAGACTAACCTTTCCTAAGATTTCTTCATGCAAAAAGCGTTCCAATTTTGTTATTTTACAAACTTAGTTTTCACTTTAGAATATTGAAATGATTAATGTATTAAAAATGAAAGAATACCATGCATATTTTTTATAAAACGGAATTATTTATAAACAGACTCTGAACAGATGAAGTATTTTATATGTCAATAAAGTGTTACGACGAGAGGAAAAATTAAATATGACTCGTAGATGGGTAGGTATTGTTTATGAAGTTTTTTTTTTGTGAATTTTTTAAAGCATTGAATATTGAATTTGGTTTTGACATAAACGTTATTGACAAGTTAAATTATGACTTTGAGGATGCATGTTAACTTCTATGTACATGCTATATAAATGGCATGGTATGGAGGTTATATAAACCATAGGGTACAGGATTGTTCAATTAGATGTTACCACTTACATGGTAGCAGACAATCTTGAATTTTTTTCGTTGCTGAATAATACGACCACTCTACCTCAGCGATGTTCGGCAGAGGAAAGTGGCTGGAAGGACAAAGTTAATATCTTCACTATTTTTTGCAAAGTTAGTCAAATGACCATACTTAATAGGCAATACCAAAAAAGTAACTATTTCCACAGGTAACAAATTAATTTTATACGAATATTAGGACATTACAAAATATTGAGGTTGTTCATACGATCAACCCCTCTTTGGAAATCCTCCTTCTTTCCATGAAGCCCAGCGTAATCTTTCTGTGATACCCCTCCACTTCGGATGGAACATAATATAAAAATACCCACAAATAAGTCAAGAAGAGTACGTAGCTTGCCTTTTTGCCTACCTCCCCTGACGTACCTTAGCATAGTTTTTGAATTTATCCCTTCCGTCTGTTAGTTGGGCTCCACGTGGCTTATGTATCCTCCCCAAACCATCGTGTGAACAGGTGCAGGCTATAATCAATGCACTATTCTGATTATGGAGTGATTTTAAAAATTATGTAAAAAAAGGGTTCTGATTATGGTATGATTTTAAAAACCGCTTAAAAAAAAGGTACAAATTTTGGTCGACTAAACAGAAACATAAAAATAATTACGAAGCCATAAACATTCCATATAGAGGCGGTTTTACACATAGACGTTATGTAGCTCTTCAGGTTATTAAATTGACATTTCGATACAGAAATTTTTCATTATTTCATACTTTCATATACATTAATACAAAATGGTTCTTTTCCATCGTAGTCTTTCAAAATCTATAGAAAATTAGTATTCTTGCAAAATCTATATAGAGAAAATTTACTTGAAGAAAAATTTTGTGAAAGCACTGAACTACCAACAGGAGCGATCAATTCAAAAACTATGCTAAGGTACGTCAGGGGAGAGTGGCAATATGAACTTCATCGGAAATTGGTCTTTTCTTCTGTTTATTTACAAATAGCCATTGATGTAGGAACAATTTTTAGAACCATGTTGCCAAGAAATGTCTTTTAAATTTCTGACAGTGTGGACATTTTTATTTTTAAATTTATATTTAAGAAGCTTGTATAACTAACTGGAGACTTAAAATATATTACTAAACTTTACAAAATAGCAAAAAAAATGAATGTGGATATCTCAAATTATAAAAATTGAAATTTAAAAATCAAAAAAACCCGAACATGTAAATAGTACTAGCCATTAAATAAAAATAAAAAAACAATTCCATAGCCACCGTAACAGTCAGCACCCATTATTGTGAAAATGGATCTGCTCTAGATTTTTTAGGATCCGACTGTTAAAGTCATTATAGACTTGTTTCAATTTGTTTAAAGTTAATTTTTTACGTAGTTGAATTTTTTGACATCTTAAATTTTCTTATTAATTGTTTAAACTTTAGGGGCCACTAGATAGTTCTTTAAAAATATGTCCTTTAAAAAAACATTTAGACTTGCTCATGCGAATCGTGATATCAAACCTAGTAAACACATTTACGTCAGGATTGACGTCAGGATGATGTCAATCATTAATGATGCTCTGTCCTGATTTACGTAAGAAATAAGTCACAATATATGATTCATTATTTCATACTTCATAATAAATATGACGTTCAATAAACAACATTGTGACCTAACTGATACGCAGATGACATAACATGGATGCCATGATGATGTCAAGTTGTTCCTAAAGCACTTATTTACATTTATAATTGACACTCTATCCTGATTCAACTGATATCAAGATGACATAACAATGATTTCAGAGGGATGATGTCTACCTCGAGGTAGTTTAATCAATGACAAAATCAAATAATAAAAGGACATACCTTACGGGTCTTTTCACTGGCTGAAAGTAAATTGCGCACTTCTTACACAACGAAAGTAATTGAAAGTAACATACGTATGAAGCTAATAAAAGCGTGATAAAAATTACCTTTATCTTGGTGGGAAAAACTAGTTTTGCGCTCTTTTCGAATAATATTTACTATAATCGTGTTTTGCTGTTAGCTTTTAAATTAAATCTATTTCTAGATACAATTATTATTGTCAATGATGGTTTTATATTTAATGAAATATCGTGAACCAATGGAGTTGACTCTCTCATATAGAACGTGTAATATATTTAATAACAAAAACATTAAACGAATATCATTATGAAATAAAATTCTGTATAAATTTCAATTAATCCTTGTTCTAATTATGTTGGTTGTTTGTATGTTGAGTAGGTAACAATGAATTTCCTCGTCAAGGAAATTTAGCTCTTGGTTTTGTATCGATAAACGAATTCGGTAAAAATTTCTTAAATTCAGTTGTTTCTTATCGTTTATGTAAATTTACGTGATTTACCTGCACAATTATTGTACGATCAGAATAAAATTTGATGTCTACTTGCAAAATTTTATCGTGTATCATTAAAATACCTTAAATTGAAATTTTTATAAAAATAAAGTAAAGTACCGTCTCGAATTTAACTCAACAAAAGCCAGGGGAGTTACGAAACAACTGGGATTGTATGGAAAAAGTGAATATAAATAAAATGGAATGGATGTATTTATGCGAGACTGTACACACACCATTAAATACGTGTTATTTTGGTGCTATTGTGTGTCAAGAATAATAAAAATGGATAATGTTAGGTGTACATACAAACAAACAATATAATTTTCGATTGTTTGTTAAGTATCAGTGTGGAAAATGCGAGTGGCCGATAGTTGTTCCGATTACCGAACGTATCAGATAGTCGAGTGTTCTGATATCGAAACTCTACTGTATTATATATAATAAAGCTTACTTATAATAACTACATATAATAGGATCGGACTCATATAAAGAGCCTGATTTTCGAATTAACGAGAAACGATCTGCAAATGTAATTGCAATATTTAAGTTCTAGAATAATCTAACAAGGGATAATATTATTTTTAAGTATCCTTTAGAGACATTTCTCATAGTTTAGGAAGCTTCTGCGCGACGAATATTATATATTTATAGACGGATCCATGGATGGTGTAATGTGTTCTGATATGTTATAAAATGAATTTTCAGTGTTTGTAATAAAAATTTGCTTATTATTATAAAATATATTATTAATATCATAAACATGTGTTGAAGTTAATTAAGCTTTTTATGCTTTAATAGATTTTAAAAAAATATAAAAACGTTCTGTGGTTTTAATAACAGTAAACAAATATATGAACATACACGGTAGTGAAGTACCTTTGCAATGACACAATGATATTCTACCGTCGTTTTAAACAGTTTATTCAATAAAATCCTCCAAAAACACAAAAAAATATTATTAATATTATCAAAGATTACAAAAAATTATGGAAAATACTTGCTAATAATAATTTGGCTAGAGCATAAAACTTTTGGAGTTTATCAGCCTAGACAAACTCTGAAACTAGCTTCGAATATATGAATACCTACAAAAAATTAGCGAAACTAATTTAAAGCAATTCAATTTTTTTCCAAAATTATCTCACGTATCAAATTTTTGTATTTTTCTTAGAAATTGAGTAAATTACGATTCAAAAGTTAGGTTTTGTTTTATTAAGATAATGCGATCATCGTTTACAAAGTGCCTGAAACACGAGTAAGAAAGTAAGGGAGAGGCAAGGTTTTTATTAATATTATTTTATAAAAATTTTTAATGGCGAATTTCAAAATTTGCTTCTTTTTTTTTGTATACCATCAGAAAAAAATTTTAACAAAAGCATTATTTCTAAATAATTTATTATAAAAATAGTTTTTAAATGGTATTTAAAACCAATTTATTTCACAATGAAAGTTGTTTTTTGTGCTAAAAACAAAACATAATTTTTGATATTTTAGTATCAAAAAAACTATTATTTTTTTTAAAACGTTACTATTTTGTTTTATCTAAGTAAAAAAAAATTTTTTTTGAATTCAATTTTATGTTTTTTTTTTTTTTTTTTCACAGGTTATAATTTATTACATAAATAGATAGGCAACTCTACTGATCATGGAATGTTGTCCCTTGGACTAAGGCACAGTGAACTATTTTTTTTTAAATGACGCGAATTAGGTAATATTCAATTTGCCAATTTTTTTAAATTTTTTTGTATTTATTTATCTTATTATAAAATAAAGTGAATTTAAAAAGAAATAAAATAACAAGTATTTATAAAATAATAATTTATTGCAATATTTGAAACAAAACAGCATATTAATAACATCATTATTAACAATTTTTCACTAGTTTGAGATGTAAGTTAAATGCAATGTCTAACCATTTTTGTTCGTTAATGGTCAATAATAATCACAAATAAAAACGACCTAAAGGCAATCAACAAGATTAAAACAAGACCTAAACACTAAAATAAACTCATTACATACCATATAAAAATCAGAAAATAATATAAGCACTTCTAAAATGACCTAATCTAAATTACACTAGTTAGTTAATAAACAGGGGCACAATGAAAACGGCTTAGACACATAAATAAAGTCACTACACAAATGGTCCACAAAATGTTAATAAACACAATCAATTGGGAATACACACAAATTTTAAGGACATGCAAACGAATATTGAAAGGCGAAAAATAGTAAAAATTTTTCGGGGAGTTGCAGATCTGTTTTAAATTAAAAGCTATAATCTGTATTTTTTTACTACGAACAAATCCGAAAATACGGTTTTTTAACTTCATGGTCATTATTTATAGTGTTAAATAAAACAAGTTTTCATATTAAATGAGTTCGACTATATTTTTACACCACAAAACTTATTTTTGAATGTATTTTCTGTTTTATTCGATAAATTAAAACAATGAGCAATAACAAAATTTATTTCTCTTGTTTGTTTTGAAATAATAACAGAAAGTAATATTTTTGTGGTTTTTCTGATTTTCGACAAAGGTTATGAATAAAGTTAAAATTGAACATTATTTTCTTTCATCAATCTCAAGTTTTGTGATTTGTTTTTGTTTGTTATTTACTTATTTTACTTTTATGTTAAAACAAACATTTGTCTTTTTTTTACCGCCTTTGATTGAAACAATATAGTTATATGCTTATTAATTAATTATTGTGGTTCATACTGTTCAGAACTCGAAACCATTTTAAGAAAAAATCATTATTGAAAACCAATCGAAAAATGAAAATATAAAGTCGTTTGAAAATAAGCTGTCAATAATATATAGCAACTGCACTTTTCCTCTCCTTTTCACATTTTGCGATGCTTTATAAGAATATTTGACCTTGAAGAATGAAAATATAAAACTGAAATACCAAATTCTGTATCAGTTTTTTTTCAATGCCGGAAGTAAACATATTTATTTAGTAACGCATCCGTTAAATAACACTCTTTTCTTTTGTTTACGAAAAAAAAACACGATATTTTATGATATCCTAAAAATCTATTTAAAAGGTTTTCTTATCGTAACACATACAAAAATCTAATGGATTAATAAAAAAAAACAAAAACAAAAATTGCGTCTAAAAACCAATCGACCTCTATATTCAGGCAAAAGTCCATACGTAGAGGTTATGAGGCCCAAGGTATATCAGCCTTTGTTATTTATCATACACATAATCATAAGTTCAAACTCCGTGCTGATTTTTACCTGCCATGATTTGTTGCACACTCTATAGGCCATGCAACACAAAGGGAAAAAAAGGAGGCAAATTCTTGGAATATAAATCCTCAACAAAGTAATATGTTTTTCTTTCTAGAGACCAAACCTGTGAGCCAATCTAAATGACTATTACGTCAATCGATTTGTCTATTTAGTAGCTGCTATTCAATGATACCCCACTCGGTGCAGTTCCCTAACTTTCATTTTTTCTGTTGCACAATATGGCATCTGACGATCGCTATATTGAATTTTTATTATTGCCATATCGTCAGTAACATTTACAAGGTTAATACAAATCAGTTGAGGTAATAATCATCAAAATCAGCCAAAATGTTTGGCCTATAGTGTGCCACATAAGAACACACAAACATACATACATGACTGATAAACAAATTACGACTCTTTTGCGTCGTGCTGTCGGGTAAAAAATATCATATTCGTTGGATAAATGCAGTTTGCTTGAACACACCAAGCATGCGTACGCTCTGGATGTTCAAAATTTCCAGTTCGCAAAGCGAACACAAGTCAACGTTCAATTATTATATTATATTTGTACCTTTTTCCGTCCCTTTTTATCCTTTTTTCCGTCATAATCATTGGTGGCGCTTTTGCACCCAACGAATACTTACATACTTTTATTCAACATATTGGAAAGCTTTTGAGATCGTTATAGAAAGCTTATATTCGTGGATAAGACTACTACTACCAAAATTTTCTATATAGAAGTAGAAAGAGGCCAAACCATTATAGTACTCAAAAATGTGTGTAGTAACAAATATTAAATTTCGCACTCTCTGGTACGCTTGCAGTATAAAACAAGAGATGTTGAAAATATAAAGAGTAAAAATGTTTAAAAACATTACAAACATTAGGAGAAGGTATTGTACCTAGAATCAAAATTTATATTCGTTTGTGATGAAAGGCCATACATTAAACTATCAGAATGGAAATTGTTTCTCTTACACTCCTCTGAGTGTCCAACAATACCTTCAACGTGTATTTTTAATGACTCGTGATAAATGAGACTTTTATTCCCCACATATACTTGCCTAACCTATATTTGGAAACTCATAAATCACAATTATGCAATTGCAAAATTTAATGCAAACCATATTACCATGCATAATAGCGACCCAGCACTGAAGTACGTTAAGCTGAGCGCACCATCTTCTCGTCCTTTATTTCAAAAACGGTTCAACGTACAAAAAAAAATTTCAAACCAAATTTGTAGAAAATTTTAACTTTTTAATAAATTTTCAAATAAATGTTTATGCGATTGAAGGCAGAAGAAACGGGATATTCACAAACTAATTTTGAGAACTTTGACCTTGAATATCTAAGGACGCGCACGCGTGCTCATATGTGACTTTTGAGATAACATTTGCGCTAACAAAATAAAGATTTGTACAAAAATGCAGCTTATTTCGATTCCGAGGTGGAACCCTAAGATGGTTGGAGTATCATACACACCAATAGTTTTAAATTAAGTTTGATTTATTAAAGAATATGCCATAGTCATACTTGTAAATAAACAGTCGGAATAATAAAAAAACATTTTTTGGCTAAGATCTCTATTTTTGGTTTTTTTGAAAACAAAACCATAATTAGCCTTCAGCCTACCTGGATGTTGATTAAATATCTTCATTTCAATACAAATGCTGTCCAGTAAATATCAAAATCTGTATAGATAAGAATAACAGAATGCTTCTGTGTATATTTCACACTAGGCACTACATCTTACCCTGAGTATCATCATTACATTAATGTATTTTTTTGTCTTCTTTTTCCTCTTCTGTGTTTAGATAACAGAGAAAAGGTTAAGATCATAAATTTTTCGTATTCAAAAAGAAAAATGTAGGTAATTAAATAAAGATAATGTTGTACAAATTTTTATGTTTATGACAAAAAAATTTATAGATAAAAATAATTATTAAGACACAAAAATAATAAACGGTCCGAAACATCGGACAAGACTATATTTTATTATAAAATTGATATATTATTCTTGTAATATTTTGATTAAAAGCAGCCAATTGTAAGAATTATTTGTAGCTTAAAACGGTTTTCCTTAAAATGGAGGAATTGCCCCCGTCTATTTTTGTAAGGCTTTTGCGCATTTATATTCAGTACGTGATACTGAACCTACTTAAATAAAAAAAAAAAACTCCTGTAATTTAATACAAAAAAAGTTTCTCTGTTGTCTTGTCTGAGGTATAATATCCTCGTGTTTCTTTTTTTATTAAATGTAGACTAAATTTAAAACAAGACTTAAATTTAAATTTCGGATAAAATTCATTTTGTAAAGAATTAATCCAACTACTGAATGCTTCTCGAACATCATCGAATTAATGCTAACTCGAAGTATAATTGAACCATTCATTTATATTCACATAAAATTTTGTAACATTAAAAAATTAATCTTGAAAAGATTTAACATTTATCATAGAGCTTTTTGGATATAAAAAAAACGCGTCAGTCGTCTAATGTTTCATCACACATAGTTTAGGTAATAGGTATCATTTATTACCATATTTATATTTTCATGAATATTTATTAGATACACATTTGAAAAGTATCTAAATATATATGTTAGAAATAAATATAAAAACATAAATTAGCATAAATCTTGACTGTCTGTGAGAGCTCAATAAATTCAACTTCAAACTACAATTTAGTGGATATATTTTGACAATGTATTTATTTTACTGGGATACTATTCTTATGTGTACAAGTATATTATACATTTCTAATTGTATAACTTCAAAAGATTTTCTCAACTTATCATATAATTAACCCATTAACTACCAGACCAACTTAAACTGTTCCTTCCGGCGTTACTTGTACTTCCGCTTAATTTAAACACCAATGAAACAAACATCCTTAAATAAATATTTGGGACTAAAATTTTCTCAAATCTAGATAATAATAGTGAATTTCAGAAATATCCTCAAACGATCGTCATACTATCGGTAATGTTACGAGCCTATACAAATCAAATTCTATACAAATCATCAGTACCTTATCGTTTTGAAATTTGTTTTAAAAAGTTTAATTGTTACAATAATTTGTCTTTAAAATCAGTCCTTTGGGTTCATTTATATATATATATATATATATATATATATATATATATATATATATATATATATATATATATATATATATATATATATATATATATATATATATATATATATATATATATATATATATATATATATATATGAACCAAAATTTTTTCAGGCAATCGAATCACGAGTGAACGGATGGAATAATTTCGATAATGCATTTTGTTGTAATAAATATTATCTAGAGAAGGTTTACATGAAAGAAAAATTTAAGAAATTTGAGCGGAACATTAGAAAATTCAAGAAAAAATATACACACGCATACTGCGGTCGGTCAACAGAACGATAAAACAGGGGTCAGATATATGCTATAGAAACGGTGCAGTTTAACGTGGTACTAAAATGAATTGACTTGAGCTGAAAATTGTTTTACAGATTGTGTATTGCATATAAATAACAGTTATGACATTCAGTCAGTTAAACGTTAGAGTAGGACTGGTCAGCCAGCCCTTCTTTATGAGCAATAAATAGATAAGATTCATTTATGATTTATATATAAATAAATCGTGCAGAAAGATAGAACTCATCCTTCATTCTTAATTGATACAAGAAGTACCGATTGTACGATAAAAATTAGACGTTGAATGCAATTAAGTTAGCATTTCAAGTTAGCATTCAACTTATTAATGGTCTTTAAAATGGATGCAGTCTCTTCGTTCGGTTTTGAAACACCAATTAATTGTTTTACGAGGAAATATTTGATATGAATAATGCCTTACTTTCTTCGTTCAAATTAAACTCGGCAAATTTCCAAAAAATATACATTAAATTGATTGTGTCGAGCTTTACTTTGTGGAATTGCATTTTAATAATTGAAATATACAAAATTTTATTTAAAAAAATCTTACAATTTTATAGTGGATTACTGCAAAGTAAAATAACAAAATTAAAAATATATTTCGTGTATATTTCAATTATATACATAAAGAGCATTTGTTTTATCTATTTCCAAATTTGAGGTTGGTGAGTTCAAAAACTTGTATTAGTATCAGTTAAAATATACTTTTCTTATATTACTGACGCTCCCGGTATTGTTCACGGAGGTGTTAAAAAGATACGTCTGGCAGCTTGTTTATGATTACATACACTGAATGCAATAGTTTACAATAAAAGCTTACGGGATTATTTTACGAATCAAATAAATTTAAAAAAAGAAAAAAGAAAAGAGAGATGAGAAATGAAACGATAGAGACACTTTAAATAAATGAGATAATATTTTATGAAATATAAGACATTATTGTATACAAAAATAAATCGTAGCCAATAATACTTAGTAGGTACTACGTCTATAGATTAATAAATCCAAACTATCATATTTATTAAAAATTCTATTATTGCGGTAGAAAAAAGTTTTAATATTACCAGAGCTAAATATGTATTTATTCATTTTGGCTACGACAATGCCCTGGCAACAATGGAAATGAATGAAACACACGAAGGATTCAGTACCATCAAAATATGGTACCAGATTTTAGGGGTCATTCCTAACTTACGTCACACAAATTTTGCGATTTTTAACTCTCTTACCTTTGTCACAGATGGTCACTGTTTATATGGATATACCATGCGTATAAACAAAAATAATTTACAATACTGTAAGGAGGAGACCGATTTTATTAAGATCACCTTAATAAAATGATAAGCGTAAAGCCATAAAATTCAAGTTCGCTCTATATAAAATTAATACCGGCTCACGATATTATAAATGTGACTTGAAATTTCCTTGAAGCTACCAAATAATTTATTGAAATTGAACAATGATCGCTAACAAATAAAAATAGAGGCAAAAAAATTTTCCCGTTTTGTGTTTCAAATTGGCCATTAGTACATTAAATGTAGAAAGTGTCACTATTACACGGTATCCCCCAAATTAAAACCTAATAATCCAGGTTGCATTGATGCTTGAAATCGCTTTTCATTTCTCATCGAAATGTACGAAAATTTCTCCTAATATTTCTATTTAACAATTTATCTATTTGAATGAAATAAAAGATGCGAAGCAAACATTTTCGTTAAGTAGGCCTGCGAAAGAATCAGTTATTTTCCCCACATTATTATTACGCGTAATGGTTCTGAAAATTATTAAATTATAAAGAATCTGGAATCTATTTAAAAAACGTTCCAACGTATAAAAAAATCTTTCAGACAAACAGAAGGCATTAAATAATTATTTAAATAGTATTTAATCGACAAGTGGAAAAACTGTATTATAGGCAAGGTCAATCGTAAATCCGAGTCTATAATGCGGTTTTTTTTCATAGTTCATACATTAAATACTACTTGAATAATTATTGAATACCATTTCTTTATAAATAGTGACCCAGCACTGAAGTACATTAAGCTTAGCGCACGATATATTCACAAAAAACTGATTTTCGTGACCTTTGATCTTGAATATCTAATGACACGCACTCGCGATCATATATGACTTTTGAGACAACATTTGTACTATCAAAACAAAGGTTTGTACAAAAACTTAGCTTATTCCGTTAGATTCCGAGGTTGATCACTTATTTTGACTAAGATGGTCGGGTTAATGTTAGGTTTGACCAGAGGATTATGTTTACAATGCAATTCAATAGTGTATATCGAGCCCTAGATTTTCACATATCCTTAACATTTATAAATATAATCTATACGTATTTAACGTCATCATATTAATTTAATTTATTAAGATATTTCAGTATGAAAAATAATAAATAAACCAAACAAATTTTTTACATTTTTGTGAATTCAAGAAAACAAATTTTTCAAACATAAATTCATATGAACTTGAAGATAAATATTTATAATGTCATGTTCTTTTATATAAATATGACATTACAAATAGAAGAGTAATGTTTAAGGAGCTGACGTAAATTTTATGTAAAAACTGTCTGATATAACCCGATCTGGGATAGTTACGAAATACTGAACTTGGGGCTGCAGGAAGAGGTTAAATTATAATAACGTCTAACCTCCTAACTGAATGTTCTCGAGAACCAAATGAATTGATAACCACACCCTTTTTATACCATATATATATGAAATATAAATAGTATATTAAGTTAACTTTCAAGTTTGTAACGCTTAAAATATTGATGCTAGGAAACAAATTTTGGTATAGGTGTTCATAGAATCACCTAATTAGTCCATTTCCGGTTGTCTGTCCGTCTGTCCGTAAGTACGATAACTCAAAAACGAAAAGATATATATCAAGCTGAAGTGTCAAGCTGATCAAAAGTTTAAATGTAAACAATGCTCCTTATTAAAAAATAAACAACTTTTGTTTGAAACATTACTGTTTACCCACGAGGACGCTAATTAGGTGCAAATTTTATAGTATGTATTCATATGTGAATATCAGTTATATGTGTGTGGCTATTTAAAACTGGATATTTTTCTTTATTTAAGTGACTTCAAAAAACAAAAGACTGCGTCATCAACATTGTCCATACATGTTATTTCAACAATTAACTCAATCAATTGTTTGTTTTCACTTGTTTAATTTGATTATTTGAAAATAACCACAAACAAGTTTGCTGGAAAGGATAAAAATTAAAATTGCGTTCAACAGATTCATTTGGTGCTGGATACCCCTCCATTAGGCTGCCAGACCAAAATTTATAATTTAACCTCTTCCAACAACTAAAAGATTTCCATTGTAGATTCCTCTCATCAATTTATCGTAAATTCTGGCTTTCCTAACCTACTGTAGAAGAAACAAAAGTCTTACCACCAATTATCAACCTATGAGACCGTTAGGGTTCTTATACAAATATCGTGTCAACTCCTAAACTATATAAGAAAATTTTTTAATAAAAATATATTCTGGATAAATTTTTTATTTTAAAACAAAATATCTATTTTGTTTCAAATCAAATAAATTATGCAGAATAATTTTTTTTTGATTTATTATTTGAAAGTGAAAGTCTTTTTGCGTTGAAACAAGAGGATGCTTGAAAATATATTTAAAAATAATATTAATTTATCTGTCTACATACATGTCTACAGTAAAAACTTCAACGTAGTATGCGTTAGTATACAGTTCGTTTCAAAAGTTCTTAGCCATGCTTAAAAGCGATATTTTTCATAAGATAATTTTCTTTGGGGATATGAACAATCACTTACGCCGATAAATTAGAAATGGTCGAAAACTTGGAATAAACAACAGCATTCGCCGTGCGAAATACGATCGCAATTGCTGCAAAAAGTATGTGAAAATTTCACATTCAGATTTCGCCATCTTCTTGGCAGTCAAGGAGGCCGCATCCTTAGATTTTATATAGGCCGTATATAAAATCCTCGTGTCACGGTGTTTGTGGTTAAACTCCTCCGAAACGGCTTGACCGATTGTCAAGAAATTCTGTGTGCATATTGGGTAGGTCTGAGAATCGGAAAACATCTATTTTTCATTCCCCTAAATGTTAAGAGTAGTCCACCGCTAAATAAAGTATACTTTTATTGTTTATAACGCTTTTGATTATAAGTACATCCCCGAACACTTATAGTAGATAGTTATTTTTATTGAACTAAAAAAATGTTTCCTAGAAATAATATACGTGACAAAACAACGTTTGCCGGGTCAGCTAGTTTTATTATAGAAAGCTAGGTTGATTTGGATGATACTGATTGAAATATGTTTCATAAAATCTGATGCTAGTTCAAAGATTATTTTCCTAGTTGAAGAGTGTATGGAATTTCTGTAATATACAGCGATATATAACGTAAACATTTAGTTATTAAGTTACTAAGTTGATTGATAAAAATGTACATTTTACATCTGCTGTTGGCATAAAATACTGAGCGGTCTATTTAAATTGACAAGTAATTTCTTAGTCATAATTTAGTAGACTCAATTAGTTTGAAAAATTCATAATTCGAAAATCATGTCAATGAAACTCTAAAATATGCCTCCATCTATGCCAGAAACAAAGTTTTCTTGAAATCAAGCCATTACGCTTCCGTAATAAAAATATAATAATATTTAGCGGCCCAAAAAACTTTTCATGCATGTAAAAAAACTTATTTCCAGTGGATGTGAACAGAAAATTTAACACATCAAATCAAATATATCAAAAGAAATCAAATCACTTCCGTTAGTTTACTGTAATAGTAATTTTGTAACATTTCATAAAATATAATTTTATAGACGGATTCAATGCAATAATAAATAATATGAAGGAAAATCAATTTAAGTACGAAAAATTGTGAAAACTTCAATTTTGTTCATATTACAACAATGAAAATGAATTGTCACATATATCGATTGAACTATGTTGACCTAACAAAAAAAGGTTCTGATATTATAGGAACTATATAAACATACAAAACGTTTTTAAAATATCGAAGGTTGAATTTGGTGTTATATCGATATTGGCATAAATAAGATGAATAAATTCTATAAACCTTTTTTTTCGGAATTTCCCTCTGAAAATGGTGGCTGTCAACATTGTACGGTGTATTCCAATTTAATTACAGCCTGAAATGGTTCAATGCTAACGTATGTGTTTCAAGGTTATTACATTGTATAATTTACCAACTTAAAAAAAATCGACACCAATAAATCGAATGAAAAAAGCAGTTGTTCACAAGGAAATTATTTTATTTAATTTCTTTTAAGTGTTTATTTTTAACTATTGAGCAATTATGGCTTAATATTAGTGTATTTCTGTTTATAAAATTTGTGTTTATTAAAAATTGACAAAGAAAGCACTTCAGTAAAATTTGAAAATATAATTGTTATACCATCGAATACATGAATTGGACGCTCTTATATGAAATGCAAAAATCAAATAATTGCAAACTTTAAAATCAAAAGACGCCAATGCTTACCTGAAACCAAATAAAAAAAACTTTAAAAAGACTTTTCCTCCTTTAATATTTATTAGATCTTTATCAATACAATGTTTGTCGAATAAAATTGTTAGTTAGCTGTTCATTTAACCCATATGTGTTTTGTGTTCGATTATACAATATGTGTTTTGAAAACTGCTTTATATTGTGTTTATATTCCTTATACAGGATGTTCAAAAACAACTATATTTAAAGAGGAATAAAATTCTTAGAAAAAACTGCCAAAAAACTTTCTTCATATGCAGACAGGTAACCTTAAATGAAATAAGTTGTCTTTCATCGATTTTAATTCTCAATAGATTTCTCATTTTTATTTCTGTCGTAACTATCCAGTTAACAAGAAAATGTTTCGATCAAAATATACTTTTTTTACACAAATTGACAATAAAAATCGGAGTTTGACACTTGAAATTTTAGAATTTTTGCAGTTATTAGGGTATGTTCCTTTCAATCCGTTTTTTTTGTTACACCCGTATGTTTTGATAGTTTGTACATCAATAATAAATTCGATTTATTTTGTGACCTTCTTCATCATAAATATAATATTTTTTACCTCTATACACTAACTCAGAAGGCTTGATTTCTAAGTAGAAACATTTTTATTTCAAACTACCTGAGAAAAAGCAAAAGCAGCTTAGCTTAATATTGGCTCAGAATCGAATGAGGAAAACAGTTCTCTAGACTTTTCAACATTGTTTCTGAAAGAACGCAAGGTTGAATTAACAGTTTTCTTACCATAAAGAAATTATTTGTGTGTAAATATTAAATGGTATAATGTGTTGAGATATCAAAAGCTATTAAAAGTACCTTGTATGAAATATATCTTTATAAATTATAGCTCATGTGTTATTCTGAGGTATGAGCTATATTGCTGAACGTTTTCATAAAAACCATTCGCTAGTTTTAGCGTGAAAGCGTAACAAACAAACAAACAAACATTCTTACTTTCGCACTTATAACATATAGAGATAACACCTCTGCATGCAAGACTGTGTTTTTGTACTGTGCACAGAGGTTTTATAGCAGATTTATAATAAATTTTTCTTGCTAAACACGTCTCAAAAGAATGTATATTTTCTTTTTTTACTACATAATATAGAACCAATTATGTTTAATGTAGTTTAAATGATGTATAAGCATATAATACCTAGTTTTTTCTTATCAAATAATAAATATTCTAAAGTTACTTTTTTAAGCTTATTCTAGCCCATCTTTTTCCAAAACCTATAAATAAATTCTTAGTTTATAACTAGGGTATAGAAGTTTAATCTCACATAATGTAAAAGGGCTATTACAGTGACGGACTATTTCTAAAGCTGAGTCTACAGAGGTAAAATTTTTTTTGTGGATATCATTATGTTAGTATCTGTGTGAACGCTATACTTATTTTACCAATGAAGGAATAGTAATATTAGCAATAGCTATGGCGGACGAGTCAATGCAGTGCGGGCTGCAGGCCCATACTGGTTGGCGTTATTACTTCTGGTAGATCCCTATTCAATACTGTAATATTACTTATACTTAAATAGATACTAAAGTACCTACCTGTCCTTATACCATACCAGCATTGAAATATCCGCCATACCTTTGTTACCGTGCACTTAGTTTTTAAAAAGTTCAAAACGTATAAAATAAAGGATTTTCTAAGCATTATTCCTTTAAAAAATACCTTGTACAAAGATTACAGTAATGCCCAAAGATTACGTCGTCACTATCTCCACCAGGCAAAAATTATTCGTGATAGGCAATCCAGATTTGATGTCTTTGGGCATTCTGAAAGCGTGAGTATATTCTCAATCTGATTTCCACCTTTATTCGTGAGGACTTAAATTTCAATCGCGTTATTATCCTGTTGGTCATATACCTTCTTTTGATCACACAGAAACACTTAACACATCCTCTCTTTGTTTTATACATGAGAACGTCTATAAAAACTCTTCTTACTTCATATATTTTATATGGCTTACGAGATACCTTACAATCGGTATATCTACATGTATACAAGTATATTATTTTTGACAATTCAATTGGAATAATTATTGTACAAATGAGTACAAGTTTGACCGAAATGCGGATGACATTTAATTTGTACGAGATCTCTTAAAAAGTTATAATTATGGTAAAATATCTCTTTTTTTTTAAATCGTTGTAAAAAAGTATTATTCCAAAAAAATGAATGTTAATTTTTGCATAATATCCTTAATATTACATGTAATTTATCCAGATGGGAAAATGAACATGTGAGTATCTATCTATTCATAACGGATATACGTTTTTTAGTTGTTTGTTTTGTAATATAATTTTTCAATTTAAAAACAATGAAAAATATTATAACGGTATGTGTGATATGAATGTTACATCTATGCAAATTTTATCATTTAAACGATATACGAAAAGATCCCCCGTTGAAAAAGTGGTTAACAAATTTTGTCATAATCGTTTTTCATAAAAAATCAATATCAATATTCATCATTCACCCCTTTTCGAATACGAAGACTGAACCTTCTTCATCATGAATATAATATTTTTAGACAAATATCCGAAAGTTATCTCAATATTACTTTTTTTCACTCGGATATTTACTTCGAAGTTTTGTCAAAACTTACACGATTCTAGCTTCAAAAATTGGCATACTTCAGACATAAACTTTCGTTCCTTATTTCACACGTTAAGGGATAGTTTTTAACCCCAGAACTTAAAAGAAAGGGGTGTTATAAGTGTGACAGCGATGTGTGTGGGCCTATGTGTTTGTCGGTCTGTGGCATTGTAGGGCCTAACCGGATGAACCGATTTCAATTTTTTTGGTCATTTGAGAAGTAATTTAATGGAGAGTGTTCTTAGGTATATTTTCAGTGTGAGATTAGTGCAAAAAAGCTAAGAAATGCGATGATCTTTAAAATCGATTCAGTTTGGATAATGCATGACAATTATATAATTGTTTAATATATAAATAATTTCCATGGAAATGAATGGCTAAATAAATCTGGCTCCATTCATTTCGAAAAGTGAAATGTTAAAATAAATAAATAATTGAAAATTTCAATTCAATTCAAAAAATTTGTCCCAAAAAATGATAGCTCTCTAAGTATCTTTTTCATCTCATCTGATGTTCTTAACCATCACTTTGATACTGATATAAGAAGGAGTGACATAAGTTAAAAGTGTTTATCTGTGCGTCTGTGTGTTTCTCAGTGGCATCGTAGCCCTTAAACGTTCGAACCGACTCGATTGAGAAAATTTTTAACCCTCCAACTAAAAAAATGGATTGTTATAAGTTTTACTGCTATGTGTGTGTGTCTGTCTGTGGCATCCTAGCACCCAAATGGATGAACCGATTTGAATATTTTGGTTTTGTTTGAAAGGTAATTTACCGGAGAGTGATCTTAGCTATCAAGTGGGAGTTTAAGGTTCCGTAACAAAAAAATTTGTCAGGAGTTTTTTAAATTTTGTAAATTTCACTTGTTAGAAGTTTAAAAAAAATATTTCTTATCCCCAGCAATTTAGACTGTAAGAATCTGTCAGTGTTAGAGTTTTATTAAATAGATGAGTTTGGACATTGGCCATTGGGGAACTATGTTAAAGATGATTGTGTAGGTATATTCAACCATTGTATAATATTGTAAATTCCAATATGCTACATTGTTCATAACTTTTGTGCATTTTCTGAAATTTTTTATACATATTTATGATTCAAGGAATGTCAGAGAAACTTACTGTGTTAAAATAATTCGAAAAAAATTATATAATTTTCTGGTTTTGATAACATGCAATTATAGGAAATTCCTCTTCTACAACAATGAGAATGTTTACTATGTAACACCAGAGATGGTCGTGAGTGTTTTCTAAGCCATTTGTCAAATTCAAATCATTTTTACTAGCCCAGGACCTCTTGAAGCCGGAAAACTATATATATTCAAAAGTGGTAACTAAATTTTTTCTGCTATTGTCCGGTGCCGGGAAGGCAAACATAAATTTATAAATTTTAACCTTCGAAGTGTGCTTTGTCTTTCGAACTAGTTGATTCTAGATTTTTTGAAACTGGCAAAAAGCCATTATTCGGCGCCAGGAAGAAGAAACATAATGTTGTTTAAAACCTAAATTTTAATTTTTAACCGACTTCAAACAAAAAAGGAGGAGGTTCCCAAGTCGACTGTATTTTTTTTATAATGATTTTTACCTCAGAACTTTCAACTGTGTGAACCGATTTTGATGTGATTCTTTTTCTATTTGAAAGCTGGTGCTTCCCGTGTGGTCCGTGTGGCATCCTTTGCTTTAAGTATGTGTGCGGAAAATGGCAAAATAACTCAATATCACGCCAACCGATTTCGGTGTTTCTTCTTTTAGTGACAATTTAGTTAGTGTACTGCAGATTCACTTAAAATAAAAATAAAAAACCTTTAACAAAAATAAAAACGACTTAAAAAAAATATTTAAAAGCAAACTCATATGCACTAAAAAGTAAAAAAAAAAAAACGATAATATAATGAAGTGGCAATTATTGTTATTTTTCGAGTCGGTATCAGCCAAGTTAATGTAGCAAACTGTTTTGTCAAAGCCATTTTCTTCGCTGACACCGACTCCAAAAATAACAATTATTGTAACTTTAAGTTTTTTTTATCATATGATGCTTTGGAAATCCAATCCAATCGAAGATTATTTTTTACAAGCCAAGGCCAAGATGTGTCAGCAGAATTATGGAATCGAATAGTCTCCAACGTCCTCTAACCAAACCTAAACCAAGTCAGAGGACGTTGTCAGTTCAATCTTTCCCTGTTTTGAATCATGCTTGAATCATGTCGGAAAAATGGACACAAAATAAGAAAAAGTAAGCTTATATACTCATATATTACAGAAAACCATCCTTTGTGTTGAGTTTCCTAAATATTGCAGAAAAAACAAAGACATAAATCTTAATAATTTAACATTTACGACTAAAAAAAGAAAATGGTAAATATTTTTTTTTTAAACAGGGGAAGAAAAATTTGAAAGAAAAATAAAATGCGAACTAAGTAATAACAATAGTAATTGAATATAATGAAGAGGAAAACAAGGAAATACTACAGTCCTTTAAGCTCAAAGCCTCATAAAACATACAAATAGTGTGAAACTTATAAGATCGAATTTTTGGGGCGTAGAATTTAATAAAATAACACTTTAAGCGCTCTTGCAAAATATAGATCTGATTTCAAAAAAATGCAGAAAAATTTAAATCATTATTTTAAATATTGAACCTTTTGGTTAATTATTTCCTTGTAAATAATTATATTTTGAATTCGACGGGAATGAATCGCTTTCTAGCTAGGTGAGGTTAGGTTATATTGGCTGTCCACGAAGGACACACTTAGGTTATAGAGCCCAGTGTGACACCATATATGCGTTTTTCCCCCTTTCCGCTGATTATTTCATTTATCCGCTCTTCAATTTCAGAGGCTGAGTGCACCTCCTTCATGCATATACCATGCACTACACCAGCCTATCATAACTAATAATTAAATTAATTTTGATGCGACGGCGGAAATCGTACCCGCTACCCTATACATACCGCGGACGGAATTGGTTACGCCTTAACTTCTCTTATTTTAATAGTATGATAATTTACTCTCCTACACTGTAGTTCGAAAATTTGAATTTCCCACCTACAAGTTCACTTCTTTAGCTTTAAAATAAGCCCCAGTTTAGTGCAAAATGACGACCATGGATACCAAATATATAGAGCCGGCAAACATTGTGTATTTTAATGAATTTGTTTCTTTTAAGTGTATTTAAAAATGACTGTGGTAGTTCCGTGTATACGAACGAATATGGGTGTAACAGCGTACGTACTACATCAACTTGTTGCTTCTGCAAACGATGTTAAAAGAAAATGAAATTATATTTAGAAACTGACTCTCTTGTAAATTTTTTATTTGTTTGTATTATCCGTATTTTACTATGATGTCATCATATTAAGGATGTACTTGAACGGTCGAACGTTACGAAATTTTACGCATTGTTACATAAACAATTAAATAACACATAAATTACTTTAAACATTAGTCTACGGTTGAAATGGTTAGTTAAGGGAATTAAAAGATTCTGATCGGAAAAAATACCAGTTATTTTTTTATACCCGCCCTTAAAGACACCCATCACAATTAGCCCGGGATAGCTACTTTCCGATTTGCGAGCTATAACGGAAATGAAAAGGAAGAAAATAGAAGTAGGTGCAAATGAAGACAAGAGAATTTCAAAAATTTATTGACTTTCGTTTTCTTTATCGTTCAGTTTTTACAAATTTTTCATATAGTGGTAAAAAATACACAAAAACTTAGACAATGTAAGCGATCTTAACATTTTCGATGAAAAAATAATGAATATTAACGATAACGAAGACAGTGGTCATGAAAATTAGTCTGTACTACCAAAATAAAGGATTGTACAAAAATTCACCTTATTCCGTTAGATTCCGAGGTTGGCCACTTTTTTGACTAAGATAATCGAGTTACTTAGAAATTTTGGTAAGATAAAGTTACAGTGGCTGTCTTGAAGTGGAACACACTTAGACTATAAGGTCCGTTTTGATGCCGAAAAAGGATTAGCCCATCCCCGGCCACTACTCCACGAACTATTTGGAGCTGTTCCAGAACAGCAGGAGGGCTTTGACGTCAACGGCCTTCAGGTCGGAAAGATCGTCAAAGAAAGGCTTAAGTGAGCCATTCTCCTCGTGGCAAGAGCTAGGAAAAGACAGAGAAGATGAGACATCGTTTCATCCTCCTCCTAACTGTGACAGCTCCTGCAATAGTCATGTTACACTCCCAGGCTCAGGCGTTCAACGTGTTTGCCGCCTAGCCTGTGTCTATTAGTAGCTGCAACCATTTTACAAAAAGAGGCGTTTGGAAGGACGACAAGTTCGGTCCCTTCTACTAAACTTTGGCCTTGGTGACATACTCTTTCATTTAACGATTAGAAAGTTTTTCAAAGCAGATAGGTTTCATGGCGGGTATAGTGGGTTGAAACTTAATTTTGAATTACTACTCGAATTATTCAATTTTTCATGTATCTCGAAATATTTAAATAGAAATGAATAAATTAAATTTATCCGATACATGAATTGTTTCTACATAATGTTGCGGCCAAACACGTAGACAAACACGAAACATAGGCAAGTATCAAATGAGTTTATAACATTGCATAATGAATGGATGTAATTTACTTTTGGATGTTATATAATGTTTGGTACTTGCCTATTTTCGTTGTTGTTTAGTGTTCGTCTTCGTGTCTGGTCGTAGCTTTAGCTAAAGAAATATATTTTTATTCAGAAAAAATGCGTTTATATTCGTTGGAATAGAAAAAATAAACAAATGAAAAGCAAGCATATTAATTATAATATAAAATATATGAAAAACAACAGTCTACCATATTGTTGAGCATTAGCTAGGGGCAACAGAACAACAACGTTGTATTTCTTAAAGATATAAATAATAATATTTATCTTTTATCTTATATGTACAAATACATTTTTTAAATAAACTAGGCGAATAAACAGGGTTTGGATATTTAAAAAAAAACCAGATTTGAGCTAAATTATATTACGGTTTGGATTTTTCAATGATTATATTTAGATAGGACTAATTTTTCAATTCTTGTGAAGAATTCTGCACTGGACGTGTAGAAAATTGAAGTTGATTTTTTAAAATCTTTACTAGTATTCAAGGCACGAACGTTTAAAATTCTTAGGAAAAAAAGAGGAAGATATACACTAGTGACGTCTTAAATGGAAATCGCCTTAGATATTACATATGAACCTTTGTTTTGCTAAAAAAGGAGATGAGAAAACTTTGAATGCATTTCATATTAATTTCGTTTTTCAAATTTTGGCATTGTATCAATCTAGTTTTCTTTTTTATGGTGAAATGACCAATTCTAGTAGGGGGATTCCAGAGGATAAGAGGATAATTCCCTATTAGTTGGATTATCATCTATAATGATTTCTAAGAATTTATTTTTCAAACAAGAAAAAGAGTCCAGCCATCTTGATAAGTTGAAAAATAATGCCAAAAATATACTTTTATACTAGAGTGATACCCACCCGCTTCGCTGGGTTTAAAAGTTAAGATTGATATAGATTGCTCTCGAAAGGTTCATTTTGAATCTCTTGACAACCAGCCACTTAATTCATTTTTACATTCGTTAGTAACTTTTGTCCCAAATATGGGACATTCAATTTTCATTTTTGATGACAAAAAATCACATGCTATGATATTCTATATCCCATATAAATTTTGAAAATCTATTAAGTTAACTTTTTTTTTTTAACTTTCAAATTAACGAGTAGTTATAATAATACAACTTAAAATTTAAGAAAAGAAAATTTTTTATTATGACAAATGACAAAATGACAAAAATTATCATGAGGTTTTAAAATATCAAATGGAAACCCTCATTACTTATTATCCGTTCGAATAAAAGATATTAAAAAATACATATTTTATTCTATGCTTTTTTTTGTAAGCCGAATAGCCACCGCAAAAATAAAATGAAAAGATCGTCAAATTAAAGGTATATTTTGTTTTCTTTTGTCTATATTGATACTTTGTGTGTGTTTACTGTTTACATTTGAAACGATTTTAAATGATGTTTATTTTATTACTGAATGCCTACAATGCTATGTTGTCTCTAATCAATTGATTATGTATTAACAGTAATATTAGTCTACATTATATTTATGTGCATGGGAGTACCCTGTTAAGTTCAAGCACATTCGTGATAGGAATTTCAGTGTAATATTTATATAATGATTAAGGTTGTTGTCTTGCTAGGGGCATATCGACAGAAAATCCTAAATTTGTGTATACTTATTAGGAATATAATAATACATTAACAAAAAATTTGAAGTGGATTGACCGTCTCTAACTCGAGTTAAATACAATTAAAGTTCGGATAATTAACATGGAGAGCATAGGAAAGGTTGCGTTTTGTTGTGTTTTTAACAAGTTTTTTAATTCTAGAAAAAAACTAGATTTAAGATAATTTCAAAAAACTAATTGAACATTCATGAATTTGTGGATGTGAGTTGAAAATAACCAAAACTATGGACAGTTTCATTCTTTAGATATAATTACTCAAAGTTTTTTAAACGTTTTGTTGACAGAAACAATTATAATTAGAGTATAAGTAGTGTAAGAGAGATGTCTATTATATACAGAATTACAGATGTTTATTATCATGCTATTATCATACAGAATACGTGATAAATGGACAGTTGAGTTAAAACCATGTTAAAATTAATACTTATTTGAGTGTGCTAAGCATATCTATACAAATTAGTTTTGAGTAATACAAATTCTTTAAGAACTGTGTATTGGCCTTGACTGACCGAAAGATTATGGCTAATTTAATCCTCCTAGTGAGCGAACACTTCGCATCATTGAGCACAAGTTCGAGGAAACTGTGTGAACCTGAGATAAGGAGGTATGCTATATCAAAAAAAGTTACAACGTTGGAGCACCTATAAGCTAATACTCCAAGTTTTGATAAGTGATAGCCAAAATAATCCCCCGAAGTTTTTGAAAAGTCATAGAAATTATCTCGAATGAATAATGTGCTGCAGAAGGTCCAGAGGCGCCTAGTCGGCTTACATCATTTTTAATATTAAATAGAGTATACTTAATATTTGATTGTAACTAACCTGGAGATGTTGATAAGAATTTAGGAAACTGTATCGAAAATCGAACAATAACTTTGAATTAAAAAGAACCTATCCCTTTGTTACAGCTACGTTTTTATTCGGTTTATGTGTACAAGAAAGATCGGTTCTATACGGTTTAATGTATTGGTTATTGATTGTATATAATTACAGCAGCTAAATACTTTGAATATTTAACGTAAACAATTTTATATAAACAGGCATAATTCAATAGAAAATGAGAGCTTTATTAATAAACTAGATGTTTCCCGCCCGCTTTGCGTGGCGTAAAATATACCCGCTTTGCTGGGCAACATCCCCACTTGCACCCCTCCCTCCACATTTCCTTGCGTTGGATAACAGTTTTGTAATGTACACGTCATGCTCTTTTATTTGATACCCCACTTAGGTATATTTGTAAATATTCGATATTTCCTTCCCACTTTCTCGCTACAACTTTCTACCCTCCGAAGGTTAAAAAAATTTCTAAATGTAATTTAAAACATTCTGACCAAGTTTTGAACTATTAAAAGCCATAATTTAAAAATATGAATTTTTTATTCATGAACACCCCCGCAACCCCCCTTGTGGGTGGAATTTCGTAAAATCGTTTCGTTCTTAGCTGACCTCTACTTGGCAAAAGGAATATTCCTGCCAAATTTCAAGTCTCTAGGTCTTATAGTTCCAGAGATATCGTGATGAGTGACTATCTATCTATAGAGAGTCTCCTATATATATATAGATATCGTGATAGTACAAAATGATTCAGTTAAGTAAAAAATGTAAAAGATCAAAAAGTGTTTAGAATTGTCCAAAATATAAAATCCGATAGCTTTTTTTAAATGTTTAATAAAGACAATATGGTGCCCGGGAGTAGGGAACTTCGGCCCCGCCGCATGGGCGTAAATCAAAAAAGCACAAGCACTCACGTATATGACATTTTTCACTACAATCAATCAAACATTTTCTCCCATAAAAATTTACTGAAGAGGAGATAATTCCTCAGTTAGACGGTTTTTTTGGTTTCATTTCCTGGATTACTGGCTATATCGATTTTTTATACACCTCACGTGCAAAGATGTTACTGATGCAATTGATTGGAATACTGCTACATGCTTATAATAAAGTCATCAAAGTCCAGATACTTTAATTTTTTAGCAGTTTTTTTTATACTATCTCTTTTTAAGCATAAAACAACAAAGAAAAAAAAAAGCTGAAAAAGTTTTTCAGGTAAGTAATTCGGCAAGTCACATAATTTTAAAGACGAAACGATTATAATTTTATAACAATTTCTCTTGAGTAGTGCAGAAAATTATTCGTTGTACCATACATAAATAAAATTTAAAAAAAAAATTTTAAGAAACCCCCGGCATAAAATCAGGTCAGATCAATTCGTTTATGGCATGGTAGCTTCTAAACACACGAAAAACTTTTGAATTATAAAAAATGTATGATTCAAGAAAATTTACTCATCCGTTCAAAATCATCACCTCTTTTCTAGTTGATACAAACAAAATTTAAAAAAATGCATCTGTTAATATTCTCATTTACAAAATCAAGAAAAAATCGGTGTAGTATGACATAATTTAGTACATCGAATAAACAACAAAATGGTAGGTTTATAATGTGCAAATATGAAATTTGCATTTTATATTATCAAGTGGAAGAAGTTTCTTAACTATATTATTTCCCGTATAATATTATTAAATTGATGGTATTAAGTAGTATTACAATTTGTAGAAAAACGAAAATAAAGTGCTGTGCCTTAGAAACAATATATCATCTCGAAAGATATTGCTATCAGACAATAAATTTTACTTACAAACAATGTTTACTGACTAGAAGAACAATGCAGATGAAAACTAAACGGATGAACATATTTTGGTTTTATTATTATTTTTTTTTTTGTAAAGTAATTTGATCG
The DNA here is from genome assembly GCF_905475395.1 of Chrysoperla carnea. Lineage (NCBI taxonomy): Eukaryota > Metazoa > Arthropoda > Insecta > Neuroptera > Chrysopidae > Chrysoperla > Chrysoperla carnea. The sequence goes on from NC_058339.1 coordinate 84,066,402, forward strand.
AGATGAAGTTATGTTTCAAGTGCGAGTTTAGGGTTCCATACACGAAAAGAGAGAACAAAAGAGGCTATTCAAACGGCTGAGTTGATTTTCTTGAAACAAAGCTGAGACTACTCAAATAACCTTTTGAATTAAAAATCTTAATTTGTTCATTCGCTTAGGAGCTACGAAAAAATACAAAGTGCAATCGAATAATGATGCTCTAAGAAGGAACTATTTTGTACCAATTACACTCTGTGTCTCAAGCTCGTATGGTCTAATTTGCTACTACGCTTGGCATGAACTCAAAACGTCCGGGTTCGAGCCAAGATGAGAGTGTATTTTTGTCAATTTTCATTAATTAAAAAGCAGGTTTAAACAAATATAAACTGTGATTGATGTGAACAGCCTCGAATAATATGTAGAATAGATATAAACAATTGCTTCTTAAAATCCCTCAATCCCTAAAAACATTTCTAGCCTATTCCGATAATTGTAATGCACGACATATAAAGGTTTACACTTTCTTTTTCTTAAATTTGTGCAGCATTTATCTCAATTCAAAACCGAAAGAGCTTGATAAAACGAGTAAGAACGGTGAGTTATTTAAGTAAAACTTAAAAGCGGTTCGACAAGCGGCCGAGAATGTTGTTTTTTAGCCTGCTTAAAATATGTAAAATGTTCTGACACCATTTTTCAGCAGTTTTGTTTCAGTTTTGCATCTTTTATCAATAGTATAACCAAACAAGATCCAATTTATGTTTAAAAGTAAATGTGAATGTGAATTATCGGAATAATTTTTGGAGGAATTCTAATAAATGGTTTACTGGCATCGGATATTTAAGACCGAAAACCAAGGTACAATAGTCTCCCATATAATAGAATCATGCTTGTTTGCTTTTGCATATGTAATCTACATAACATACATAGAATAGATACCATTGCATCGGATATATTGCATCAAAAATAGATTAAGAATCTTTATACCTACACAATGTTATTTCACTGTCAACGTGTTACAATTTACAAAATGATTAATGACATCATGATGGCTAAGGTAAGGATGTTTTTGTCCCTTTTTTCATATTCATAATGCAATTTTAAATTAATATAAATTTAGTTTGATTAAATTTACTTATACAGTGTTATTTTTAACTTCCCGCTAAGAACCAGTTGAGACCAATTGAGCAAAAATCAAATTTACATTCTATTTTTTTGTTGTCATTTCCAACGGCGGTGTGGTAGGCTTGGTAGGGTGTTGGACTTCTATTCCATAGGTTTAAGGTTCAAAGCTCATGCAAGTCGATCACCGTCAATTGTTCAATCAATACACAATATATGATCTGGAAGTGGTTATCTGAGGAACGCATTACTAAGGGCACTGATGGCACAGTTCCGATTCGTCTCGACGGTAGTACAAGTACGCTAAGAATAACCCGCATCAGATCATTCTGTGGCCAGATTGAACAGCTGTATTGAAGAACAATTGAAGAGCCGTTTAGCGACTGTCTGATGGTGATAACCTCACCATCACATACAGTTTTTGTTTAATTTTTTGACAAAATTTAACAAACGAACCAGATAGGTGTCAGTTGTTCGTGCTTTTGACTAAGGATACAAAGTACCTCAATTCGTATCAAAAGCGGGATCCCTGGTAAATGAAGAAAAAAAAATTCATAAACTTTACAAATTTTTTTGTCATAATTAAAAAAAAAAAACGAACCCAATTGTAGTGCAATTTTACCGTTAATCTAAGTCAGCTAAAGACCAATTGAGCAAAAATCAAATTTACATTCTATTTTTTTGTTGTCATTTCCAACGGCGGTGTGGTAGGCTTGGTAGGGTGTTGGACTTCTATTCCATAGGTTTAAGGTTCAAAGCTCATGCAAGTCGATCACCGTCAATTGTTCAATCAATACACAATATATGATCTGGAAGTGGTTATCTGAGGAACGCATTACTAAGGGCACTGATGGCACAGTTCCGATTCGTCTCGACGGTAGTACAAGTACGCTAAGAATAACCCGCATCAGATCATTCTGTGGCCAGATTGAACAGCTGTATTGAAGAACAATTGAAGAGCCGTTTAGCGACTGTCTGATGGTGATAACCTCACCATCACATACAGTTTTTGTTTAATTTTTTGAAAAAATTTAACAAACGAACCAGATAGATGTCAGTTGTTCGTGCTTTTGACTAAGGATACAAAGTACCTCAGTTCGTATCAAAAGCGGGATCCCTGGTAAATTAAGAAAAAAAAATTCATAAACACCAACTTTACAAATTTTTTTGTCATAATTTTAAAAAAAACGAACCCAATTGTAGTGCAATTTTACCGTTAATCTAAGTCAGCTAAAGACCAATTGAGCAAAAATCAAATTTACATTCTATTTTTTTGTTGTCTTTTCCAACGGCGGTGTGGTAGGCTTGGTAGAGTGTAGGACTTCTAATCCATAGGTTTAAGGTTCAAAGCTCATGCAGGTCGATCACCGTCAATTGTTCAATCAATACACAATATATGATCTGGAAGTGGTTATCTGAGGAACGCATTACTAAGGGCACTGATGGCACAGTTCCGATTCGTCTCGACGGTAGTACAAGTACGCTAAGAATAACCCGCATCAGATCATTCTGTGGCCAGATTGAACAGCTGTATTGAAGAACAATTGAAGAGCCGTTTAGCGACTGTCTGATGGTGATAACCTCACCATCACATACAGTTTTTGTTGAATTTTTTGACAAAATTTAACAAACGAACCAGATAGGTGTCAGTTGTTCGTGCTTTTGACTAAGGATACAAAGTACCTCAGTTCGTATCAAAAGCGGGAAGGTTCAAAGCTCATGCAAGTCGATCACCGTCAATTGTTCAATCAATACACAATATATGATCTGGCAGTGAAAATATGGTAGTGTGAGTATACGGATTTTTTCCAAAGGTATGATACTTAAGGGAAGCTTCTAAGTGTTTTCAGATTTATCGTGTTTTTTTTGCGGTCGTAGAAAAAATATGAACATCGTTGTAACCGGTATCGTTCCAGGCGGTTTCATTGTTGGCAAATACTTAATAGACGAGGGAATCAAAACAACCGATTGCTGTGATTGCAACCTGTTTTGTGTCGAATTTACGATTGCCTTTACCTTTAGTTTGTATTAATTGCAAATCCGGTGTAGTACGACTTTTCACGATCACTTATTTTCTGTTATCGAAAGATAGTTTTGAAAACGCATAATTTTTCTCTACACACACTTTCCGAACAAGTTTGGCAGTGAATATTATCCATTTTTCTCTATGATCAACGATAAAACCTTAAACACCAGAGAATATAACCACGAACAAACCAAAATTATCAATATTCGACTCGACTCAGTATAAAAACGATAAGGTAAACGATATAGCTACTTCGGTAAATGTCGTAATTTGTCGTGTTGTGCAAGATAATGTCTTTTAATGCGCTTGTATGTGTGACATTTTATTGTATTTATACCAACGCAAACAGTGCATGTATGACTATGAGTGCACACATACATATAAACATATAGGCAATAATAGTTCGTGTCGTTGCCTGGAGGTACTAAGCAGCGCTAGTGCAGCGCGATGCGATGTTACTGAAAATTCAATGAAGAAGCTGGCATAATCTATATTCAGTATAGAATTATAGATGATACCCGTTTAGATTATGTTTTTATTGATAGTAGATAAATAATATTGGATATCAGAACAAGATCATACATATTTTTCTGAATTATGTAGGGTAGGCAGTGTCTTTCTGTCTATATGTAATGCATGCCACTATTTACATACTCCCTGTTTGTAATGCATGTCTCATAGATTCCCCGAGTTGTGATTTAAAACTCCTTATATAAACATGACCATATTATCACACATAATAATATTGTTTTGATATATTCCTAATATGTTCCATATACAAGCATAACTTTTCTCTCATCGAATATTCGGTAAAATATTTCATACATATATTAAGTTGAACAAATAACTCATTTACATTGCAAAAACTTTACATTTTAGATGTGATCGAACGAACTTTCATATGTAGATACGTATTGCTCTTTTATGCTTATAAGTAGTAGACAGTTCGTATATTAGAATGTTCGAGTAGAAGATACTATCACAAAACTTATCATATTGACTGATGATTTCTTTGACAACGCCGTAAGTAAGTATAAACTCTAGACGTGTGGTCGTATTACATTAACTTACCACCAAGTTTCTCAAAATATACATAGTACCTATAACTAGACAGCTGTCAAAGATGGTTTGTTTTACTAACACTCGCCAAATTATCCATTACAATGTTACTAAGGTTTGAAGTTCGATTGTCAGTAATTTTCGAGACATAAAGGGGGTCAAATTATTAAATATTTGATTAAGGAAAAAGTCAATTAAAGGCTTCCTGGCCAGTGCAATTATGATTAATCCAACGAGGCAAGTTTGTGGTTTCATCCGACCATTTTATGGACCGGTTTTTCATTGACAAAAATTTTTTTCGTCTATTTCTGGATTATTACGCCAGCTATACTCTCCGAAGACATGTCTATGTTTCAGCTTTAACTTCGATTAACCCTTAAACAATTGTTCACAGAAAAGACAGAAAGCTATTGGATCGAAGTGCCTCAACGAGGCTTGCCATGGTGAGCAAACTAGCAGAATTCATCACGTAACAGTGTGAGATAAGCTTTGTGTGTGTATGTGTGTCATTACCCAAGGCAACCAAGATGTGTTCACCTACTTTATATTATTTGAATTTATTATAGGACACGAATTTTACATATTTGTACTATTTACATCGAAAACTAGTTAGGTGACTATGCATATTCATATGCATTACTAGTTTTTGGATGTAAAAGAACTTCGTTCCTAAGAGGGGTCCCACGACTGCAATCTTTTTTTCTAAATAATCGTACGGAGTCCTTTCTGGCCATTGAATATGTGTAATAGGCCCATCTAAATACCTAACTTTCGTCCAGTTGTGCGTAAATCGCTTGTGTAATTTTCCTGACCATGGCACTTTTATTTATAAATAGATAGACAATATTGCGATATAGAAGGACTAATTAAGCAGCTGTTCTTTAAATATATCGCTAACTTGATAAGTGTCCAGATCGGTGAAAAATGGCATGCTAAGAAACGATGTTATTTTATTTATCCATTTTACTGATCAGAATACTAGATTGAGAATCAACTTTATTATTGTATTTTATCGTTTGTTTATATATAAGGTTAAATTTACTCTTAAATCACATGTCAATAATCTTGTTTCCGATGATTTCTCTAGAGTGATTATAATAAAAGAGCTGTGAACCATAGCTTTAAAAGTTCCATATCATATACCAGCATCATATCTTAACATATATACCTATGAGACAGTAGGTACGTGTTTAGAATAGTAAGTAGATTTAAACTTAGATACACATTTTAGCTAAAGTAAATGTACCTTACTTTTTATTATGATATTGAGAAAATGAAATAGTACGTACCTAACTGTACATACGAGAAGGTCGTTAAGGGCGGATAAAGTTTTTACTTTGTATCATAGACCGGTACTTACCCGAAAAATAGGTGCAGCTATTGAAGTAAGCTAGAATTGTTGTGTAAAGAAATTCGAACAAATACGTGAACTTCAACAGGATCTCTTCGTAGATTTCGGAGTAAATATCGGTCTATTATTATGACAGTTGAAAAAATAATTTGGAAAACCCAAACATATTGTTCCAAAAGATTGAAGAGAAAATAAAGAAGAAAAGCATCTAAAAAATAAATTTACTCAAAATTAGTTCCTTTGTTGTTTCTCAAAATTGGTCCAACATTAAACTTATGCTGAAAAAATTCATTCCAGCATGATTAAAGTCAGTATTGCCCCATTGCAACACTTTCACAATATTTACCATGATCGTGCCTTGTTTCGGTTATTGAGAATCAAGAATAAGAAGTTTCACATAATAGGGGATCGGACTAAATTTTTTTTATCACTTCAGGTGAGGAATTCTCACCGAACGTGCAGAAAAGTGAAGTGGGTTTTTAAAAATCTTTTTTAATATGCAAAATATAGGCGTTTAAAATTTCTAAGTAAACAAAGAGGAGGGTACTCTAGTAACGTCATACGTGGGTATCGCCATAGAGATTACATATAAAACTTTGTTTTGCTATAAGACGAGGGGAAACCTTTGAATGCAATATTTGATTGCTTATAACTTCATCGTTTTTTAATCAAATTTAATTTTATTTTCAAATTTTGTCATGGTATCAATTCTAGTTTTACTTTTTTATGGGTAATATGGCCAACTTGACTTAAGATTATCCCCTATTATAGATTGTCACTTCAAAGAGTTAAAAGCTTTAAAAAGTATTTGTTATTCAAAACTAAAAAATGAAACTATATCACATATGGTGGAAGCGATGGGAGAATCACATCATGCTTACCGTAAAAGTGTATTATCTTTCGATTCGAGGATAACTGTGATAACATTCAGTTACAATAATGAAAGTCGATAAATGAAATTTTGTAAAAAAATGATAGTGGGCTAGACAACAACCCTATATGTATGAAGATATTATTATGTGGCATGACCGAAGAAGTAACATTATATTATTGTATTTCATATATCATGATGTGAAAATCCTTTATAGTTTTTTGTATTTTTGGTTGAAATTTATACATTGTATGTGATGGAATTAAATGTTAAATTTGAAACGTTATTGTTGTGGAAAATATGATATTGTTACTGATATAAGTAAACGATTTTCATATTAATCATGAAATAATAATAAAATTTTGTATAAAACACTTGATCTTTTCTCATATGAAGTTGGACTAAACCTGGACTGAATTTCACTCAAATTAAAAAAATGAAGTGTAGCCTTGGAATATCTTAAGGTGTATTAAAGCTTTTGAAGTTCCTTTGAAGCAAGGGAGAAACAATAGATCAATGGGTCTTCTAAAACTTACTCCTAACTTGAATCTTACAGTCTGCGTGTACGAAACCTTAAAAAAGTAAGCCGAGAGTATATTTGGACTTGAAATATTGGAAAAATTATTTATAAAAAAAATTTCAACCACCATCGGATTAAAAGCTTAAGAATAACCGTGTAAAAGCAAATTGAAGTAAAAAAATAATTAAAAATAATAAAAGAGTTAAAATGATTTTAGCAAAAAAATTGTAGAGGTTGAAATGAATTAATATCTAAAGTCTATTCAATTTCATATTAATTACTGCTGGTGTCCAACGGATTTTTGGCCGTTTTATAAAAATAATTTTTTCTTTATTCAACAAAAACTTTTTAATTGAACATAAACAATTGTTTTTAATATTCTAAAGCAATGAAAAATTTGTGTCTGACAAGGGATTATAATTAAAGAAAAAGATGATAGAAAAATGGAAATAATATCAAAATTGTTCCGAATGTTCAAAAAAAGAATTAATTTATTTTTGTATTTCATTGGAAGGCACTTTGTCCTAGAATAAAATTGCTGAATGATTTTCGGAATATAGCTTTGAAATTCAATAAGAACTCAATGTATAAAACAGTATTTCTCTTTCATGCTACAATTCTGCGAGAACTGGAATAATCTTTTGGAAAATTGACTTGACCTTAAAGTGTACTTCATGGTCAAAGATTAAGGTCAAATTTAAGGCCACTAGTAGATTCTGCGACCGAGATTCTACAAATTTTGTCTAACTAACTTTTTTCACTCCTCATTTTGTAAAATTCAGAGGGGGTCTCGAACTTCTTGAACCTTCTATGTAATAACTTACATGAATAATATCTGGTCTTAATAACTCTTATCTGGTCTCTTTCCCATTTATTTAGTGACATTTTTTTGAACAATTTACGTCTCTCATTTAAGATGTTACATCTTATTACATAAAATGACTCCCATTTGCGTGATATCATCTTTTTGAACAACCTTGTATTAAGCAAAAAACTTTGGAGAAAAAAGGCTTGTATGAAATAAGAAAATTATGATGCATTTATGAATATCTTTATAATTGCAAAGCGTTTTTTAAAGAAAAATCTTTTTAAGTAGTACATCCATAAATTTTCGCAAATAATGTGTCTTAAAAACGAATAATAATAATATTAATAATAATAATAATAATAATAATAATAATAATATAAAAAAATAGAGATATGAACAGAAATTAGAGTACAAACCATGCAAGTGGAACCAAATAATATGTTTTGAAAATGTAAGCAATAAATATTAATCAAAACCAACCCAAGAGTGAAATAACTTTGCCTATATTTCAATTAAATTCTAAATAAAAATAAAAATTTATGAATAGTTTACTATTTGCATCTTTCATAATTCCTATATGCATCTACGATTGAGATATTACTCTACTGTGTTTAAATTGATACTTATTACAGACCGAATGTCTTGAAATTGTAACCTACCTCGAGGTTTTAACTATGAATTTTAACTACCAGAAATAGTATGCTTTTGAACTCATATTCTGTTATTGTTAATGACCTGGACAAATGATTTCTTCCACCGGGTAGCATTTAAATGAACATAAGCTACGGCAGATTCTTCCAAGCCATTTCCGTGCGGTGATAATAAATGCTTCGTTATAATGTAACCTCAAACCTTATACTCAACCTTAACCTTATAGATCAACCTTATAGATTATTAGTCATGATAAACAAGAATAATTTTCAATCGTTGATTCGAAAACTGTTCGATTTCACAGACATCGAATGAAAATCGAGTATTGAACATGTGTTTAAAAGTCTTTAAAATTTTAAATTGCCACAAAGTGTTTTTAGTTCATATAAAGGTCACTCGAAAAAAGCCACTAAAATAATTTTTTAACACCCGAACTAAAAAAAGGGTGTTATAAGTTTAATCCCTATGTGTGTGTGTGTCTGTGAGTTTGTCTGTCTATGGCATCGTCGCGTAGTGGCCTGAAAGACTGAACCGATTTTATTTTATTTTTTTCGATTGAAAGGTAATTTAAAGGAGAGTGTTCTTAGCTCGAGCTAAATGTTTCATACCCGAAAAAACTAAAAACTTGGCAATGGTCTTCAAAATTTATTCAGTTTGGAAAAGGCATGACATATAATTTTATCATATAAATAATTACTATGGAAATAATTGGTCAAATAAACCTGGCTCAATTCATTTGAAAAGTGAAATGGTAAAGTAATTAGGTAATTCAAAACAATAATTCAAAAGAACAAAGTCAACTCCAATATTTCCAAAAATTGGTTTACAAGGAATAAATCGCATTTGTTGGGAGTTTTTTCAATTTTGTAAATTTCACTTGTTTTTAGTTAAAACTTTTATTTGATACATTTTTCAAGACTATACTTTCTCTAGAAAGTATAAGATGGCAACGACATAAAAAAAAGATTTTCAGTGGATATTGAACTTTTTTTTATTGAAATCGGGTAGGGGTGACTTATGCCTGGCTCCTGAGGGCGTTTCTGTTAACTGCGTTTGTAATTGCGTATTTCCTAGAAATAAAAACCATTTTTTAAATCATTTTTATATTCTTTTAATCATTATCACAACATAGTATAAAACAAATTCGCTTCGCACTATCTGTCTGTCCCTACGTATGCTTAGATCTTTTAAACAACGCAACAGGTTTTGATTCGGTTTAGTTTTAGTAGATAATCACTCGATCGAAGAGGAATGTTTATATGTATAATTTACATGCATTATATGTATAGTAGAGAAGCTGATAATTTTAGAGGTTTCTTTTGTGATATCGTAAATAAACACATTCTATAGTATATTTAGTATTAGCATCAAATCCGGTCACTAGTACATTATAATTGCAGGAAATTATTTAATTTTTAATTTCCCAGCTTAATTCAGCTTTACTATCGCGCAGTCTGCGTTAATGAATGCAAGCGTTTTAAGATGCCAGACTTACTTCATCCCACCGTAGTTCCATAAGGAAAAAATTATTCAAAATTCAGTAGTCAACTTTTCCTTCAACTCTCATATGAAGAGGGACTATTGACCCTCACATATGTAACACCCAATATGTCTAGCAGAAATGCTCTATTTCAATTGATAGTAATATTGGTTATCATGTGTATGTGGTAGAATATGTACATACTCTATTTACGGATGATTGAATATACAACTAACACATCTGGAACTTTCTCAAATAATGTTTTTATCATTTTTGTATTCATCCGTTGCAATAACACCGGTTATTTATAGATTCTGGAATGAAAATGCACTTTTATATTATACCACATACGTGCATACATTATTTGTGTAATGTATACGATCTTATATAGTAGATAATATTTTGTCTTCCAGAAAAATAAATTTGATTACGAAAAAACTGAAATATATAGTTGCGTCTATTCTGTATTACTCCAATCATCTCAGGGTTCACCTCGGAATCTAACGAAATAAGCTGAATTTTTGTACAAAACTTTAGTTTGATAGTACAAATGTTGTCTCAAAAGTCACATATGGTCACGCGTGCGTGTCTTTAGTGTTAAAGGTCAAAGTTCTTGAAAATTAGTTTTCTGTGAATATCTCGTTTCTTTTGCCTTCAAAGTTGCAGAGCATAAAATTTTCTACAAATTTTGTAAAAAACTTTTTTTTGAAATAGACGGCGCAGAAGATGATGCGTTCAGCTTAACATACTTCAGTGCTGGGTCACTATATATAAATATAAGGTATAATTATTTAAGTTTTTTTTAAGGAATAGTTATAGAAAAAACCGTTTAATAGACTGGGATTCACGATTGACGTAATAATACGTCTATAATACGGCTTTTTCATTTAATTATCGATTAAATACTACTTAAATAATTTTTTAATACCTTATATTTATAAATATTGCTCCTTCTTTTTCAAAAACAGTCCAACGAATAAAATGTGTTTCCATACAAATAGTATCTCAGCTATACGTACCTTGGTACCGGGTTTATATTTATAAATATAATTTATTAAATAATTATTTAAGTAGTATTTAATCGATAATTAAGTGAAAAAAAAAGTTTAATATACAGGGTTAATCGTGAATCCTAGTCTATTATACTTTTTTTCTTCCATAATTATTCATTAAGTACTACTTAAATAAATAATACCTTATCTTTATAAATATTGATCCAGCACTGAAGTACGTTAAGCTAAGCGCACCATCTTTTTGCTCCCTATATTTCAAAAACGGTTCAACATACAAAAAAATTTTGTAGAAAATTTTAATAAATGTTCATACGATTGAAGGCATAAGAAATGACATGTTCACAAAAAACGAAAATTTTCGAGAACTTTGACCTTGAATATCTAAAGACGCGCACTGGTCAGGCGTGTGACTATTGAGACAACATTTGTCCTATCAAAATAAAGGTTCGTATAAAAATCCAACTTATTCCGTTAGATTCCGAGGTTGCACACTTATTTTGACTATGATTGGGTTATTTATACATTTTGAGTTTATTTCTTTTAGTAATTTACATAACAGGTGAATAAATTTTTAAATTGAGGTAGACATCCGCCATTTTAATTCTGAGTACCTACTTCGTGAAACATGGTCAGGTATCTTTAAACAGTTGGATGAAATTGAATGCAAAGTGTCCAGGTTACGAGATCAAGCCATTTTGAAATAACCTCTCTAGAGTTAATTCAATTTGGGGGCTTTATATATTTGAATGCTAGTAAAATCTCGACGCAATTATCTCTCACGAAATTCTTCTCATATATATTTTATATGCTTTAATAATTTATTTTTTAAACAACATATGTAACACCCCTTACGGTTTTATTCCATACTGGTTTATAGTGGAAAACAAATATTCATTAGTTTTAGAAATTGCAAATATTTTCCTGTAAGTTAATGAGGATCTTCTTCGAAAAATTACTCACCCTTGAAACATAATTTTTTTGCCATGCCCGCCGATTTTTAACCTCCGAAACAAAAAAAAAAGAAGGGTTATATTTTTGATAGCTATGTGTGTGTGTGTGTGTGTGTGTGTGTCTGCCTGTCTGTCTGGCTAATTTTGATTTGTTTTGTTTTGTTTGAAATCTGGTGTAATTGGTAGTGTTCTTGGATATTTCTAGTGCGAGTTTAAGGTTCCGTAACTAGAACAACTAAAAACTAGGCGACGATAATCAATATCGGTTCAGTTTGGGTGCGGCTCTAAGGAAAAAAGGCAATTTAATAGAAAGTGTTCTTAGGGGTTAGAATGTGTTAAGGGTTTTTAAAATTTTGTCAATTTCACTTGTTATGTAAAATTATGGAAGAAAAAAATGGGTTAAGAAGAGTGGGTTGAGTAAGCTTCTTTCCTTAGCAAGGTCCTTTGATGCTGCAATTTTAAAAAACAGCAAGAATGAGTAAATAACGAGACATGAAGTTAACACAGGATGAGCTAGCACTTTTTGCTTTTTAACCACCGAACCAAAAAACAAAACGGTGTTATAAGTTTGGCCGCTATATGTGTGTGTGTGTGTGTCTGTCTGTCTGTGGCATCGTAGCGCTTAAACGGATGAACCGATTCAGGTTTTATTGTTATATTGAAATATAATTTAATGGGGAGTATTCTTAGCTATTTTTCAAGTGCAAGTTTATAGGGAAAATAGGGAAAAACTGACAGTGTGAGTTTCGTAGGCGAAAAAATGGACAAAAAAGCGATGATCTTCAAAATCGGTTCAGTTTATAGAAGGCCATTTTCAATAACGGATATTTTAATAACTTTAAACCTCAACCATTTTACCTTCGCAACAATAGTAATACACATGTAATGCATATTATAATATATAATTTTTCATCGTTTAAATATTGTAAATACATACTAAAAGCTTTCATTTAATAATGAATTTTAACGAAGGTATTAAAAGATCCAAAATATATATATATAATATATTACTACGTTTGTTATTGTATATAGGTTGCTTCGAAAATTGTAAATTCTTTTTGATTTACCTTAAAAAGATTTAAAAATACTTGATATTTAGAAAAAGTGTTTTTCGGTTAATTCTATCATAAACCTAGAGTTAGACAAAAACAAAAAGCAAAATAAAAACGAACAAAACGAAAAAAGAGCAATTTGTCATGAAACCATTCTGAAGGGATCACTCCTTGTATGTAAAATCATATATGAATTATCTAACAAAATCTCTTGTGATTCCCTGACACGAAACCTGTATGTCACCGTTGTTTGATATACCTATAGTCCGACGTGTTCAGGTTTTTACTCTATAAAATATAATTGAGGGAATAATTTCTATAATTCAGAAGTTCTCAGCCCATCATTAAGCGGATATTCGGTACGTCCAATACAAAAAATGTTTCAAGCAAAGCAGGTTTGTATAAAAGGAGGACACTTGAAAGTCACCTTAGATTGGACTTGGTATTCAAGGTTTATTAAAAGTCCGTTCAGAGAAGTCAGAGGATATCATTGTATATTATTAAATTAATAGCCCAATGCGTAAATAAATTAATTAGTACTGTCTGATATCTCCCTCGTTTCGTGAATAATACCAAAATGGCAATGCGGAACTGTCAACGAATAACAGGCAAATGTTACTCTCTAGAAAGATTAGCCCTTTAATGTCTCGAAACATGAAAGTGTTTCAAAATGGTGATATCTAACAATAAACGAGTAACAGACAAGTAAAATATTTATCTATCTAGACAAAAATTTCGCTGGTTCAACGCGGTAGTTTATAGCTTAGCGGTAGTCGAAATACGCGTTCATAGCAAATGTCCTATTTTGTCACTGCCAACTATACCAAATTAGGGGGTGAAAACTTCTTCTTGATTATAGTAGAATCTTGATAGTCGGAACACTTTTGTCAGCCAGCTTTTTCCACACTGGTCTCTACCAATCACTCAAAAACGATACTGTTTGTTTGTGTATACACCTTTTTCTGTAATGCTTTATTGTCAGCAATGTTGATTGAGCACCTTACGATCTACTTTTCTGAATATCTAGGATTTTTTTCTAATTGCTTGAACTGAAATTTGGGGCAATAATAAGAGGGAAATGTTTGACTTATCTAGCATAACATGATTTGCAATGTTGAAAACCACAAACCTCTGGACTATTATGACAAACATTTGAAGAATAAATTCACATCAAAAACTTTCACATTTCGTGCGTAACAAACAAGGATTAATTATTTTATTATGTTAGTTTGTTTGTTTAAGTGGAACATTTCTATCAAGAGTGATGAGGATGACATACTCACTAATCGTTGACATGGGATCATTCCTTTTTCTGAATGTACATATAGGTATGACGTAATTAATTAGTAATTTTATTTCTTTGCAAATTTGTTTAGGTTTTACTTACTATTTTATGAATTTAATTTAACTTTATTCTAAATGCGTTACAGACACGTGACTTGACGTTTGCTAAATATATAAATGAGTATAAATTAACAATTACTGAAATTAGAAATTTTTTATGATTGTATTAATTGCGGTCTTGAAATAAATATGTGCGTGTTGGAACAAATTCGTTAATTGTACGTTATAACAATTCAATTTTGTACAAAAATATTTTAAGGAGAAAAAAATTTATCGGAATTAATTAAGTACTTGGTATTTTTTCGTGTCAAAAAACAATATGAAATATGTATACTTAGTAGGAAATACCTGTGATGCCTTGAACTACACGACATTCCCAATAATGACCATTGTATACAGAAGGGGGTGTTGAACACCTTTTTGACATACATTTCCAGAATTTTTTATTTTATATTTTGACAATTCTTAACACTTATAGAAGACTAGCTGTTACCCGCCCGCTTTGCTGGGCAACATCCCCACTTGCACCCCTCCCTCCACATTTCCTTGCGTTGGATAACAGTTTTGTAATGTACACGTCATGCTCTTTTATTTGATACCCCACTTAGGTATATTTGTAAATATTCGATATTTCCTTCCCACTTTCTCGCTACACCTTTCTACCCTCCGAAGGTTAAAAAAATTTCTAAATGTAATTTAAAACATTCTGACCAAGTTTTGAACTATTAAAAGCCATAATTGAAAAATATGAATTTTTTATTCATGAACACCCCCGCAACCCCCGCTGTGGGTGGAATTTCGTAAAATCCGTTCTTAGCTGACCTCTACTTGGCAAAAGGAATATTCCTCCCAAATTTCAAGTCTCTAGGTCTTATAGTTCCAGAGATATCGTGATGAGTGACTATCTATCTATCTATCTATATCTATAGAAAGTCTCCTATATATTTATAGAAGATTAGGAAATTGATAACTAAGAACCTAAAAGATCGAGTTTTACATTTTCATCTAGACCGACTTTTTTCAATGCACACATTTCGAAAACGTTGGCGGAAGGTAAAATATGTCAAGATACAAAAATTATTTAAAATTGTGAAAAATATAAGGTCAAAATCTTATTGGTTTCTAATCAAATAATTGGTCAAAGCCAATCGACAATCGTCACACTTGTTGATAACAAAATTTTAGTATATAAAATTTTTAAACATCTACATCTGGAAAACGGCAAAGTAAGATGAGAAAAGTCAAGTTACAAAAAATTATTTAGAAATGACCAAAATATAAGATCAAATTGGTTTTGATCCAAATATTTGATCAAAACCACACAATAATCGTTAATTTTGTCAGTATCAAATTTTCATCAAAATGACGAATTTTTTGGAAACGGTGAGGTTTAGAAAAAAATTTCCAAGGGAAAAAAAGCAAAAAATGGTTCAAAATAGGAGATCTAATACGTTTTTTTTCTATTTTCATTAATTGTCAGCACGATTGATTGATACGAATTTGTAAACGCGCTCACGAGCGTAAATTTAACTTTCTGACTAAACTGACTTTTTTCTACACTCTCATATGAACAGTTTGTGCCCGATCCCGTAAAAATCGGAGCTGTACTTTTAAATTCCGATCACAAAAGTCTTATTTCCACAACTACACGCAACTGTGTAGTTGAGGAAACTATAATAGTAGATCTTCATCGAATAATAGATTACGAAAACTGGATATCCGCAGATTTAGGTGTGCCATCACTCCGTTTCGAAAAAAAAAAATCTTTAGTGCCACTGACTTTATTAAAAATACAATACCATTATAAAACTATCCTTGTTTTGACAAAATCCACAATAGAAAGGGTTTTATCCTGCAAGAACTGTATGGGGACCTTATCATAATCTACAATTTGAAAAATCCTACTGTTATTACTTGGACCATCCTGTATACCTAGATATGTGAAGTAATTGTAATAAAAATGATAAATTTATTTTTTCGTTATGCAAAAATTATTACTGATACCACATCTTCAAAAAATTAGAGGTTTTGTAATTTTTTAGGTGAATTAAAAGACAGTAAGCATAAAAATTATTAATCTAGACACCATTTTCTGTGTAAGTTTACACAGTTTTTAATAGTATTATTAAAATTTTATTTTATTGTGTTTAAAATAAGATCAATTTTCATTATATTAATAAAATTCATGACGCCAAATGAAATAGAACTCTTGTCATAGTAAAGGTTGACCGGACATGAAGAAATTTATATTTATAGATCATTTGAATAATTCATACGTATAAAATACTATTTGGAAAAAAAATTTTGTCGGGTTTTCATGTAATTAATCATTTAAAATTGGATTTTGTGTAGCAACTAAATGATCGTATACATTATCGATAATGTTACTCCACCTTGCATAAATTAAAAAGTAACAAAATTATACTTTTATATATTACATTTCGTTCAAATTAAAATAAAAAGTCTGACGAAGATTTTTGAAAATTTCTTAATTAAGAACATTAAAAATTTATTTAAGTTTTTGTCCACCAAGACAGGCAGTATCAAAGGACGATAATTTATAATTTTAGTAATTAAATTATTTCATTTATTCGAGTAGGTATTAGTATCGTAGATGCTAACTAAATTTACATAATTAATTTGCAGATTAAAAAAAATGTTAGAATGTTGACACTGTAAAATTTCACTGTGCTGTCCGATCAACCTTAATATCTGAAGAATAATACTGAACTTAAAAACTTTTTTTTCTATTTTTTTTTCTTCTTACAATAAAAATGATGAAAATAAATAATTATAATAATAATTATACTATAAACTTACTTAAAGTAGAACAGTAGAGCTAATGATAATATTAAAGCGACTAGTGATATTGAATATCCGATTTCATGTAATGATATGATGAACTTGTGCCACTGTAATCAAAAGAAAAACAACGTTATTACAATTTACAGAAAGATAATACAGTTAGTACAGTAAAAGATGTTACAAATAAAGGAAAATGAAAGAAATTGCTCGCATTTTGCTAAAACCTCATGGAATGTGTTTCTTGGATGTCAACTATTATTAGTAAGGCATGCGTTTGTGGTGCAAATGTTTCTATTTATAAAAAAAAAAAAATTGTTGATTCAATGAAACGATCAATGTTAAAGGCAACTTGAATTACGTATACGTTATACATGTATAATATTTTTCGATTATTTGCTAAGCACTTAACATTTACGTCATACAATACATGGTCTATTTACTAATTTTTTAAGTGAACTTAAACATTGATCGTTTCATTGAATTAAAATAAGCAATTGTCTTTGAGTCTGTAAGAATATGAGGACTTCAATCTTTAAGGCCGTTCATCTGCCAACGTGTTTCCCTGAGGGTGTTCATAGGGAAACACTATGAAAATATTAAATTATTAGAAAATTGAAATCTTTTGTGAAATTCTGAAAATGTAGTCATAATAATTAGTACCTTAGTAACTTAGTTTTATGTATAGTTATCGAAGTTATTTTGGAGAATTATCGATTTGTTTGTATGTTATAGTCGCATATATAACCGAGTTTGTCTCTAAGGCTATCAATCGAATTTGAAAAATTATTTTTGTATATGATAGCCAAATACATGAGGAATAATTTAAGCTCTATTTTATTTTCCAAAAACGAGATCTCTACGAAAATTGCAATAATGTAACCCAATGTGTCAAATATTTTGTTATTAAAGTCCTTATAATAAATAAATAACGTAAAGATCACTTATAAGATTTTAAAGATTCGTTCACCTAAAGAAAGCTACATTATCAGTGAGTGGCTAAGCGAAACATACAATTTTTTTCGTTTTTTGGAATTTTTTAAAGGAGTTAATGAGTTCTCAAAGAGATTTTATCGTTAAACGAACTCCGTTAAAATGTCGCACTTATAAAATGTCAGTTTTTTCGTTATTTTAATAAATGCAAGAATTATTTTGTGTAACATCCGAAAAAATGTGGTGTTTTTATACCAAGTTTTGCTTGGGAATAAATAGTAAAAGAACACTATTTTTCTTTTACTACAACCATTCATTAGTTTTGTCAATAAAATCCTAAATTATATTCGAAAACTAAAACCTCAGCAATTATAGAATCGCGCTTCAAAATGTATGAAAACAAGAAAATATTTTCTTCGAAAATTGTTATGATAAGTAAAATCCTTATTACAGTCGGGGGACCACTTCTCGGTCATGTGGAAAACTGTTAAATCTTAGGGGTCCCCCGCCTGTAATAAGGATTTTACTTATCATAACAATTTCAGATTAAAATATTTTCATTTTTCATACATTTTGGAGTGCGGTTCTATAATTGTCGGAGTTTTAGTTTTCGAACTTAATTTTATTTAAACCATTTTGGGGTTATAATTTCGTGATAAAGTATAACAACATATATATATATATATATATTTGAAAAGTGCTCTCATAGCTTTATATCCCCTAGAGGGCGCCGTATTCAATTTAATGTGACAGTACATAACCTGTAACCAGCGGACAATCAAGACTCTTCTAATGATACTGCATTTGTCAAATTATGATAAGTAGTTTAGAAGCTAGCTGAGAACAGATGAACATACAGACATATATGGGTCAAACACTCGCCATTGCATAATCGGGGTAAAAAAAAGGATTGATTTTCAATTATTCGATTTTAATTACCTTATTATGAAAATATTTAGTAGAAACAATACCTCAGATCGGTACTTAAACGAACATAGATGCGGTTATATTTTAAGTATTTTAAGTCTAAGCTTTAGTTTGTTTGATTCTAGGTTCTTTTTTATGCATCTTAGAAATGTTGAATAACTTTATGGAAATCTACTGAATTTTTAAAAAATCAATCTAAAAATTTGATGTTTTTAGAAACCACGGTGCTATACACTTAACCTGATACTTATATTCACATTATATTAAATCAAGATCTGATTTATTTGATAAGATGATTTGTTAAACATTTGTTGATCAAATAATAAATATTATTGTTTTATGTCATTAAAAATCACTCAAATATAATTATTTGTAAACTTGTTCAAATAATTCAGTAATGAGTCTGTGTTTATATTTTGAAAACGATATTAAAACATTAATGTCATAACATTTTACAATTATTATTATAATGGATATAATCTATTTGAATGTCAATTTAATTGACGTTTACATTTTCTAGTTATTTAAGAAACAATTCGATTGATCAAAATTGTTGAAATTTTCAAACTAAACGTTTTCCCTGGTTTGGGTACTATATTAAAAAGATCGTTTTCCCACGCTTACAAATTGCAATCCGAGCTTCTTTTAAACTTAGGATAGCATTCAATTTAAAAACCTGATCCAAATGGGTAACGTTCAGTAATCGGTAGTAAATATTTTGTTCTCACCCGAACTTTTCATAGCGTTCTCTACCAGTCACTCTAAAATGATATTGTTTGTTTATATATACATCTAATTTGATTCATTGTGATGGTTGAAAATACAACAGCATCACAATAACAATACTATGGGTAAAGTCTCGCTTAAATACTTACAATCTCTAAGGTTTCAGGTTCTACGATTAGTGGTTTAGGCTGTACAATGATCCGTCAGTCATTCAAGACAAAGCATTTTATAGCTATAGATTAACAATTTATTTTATTTCTATGACATTATTTTCAAATACGTAATAACACTTTTGTTTAATACAATAATATTGAATATAGTCTAGTCAATGTAGGTCAATGTACCAACAATACATATGATAATACTGAACAAATACTTTTCATTATTATGAAGAGCACTTTTTAGATGACATCTCTTTTAAATACTGATAAAATCAATATAAAGGTACTTGATTTCTATAGTTATATAGTAGATGACAGCATCTAGATGTTCTAGATGCTGGTAGCAATTAAAGTGACATTTTTTTTTTATATGTCTTCTTTTTTATTTCTCTCAAGTTAACTCATCATATTAATTTTATATTACTCAAAGGAATTTCTTATTTGAAATAGAATGGAAATGTTTTTATTATTTATCAATATGTATATTCGCATCGTGCATGAGTTTAATTGGACGCCATTCCATGGTAACGATACACTTCTTTGTTAATATAATATTGTATGGATGAACATATAATTCTATGGTTTCCATATGGTATAGGTGTTCATAGAATCATCTAATTAGTCCATGTCCGGTTGTCTGTCCGTCTGTCTGTCCGTAAGCACGATCATTCAAAAACAAAAAGAAATATCATGCTGAAATTTTCATAGCGTGCTAAGGACGTAAAAAGTGAGGTCAAGTTCGAAAATGAGCTACATAGGTCAAGTGATTCTTGGGTCCGTAGGACCCATCTTGTAAACCGTAAGAGATAGAACAAAAGTTTAAATATAAAAAATGTTCCTTATAAAAAAATAAACAACTTTGTTTGAAACATTTTTTTGTCAACATCACTGTTTATCCACGAGGGATTTCAACAATTAACTTTGTCAACAATTAACTGTCTGTTGTTTGTTTTCACTTGTTTTCTAGCAAATTTCATGTAAATATGTTAATTTACATTAAAAAAATATTATTTATGCAATTTCGTCTCTAATTTTGACAATTTCTAATGCAAAAATTTTAATTTATTGTTATTTTTCAATAATTTTAATTTGACATATACTGTATCATTCACATGTAAACAAATTTAAAATTAGTTATAACACCCCCATTAAACGAAAAAATTATCCACTGGAAGCGATTTGATTTTTCTTACCATGACTATGCACGTAGTCAATATGTGCTTTGGTCGCATAATATTTTAAATGGTATTATAATCTGGCTATAATCTCTTTTAAAAGTCAAGCTTCCAGATTATAATCTCGTTTAAAATTCTATTTGCCAATGAGTCACAAATTACAGTATGGGTAGGACATTTTTTAGTGCAGGAGCACATCAACATTTAGCAACTTTTTATATAGGAAAATTCTATTAAAAATTATTAAATTAAATTTCTAACCTTTAAAAGTATTATTAAATGTTTATTATGACGTTAAATAAGAAATCTGCACATGACAAAATATCAACACCTTCAAAGAGGTTCGTTTCCATAATACCACAAGTTACAAGTGCACTTATTGAAAGTAAACTAGTGATTTTTTCAAAAGTTGGTTTTAAACTTGATGGTAGCACACAATTAAAAAAAAAGCTAATGTAGCGCCACTCTCTCATAAATTGACAGTGAGACATTCAGGCTTCCGTAGTTTTTCACTTGTTTTTAAATTACCATCTCAATTTCTAAACTTTTATTACGAATATCTTTCAAAAACTCTATCTTTTCCAAGTTTTAATAATTTATTTTAATTATTATATTCATTACATTAAATCTCAAGAATGATGTTTTATAAACAAAAACATACGTAATGTATCATTACATGTAATTTATTGAGTATCCTCTGCCCCGTAGTCTCCCTTTTTATAAAAAGTAGTAGTGGATTAAAACAAATGACTAAAAAATCATCAAATTTCTCGTAATGATCTCAAAATTCTCGAAATTGAATGAATTGTAACAAAATCTATAAAAATATACCAATCAACAAACAGAATTGCAATACTTGAAATGATGAGGAAAAAGAGTGAAAAATCTTCTTTACTGGTTTTTTCTTTTCTTTTTACTAATTTTCGGGCAAGTACTAACAAAGATAACTGTGAAAACGTGTCCTTTGAAAGAAACTTTTGGCATGAATGTAAATTTTCACACGTGTGCCTACAGTATCTTCAAAGAAAGTTTTCTTCTTAATAAAGGCATTATCAGTCATATTAGTTCGATGTATTCTCTCTCTCTCTCTCGCACAATCGATAATCGTAACACTTTTTGCACGCCCGTACTTTCCACATGTTTAATGTTGGGTAGGTATACAGTCTCGCTTAAATACATATATTCCAATGTTGTTTTTGCAAATTTTATTATACCATGTATTTATGAAATATATATCAAGGTAAACTAAGTTTAGTCCCAAGTTTGTAACGCTTAAAAATATTGATGCTACTAACAAAATTTTGGTATAGGTGTTCATTAAATCACCTTATTAGTCCATTTCCGGTCTCTCTGCCTGTCTGTCCGTCTGTGAACACGATAACTCAAAAACGAAAAAAGATACCAAGCTGGAATTTTTATAGCGTATTCAGGACATAAAAATTGAGGTCGAGTTCGTAAATGAGCAATGTAGGTCAATCTCGTTTCATCTTGTAAATCGTTAGAGATAGAATAAAAGTTTAAATGTGAAGAATTTTTTCGTATTCAAACTGTGGGCGCAGTATTTATTATATGGGAATGTCAGTTATGTATGTGTGACATGTATATGTATATGTGTATTGTGACAGTGTAATCAACACTATCTATGCATGGTATTTCAACAATTAACTCAGTCCATTGTTTGTTCTCATTTGTTTATAATGAATTTAGCCATACAATCCCAGTAATTGGTTTTAAAAAATCCACCCATCGAAACATCCGTTATCTTTATTCAGTTCCAATCGTCGAAGCTCTACTGAATTTGTTTTTTGTGACTAGAAAATATCTATTTTTAATTTTCGGTGCACTGAATAAATATTTACTGTTCAGATTTACGCTACCCTAACGTTTGTCTACTAGGAAGGTATAAGAAGGGTCCAATTAAATAAAACACTTAATATAATTAATTTTTCAACACTTATTTTAAGTCTTATATACAGTGATATAAAATTAATTGTTTATACATAAAATTGTATTATTTACTAGCTGTTACCCGCCCGCTTTGCGTGGCGTAAAATTACCCGCTTTGCTGGGCAGCATCCCCACTTGCACCCCTCCCCCCACATTTCCTCGCGTTGGATAACATTTTTGTAATGTACACGTCATGCTCTTTTATTTGATACCCCACTTAGGTATATTTGTAAATATTCGATATTTCCTTCCCACTTTCTCGCTACACCTTTCTACCCTCCGAAGGTTAAAAAAATTTCTAAATGTAATTTAAAACATTCTGACCAAGTTTTGAACTATTAAAAGCCATAATTTAAAAATATGAATTTTTTATTCATGAACACCCCCGCAACCCCCCTTGTGGGTGGAATTTCGTAAAATCCGTTCTTAGCTGACCTCTACTTGGCAAAAGGAATATTCCTGCCAAATTTCAAGTCTCTAGGTCTTATAGTTCCAGAGATATCGTGATAAGTGACTATCTATCTATATAGATCTACTAGCTGGGAACTACCCGCTTTGCTGGGCAACATCCCCACTTGCACCCCTCCCTCCACATTTCCTTGCGTTGGATAACAGTTTTGTAATGTACACGTCATGCTCTTTTATTTGATACCCCACTTAGGTATATTTGTAAATATTCGATATTTCCTTCCCACTTTCTCGCTACACCTTTCCACCCTCCGAAGGTTAAAAAAATTTCTAAATGTAATTTAAAACATTCTGACCAAGTTTTGAACTATTAAAGGCCATAATTGAAAAATATGAATTTTTTATTCATGAACACCCCCGCAACCCCCCTTGTGGGTGGAATTTCGTAAAATCCGTTCTTAGCTGACCTCTACTTGGCAAAAGGAATATTCCTGCCAAATTTCAAGTCTCTAGGTCTTATAGTTCCAGAGATATCGTGATGAGTGACTATCTATATCTATAGAAAGTCTCCTATATATATATAGATAGAAAGTCTCCTATATATTTATAGATAATTGTATATGACTACCATTTAAATATATTTGAATATTGTACATTACACATCTAAACATATAAAAGAAGAATTTGACTGACTGATTCACTGACTGATCGATCAACGCTGGGCTAAAATCGCAGGGACGTTAGTGTGAACTAAGAAGGGATTTTCGAAAAGTCATCTCCTGAGAGGTTCAATTAATGGTTGAAATTTTGTATGAAACTTGGTCAATTTTGAAGTTAGAAAAGTAAAAAATGATAAATGAGTTCAAATTTCAAAACGTAAGTTTATTGTTTGTATGATGGCTATTTTCGAAAAAGTTATTTTTCAAGGTAAACACCCCTACTTTCGAAAAACTCCCAAATACCCCCTTGAAACATAAACATTTTGAAAATAATTTTGAAACATGAGCTCATCATATAATTTTTTACATTTGCAACTTCAAAATTGATCAAGTTTCATATAAACCTTAAACCCTCATTTGAACCACCACAATCACTTTCCAAAAATTCTTTCATAGTTCACATTTACACCATTTAAGGAACGTTTTTGTAAAATTTCATGGATCTTAACGAAATAGATTTAGTTGTGCGTTGATCGGTCAATAAACGGTGAAAGATTATGTGAACACTCATTTTTTCAAGTTCTTGTATGTATTTAAAATCAAAGTTACCCACCAGCGAAGCGGTTGGATAACTTCTAGTTCATAAATATTTCATTTACAACAATAATAATCTAAGTGTCGGTAAAGTAGCGTACTGTAGATAATATTTTAAATAATGTGTAAAATAATAATTATTCATTACTCAAATATAATATATAACACTATATAATAATTATATACTAGATATAATGTATGTTTGTTTACTAACTATACTTATTTATAAACATCATAATATTATCATCATTATTATAAATAATACAATATTTATATACTGTATACACACTTTATGGTCTGTACAGAAGATAAGTACAAAGTGTATAAAAAATTATTATGTTGTGTACGTTAGATTAAGCTAGTCTACTCCAAAAAATATAAGATAGAAGAGATCGTCGCGTATATAGATAGGCACGAATATCATCTGATAATTTATGTCCTGTAAATACTACTGTATTTACAACAGAATCAGTTTGTGTTGACAATATTATTATACAGAGCAGAATAGCGCAGTGAAAGTGTGCTGAGCTCACGAACAAGAAGTCCTTGGATCGAAACTATGCTCTGCTGAAAGATTTTTAAAACAATATAATGAAGAGCGTTTATGGCTAGACTCAATCACTAGAGGCGTTGGAAATCGTATAATATTTTCAGAAGTATTAATTTGTAATTGAAATATTTGAGTTGACTTTGTTCTTTTGAATTTTTGTATTGAATAACCTAATTATTTTACCATTTCACTTTTCGAAATGCTTATTTGACCATTCATTTCAAAGGAATTATTTATATGTTAAAATTATATGGCATGCCTTTTCAAAAATTAATCGATTTTGAAGATCATCGCCAATTTTTTAGTTTTTTCGGGTACTCTAAGCTCGCGCGTAAAACATAACTAAGAACACTCTCCTTTAAATTACCTTTCAAATGTACACACAGACACACAAACAGCAGTCAAACTTATAACATCCTTGTTTTTGGTTCAGGAATTAAAAATAATTGTTAATTAGCTGTTAATTTTATGAATAAATGCTTTCGAAGTAAGATGAAAATGTGGTAGTGAGTGCATCACTTCAGTAAACTTTAAGGAGTATACTCAGCGAGGATATTCCGTCCAGAGTGTGGGTGAAAGGTTTCACAACATATTTTGTATTTGATGCAATTAGTATTTAAATAAAAAACTCACTGCTGTATATTCGTATAATAAGAAACACAACTTTCCGTGGATTTGTATAATATTATATTCATAACATATAATTTATTTTATAGAACAATAACACATATTTAATCTAATTATTTTCAATGATTCATTAATTATGTTTTGTCTACGTAAGACTCGCTTGTCTCGTTTCATACAATACTCATTCACAGTGCGTATAATTTTATGGGTTATAGCGTTATTTATGTACACACTTGTAAAGGTATACTACGAGTTTAATTTACGGCTTGCCATGGGCATCTTCCACGAGTATGACAGAGTAGGTACAAGCGTTAAGGAATGCGTACAAGAAAGAGGTGGTATAGAGCATTCGCATAATAGTAATGGATTACATATTATCAAAACTATTAATAATATTTGTATTCAACCAAAAACCTCCACTTTCAACAATCATACAACATTATAAAACGAACTGAACCTACAACACACTTTTGCAAGAGAACATTCACTTCTTTCATAGATCATCTTTAATAGCTCTTTCTTATATGCGTTGCTCAAGGCATGTACTCTGTCATACTAAACGCATGGTACATAGTGTGTCGCATTTAAGATGAAGACACCCTCATATTATAGCCGTAAGAGGTTGCGCCGGTATGAAAAAGGGTGATTTTTTTGCTTTTAGCATAAATTTTGAAATTTTCAGGAAACGTCCCTTTTTTTATTAGCAATAAGTGGCATCTTTTTTCTATCAATTTTTTGACAAAAACCACCCCTTTCTTGAGCTGGATGAACAATCTATTTTTTTTTCAGCGTACAGAATTGAACATGGTCTCATATTCTTCGTATTGCAATGGAAAAACATTGTTGAAATCGCCAAAAACTAAAAATTCATTTTTTTCATGTATACATTTTTCAAACCATTGTTCCCTGTTGTTATCTGTCATTTTATATATAAATATCTAAAAAATTTTCATTTTCATTGCTAGGAATGAAATATTAAATTTTAAAAATAATTGAAAGAAAAATCAAAAAGCTAAGAATTTGGAACAGTATATTTTTTTAATATTATACAAATTTAAGTAACTCATTCAATTATTTTTTCGCCTTTAATTTCAGATATTTAGACTGGAGTATTACTTAAGAACGATTGATTAATCATACCTTAAAATTTTCTTGATCTATACACGTTGAATAATTAGACCACGTTCTATTACTACTGGGATGTCGAAACCATTCACCAAAAGGATCACAGTATCTATATGCTATTCCTGCAACAAACGAAAATGAAACATTAAAAAATTGTATAAAAATTTCATTTAAAAATAAAATAAAATTGTTATTAATTCTAATTTTTCCCGAATTTTCAATTAGAATAAAAATTCTGATCAATTGCAAAAAAAGTTAGTTAATTATAATATTAAATTTAAACAAGAGAAAACAAACAATTGACTGAGTTAATTGTCGAAATACCATGTATGGACAGTGTTGATTACTCTGTCTGATACTATAACTGATGTAACCATAACATACATACTATACAATTTTGTGCTCTCACGGGTAAACAGTGATGTTTACGAAAAAATGTTGTTTAATGTTTTATAAGGAACATTTTTTACATTTAAATTTTTGTTCTATCTCTAACGGTTTACAAGATAGGTCTTACGCAGCAAAGACCCAAATGACCTTATGAAAATTCGAAAAAATCGTAAAAAATTATTTGTTTCGGAATTTGATGAAACTCAGTTTATAAGGTAATTTTGACCCAAGAAATTCAAAAATCGAGTTAATTTGGCGATTGGCCGAGTAGTTTTCGAAAAAAATCATATTTCGGATCGATTTCCGGTATTATCTCGAGAATTATTCGCCCAATCGCTAAATGAAACCGATTTTTGTATTTTTTGGGTCAAAATTACCTTATATACAGAGTTTTATCGAAATTGGAGACGATAAATTTGTATCGATTTTTTGCAATTTTTTCAAGGGGTACCCCTTAGAAAAATTCGAAAAAATCGTAATAAATTATTTGTTTCGGAATTTGATGAAACTCAGTTTATAAGGTAATTTTGACTCAAGAAATTCAAAAATCAAGTTTATTTGGCGATTGGCCGAGTAGTTTTCGAAAAAAATCATATTTCGGAACGATTTCCGGTATTATCTCGAGAATTATTCGCCCAATCGTTAAATGAAACCGATTTTTGTATTTTTTGGGTCAAAATTACCTTATATACAGAGTTTTATCGAAATTGGAGACGATAAATTTGTATCGTTTTTTTGAAATTTTTTCAAAGGGTACCCCTTAGAAAAATTCGAAAAAATCGTAAAAAATTATTTGTTTCGAAATTTGATGAAACTCAGTTTATAAGGTAATTTTGACCCAAGAAATTCAAAAATCGAGTTAATTTGGCGATTGGCCGAGTAGTTTTCGAAAAAAATCATATTTCGGAACGATTTCCGGTATTATCTCGAGAATTATTCGCCCAATCGTTAAATGAAACCGATTTTTGTATTTTTTAGGTCAAAATTACCTTATATACAGGGTTTTATCGAAATTGGAGACGATAAATTTGTATCGATTTTTTGAAATTTTTTCAAGGGGTACCCCTTAGAAAAATTCGAAAAAATCGTAAAAAATTAT
Organism: Chrysoperla carnea; assembly: GCF_905475395.1. Lineage (NCBI taxonomy): Eukaryota > Metazoa > Arthropoda > Insecta > Neuroptera > Chrysopidae > Chrysoperla > Chrysoperla carnea. The sequence continues at coordinate 84,094,748 of NC_058339.1, forward strand.
TTGTTTCGAAATTTGATGAAACTCAGTTTATAAGGTAATTTTGACACAAGAAATTCAAAAATCGAGTTAATTTGGCGATTGGCCGAGTAGTTTTCGAAAAAAATCATATTTCGGAACGATTTCCGGTATTATCTCCAGAATTATTCGCCCAATCGTTAAATGAAACCGATTTTTGTATTTTTTGGGTCAAAATTACCTTATATACAGAGTTTTATCGAAATTGGAGACGATAAATTTGTATCGATTTTTTGCAATTTTTTCAAGGGGTACCCCTTAGAAAAATTCGAAAAAATCGTAATAAATTATTTGTTTCGGAATTTGATGAAACTCAGTTTATAAGGTAATTTTGACTCAAGAAATTCAAAAATCAAGTTTATTTGGCGATTGGCCGAGTAGTTTTCGAAAAAAATCATATTTCGGAACGATTTCCGGTATTATCTCGAGAATTATTCGCCCAATCGTTAAATGAAACCGATTTTTGTATTTTTTGGGTCAAAATTACCTTATATACAGAGTTTGATCGAAATTGGAGACGATAAATTTGTATCGATTTTTTGAAATTTTTTCAAAGGGTACCCCTTAGAAAAAATCGTAAAAAATTATTTGTTTCGGAATTTGATGAAACTCAGTTTATACGGTAATTTTGACCCAAGAAATTCAAAAATCAAGTTTATTTGGCGATTGGCCGAGTAATTTTCGAAAAAAACGATATTTCGGATCGATTTCCGATCGATTTACCTATACCAAAATTTTTTTCGTAGCATCAGTATTTTTAAGCGTTATAAACTTGGGACTAAACTTAATATACTATGTATATTTCATATATACATGGTATAAGAAGGTATCTTCGATAAAAAATCAGGTCTAATCGATTCGTTTGTTGGACTGTAGCTCCTAAATGGATGAACCGATTGATTTTTTTTCTTTAGAAGGTAATTTCATGGTGGAATTTGTAATTTCATGCTAATGAACCACTTTGCATAAACCTTATACAAACATATATTAGTCTAAGCATATCACGACAAAAAACTATATCCAATCTTCCAGACTCCAGTAACTTCCGCAACCGTTCAATCAGTGCACCTTTCTCTCCGAAGGTATGAAGCTAACTGATGTACAGTTCAATTCTAAGCTAGAAAACTTTGAGGTTGTTCCAAGTAGTCATTTGATACAATAAAATACTAAGTACTAGGTTAATCCTTTGAAAACTCTGATATATTTGAATTTTAATTGCAAAGAGGCATAAATTATTCCACGCAAAATCAATTTAAAATTTTCACAGCCACCCACCATACCAAACTCGTTACAATTTTATCATCATCTTGGTAGAATCAGACAAGGTATGCTCTTATGAAAGGCAGGAGTAGGATGGGGACATTCTCTTACTCTCTCACACGGTACCCAGTCACCGCCATATTGTTTATGTCATATTTGTTAACAGCAAATATGTAAAAAAAAATTATTAAACAAATAAATCAACTTGACAGTTCGAATGTAAACAAACAATCAATATGGCGGTAACTGGGTACCGTGTGAGAGAGATTACCGAGAGTGAGAGCATTCCCCCACCTACCTGCACAAAGAGCATACATTGTCTGATTCTACCAAGATCATCATATATTTCAACCAAAAATCGTAATATGCTTGGACTAATTTAAGCATCGATAAAAATGTTTACGTTATCGAAAAAAAGGTAAGTAATACAATTTATTTTTATTACATGTCATTAAAGGATAAAAGAAACACAGGGATAAAAATTGAACTTGAAAAGAAAAACAAGTATAGTAAAGATAGAGATATATATTTCTTTCATTTACTTGTTGAATACCGAAAATAAAAAGTAGGATTGTCGTTTGAAATTAGACACATATTTTTTTCCAATATTAAATTCTTTCTCTACATGTTTCAAACATTTACAAACATTTCACTTTTAGAGTTATGTTTAAATGTATTAAATTTTTTGAATATTTTTACAGTGTTGGGAATAAGTATAGATTACGCCTTTGAAAATATGTAAAATTATTTTGCTATACGAATACTGGTGAATTTATTTGATAACCAGCTGAAATGAAAATATTCGTCCCCCAAGAATGGACACAATTATTAATTATTTTTAGTAATTAAGTAAATTAATAAATCCGATACTAGTGATATTCGATGCTATCTAAATTTTAATAATTATTTTACAGGATAAAATTTTTAATTTGTATTAAAATTTAGAGTGTACTGTAAAATTTAAATATGCTGCCCGATCAACCTTAAGATAGTTGTGTCAATGTAAACAATTTAGACATTCTCAAGCACAAACCATATTATAATTTATGAAATATGTAGCACATCAATTAATCTATAAATTTGGTTTCTGAGAAAGATTAATGGTAAACGGGGATACATATTTTATTTAATAGGATATTGAAAGTATATGTAAATTATTCATGTTATCCTTGTGGAGTCACATGCTAGAGTGTTTCAAATTTATTTTGTCCTTAAATAATTAAAAGATCATTCTTTTATAATTTTCATTTACCATTTACTTGTATAATTTTCACTGTTCCAATTTTTTTCATTGTTTTATTCCTTGAAGAAAATATTCTTTGTGGTAGAATTCTAAAGCATATAACGTGTAGTTCAAAAAATGTTCGAATTTCTACCCAGAAAAAATTTGGTTTGCATTTTTAAACAGAAAATAGTTTATAGTTTTCGAGATATCAACACTTCTCTAACTAACTATAAGCGAATATTGAAAAATTAGAAAGAATAATATCTAAGTGCGAGCATATACAAAAATTGGACCAATAGGGTTTCTGGTAAGATTTTTCACTCTTTTCACATTTTTTCAAAGAGAAACACCCACAAAAATCGCGAAAGGCCAATATCTTCGACTATAAAATACACAAATGCCGTCTATAAGATACGCAAATGACTGTCGACTGACTCTCGTGAGGTACATACGTGTTTTAATATTATCGTAAAAAAAAATTGTGAATTTTATTCAAAAATTTTGTGAAAAGTATATAGTACTAGTTTTAAACAAGTGAAATTTACAAAATTTCAAAAACTCCCAACAAATGCGATTTATTCCGTGTAAACCGAGTTTTGGAAACTTTGCTATAAAATGATTGGAAGGTCGTAGAAACAATTCGAAATATTCTCGATTTTGGCCTGACGAAAACGATGTCGTAGGTTAAACTGCACTTTGATTTATTATTTTTGAGTTAACAACACTGTATTATATTTCTAGAATTTTTTTAAAGAGAAGTAGTTTGTCTCACGTGAAACAATACAAAAAAGTATTTGTTACGATAGCGTGTACAAAAACAATCAAAATTATGTAAATTAAATGGTTTTAACACAAACAACAATTTAATCATTAATTGTTTCAACACATCTGGTAATAAACACATAATTATTACACGATAATGAAATTCACAATCGATAATAATAGATAATATTCAAGAAGCGTTAATAATTAAATAAATATTTGTATAGGAAATTCATTTAAACGAAAATCTTCATCCATCATTTTAAATAATATATTATGTTAGGTGACAAATTATAGTATGTATTAAAAAATTAAAACACACTTATCATATTCATAAATAATGATTAAAATATTATAACAAAAGTTACAAAAGCTTAAGGAGACTCTAAGAAGATTCACGATATAAGAGAGCTTATTATAAACCTTTTCAGTAAATATATATATATATATATATATATATATATATATATATTTAATGCTTTGTCCTAATGATTGACTGACGGATCATTGCACAGCATAAAACGCTAATCGTAGAGACCTGATACTTGGAGAGTGTGCTCTTAGTACGACGTAGGCATCCGATAAGAAAAAATTCACCAAAGGGGTGAAAAATAGAATGTGAATTTTGTATATGGAAAACCCATGTTTATAATTTTATAGAATATAAATCAACGTTTGCATTTCATGTGGTTTATGATATTTAGAGAATTTTAATTATTCTTCTCACAAGCGGTATGTAGCAATGCTTATATATGAATTGAAAGTCTTAAACTATACCCTATAGATGTACGAAATATTTGAAACAATGATTATACAGATGTATAAGTTCAAATCGGCAGAAAAAATCGAGGGCAATACCATTTAAGATAGAAATTTGAATTATTTTTAAAGATATCTAAAGGAAAGCATTATAATAGATTTTGCTTACAAAATCAAATATCTTAGAAAGAATATTTAATACAGAACTACTAAAAGGTACATTTGTATAAAATATCTACTAAACTTTTTCTTTCCTCTCATGAACAGCACTATGTTCCTCCTATTCATATTTTGAGTATTGGTATCCAATTTCTGTTCATTAAAATTAATATTATAAACTAATCCAAAAAGGAAAATCAATCACTTCAGTTTTTTTATCATGGAATTTTTTTAAACGAAAATAGTGGTTGGTATTGACTTGCGTTCATGGAAAAATTAAAATTAGCCATGAACTTTTTTCAATAGAAAAATTATGATAGCTGTGTTTAAATGTCAATAAAATTTCATAAAAAATATGTCTCATCTGATTATCAGATAGCTGAAGATCGACACCGCCTCTGGTACTAAAGGTATTTTTTTTAATTTATCTCATAAGGGGTTCAAAATAGGGTTTAAAGTGATATATGCTCATGGTTTGAGACAAAATTATACTGTAACACTCTTTTATTTCATTCTTTTAAGGATATGTAATTAAAGTGGATTTTTGTGGACGGACTAAGCGAAAACAAGCGAGTAGAAGGTCAGCTTCTATATCAAAAAATCTGCCAGTTGAGCATCTATAAACTAACATCCGTTTAGCCGAATATACTACTGCTAAATGTCTAGAGACGGCTGTTTGGCTGCCATCATTTTGCATATTAAATGGAGTATACTAAACATTCGATTAATAAAACTATATAAATGAGATAATATGAAACTTTGTGTTTTTTGTTTTTTTAAGATAAAGTTAGGAAACTCAATTTGGATCGAGTTTTAGTTTGTCACGAATATAAGTGTGTCACGATAGTCTCCTTAAAGTATAGAATAATGTTCAAAATAAAACGTTGGGAGAAAACAAAGACATTCAATTGTGATATGCTAAAATAACATACTTTAACACTTTAAATAAATCATTTTTAGTAACAAAAAAACTTTGAACTTGACATGAGAAATGTCTTTTTCAAAATGAGAAAGATGACAAACGAATTGTGTTATATTATTAACGTTTTTTTCCTATATATTCGAACAAGCTATTTAGTGATCAATCATAAATTTGATTACTATTCAGATTGAAAATGTTATAATGGCAGTCGATGTTATTATCTGTCTGTTATATATTTTTTTCTATTTGAGTTAACCTAACAGAAATGTAGATATAATTTTACTAAGTGAATGACGATATACATATAGTATAGGTCAAATAATTCGAAATATGGAAATACGAAAAACGGACAATGTCAAGTCAGGGTGCTTATAATTTTTAACCGTCTTCAAACAAAAAAGGAGGAAGTTATCAATTCGAGTGTATTTTTTTTTACCTGTGTTACGTCATAACTTTCGACTGGGTGAACCGATTTTGATGATTCTTTATTTATTTGAAGCTAGTGCTTCCCTCGGGGTCCCATATCATTTGGATCGAGTTCTGACAACGGCATCCATGAGAAAATCATAAAAGTCACAGATACACACACATAGCGGTCAAACTTATAACAACCCTTTTTCAATTCGGGGGTTAAAAATAGAACAAAAATAACCTCGGAATTTTAAAACAAAACAAATCCATATGAGTTTAAATTGAAATATTAATCGTGTTTGACACTCCAAACATATTTTTAGTTCACAAATTATTTTATATGACTTTCACAGTAATTTATGAAAAGGAAAATAGGAATAATGTACGACCATTTTTATGCTCCAAAACTTTTTTTCATTTCATGTTTTTATATCTTTTCATTATTTGATTTTCCGGATCTATATAACTATTTTAGCATATGTGTATTGAATTATACTATTAAAACTAAAACATTACTAACAAAGTTATTTGATAAATTCTGATTAAAAACGAAAATTAAATTCAATTTTGGAAATAAATTTGATATTAGAATATCCTTTTTCAATTAAGTAAACTAAAGGAGTATTTGAATTTATCGTATCACTTAAGTTTATATAATGAAACCTATTGAAAGAGCCCCAAAAATGATGAAATACTGGGAAATTCGAACGCAACTTAGCATATAATCACGAAACATTGCAAAAAATTGCGAAGTTGATGAATTTTGAAAAGCTATTTCTCGGAAACTATTGGGTCTACAAAGACAAATTCTAGTCTCACATTGTAGCAAATTTATTCTTTTTTAAACTATCTTAAAAAGATACTTCAAAACTACCTCTTTAGGGTTATTACCAAAATCTTAAAAAAATCTAAAATTTATGCGGGTTTTTTCGATTTTTGACAAGGTTGCGTTCGTTGATTGATGTCACAAACTTGGATTATTCATTGGGACAACATCATAAATAAGTTTGCTAAAAATCAGAAGTACTCTGATGTATAAAGTTACGCCGATAAATTTTGAAAGGCTTTATCTCGGAATGTATTGGATCTACGGTTGCGTTCGGCGCTTGAGGTCACTAACTTGGATTATTCATTGGAATAACATCATAAACAAGTCTGCCAAAAATCAGAACTACCGGATTTGATGTAGACTGTAATGCATAAAGTTACTGTCATAGTAGAGTAGGGTATTCACTGCCTTCCATATGTATACAAATGCAGGCCAGTATACAATAAATTTGACCAATTTGACCAATTAGAGTATTAATACCTCTACATCTATAAGAAAATTCAACCAAAATGTGTTACTGAAAGTTGAGACTTCTCAAAAAGAGAGCATTAACTGTTTTAACTAAAAAAATATTTCGTGACTCGAATAAATGAAGATTTGGCTTATTGAATATAGTCTAGAGAGGTATACACTCCATTATGACTCAATGAAAAAAGTTGTTCTATGTTTTCTATTTTCTGTTACCAAGGAATTGAAAATTAGAAAAATAAAATTATTTTTACTTACACTAATAATAATTTTTAATTTTTGCTATTTTGTTTCTATGGTGTAAAAAATAGATTTTCGTAAGATAACTGCATTTTGATCTTAAATGAAATGGATTCTATAAAAATGATTTCAATTTATTCTTGAAATACCACCTCAGCTGAGTATATCTTGGAGTGTCAGGTTTGACTGCAGTGTCTACCAAATACAGTACCTTTGTAATTGTATTAAAAAGTTTAAGAGTATAAACAACTGAAGGTAAATGAATCACCTAATCTAGCTCTTGTGTAACCTTTAAAAGGTTTTTCAATTGATTTATTGTAGGAGCATCATCGTAAACTTATCCATTTCCACTTCATTAGTTTCATAAAATGTAAATTGTATTGTTATTGAATTTTATTTTATCATATAAAAAACATTTAGGATCAAGAATTAACTACCTACATATAGCGGTTTGTTTTTTACAAAAAAAAGGTTCAGGTTTTCCCTAACGTTAAATTATTTTGCGAGTTAAAATGCACACCAATCATAATTATTATGCAAAGTTATAAATACAATAGCATAAGAAATAAAAATTTCATTCATTTTACAATATGTTTTATAAATCATCATATTCCAGGTTTAAACATAACATAACTTCTAAATTATATGGATTTCGAAGTAAAGGTTAGCAAAGTAGGGAAAGGTGGTCTAAAATGATCTCCCTAAGAAAATATGTATTTTATAGCCAAACCATTTGACGTATGTACAACGTCGAAATATTTTCTAGTTCTTTATTCAAAGTTACAATATTGGTATGCAAATTTCTTTTGATATGTTCGAATTTTTAGAACTAATCAATATTTCAAACAAATTTATCAAACAGTTCACATAAAATATTAACTGTTCTTTTTTTAAATCAACAAATTCAAGACCCGTTACATGATGGGGGATCATTTTGACTATTATAATTTTACACACAAAATAGGGATCATTTTAGCCTATGTAAAGGAGATCATTTTACCCGTAACGATATATTTCAATTTCGTCATAAAAACTGACCTTAAAATTTTTTATACGCCTATGAAAATGTGTTATGAAATTATTAAAAGTCAACAAAAGCCTAGAGTATAAAAAAACAGACAGCCGGCAAAAACTAATATAAAAAAAGAAATTTTACGTTGAAATTTGTTTAACCATAAATAATAAGCAGTAAATTTAATTTTTTGCTACGAAATACAAATTAGCTTACAAATATACATCACTGAAAGTCTTTGTTGAACGATTAATTTGATCACGTGGAAACTATCAATCGATAAATATACAAGAAGGCTTTAATGGTTCACTTAAAACAACGAGAGATCATTATATAGACCACTTTCCCCTATAGTTGGAATAAAAAGGTTCATTCATTCGAATGATTAAAATTGCCATTTAAAGTTGTTGCTAGCTGCTAGAGCTGTGGATTCCTTAGAGAAACGTGTAGGATTTTCAATTTTTCAATATTAAAGGACACCCTGTCTAAAGTTAGCTGGGAAAGGCTAATGCATTTTTATCTAAACACAGCTCCGGTAAAAAAAGTTCTATTTTATATATATATAGGATAATATTTTAAAGGCTTTCTTTAATATTAGTAGCAATACTGTTGTTCATTTAATTAAATGTCACCATCGCTTCTTTTGTGTGGTAAAAATAGATAATTAAATTTTGAAATTATAAACCACAAATCTATACCACAAAACTTATCTATTTAGATATTAATTAAGAAAGATAAAGATGAAGAAAGTTTGTAACTTGTGTAAATATTAGAGTTACAGATAAAGAAATAGTATAAATATTAGTCTAGGCAATAAAGGTGAAAAACGGTTTTGTTTAGTTCAGTCAGTTCAGTCATAATTTTTCATTTTCGCTTAATTTGTGGAATATTACAAATTCTGGCTAAGTATGATAATTTTCTCCTGGAACTGTTAGAATCTGTGTACATTCAGATACATACCGTTTTTCAATATGTACAGAGAAATGTCCAGCCAATAAAGCTACGGAAAAAAATGTTTGAACCAAATTTAAATTTCATGAATATTCCCTATAATATAACGGACGGCTATAGTTATTGTCAATATTTCAAAATAACATTATTTAATTGAAGATAAGATAATCGATTCTGGTGATCCTGGTCGGGATACTAGGATAAAATTATGGTATTGTCATCGGATCTTGATATGTGTGCACACTTTCTAGTTAATCAGACACTTAGAAGTAGGTTAAATTTAACTTCTAAGATTTTATTACATTATTTTTTAGCTACAAGTAAAGTTAATTTAAGCGTGTTAAAACGATTACACCCGACTAAAAAAAAATATTATTGAATTAACATTTTTCGTTAGAGTGATAAAAAATTTATGGGAGCGAAACAGGCAAACATAATTTAATCAATAAAATTATAAAAATATGATTCACTTTTGAATTAAAGTCGTTTGCATAATTCATTATAAATCTTTGAAACGTGTTATAAAATTTGTTGTACTTTATATTGGAGTAAGTTACTCAATCGTATATGCTTTAAGGTAGTATGAGCACCAAGGCAAGTTTAGACTTGTGGTTGAAATTATTTGTACCTTATTTTCAATTTTGATGACGAATTTTTTTTTTAACTTAATAAATAGAGATGGAAACTAAGAATGCAATTTTCTGATATCTGCCTTAGTTTTCGTAATATCGAAGTATCTAAATAATCCATCGGAAAATCTCCAGATATCGGAAAATTTTATTCTAACTGTTCTTATTATATTGCCAGTTATGACATAATTGATCATAAAATTGAAAATATATATATTTTTTTAAATTTGTGTTCCCACTCGTGCTCGTACATCCTTCATCCTAAGTCAGGCACAACGAGTTTTTTTTTCGATATTTTTTAAAGATTTTAACTTTAATTTAAATATTTTTTTTTGTTTCCACCTACTATTTTCGGAGAAATCTATGAAAACATACCATCCATCTACCGTTTTCCCATAAAAGCAATGTTAATTTGCTTACTTTTGAAGTCATTTATTTATTTGAATTGTCGGGCAACCCCTCCTAAAATTTTCAGAGTTGATTTAGAAAAAAAGTAAATTCTTTTATTAAAAATTGCCCTGGTGCTCGTACATCCTTAAGTGAGACTAATAGTAATAAAACAGAAGAAGTAAATATGATAACTAATAATAATAAAAACTAATTGATATGATAGGTATTCTTAATATTTATGCGTAATGGCATTTCAAAGTACCACATGTGTTTTTCGAGTGTTTAGTTCAATAAAAAAAGTAATAAAATATTTTTAGGGAGCTTATATTGTACTAAAAAGTAAAAAATAATTTTTCGTATGAGTCTATCCAGTTTAATATTTCAGTAAGCATGTGGACAAAAAAAAAACTCAAATATCAAACATAAATTTCAAAGGTAATCGATATATGTGTAGGTGATACAAATAAAAATAAAATTGATATTTTTATTTCGAAATAAATAAACAAACGAAAAAAGAATATACAGACGGAAGAATTCCTTTAAAGTAAAAGTGTCCATTATAACAATAGAAGAGACAAACGTTAATGGCATATGGATTTTGATACAAGACAAAGAAAAGCTTTCAAAGGATCAACACAATTACCTGAAAAATATGAAATGATTTACACAGGATCATAAGATAGACACCTACATTACCAATGACAGTCGAGTAAACAATTTGAAGAATACAGGACATTACTAAGTTTTTCTCATATAACATGCCAAAACAAAACAATTTGAGGAAAAATGTGGTATAGAAAAATGAAGTGTGAAAGGTTTTATTTAATTTCAAGGGTTCCATATAACGGTTATAATTGACACTACGAATCTTTCTTGGTTTTGGCTATGTTTAGAACCAGAGAAACTTGCCGCTTAAGCCTAATAGAAGCAAGTTTAGTTGTAAATACCAGAATCGTTCAAGCATACTAATTTTTGGAGTTAAAACTTGAGGCGTTCAAATATTTCAAACACGTTTCTATATTTTGGAACCATCTTTGATTTAAAACGGACACTTTATATGTTGGAAAAATGACTGCTTTAAAGTAGCAGTTACTTGATGCTTCCAATATCGATTAAATGTGACAAAAATTGTTTTAAAAAACTTGCCAATTGGAATTCTATTTACTCGACTTTCTTCTTACTCGACTGAGCAACGCAAAGGAGTGGTAATGTGTTTATCAGCTATATATGTGTGTTCCTATATGGCTCACTAGAAACCAAACGCTTGGTCCCATTTTGATCATTTTGTTGTCTAATGTGAGTGCTAATGAAGATATGGCAGTCATGGAAATTCCATATGATGACCACCAGACACCATATTGTGAAAATAATGTATGTGTGTTCCTCCTAGTGCACCACTAGAGACCAAACGCCTGGATCGATGTCGATTATACATATGTACATATTCCCATGATATTAATTCTGTATAAAGTCGCTATGTAAACTATTGGACTTGTTTTTTTAATTTCAGTTTTTAATTAAAATTTTTTATGGAATTTGGTTCACTTTTTACTCAGTCGTGTTTTTTATATTTTTTAAATTTATTTATTTATTTATTTATTTATTTATTTTTTTTTTGAACAATTTTTGAACAAGTTGTATGATGAATATACAATACCCTAAAAAATAAAATGTTGTAACATTGTATATAAAACATTATATACCAAATGTCAACTTTGATTGATTTTTATTGTTTAAACACACAAAACACACACACGTAGACGAAAAAAAATCTCTCTCCGTTTCACGTATTATATGAACAATAAAAATTTTTGATTTTTTTTCTTTTTAGTTAGGTACGTTTTATATATAAATTGAGTTCATTCATCTCTTTTTATTTCAACATTTAAACAAACATTATTTTTACCAAGACTATAAATATTTTTAACAAATTGTATTTGATTTTTCCTAGTATGTGTACCTTAAATGAACCTGTTCAGAGCAAATTAGACATATGTTTGTTAAGGGTGATTCAATTTCAGTTTCCTTGTACCTCTGTAAATTAGAATGCAATGAATGATTTCGCTTGTTTCAAACGTAAAATGCTTGTTTAAAACATTCCATTTACCATATAAGGGTTGACTTAGGTACTACTAAAACTTTTTGTAATCTACAATTTTTGATCAAAACTTTTTTTTATTAAGCCTTTTTATCAAGCTCCAACTGGACCTCAAGTATTATGGGACGTCCTATACATATACCCATATTCCTCCATCCTCATGAATACATAACACTGGGCTTTGGTTAAAATACCAAAAAAAAAAAATATTTATTTAGTTTAGCACCGTTAAAAAAAATTATTCACCTCTTTCACAAACTAGAATAAAAGCTTTTACGTTTATGTCCACCATGATGGGAAAAAGTCATGCTTTTATCATCATCAACATTTTCATTTGTATTAACTAACTGTAACTAATTCTAATTTTTTTTAACCTCACAACATCAAACATATACATGAGTGAACGATATACGTTTATATTTACCTACGAATGTAGGTAGCGATAGCTTTGAGCGTATCCAACGAATTACGTCTGAACAAATATTTTGTACCGTAAACCCATAAATAATTATAAAAAAATGTTTTTCAAAGTTTTTAAAGAATGTTTTTGTCATTATTTTTCATGTTGGGTAGGTTTTTTTTGTTGTTTGTAAAATAATTATTGTAATGTTTCTAACAACATTAACAACATGGTGACATGACGAAAAACCAAAATTTCAAAAGACATTTATATGCTTCAGAGAAGTAGTAAAAACATTTTCAAAAAAGGCGACACTTCTATCATAAAAAATCAATACTAATTATAAAGCTGAAGAGTTTGTTTATTTGTTTGCTTGTTTGAACGCGCTTTTCTCAGGAACCGCTTGTACGATTTGAAAAATTCTTTCAGTTTTGGATAGTACATTTATCGAGAAACGCTATAGGCTATATAATATTTTCAAAAAAATAGAGATCCTTACTAAAAGTAAAATAATGTAACCCAAGGTGTAAAAAAATTACCCGAAAAAATCCTTATCCTTGCACGGCATGCGCTGCGATATTTTACATTAAATAAAAAGAGTGCCAGAGAGGTGAAGGCTATAACACGGTGGTCTATATCAGTATTTATTTTAATCCCAGCGAAACGGATGGGTATCTAGTACTTATAATAGCTAGTACTTAATATTTGGAGATATGTAGCTTAGTTGTCCGTGGTTCCTTGGAGAATATTCAGGGGAAATTTCGCGGGGGAAATCATGGAACTTTTTTTTTACAAATAATCTCGAATTTCCATTTGTAATGATAAAACTTCGTATCTTCGAAAATATTGGAATAGCAGTTAAAATTAACCCTGGAAGACCATTAAAGGACCAGGCATGTCCAAATTAAAGTGTCTGCAAATATTGTGTACATTTTTAACAAATATTTTGTATTTATAACACACATACATATTTAAGGTATTTCCAACATGGTCTTTGCAGTTTCTATGCTAACTATAAAACCCACCTTTCGACAGAATTTAACGAATTTCTAACGAATTCCAGTAATTTACATATCTACTTTAACAGTTGAGTCCCGTTGTTATTGGTCAGTTTTATGCCGGTATAAGCCGGAAATGTAAGAAAAAATTTTTTGGGTGCCCATATGCCAATATCTTTATTTGAAGAGAAATAATACTTGGATCACTATGCTTCTACCACCGTCAGTTGAAATATTGTTAAAACGCTACATAAGTAATTGCTTATTTCAGTCTTAAATAGAAAAGTTTATTGATAAAGTACAAGCTTTTATTAAACAAATAAATAAGAAGTAAAATTAGATAAAAATATTTTTTTTAAATATGAAACACTTTTCCTTCGTTGTTAATAACTATATCAAGTTAATATGGAGCCAATTGTTATCCCCACTTTGTTTAAAGTATAATATAACGGGTGTTTTTTATGACGTTCACAATTTCAAATCTTATATTTTTAAATTAAACGAGCAATTATTGTTCATATATAAATATCATCAATTTCGGAAACGGCTCCAACGATTTTCATGTAAATTACTTTGCAGGGGTGTTTTGGGGGGAAAATCGATCTAGCTAGGTTTTATTTAAAATGAATAACAAGCAAAGATCGGTGATCGACGAAGAAAGATATTTTTCATATCAATTAAAAACTGGTTTTATTGTAAAGATAGTTATGCCATTTATGTTTGAAAATGATTTTGGTATTGTGACCGCCATGGCTGGTACGTAATCTGGATGTCCTAATTTCAGGAAGAAGCAATTGCGGTCATATTACGACAACAACTATAGCCAAATGTTTTATTCTAAGTATTCAACCGTCTCTGGTTACCGAAGTAGACAAATGACTTTTAAATTTCCTCAAAGAAAATAATTGAATGTGGATAGATTTTTGTGATACGATTTTTTAGGGCAATTAACAGAACCATTACGTGAAATTAATAAAAAATATTGCTTGCATTTTCATGAAAATATTTCATAACGAGTAAAATTTACAAAATTTAAAAACCGACAATTTTTTCGTGTATGGAATCCTAACCTGGCACTTGAAACATATCTTAGAACATTCTTCATTTAATTATCTTTTTTCTTGGAACCTTCTCCAAACTGAACCTATTTTGAGAATCATTGCCTATTTTTCAGTTGCAATCCTAAACTGGCAATTGCAACATAGCTAAGAACAATTTCCATTCAATTCCCTCTCATTGAAACAACAAAAATAAAAATCAATTCATCCGTTTAAGCGCTATGATACCAAAGACAGACAGGCAGACACACACATACACATAGTGTTCAAACTTATAACACCCCTTGTTTTGGTTTGAGGGTTAAAAATATAAAATTGCTCAATTTGCCAGCAGTGTACTAGCGTCAATTGATAATGAACACGAAGCAACTGTCTGCTGTCAAATTGATTATCAAACAAAAGAGTGTTGCCAACTCAAAGATGTGAACCAATAAGAAAAACACCTTTTATAATTTACTTTTTATACCTACATAAATAGGGTCAACTTAACTTATAAATAAAAGCTTCCAACATAACCTTATTCTTCTCGTTCTTATATATTTACGTAAATAAAGTTTTTATATCACGTCAAAAGAACAGTATTATAAAATAATTTAGAACTTTTTAACTTTATAAATTCTCGTTACGTTATACAACATATCTTGATGGTTTATTTATTTAATATTGTTTTTCAAAAAAACATTGGAGGTGTTAAAAAATAAATATTATTTACATTTTAAACGAGAAAATAATATTGTTTTTTATTTTATATTGATACATATGTTCTTTGTGTGTTTCGTGCAAAAACTTAACTTAATTTGGTTATTTAAATATACTTTTTCTTTGAAATGTATTATACTTTAAGTGTATTTCATTAAATTTTTCTAAGTGGTTTACAATTTTTGTTCACAAATTTGAACCCTTAACTCCTATCGTGACGTGAAAAGACGATATACATATGCTTGTGAATACAATACAGTAATTTAATTACTTTAAAATACATTATACAGAGTGGCCCGTGACTCGATGGTCATAGCTTAAGAGCGTATCCTTTAGGCCTTTTTAAATCGCAAATGCCATAAAAGTTTTGTTGAGTTATGGGCACTACTGAATTTAAGTAATATATGAAGGCATTGTTGAGTACCTATAGTAGTTTCAAATTTTTTCTTCGTGTACTAATAGAGAGATTCTTTTCGACCATTTTAAAAATAGCTTCTTCGTAGTAAAGTCCACTGTTCCACTTCAATCCACTGTTCAGTTTTGTAAATATGAAATACTGCTCAGCACTTGTGTAGGATGAGCCAGAAAAATGTGCGGTTTGAAAACGCTGTTACATGATATCTCAATCATTTTTTCAAATCATCTCTTTACTACCTTAAATTGATTCGTATTTCTAAGTAAATTTAGCTTATTTAGTAAAATAAGTTTTTTCTTCATAAGTTTTAACTGCAATAAGATGAAATACGTCCATCTAGGCGTAGACATTGATGTAGATGGGTCTTCCCCGCCTACATAGAAGAGAGAAGTTATCTCTACATAAGAAGTTACACATACTCATATCATTAAGGCTGTTCTCTCCGTACAATATTGTAAAAATATTGTAAACTGTACTTCAACAACAATAATATTTATGTATACACAACCTTAGCACACATGCTTTTAACTACACTACGCTGCTCTGTATGTATTCTGTATGATAAATAACAATATTAAACATCTGTGATTCTAAATATGATATACATCTCTCTTACACTACCTATATTCTAAGTATATTAGTTTCTGTTATACAAAAAATTTAAATAACTTTGAGTGATTATATAAGAATAAAGCGGTCAATAATTTTGGAATTTTTTTAAAACTCAAAACAAATACAAGAATGTTTAGTTAGTTTTTCGAAAAATATCTTAAATCTAGCAATCTTTTTCTAGAATTAAAATAAAAAAACACAACAAAACACAAACTTTCCTATGCTCACCATGTTAATTATCCGAACTTTAATTGAATTTATCTCGAGACAATAGAGACGGTCAATCGATTTCAAATTTTTATGGTAAATGTATTATTATATTTAAAATAAATGTACATTTAATTATAATTTTCTATCGATATGCCTCTAGCGAGACAACAACCTTAAGAAAATAAAAATTATTTTGATGTAGGTACTAAATAAGCACTGATAAGCTTTTGATGTGCTCAAATTTAATTATTACTCTGTTTGATTTTGTGTGTGCTGGAATTGTTGTGCAGGCTTAATAAACCTAATTATTTTGATTAAGGAAAAACTTAGTTAACCGTATTACTTATATTAATTGATTTCGTTGTTTCATTTTCGATACCCAATAATATACATATCTTCATAATACTATTAGGATTATTGAATAGTGGTTTATTTAACTGGTGTCTCAATGGTATTACTTTGATAAATATATAATATAATATGAATGTTTGTATGAATGCTTCTGCTTGTTGATATATCAAAAGCATATTTGATTTCATTAAATAATAACAATAATGGTTTGTTGATTTATATAAACATAGTTTTGATACTGATGAAGTGTCATTTACATTTCATTACAACTAGATATCATTGAGTGTGATCAATATAGTTAGCAGCGACAATTAAATAATTTACAAAACAAACAGCTATTCATATAATTCAATTCAATTCAATTCTATTCTATTCAATTTATTCATTCTTTTTTAACAATACATTATGATGATCGAAATGTATTGATATAAAAGGACATATTCATTTTCTACCATATGAAACAGTGGGCGTTAAAATTAACGGGGAATAATAATAAATGATATCACATAAGCCGACGATACTGTTCTATTTGCAAATACACAAGAAGAGTTGCAAGAAATACTTAATAACGTGCAAAAAATGAGTGAAAAATTTGGTTCAATCATTAATAAAAAAAAAAACGGCTGTAATGAAGTTTTGTAAAAAACAAGTACAGTATCGTAAATATAAAATGTAATAATGCAAATATAAAGCAAGTGAACAATTTTAAATATTTAAGTGTCTTGTTTAACTCAAAGAATAGTCAAACGGTAAAAATAAAAGCAACAATTGCACATGCTAACGCAGTACTATTTCAGTTAAAACATTTGATGTTGAACAATAAAATAAAAAAAGATTTGTGAATGAGGTTCTTAAAGTGTTTTGTGTGGTCCATTGTCCTATACAGTTACGAGACATGGGCTTTGAATACAGATGTCCAAAATAAGCTGCAAGCATTCGAACTTTGTTGCTATAGACAAATGCTAAATATCAATTGGAAAGACTATGTATAGAATGACAAGATACTAAAGCTGATGAATGAGCGACTTCAATTGGTAACGACGCGACGACAAGCAGCATATTTTGGACATTTGAATAGAAACAGCAAATACAGAATACAACAATTGGTAATAATGGGAAAGCTCGATTCTAAGCTATCTCGTGGTAGAAAAAAAACAACATGGCTAAATAACATAAAATCATGTACAAAAATGAATATAGCTCAATTAAATTATGCATCCAAAGAGAAGCATCCTTATGATTTGTTTAGTCAAGTATTTTCGACTTTATTTTCTTGCAAGTGAGGATTAAAAATTTGAAAGGTAATTGTATGCTTAATCATTTGCTATCTTGATAGACATCAACCAGTAGTTACAGTAAATTTATTTCGGTTGAAATTTGTAAAGTGAATTCATTTGTAAGTAATTTTGGAGTAATAATTTCGATTGTTCATGCATATTTCACTGTGTTTGAATTTTGGTTTTGTAATTTCATAAATTTAGTCAATTTATTACCATATTATTTATAACCAAAACTAGTTTACTATTCAATTCCGTATAATTTCAATTATTGCTTAATTATACTTACATCTTATTGGAAATAATTCACGATAAACGAAAAATAAATCGTGCATGTAATTTTGAATTTGAATACATCAAAGAATTTCTCAAGTCTTAAATATGTGGGGGAACATGGGGTAATGAGAGTCCAAAATGCGTACAATGACTTAGTTGTACTCATTCAGTTGTAGGAGACGATTTTTTGTTTTTTGCTACACTGTTATAAAAAATGCAAAAGAATAATGTCCCAGGTATGCATTAAAATACATACGTTTACTATTATATTTATTTAATTATATCTCTAAATCTATCTAATTTGAGGTACGACTATTAAAATTTTTATGGATTACGAGATGTAATTTTGAAATTTTATTTTTTCGATTCAAGGTTAAGCGGGTAATGAGAGCCATTTTTTTATTCCTTGTACCCATAACAATTTGAAGCTTTGTGGGGAATAGGAAAAAATGTGACGGTAATATGTGCAAAGAGTGCTCCAGGAATGTTCATCCCACCTCTTTTTATTTTGTCACGTCAACGACACTCACCCCAGCTGGAAAAAGATGGACCACCGGAAGCTATCTGCACCTGTTCCCATAATGGTTGGATAAACGAAACCATTTAGTCACCAAATGTTCCTTTTGTAATTTAATTCTTTCGTATACAGGATTAGATTTATTTTTTTAGACTGACTGAAATCAAAGATAATACTACTCTAGACTGATTAAAATTTAAATGGCTCCCATTCGACTAATGGGACATTTATTGGTTCTTATTTCCCCAACGTTCGGGTCATTGGAGCGAAAGACACAATTCAGAATTTTTTTAATTTTCGCCAAACGTTGCTTAGGTTTCAGATTTTTCTGTGATTTTCTGGTAATCAGATAAGCAAAAAAAAAAAAATAATTTTAATTATAAAAATTATGAGTTTTATTAACAGTATTCCTTAGATGGTGCCAATTATCCCACGCTCCCCTATTACAATTTTATCGGATAAAATTACAAATTGCAAAAAAACAATTAATTTGATTATTGGATGAATGGTTGTCGAGATTCTCATCTTTATTTAAGAAGCCAATCGATTATTACTTTTACGACGATTTTCTGTGATTTGAGTGAAATCTATGTAGAGAGATTATATAATTGCCATGTATTTGGTAAGAAATATAAAAGGGACTAAAACTAAATACAAAAATTTCCAATTGGTGATTAAATCAATATTTTTTTTAAAATTTTGAAATCTTACCCCTAAATTGTTAAAATAACTTCTTTTTTTGCAGTAATTGAATAAAATTTAGCACAAAAAAATTTTGACTAAAGGCAAAATTTTCTTGTTACTGAGACATTTTTTACAAATAAACAGTTAGAATCTCAATTTTTAATTTCAGAAAATTAGTATTTGACTGCATAAAATTAAAGTATAACAAGTAAATACTTTCTTGAATCAACAAAATATTTTCTTGGCACCATTTTAAGAATAGATATTTTTTCTTGCAATCAGTAGATACTTTTTTACTGTGTACTTTGTATTTCAAAGCTGCTTAGACAAATGGTTAGTCATACTAAACCCTTTTTATGCTTCGTTTATTTAAAACTAAAGTTAAAAGTATTATTTGAATATTTTAGCAATTTTCTATGGAGAATAGAAATTAAAATATCAAAATAAATTAGCAAAGTTAAAGGAAAATTTTGTGAACTTATTTAATTGTCACAATAAATTTAACATAGGTAGGTAATATCAAACTTTACAAATGAAGTTTAGAATGTATTTAGGGTTAATTTGTTTAATTTGTTGGAAAAAAGATTTAAATAAGGTATAAAAGTACCTATCTTCCATACACACAGGATGTTCAAAAAAAGACCTCCCCCTCTTGAATGTAAAAACAAAAATTAAAATACTGTATTGTAAATAACGACATAGCGAATTGTAAATGACGCTATAGTGTATTGTAAATAACGCCATATAGCATACCAGCATTGTAATAAACGCCATTTATTTCTTAATGATATGATCTTCTTCACAAAGTATAACTTCCTTTTAAAGTTTCCTTGTTAGAGTCTTTAAACAATGTTAATGACTTAATTCATTTATAGTCAAGGATACGATTAGAGTCAATTTTTAGTGAGTCTATCAAACGGGTGAACCGATTTTGAATTAAGTATTTATTGACCGATTGTTTTTTAAATGGAGAGTGTTCGTAGCTATGTTTCAATTGCCCGTTTAGGGCTCCGCACCCATAACAACTGAAAAACAGGCGATGATCCTCGAAATCGGTTCAGTTTGGAGAAGGCTCTAAGGGTAAAGGTAATTTAATGGAGAGTGTTCTTAGATATGTTTCAAGCGCGAATTTAAAGTTCGCTTTTGCAACTTTCTCGTATCCGAAAAATTTGTCGGGAGTTTTTTGTAAATTTCACTTGGTTATTAGTTTCTTATGTTGGAAAATTTATTTCAAACTAGATTCACACCCGCCCGTTTCACAGGGCTTAAAAGTTAAAAACACCGCTTTATAGCCTCTAACTTTCTTGATGTGCACGGTTTTCAATTTTCTTAAATGTAAAATAATTTATTGACTATATCAGAAAAGTTGGCCATGAATGGTTTGACATTTACTATTTTAAATTTTTACAGAATACTTTAATTTATGGTTCAAAATGATGATTATCGATCGGCTCCATCTATAATCATCATTTTGAACCATAAATTAAAGATTTCTGTAAAAATTTAAAATAGTAAATGTTAGATTAAATTATATATTTTTTTAAATACATCTTTATAAAATATAGCCCATGTTTTATTCTGAAGTATTAGCTAAATTGCTGTACAGTTTCATTAAAAACCATTCGCTAGTTTTAGCGTAACAAACAAACAAACATCCTTACTTTCGCATTTATAATATATAGAGATGTATGACATAATTTTGAAATACCTTGTACACATTCCCAAAATAATATCAATTATAATTACAAAGACGAGTTTATTTGACACCCTATAGGTATGTATATAAGTAGTATTTTCTACTAAACATGGATAATATCATTTATGAAGTTTATACTTAAATTTATTCAGAGAAATGGAAAATAAACTAATAAAAAACGAGAAATATTTTATGAAAAAAGCCTTGTATAGACACGTTCGTTATCTTGAAAACATTTTAGGTACCAAAAAACTACTATTATAATAATAAATAAAATACTTAACTAAAATGACTACTCATAAACATCTCAAATTCATGAGATGAAATTTATTCCAATTCGACTTGTAATTGGTTGAAAATTATCATCAAACGTAGAGACCTTATTAATGTAATTACTTATACTTTTATGACGAGATGATAAGAAAATGTTTTTTTTTTATCATTATTCTACAGTCGCATTCATTCTTGGGTGTTGATAAAAATTACATTTTACGTTTCTTCAAGGCTATTACAAGGTTGGCACGAGAGTCGTAAAAACCGTATTTTCAGAGTATCAAGTTTTATTTGATCTTATGAGAAAGAATGAGAGTCACCCTATTAGAACAGTTGGTTAAGGCGTAGCCAATTCCAACAGCGGTATGCTTAGGGTAGCGGGTTGGATGCCCGCCGTCGCAACAAAATTAATTTCATTAATAGTTGTGATGGGCTGATGTAGTGCATGGTATAGGCATGAAGGAGGTGCACTCAGCCTCTGTAATTGAGGAGCTGATAACTGAAATTATCAGCGAAAAGGTAGTAAAATACATATATGGTATCACAATGGGCCCTATAGCCTTAGTGTGTCCTTCGTGGACAGCCAATATAACCTAACTTCTTAAATTTCATTAACTTCTTTACGCCAGTGATTCTTTGTGCAGCATTCTTAATTTCCTATTTTTACGCCCTCGTTGCCAGATCTTCTTACTTACTCTACTACAGGAAAGGAAAACCTTGAAGTAGAGCAGATTGTTAAGTCTAGGAATGGTGACTTGTATTTTCTCGTGTCGAATGAATGGTACAGGTTAATTTGTAGTTTAAGGGCGGAGGCGGTGTTTGCAGAATTCAGATGTTTCCGTCTTAGATCGTTAGTCCATGAATAAGAGCAGCATGAACACTCACATGATTTTGAATTAAGTTAATCCAAAAAATTGTTCCTGTCAGGTAAATTTCGAAAATCAGAAAATAGAGACTCACAAATGACTGCAGCAGCAATGAAGGACTGCTATAACTGCTGTGATGACAAAACTGATTTCGGAGAACGACGTTCGTCAATTTTGGGAAATAGGTCTGAATTTGGAAAAAAGCAAATAATTCAGCAAAAAGTTTAATAATTTGCACTATGACCGTATATGTGTTTAATGCTGGGTAACACATCAGATTTCTGGACTTCGATAAAGCAATTCTGATCGAACCATACAGCCAAGCTTAACTAGTAAACAGTCTCATCTTGCAAGAATTGCCAAGTTTCTTAATCAGATGGATGATTTGAACTGATAAAAGAACGAGATTTCAATTCAAAGTTCATTTAGAACATTCAAAAAGGATATTCTGTAATAATAAAAGGTTACAATTAATATAGGTTCTGTATTAGTCAAAGGTTACAATTTATCTTAATTTATTAAAATAAATAAACGGAGGATTAAGAAAAATAACAGAAATATTTCGTTCGATTGATTACTTTTTCTCGTTTTGCCTTAGACTTTATTTTGTATTAGAAGTTCTCTCAGCTAATGATAATACCTTGGGTTCTATCATATCATTTTTCTTTAAAAAATTTCGAAATTTTTTTTTCACTAACCTTAATATTAACTGACCTTTATAAAAACTGACCCTTAAAGCAAATGAGATATGTATAAATAAAAATAATAAATCTTCAAAGTATTTTTATGTTTTTCTTTAGAATATTAAAAATAAAAACAGTAGTTTTAGGTGATTTATTTTTTCTTTGATGTGAAAAACTTTTTAAAAAACAGCTCAAGGCACATGAATGAATATGCAATAACTTTAATGGCTCTAGTAAATTCAGAAAATTATGATGTGAACTGTATTAACATGAAGATCACCTACACACATTAATTTAAATAGTTCTGATTTTTGTTGCTATACCATCTAAAATTAGCATCTAATCTAAACTGAAATAATTCACGTGTGCATAAAGTTTTATTTACCACAAACTATTATCTTATTTATGAATATAATACAGGGTGTTACATGAACTGGGAAATTTACTACCATTTTTTTCGATAAACGTACCTATAAATATTAAGCATGACATATGGAATGTGTATATACCGTAATTTTCTAGGCTTTAAAAGACAACTTACCTCTAGAGACTAAATAATCTAAAAAGGTTTTAAAAAATTAAGTGTCAAAAGAGAACCATTTTAAAATGGTAAATAGTATCGAGTCCAAATTTTGAGAATTCTTACGATAATTATCAGCGTTTTCGAGAGTTTATTTTCGGGCGACTTAATTTCGGATGTTTTTTTCCTTCTTGAAATTAGGTAGGGATGCAGTACACCTTACACTTGAGAGAGGTTGCGTTAACTAACGCTGGATTTAAAACCATATCATATTAAAATTAAAGCCACAATAAAATGATTTAAGAAGGGTTTTTTTAATTTTTAGAAAAATAAATTAACTGATTTATCGGTTATGGTGGATAATTGTCATTAGATTTAGTCAGCAAAACCGACTGACATGTGTACTTATTAACATTATTTTACTTTAATATGAACATATATAACTATACAAAACAATTTATAAAGCTATGATTCAATACCTGCAGTCATTTATGGATTTTAAACGAAAAGTCATCATACAGTGTGTAGCATTTAAGATGATGGGTCGCATACAAGGGGGTAGGTCACATTTTTTTTTTAGATATTTAACCGAAACCTGAACTTTAACCCCAGCCTACCAAAAATTGACAAATACGGCAAAACCTTAAAATTTTGCCTAGCGCCAGAGATGATTAGAGATATTGAAAAAAAATTATTAGAAAAATATGCTTAGAATGTTTTTTATGCCCATATACCGATTTTCATGACAAAATTCTTTATTGAAGTTTATTAAAATATTTGTTCAAGTTTATTGAAATATTTGAATACATAACACTATTAAATTATCAATCTGTTCAGTTTTTACATTCCATAGTTATAAATTAAAAATAAACTTGTAATAATTGAGTAAGGACCAAAATAATGAAAAATTAAAAATGCGAATTTTGTCATGAAATCGGTATATCGGTATAAAAAAAAATTCTAAGCAACTTTTTCTTATAACTTTTTTCGATATCTCTAGCCACCTCTGGCGCTAGGCAAAATTATAAAAATTTGCTGTATTTGTCAACTGTAGTAAGCTGACTTTATGGTTCAGATTTCTGTTAACTCTCTTAAAAAATGTAACCCACTCATCTATATTACTGTGCAAATTTTCAAATCGATACTCCTATAAATGAGGAAAATATGTGGGTGCCTTCATTTGAAATGTGCCGCACTGTATAACATGATGTGACCCATATAATCTTTCATCATAAATTTAACTCGTTCCAGTTTTATTTTCACTATAAAAATTAGTCCATATCCTTTCTCAAAGTCCAGTTTATTATATACCAAGAGCCTACAAAATTGATTCGGCGGTTTAAGAGTGAAAACGTTACATACAGAGTAACTTTCACATTTATAATATTAGTAATAATTAAGATATTGCTAATGGGAAATGAAAATCACTTTTTTAAATTGTCTTAAAATGATTTTAGTATCAACAGTTTTCGCATTTTTTTACGGCACTAATATAACCGGAGCAAAAGCAACGCTTGCAGGTGCCAGACGTATTTCATCCCTAACAACATATAAGAAAATATTCAAAAACTAGCCGTCATAAAATCAGATTTTTTGTTAATAAAAATAATCTCTGCCAAAATATAGATGATATTTTACCAAAAAAGTTAATTTTCTTCTGCAATTTTGGAATTTCTAAGTTTTTTTTATATTTTGAATGTGCCAAAATATGTTATTATCACATTGTTTTTTTGTTTTTTTGGTGAGGATATAGTGGTAAGTTCAAAGTTAAATTATTTTTTTCAAACAAAATTAGCACATGTTAAAAAAAACTAAGTAAGGTTTACTTCAATTGTGGCAAGATGGCAAGATTTTCAGGATTTAGATTTAAATAAAAATACTAAATATGAACTACTTCCGCATTTCGAAATTGATTTTTGTTATATGATTGAATTCTCTTAAGACATTAAACATAATGTAAATGCACATCGTCTGTATATGATAATTAGAATGAAACTTTGAATGTTCAATGTAAAACCACAATACCAACGATATTCACTTAAAATACAAGTATCAAATAGTGGTGGTTTTCTAAAAGACCTGTCATATTGCATTTACATAAAACAACACATACGTATACAATTGTGTAGAACATTCGTATTACTTAGTAAAACATCATCTATAACCCCACACATATTAGAATCAATTAACAAGAATTTGATCAGAATTAATAGTTTCGGAATAATTATTGCCTAGTTAAATTAATTGGAACGTCATTTGAAGAAAATAGTCGAATTACACTCTATTGTTTACTTTGTTAGTTTAATTTTTTGTAGGATAAAGTAGCCAAAATCATATTAATTAACAATAAGAAAAATATAGATCAATCTGATTTATTATTACTTTTTGTTTTTGTTTACTTTTAATTATGCATACGATATTTATTTACATCATGGTCTTTTCGATTATATTTGATGTTTTTCATATGATACATACAGCGTAATTTTTAAATTCATTTTTATCTAATGACAGATTATTCATCGCGAAAATAGGCTTTTTTTCAAATATCTCATAAACGATAAAGTTTATCGGTACATCCGTTTAGGCGCTACGATGCCACAGATAGACAGGCAGACTTATAACACCCCTTTTTATAGCTCGGGGGTTAAAAATTGATCTTATCAAATAAGAAAGTGATCGTAGAGTCAAAATATTATAAAAAACTTATCTGATTTCTTACATTTAACGGGGCCACATAAAACTGTAGTTTTTGTCTATATTGAGGATATAATTTAGTTTATGAATTGATTTTTAGATTTCACATGAAAACCTAGTTTTGAGAAAATATCGTGGTAATAGTATCGTAAGTATGATCCTTTGTGACATCTTTAATTCCAAATATATCACTATGTAGTGTTTATTTTCAATTCGAATTGCATATAAATATTTTAAGCTTTTCTGAAGTCTGATAAACAACATAAAAAGCAAATGTATACGTATTATAAAATAAAATAATTTATGGAAGTATATTTTAGATTTTACCCTTGCAAAATATTTGTACCTATAAAAAATATTTATATTTTACTACCATCGTAATTTTTATAAAATGTAATATAAAAATTATATTATACTTTTTGATAAATAAATACAAAATAGATAGATAGCTAAATGGGAAACTTTCAAATTAGTTCACAAAATCAAAATATATGAAGAGCCAATATAAAAACAATTCAGTCGAAATTTTCAATCAACAACATGTTCTTGTGAAGAACAGATATACAGGCTGTTCTTTAATTGATCCTCGAAATCTATACTACAAGATAAAGTCCATCAAGATCAGCAAAAAAGCTATTTACTAAATAAAGCTCTGATGCGTACTTGCTGAGTTATTGTTATTTCAAAAATCAATAAACAGCACAGCATAATATTGTGTCGTCTTTATCAACAATTGTAATTAACGAAAGCTTGTAATTTACGAAACTATAATTACTGTAACTTACGAAAGTTTACACTCAAACAAAAATGAAGAAATTTGGAATTTTAATTTCTGCATTTAAAATTTATTTTTGTTAAAGAATAATATAGTCAGCTTGAAGCAACCCAAAACAGAATATTTGAACAGCTTATTAATATCTTTGTCTCATATTTAAAGAAGAAGAGCATACTGTATAAATAATTAACGACAATGTAGGTAGTGTATTGTAAAAATTTATTTTATTTTTATGGATAAAGTTATTAAATTATTTATTAAAAAATAAGGTTTTTATGAACCTTTTACAGTTAGGTAGTATAATCATGAAAGAATGATGATAATAACTATACTATATGACTAAAAACTTTAGCAACCACTTAAGGTAGTTGCTCCGTGATTGCAATATTTTAAGAAATTTACAAAACTTGGAATGAAGCCAATTTACCACACAGTTTATGAGATAATTGCGATTAAAATTGTTATTTTACACGTACGTATGAGAGAAACGTGGAAAAATTTTAACGATAGTTTTAACTGAAGGGGATACGGAAAGAATTGTGCGGAAAGGCCAACTATGATATAAATATTTAAAAAACTGAAAAGAAATGGACTTTTTTCTTTCTTTTCAAATTTTATTTCACGTAGTCGACTTTTTTTTCAAATGTATTGGGTAATTTATTTCTAATAAATAAAAATTTTTCGTCAAATTTAATATCTATCATGTTAAGGTCAAATAAAGGCCATGAAAAGTAGCTACATCTGATTGATTTATGTTTGATGCTGAAGAAGCCAATATGGCATCCGTGTTAATTCAAATAATTAATGGAAAAATGTTTAAGAGAAGATATGACCTTTGGTTGAATACCAAACACCTTACAATGACCTAGTTTTCCCCTCCCCCATCTTCTTTTTCCACGTAACATCAATTTGAAGAGTTCACACAGTGATTCGGAGTTATTAATTACTTTCCACGCTTGGAATATTTAATAAATAATTAATTTTTAAAATGAAATGCTACATCAAATCTGTAAATAGGTCTGTAACATTTTTTAAATAAAACACAATAAAAAATCAATATGTAACAATGTACAATTGTGATTGAATTAGTGCCACATGAAATTATTCGCCATATTTTGAACAAATATACAAACTGTATGGTCATTTGTGAATATTGAGTGATTCAAACTTTGTTAAATACTTACTCCATTATGTAATTCTCCCATAATAGTAGTTCATAGAAAAACGGTACATACCTATTCGCATGAAATTTTCCAGAATAGCACAAAAAAATGTTTGTGCACACATAGAAACTTACCTCAAAATTTTCTACATAGCAACCACATTTGTCTTATTAACCAATGAAAATTTTTCATGAAACTTTTAATTTGTTTTATTGATGCATACAAGTTTTTATGATCGAACATATTTAATGAAATATTACCTCAAACTACAGAGAATTTATTTCTGCATTAAAATACAGGAGTTGTTTTTTTAATTAAATAGGTTCAGTATCACGTACTGAATGTAAATACACAAAATCTTTACAAAAATAGGAGGGGAAAGTGCCTACATTTTAAGGAAAACCGTTATAGGCTATATCTCCATAACCACGCACTTTAGACCAAAAATGGTAATAACCTTTATTGTAAATAATTAAATTACCTACCTTTTTTGTTAAAAAATTTTTTTTTGTATCACTAACCGTTTATGACTTTATACGATTATGACGATTTAGTTTTTGACTATTTGACTGACCGATATCTCTTCTAATATTTGTTTAAACAAGAAAATAATAATGGCTTAACTTTTAAATCTACAAATTGCCTAAAACTTTTTTTTCTAAAATTAATATTTATGACGTTATAACGCGTTTAATGTTGCAAAAACCTGCTGCAAGATTAGAAGAAAGTTTAAAGTAAACGTTTTAGAAAATTTGTAGATTTAAAAGATAAGTTATTGTCATTTTCTTTTTTAAACGATAATTAGAAGAGATATCCGTCAAATAGTCAAAAAGTAAATCGTCATAGTCGTATAAGTCATAAACGGTTAGTGGGTGATACAAAAAAAATTATTTTACAAAAAAGGTCGGTAATTATTTATCTACAATAAAGGTTATTACTATTTTTGGTCTAAAGTACACGGTTATGGATATATAGCCTAAAATGGAGGCACTTCCCCCGCCTATTTTTGTAAGGATTTTGTGCATTTAATTTCAGTACGTGATACTGAAACTATTTAAATTATAAAATAACTCCTGTAATTTAGTGCATTATGGACAAGAGTAATGAGTTTCTATATTACCTGTAGTATATTGAATCTTCTGAATTGAATCATTTAGTACGTGACATAAAATTGCATTTTACTGTAATACTTGACGAAAAATATTGTGTGCCATCGTGCATATGACACAAGTGCAGTCATTCGGTTGTGAAATTATAAAACTTTGTCCATCTATCTGTTCGAGAAACTATTTCAATTTTATATTATTCAGTTTTTTAAATTCTCGAAAATATATTAATAAATAATAATAAATATTCTAACCACGTTCTTCAAGAATATTCTTAATCCTCAATTACAATCAAAGTTTAGTATCTGCTCAAGTCATTCAGAATTTTTTGTGGAATATAGTAAATGAAACTTTTATAAACACTCTAAATTTTCTTCATTATACCAAATTTTGCCGAAAAACTGTATTTTTTATAACTTCTATAGTACTAGCTGAGGACTCATTGAACATAATAATTAGGAGAAAAATATTAAGTACCTTTTAAGAAAATAAATTTTTGTTGAATGAACGTTTAAAGTTAAATCCAATGGAAAGTTTACGATATAAATAACAGTCACTAACGGATCCTGCGTGTTTTTTTTTTAGCGCTATAACCCCTACCCCCTTCCTTTTGTTATACCATGCATATATGTAATATGCAAGGTATACTAAGTTTAGTCCTATGTTTGTAACGCTTTAAAATATTCATGCTATGAACAAAATTTTGGTATAGGTGTTTATAAAATCACCTAATTAGTCCATTTTCCGTTGTCTGTCCGTCTACCAACACGATAAAACGAAAAAAGATATCAAGCTGAAATTTTTACAGCGTACTCAGGACATAAAAATTGAGGTCGAGTCCGTAAATGAGCAACAAATGAGGTCAATTGGGACTTGCATGTTGTAAACCGTTAGAGATAGAACAAAAGTTTAAATGTAAAAAATGTATTATATGGGAAAATCAGTTATGTATGTGTGACATGTATAGGTATATTTGTAATGTGATAGAGTAGTCAACACTGTCTATACATGGTATTTAAACAATTAACTCAGTCAGATGTTTTCACTTGTTTTTTTATTAAAATTCTTTTTGCCATCTTGATGTTTGTTTCCAATGTATTTTTTCTAATATTAAACGTGTTGAAAAACCGAATGGGTTAGTTTTTTGTTAATACTGAGATATTTTAAGCAGAAAATACTGCACTATAAGAGAAAATACTGAAAAAACCCTGGACAAATTGCAAAGAAGAATATCTCACCACGCTTAATATGGTTAACTACAAAATGCAAACAAGTGGTGAAGTTTAGTTGGTCGGGCTTACGATGCCCGAACTCTTAATAATGCAATATTTTTTTATATTTTAATATTTACAGAAAACTGACAAAATTGTATACAAATACAGGGGGGGGGTGCAGAGAAATGGAAACTTTTGGTGATATTGAAAAGGCTGTAAAACAAAAACTCAACTTGTCCAAATTATTTTTTTACACTATTAAAACACATTGAATTTTCAAGTGAATTAATTATAAATTGTATTTTGAAGTAAATAAAGTTAATTGAATTTTTAACAAATTAAATTGTTAAATAACTTTAAAAAAAAGTATTCAACGAAGGAGCATGATTTAAACTACACATTTTCAGTCCGATCTTTCAAGTGCTTCAACTGTTGATGGTCGATTAACCTGGTATTTTGTCTCTCTCCCCTGGGACTTTTCTTTACGTTGGTTCACAATGATTATGAATACTTATTTAATTAACGTATATAGTTAATTATAAAAATTAAAGTTTATTAAAAAAAATAAACTTTTGTAATTTTCTTAAACGCTTTTTTATGTTTTCAAAGAAAAATTAATTAGAAAAAATTGATGATATTTTGTTTAACTGCGTTCTTAAATCGCACAATTTACTACCTTACTGTGTATTTTCAATAAGGATAATTTTTTTATAGTCTATTTAACATTGGTATAAAAGCATCAATACGACCACTTAGATTCATCCAGGAAGGAATATAACCACTGTAAAAGGAAAAATATATATTAAATTTAATTTTTTCTTTTTCAAATGAATTCAACTATGAAACATGTAAAATTAAATTATTGTATTTTATTTTTACTTTGATTTACCTACTTTAAAAAAAATAAGTAAAAAAAAATTATTGTCTTTCATTGCTTTCATTGCAAAAAAAAAACTTGCTACACACTTTTTACTCAGTATAGTGTTATCCGTTTTTCATTCCGAAAAAAAAACATACATCGCGCAGGAAATGCGTATACAGACCGAATTCTTTCTAAAGGATGTTCCCTGAAAATCACGAAATAAGTTATTGAATGAAAGAAGTTAGAGTAGTTCAAATCGTTTTTTTTTTTATAATACACACAAATCATATTCTATCTGAATGGAATTTTTTTTAAAGCCTGCTAATGCTGGATCAAACTTTTTATTTCTTTTTTTTTTCTAACATTCAACTTTTTTCGAAATAACGGTACCAGGGACCCACTTCCTTCAAAACTTTTGCAGGTAGACTAAATTTGACCACAAATTTGAAAAGTATGAACCAAATTTAGCATAATTCTGTACTTGGTTTATGAAAATTGGATGTTATTTGGATGTAGAAAAATTAGATGACAAATTTGGATGTAGATAAGAGAAAAATTATTTTTTTTGTATTTCGATGACGTCATAAAGTTTAAAAAATCGATTCTTTTAATGATACATTCAAATTTATCCGATCTGAATGGATTTTTTTTTTTTAAACCTACTAATTTTGGGTCAACTTTTCATTTCTGATGTAAGTTTTTAACTAACATTCATCTTTTTTTGAAATATCGGTACCAGAGACCCACTTTCTTCAAAACTTTTATAGGTAGGTTAAATTTGACCACAAATTTGAAAATATGAACCAAATTGAATAATATTCCATACTTGGTTTACTAAAATTTGATTGAATTTGCTAACCCACTTTTCATTTTAGATATTATTTTTGAGCTACACTTGTCCCAGTCCCACTTGTTATACTTCTCTGTATAATCAAATAATTGTCAGGTTTTGAACTAATGAGTCTTACTTTTCCAAATTAATTAGGGGCAATATGGTTTGGTATGCGCGTTCCTAAGAAAACAGTATGTAAATTTTTTATTATTTTAATCAATAGCAAATTGAAAATTTTTTTGAAATTAAAAGTTTTAATAACTTTATTAACAGGTAAAAGTTTCAAGTATAGTTATCGATATTATTTTTGACAAATGTCGATATATATTTTCCGTTTAGTCCATATTAAACAATGCCTTTTGTCACTTAAATTTTAAATACAACAAAACTAATTTTTTTTTTTCTTAAACCCAATCAAAATCATTTAATTTTTCATATGCAGTATCATAATTTTTTTTTATTTTCCTACTAGGTGTTAAACCCGCTTTGCTGGGTTGTTTTTGCACATTTAAATATCAAAATTGTTAAATGAAAGACTTTTTTTTTAATTCTCTCTGTGTGTACGGAACAGTAAAATTTTTTTGGCCTATCCCAATATTATGTCTACAATCTCTCTGTGTGTACGGAAAAGTAAGGGAAAGATCGATAGAAACCCATGGAACATTCCAGAATATTCGAGAAAGTTCTAGAAAATTCGATAGAAATCCATAGAACATTCCAGAATGTTCGAGAAAATTCTAGAAAATTCGATAGAAATCCATAGAACATTCCAGAATGTTCGAGAAAATTCTAGAAAATTCGACAGAAACCCATGGAACATTCCAGATTGTTCGAGAAAGTTTGATAAAATTCAATAAAAATCCATACAACATTCGAGAATATTCGAGAAAGTTCTAGAAAATTCGATAGAAATCCATAGAACATTCCAGAATGTTCGAGAAAATTCGATAGAAATCCATGGAACATTCCAGAATTTTCGAGAAAAATCGAAAGACATTTGCGCCAGTAGCGCCATCTAGTGAAAATTGTACTATTGACAGTGGGGCCTATTGTACTATTAGAACTATTTTTTTAATCTATTTTCTATGAATTCCTTGATCATTTTTAATTCCACCCCCACCAAACTCCCTTATTCACAAGGGGAGCCTAAGGGCTACCCAATGACATAATCCCCTACCGAAGGTCAATGGTTAGTTTTAGGGAAAATCGGGGACATACAAACAAACACTCTCTTTTTATATATATAGATTAACATGTCTCGTGAATGTATGTCCTTAAAAACACTCCAATATAGGGTGTGTATATTAAAAATGCAAACTGTAATAGCTGAAATCTATAAATTAAGCACATAAAGGATTATTAAAAAATTTACGTGCTTAGAAAGGACATTAATGAGAATGCATGTACGAATTTACGAATTATAGATGATCGTAAGAAAACTTGTTTTTAAATGAAGGATATTTAAAAATAAAATTGTCATGAGATATTTATTACCTACTTTTTGGTAAATTTTCATTTTAAATTTTTAGTGCTATTGTCTAACAAAAAGTTTAAAATTTCACTGATATTTTATTTTATAAAATTATAAATACTAAATTGACATTATTATATCAAAGGCAACCATATTACAGAGTCTTAACGGACAGTAATTGTGGTCGAATAAGGGAAAACAAGATTTTTTAAATACAATATACACAATAGTGTATAATTTTTAACGTTGGGAAATTTCAAAATTAATTCCATCATAAGTACAAAATCATTAGCTCGTATTTGTTGTAGACGGAATTTGTTTTTCACAGCACTACTTGGTAAGTATCTTTTACATAGAGAAAATAATAATAATAAATGTATATTGTGTATTAAAACTGGATTAACAGTAGATTTATTAACATGTATATAAAAAAAGAAAAAATTCAATTATTTCATGTTTTTATCTTATATAAAGGAAAAAACAGAAAAAAAGTTCTGTTTGGAAAAAAATTGAACCAATTTTAACCATTTGTTGAAAACATAGTTATTGTAATTTTAAAACTAATAGGTCATGAGCACCAATCCCCGTAACGGACCGGAAAGAGTTCAGACTAGACAATTGAAAAATAGAAATTATTCGAACAAAAGACTGCCCATACCATGATATTGCCGAAATAATTTTCTTTTAATTTTTCGAACTTCAATAACTCAACCAATCAAAGGATACTTTCATGTACATAGTTACTTATAGTTGAAAAAATACTTTTTTAGAGACAAGCTGTTATTGTACTGTAAAGTAGAAAATAATTTTTCTGCAGAGTCTCTCATACTTTTCTTAAGAGCCATAATTTAAAATGTCAAGGATGATTCGGAGTATCTCAAGCTCTTCGGAGCATCTCATCAATAGTCATGTAAACGATTTTTATTTAAATTGAGTAGGAACAACTTTTTTTAAAGTAATAGTATAAAAAATGCGTAGGTAAGAATAAATAACGGGATTAAGAAGGTCTTTTAAGCTATCCAAGCCATTTAATCAAACTTCAGCAAAATCTATAGATAAAATTTTTACTAATTATTTGCAATTTTTTGCACACATCAAAAATTGTTTTCTTGCTAACGTGATTTTCGAAAAACGCTTGGCTTGAGCTAGCTAGTCACTTCCATTAAAAAAAATCAAAACGATAACTGAGACCATCAGTGAAAAATCAAAATTTAAAGTGGAATTTGCAAATTTTTTGCTAACAGAAACAGCCAAAGAGATTGCAAAAATAAAAAAGGAAGTCGAGAAATAATATATGTACATCCCGACATTTATTTTTGAAATTATTAGTCAAATCCACCGAAAATTTCTATAAACCCATAAATATGGTTCAACCACACGCAATACCATAATTCGGTTGCATTTTTAAACCAAGTTTCTGGCTGGGTATGTTTTGCTACCAAGGGGGATAATGAGGGCCAATGTTTTAGTGTTTTAGGGACACTTAAGCCACACGTTTCTCATTTCTTTACAACAAGAAATATAAAATAATTGGCAAAATATTTACCTTTAAATTTTACTGTGATTTGATGATATGGCTCAGATAGCTTAAGTGACCTGAATTACGAATGTATTTGGTGAAAACGATAGGAGAACATATCAATTGATGCTTGAATTTAATTATTCAATACATTAAATTAGAAAGATCTAATGAGAAGAAAATATGACCCTGGCAATGGATTTCTGCTGCTCATGCGCTTTTCCTTTTTTTTTGAAGGAAAACTAGTTTTTCCTCTGTAATGTTTGTCTATGGTATATAAAGTATAAATAAAATATTGTTTGCGTAAATAATATAAACAATCTAACATAGTATGTTTGTTCAGTTATGATTTTATTACAAGTTTACTATTAAATTTTTAAACTTTACTAGCGAATGAAAGATAATAAGTAACAGTTATGCCACTTTCGCCAACGTTTTACTCACACCTATCGTTTTAGATTTCAAGGAAGGAAGTGGGCAGGTTTTTGAATTGCAATGAAGTAAACTTAAATGATTACTATTATCCCAGGAAAATAAAGGCTTTACTACTTAAAAACTACAAGTGAAGTTTTTTCATCGGTTTTTTTTCAAATATCTCGTAAACTTCTCGTTTACTCTCTCGTAAAAGACTATGGCAGTTTTAGATACCAAAAAATTTGTTTTTGAGTGATTTTTACATACAAAAGATTCTGTACAAAATTTTCTTACCCGAATACACGAAAAATACGATATTGTAGAGACAAATGAATAGAGTAGATATTTTATAAAATAAATGAACTATTTATACTTATAATAGTTGATGCTTTTACGCTCAAGAAAGTTGTTTGATTCATATGTTAATTTTTATTTATTTTTACCCTGTGTCTGTTTACATTCAAATTACCATAAATACAAAATGGGGTCTGCGAAAAACCCATATATTAGTTCTTTTGCATAAAAATGAGTTAAAATAAAACTCCTTTAACAAAAAACTTAAACCAATAAACAAAATATATTGAATTATAAATTTGTATAATATGTATATTGAAGTTTTAAAATGAATGAATATTGCCAACTTCAGTGGCTTGTCCCATTCAAGCAAATTGGTGCCATATGTTATCCGATTGTGACAAATGAAATATCATAACTAGGAAAATGTTTTATTCATCAGAATGAATTCCAGCTACGAACGAGCTTATTTATGATATGACAATTTGCATTGTATTCGAATTTAAATCAATACAAACAATAGAAGATATTATTGATATACTATTTATCATGGATGAGAGGATAATATTCCTGATCCAATAGTATTTTCTGTGTGTTCTTTAATGCATCCCTTTAAGAAAGCAATACTGAAATCTATTTTAAATCGATATATTCCATTTCATGTAAAAATTAAATTTGTTTGTTAAGGTAACACGTTTATTTTTTTAGCTTTACTAGGTATAATATTTTTTTAAATATTCATGTATTTTTTTATATTTTTAATTCATTGTTTACACCGTTATAACATAGTAAAATATGTAAATACTGTTTAAAAATGCGTTAATTAAGTGTAAAAAAATATTTAAGATACAGAATATTTTTGAGATGTAGTGGCTATTTTGCTCACGGCTTATGTGGAAGGTCGTTAGGTCGAAACCCATTCTCGCTATTGAGGCATTTATTCCCAAACAAAAACAATGAGACAGTGGGCTGGTTTAAAAATGTACTCATATGTGTTTCGCTATTATATGCGTGCCAATAAGGTTTGGTCGGATAAACAGGGTGGAAAGTGGGAAATATTTTTAAGGATTATCAAACCTCGTTGATGGATGTTTTTTGAACGCTGCACATGATGTCACGTAGGTGATTTCAGAAAACACAATGTTTAAGTACGGAATTCAAATTTGTTAAGATTAAAATATAAAATTACACAATGCATGTTGTACACTTTTGAATGGATTAATATTTAAGTTACAATCGAAACACAACGGTTCACAAGTTATGCTCGTGGAATCAACGAATGGCTCGAAAAACATATCACTTTTTAAAATCAAAAATTACGAAAAATCACAAAAATATAACGAGGAAAAACAGTTTAATTGAATTGATTTAAACTTGGAGAAAAGATGTTTCTCCAACGAAAGTAAACGATTAATTCTTGAAAATCAACTCGAAATTAACTTTAGAAATATTGCGTTGAGACCATGTAAAGTTGTATACATATTTGAATTGTAGGTGCTACCAACTATCAATCAGTTAATTATCAAAAAACAAAACATTTCGATAGCATTCAACAGATTCATGATTGAACGGCCTAAACACTCGCTTATAGATTTTATTCTCCTTTGCTACTCAAAGGGTGCGCAATCTTTAATTTAAGCGAAATGAAAAAATAAGAAAATAAATTTTAGTTGAAAACAATTAATTGAGTGAATTGTTGAAATACCATGTACAGACAATGTCAGTACAATAAGTAAAATGTAAAGTAAATGTAAGTAAAGAAAGATAGTCGCTCTTACACACAAAGTAATTTGCTCTATCTTTACTAGATGGGTCTTACGGACGCAAGACTTTGACTTATGTTGCTCATTTACAAACATTCAGCTTGATATCTATTTTCGATTTTGAGTTATCGAGTTGACGGTAAGGCAGACAGATGTTTAGAAGGACAACCGGAAATGGATTTTATGAACAACTATACCAAATTTTTTTTCGTAGCATCAATATTTTGACGAGTTTTGGTGTAAAAACACGCATTATTGCACTAAAAGTGGATAATTCAAATTCCAGTTGAATATGTTGAGTTGAGTTGAAATATTTGTCAAATAAGCTAATTTGACGAATGAATTAACAGCCCCCCAGTAAAAATTAAATTTCAGATGAAATGTCTAAACCTATTTTTGTTGCATTTTGGAACGTGACGCTATAGAAATACAAACAATTTCGGTACAGTTAGGTAAACATAGAATGAGCAGGTGTACCAACAGTACATTGTTTAGATAATATCTATTTAACGATAGATAATATTACGCAATTAGAATAATAATATATCACAAAGCTCATGAGAATTTAATTGAATTTGAATATACCTACCTAATATGTAGTACAATACAAACTACTGTGTCCTCTATAATTTATGCTTTAGTTTATTTTAAAGCAGATTTGATAAAACAACAAACATGATGCCGCTTACATCTCATATAATCTGATAATGTACAGATTAGACTACTAAAAAACAACTGAAAAAAGCTAGCAACGTCACGAAAAAATTGATTCAAGATGGATGAATCTTTGATGTTTGCATCTTATACCACTGAAACTCAACTGAGTGGTAAAAGAGTAAGCAATGTCAAGATAAAAATGATATTTTCCTTTTTAATATTTTTGCACCTGAAAACTTACTTAAGGTAGTACGAGCACCAAGGCAAGTTTAGACTTATGGTTGAAATTATTTGTACCTTATTTTCAACTTCATGAATGTAGACGGGAAATAGGAATACAATAATTAAACAAAGTTTTAATTTTCGATATTTTGAAAATTACTCCAGATATTGAAAAATTGTGTTCTTACTGTTTGTCTTATATTGTCAAGCCATAATACAATTTACCATCAAAATTGAAAAAATATTTTTTTTTAAATTAATGTCCCCCCTACCGTGCTTATACGTGCTAACTAAATCGGGCACAGCGGGTTATTTTTCCAATAATTTATTAAGGTTTAACTTTAATTTTAATATTTTTTTTTTAGTTTTCACCGACTTGTTTCGGAGAAATCTATGAAATCAAATCATCCCTCTACCGTTTTTCCATAAGATCAATGATAAATATGCCTACTTTTGAAATCATTTATTCGTTAAAATAATCGGGCTAATCACATCCCCCCAAAATTTTCATAATTAATATAGACTGAGTCCAACTTCAAATTATAAAAAAAAACAAGGCTTTTATCCCAAATTACCCTGACGCTCATACATTCTTAACAGAATCTATAAAATCATTTTGCATGTCTTTTAAGCAATATGTGATCTCTCATCCATAATCACGCGTAGTATCCCCGCCGAAAGTTAGAAGAATTGAAGAACTCACTTTATAACACACCCCTGAACCTCCCTGTTGACCTTAGATTTCGAGCATAAATATTTTCGAGGCAAGCATGACTGAAAGAAGTTGTTTCCAAATCAGTTCAACAAAAACAATAATCGTTAAACCTTGTCGTTAGCAAACGTGAATGAGAATTTTCGAAGGGGGCAGGCTGTATATGTTTTTTGGAATAGTTCTAACAATTGATGTGAGTCTAGATCAGAATCCCGACCCATTTTTTCGGCTAGAGAACTTTGACGTCGCTTTCTAAACCAGATAGATAATACGCTCAAATAAATCGAATGCTACTAATTCTTATTTCAAATTTAGATTAAAGTTTACTACTTTCATGGTAGACCAACCTGTGTAAATGCACTTATAGGAGTACCAATGGTTTAAAAGGCAGGTCTATAGAAAATCAATTTATAAATAAATTTTAAATTTAATTTAAATAAACAAATAAATACAGATGGCAAAATCAATTAACTTTGCATATCAAATGCAATTAAGCAATATTTAACTCTTTCAAACGGTAAAGATATTAAAAGTCGGTCTTTAGCTCATAAAAATCAAAATTTCATGTATTGTTTTTGTCTGCATGTTGCTGAATTGGATAGTTGAGAAACTTAAGGTTGTAATTGTGGCTTGACTGTTAAAATGAGTGGAAAAAATACTTTTACGATTTTCTTGGCTTACTTTTTACTACGACTTTGCTTTTGCTTGCCATAACAAAGTTAATGAATACTAAATTGTTTAAAATTACTAAATAGTAAAAAACTAAATTGTTTTTCGACCATTTTCGATACTTACTTGCAAACCGTCAGACATTTTTATACCATGTATATATAAAATATATCATAGTACATTAAGTTAAGTCCCAAGTTTGTAACGCTTAAGTCCCAAGTTTGTAGTCCTAAGTTTGTAAAAGCCAAGTTTATAAAATCACCTAATTAGTCCTTTGTCGGTTGTCTGCCCGCCTGTCCGTCTGCCTGTCAACACGATAACTCAAAAACGAAAAATAATATCAAGCTGAAATTTTACAGCGCGCTCAGGGCATAAAAAGTGCGGTCGATGTGAAAAGTGAGTTTTGTTCAAAAGTTAGAGATAGAACAAAAGTTTAAATGTAAAAAATTTTCCTTATAAAAAAATAAACAACTTTCGTTTGAAACATTTTTTGTAAACATAATTGTTTTTTACCCGTGAGAGCGCAATTAATGTATGTGTGACATGTATATATGTG
Source organism: Chrysoperla carnea (assembly GCF_905475395.1). Classification (NCBI taxonomy): domain Eukaryota; kingdom Metazoa; phylum Arthropoda; class Insecta; order Neuroptera; family Chrysopidae; genus Chrysoperla; species Chrysoperla carnea. Next base: position 84,135,336 of record NC_058339.1, read on the forward strand.
TAATATGACAGTGTAATCAACACAGTCTATATTTGGTATTCCAACAATTAACTCAGTCTTTTGTTTGTTTTCACTTGTTTCATATATGTTTTTGTTAATAAGTGTGTTTCAAAAAAATAATTACAAATAATTCTACCCAAACCATGGTTGAAAATTATAATTTTCTCAATTACCAAACTGACGTTTACGAATTTTCAAAAGGCAGATAAAAAATACATCATAGAATTTTACATCATGATGAGACAACTGTCGAATATTGTATATTAATGTATTTCAAGTTGTATTTTATAATTTTATTTATTGCTTTGTTATGGAAATATACGTGCTTTGATTAAAAGTATTAAAAACAATTAGTTACTTATTCAATTACGAGCAAACATCCCTTTACTAAACTTTGTTTTGTGAAAATAGGAAATTCATTTTATACGTTATGTGAAATAAAAATAATAAAACTAAAAAATTAAAATCGATAAGTTGCAAACAAATACCTGGTAATAACGGGTGATTTTAAACCCCCGAACTAAAAAAAGGGGTGTTATAAGTTGGACCGCTATGTAAGTGTCTGTGTGTTTGTCTGTCTTTGGCATCGCAGCGCCTGATCGGATGAATCGATTTTAATTTTTTTGGTTTCATTTGAAAGGTAATTTAACGGAGAGTGTTCTTTGATATGTTTCAAGTGCGAGGTAAGTGTTTCGAGCTTTGGTTTCCGTAAAAAAAACTAAAAATTGGCGACGATCTTCAAAATCGATTCAGACATATAAATAATTACTATTGAAAGGAATGGTCAAATAAACCTGGTTCAATTCATTTCGAAAAGTGAAATGGTAAAATAATTAGGTAATTCAAAAGAGAATGGCGTTCACACTGATACTGACATAGTGATATTCACGAAAAATTTCTTACCGTGTATGCAATATAGAGGTTTAAATTATATAATAATCATGTTATCAAAATGTACATTATCTACTTGCTAAGTCGGAAGTCAAGTTACAGTATCTATATGTCTACTTCTAAAGAGGGAATATGATATGTTCTAACAGCATACATAAGGTAAGTAAAGTACAATATTTAGCCATTTTGTCTGCTATACAACATGCAGTTAGTACCGACTGATATCCAGACCATGTTAGTACGATGTCTGGATATCAGTCGGTACTAACTGCATGTTGTATAGCAGTCATATTATACCATTCAGTCAGTACATTCATATATATGTATACATATAGAACTATTGTGTTTTATATGAGCAACCGGAACAATGTCATGTCCGGTTGTGGTTACTCTCTCACACCCTATGAGTTTATGGCCAATGTTATGTGATGTGTGTATATTGTTAGTGTTGGATTTAAAAAAAATCTGATTCGGAAAACGATTAGTGTGATTGAATTTATGATTTATATTGATACCAGGATCGATCAATCGTTAAGATTCCTGTAAGGGCTCTCATTTTTAAAACTAAAAATCGATGTTTTTTGAATTGTTTTGGAAACTATGTTCCTTATCGAACGTTATCGTTCTGATTTGTTTCCTGGTTGAGAGGTTAAACCAAAAAAAGTGCAACCAAAAAAGAAAGACACCAAATTTGTATGTTATGTCATAATAAATATCCTGATCAAACCAATAGTAATGTACGCACATATTAGGTTTTTCTTTCGGTTGGACAACCAGTTGACGGTGATAGCTTTAAAAATTCGTTCCTACTCTAGTATCGTTTTCAGTGGCCAGAAACAAAACATCCAAAAAAATTTTGAAAGTAATATCGTATTCTACATTAAAGTTGGTCGAGCAGTTTTCAGAATTGTTGGAACCGTTTTGTAAAACCACATTTCGAGGAAAACACAATATACTTATACTTGTAATTCTCAATATAAGCACTTATTTACTATCGATATTTTATTATCAATATACATACTTACCATATAATAAGCCAAATAATTCCCAATAAGCTTCTTCTGGTTCCGCCAGTTGCTGTTTTTTGACTTTTTAGTTTATTATTATTAAATAACATTTAGATTGTTATTATTAAATAACACGCAAAAATATTTATAATTTTCATTTTTATACCATGTATATATGAAATATACATAGTATATTAAGTTTAGTCCCAAGTTTGTAACGCTTAAAAATAATGATGCTAGGAAAAAAATTTTGTCATAGGTGCTCATAAAATCACCTAATTAGTCCATTTCCGGTTGTCCGTCCACCCGTCCGTCTGTAGACACGATAACTCAAAAAAGAAAAAACATATCGAGAGGAAATACATTTTACAGCGTACTCAGGACGTAAAAAGTGAGGTCAAGTTTGTAAATGAGCATCATAGGTCAATTGGGTCTTGGGTCCGTAGGATCCATCTTGTAAACCGTTAGAGATAGAACAAAAGTTTAAATGTAAAAAATGTTCCTTATAAAAAATTAAACAACTTTTGTTTGAAACATTTTTTCGTAAACATCACTGTTTACCCGTGAGGGCACCAATTAGGCGGAAATTTTATAATATGTACTATACTTGATTATCAGTTATGTATGTGTCACATGTTTGTATGTGTAATGTGATAAAGAAATCAACACTGATTATGCATGGTTTTTCAACAATTAACTCAGTCAGTTGTTTGTTTTCACTTGTTTACGTATAAACTTATTTACTAGATGGTCCGGAAAACTACGTTTCACCTACGATTCTTAGTGTTAATTAATCTGCAGCTTCAATTCATCAATAGTTATTGTGCTTAGTCCATCCGCTAAACTCGTTGAGCAATTTGCTAGCCCACCCTCCGTTTAATCTGTCCACTAAACGCAAACTTTACTCCTACCTTTTGTGCAGTTAGATGTATCTCTTGGAGCTCAAACCCTGAATAGCTGTATTTTGCTTGAATTAATGTAGCTTTTCTCCCCCCCCCACCGCTTCACGGTGGAAAAATCTAGACAGCTGGAAGTGATTTATATGTCCCTTAAAGAACTAATTCCTGAGTCAGAATATTTCAATCCAACACATGGCACATAAATATAATGTACCTACTGATGAATGGATAACAGTGAAAAAGCTTTTTAGAAAGTATTTACAGAAACGCAAACAGTGAAAATTTATATTTATAGGATTTTATATACGAAATAAATGATATGTGTGGTTTTTAAAAATAATTGTTATTTACAAACATCACCGGTTTAAGATGTGCCTTTTTATAATCCTTAATTTTTGAAATACACAATATAATAATAAAAACCGCACACGTATTTACTACCTCAACTACGATCGTGTTATTTACTTTATAATCTCTATAAGTGCTTTCAACTATAGAACTACTAATTGTGCTTTAAAGCTTTAAATTTTTGTGAAGATAGATAATATTTATTTAGAAAATTTTATCACATAAATTCAGTATAGTTAGTTTTCATGTAGTATTTTCATTTTATTTATGACTGTTATTAATGTCATTTACTTTTATAAAAGTGGTTTAAAGTTATCTGGCATTTGATATGTTTTAAAAATATACATAAAATTTGGGCGCTTTTTAAAAATTTTGTATAAAACAAAGTCACAAATATATATATAATAATAATAAAAATAATAACAAAAATAAAAATTTGCAGTACATAGTTGGTGTGGTACTGAAGTCGTGTTGCCAGAGAGGGAAAAAGCAAAAAAAAAAATACTTAAACTTATGATCGAATTCACAGAGTAATATTTGTAATCAAACTTGGACTTTTTCACACTTTATAGTATACATTTCTGATTAACAAGATTCGAGTAATCTGTAGTTCTGCCATTCCCATGCATTGACATTGTTCGTGGATAATAAAAGCTTTGCATAACAACAAAAAAGTAAAAATTACCACTATGCAAAAATTTTAATTGACTTAATTTTAAATGAGATACAAATGTAATTTTAAAATTAATTCTACTGCATATAAGCAATTAAATCTCATTATTTGTCGACAGACATGCACATTACCATAATAAATTAGATTAATGTGGTGAGTGACAAGCCAGAAGCTGGTATAAAATATTCACTTAACTTCTATATACAGATTTAAGGAATAAAAAGAGAAATGATTATAATAGACAAAGTGAGTCGGAATGAGATGACCAAACACTAGCATTGCATTGGACATAGTATATTGCCAAATTATAGTATGATTGTTTCTTAGACTGATCAGTGCGATCTAAAACTTTCTAGTATTTTGGACGAAAATGTTGTTTTTGTTAAGTTTTTTACTTCTCTAAATTAATTATTTTGTACTATTTGCCATTTTTAGTCTCATTTTTTACCACTTTTTGCTTGGGATTTTCTCTCACTGTTCTTCATTGAAATGGGCTTATTTTGCTGTCGTATCAGCAATGTTGCTATTATTATGCTCAAAGAATGATAATTTGTTTATTTTTACTATTGCATAATTGTGACTTCAGTACTTTATTAAGACACACAATATATGTAATGAACACGGTTTAGAATAGATATTAATATTATTTCTCTAGCCTGTTTTAACCTTTACTGTTTTAAACTGTGAGTAAGCCTTGCTGTTTTAGACTATCATTCCATTTTTTACGCCAGTAGCCTACACGATAAGGGGTAATAAATAATGGCAATTGATAAAGAAATGAGGAAGATATCGAGAAAAAAACAAACAGCTAGAGTAATAATATATTAGATTTCTACATATTATTAATATAATAATCGTGAACGCAGAATAATTATTGAAAGTCACGAGATGTTTAGATTTGTAAACATTGCAAATTATCTTGACTAAACACAAAAGTGTAAATAGGATCTAATTATCATGTTTAACATGTGAATTAAACTAACACAACAATTTTTTTTAACATTTGAAGGACTAATTATTAAATTGATGAAACATCATTTTGCCGACCGACTACAATAGCGATCGTTATATTTATACAGCGAGTTCAAATTTTATTGAACGGAATAAAATAGAGAATTATGAATTTTTCTTACTTATAGTCGATTTTACTTTGAATTTACGGGTTAAGTTACTCTGATCATTTTCAATAGGGGAGATCTTTTCTACAGTCAGAGCTTGCGTATACATCTCGTTCAGTAGCACAAATGCAAGACAAATCTTAGAGAAATAATTTAAAGAAGTAAAACGAGCTGGATGTTTGATTCACAGTCATGATATTTTACTGTGAAAGCATAAAACATGCATATGCTAAGAAAAAAAGAGTAAGTCTTAAAATAATTTTGAGATGATTTCTCATAAATCTCGTTTTTTTACCCACAGACTTCATTTTACAACATTTTGTCTAATGCACCGATTAGATAAAAGCCGAATACGAATGATTAAGATATTTGAAGTGATTTAAACTTATTGTATTATTGCAACGACTATTAATTTCGAATTTATTTCATTACTCATATTTTTCACAACAGTCTAGACTTATGCACTGCTTCGAATGTAAAGAAGAAGGGATGGGATTGCATTATTATTCCATCCTATACAAACGTTTTTAAAGTAGATTAAATTTGCTACAATATGAGACGAGAATGGACTCTTTAGACCCAATACTTTCCGAGATAAAGGCTTTCAAAATTTATCGACGTAACTTTATAGATCAGAGCAAACATCAAATCCGGCTGATTTTTTAGCAGACTTGTTTATTATGTTGTCCTCATTAATAATTCAAGTTTGTGACCTCGAGCGGCGAACGCAACTTTGTCAAAAAACGAAAAAACTCAAATTTTGGCGATTATCACCCTAAAGGGGTAATTTTTGAAGAACGTTTTCAAGATGTTTTTAAAGTAGACTAGATTTGCTACTATATGAAATTATAATCGTCTCTGTAGTCGCTATAGTTTCCGAGAAGTGCTATTCAAAATTTATCATTTATCACTCGAACTACTCTAGCTGGAGGTAGTTCCATTTACTTCTGACGGAGTGTGCTAGTGTTGTTCCGGGTTAAAATTATTTCAAAACGACAAAATAATGCAAAAAATTGCGAATTTTGAACAAATGATAAACTTTGAAAGGATTTATCTTGGAAAGTTTACTTTAAAAACGTTCTGAATAGGTTTCATCAAAAAACTGGTCATTCAGGGCTATAATCGCTAAAATTTTCATAGATTTTACAATTTTTGACAAAGTTGCGTTCGTTGCTAGAGATCACAAACTGGGATAATTCATTAGGCCAACATCATAAACAAGTCTGCAAAAAATCAGAACTACTGGATTTGATGCAGACTACCCCGTACTTTCAAACGACAAGGTTACTGTATTATGTGAGAAAGATGAGTAACCATTAAAAAAAACCATCTACTACTTACTAAATGTCTAGAAACTTTTAAATACTAAATATAAAAGAAACTTTTTTTTTAAATTTAGACAACAAAACACTAGAAAATAATAATAATACTAGTGAAAAATAAGTACAAAAAACCACAAAAACATGTATTCTTTGTTAAATTAATGTCAATTCTTTGTACATTATATGTGCATACATTTCATACATATAAGGCTCCCTCTGTCGACATCTAGTTTTATGAAACCATACACAGTAATATGATGAAACTTTACAATAATATGAAACAACGACTGTATACTAAAATCGTAAACTGAGTGCTTTAGATCAACTTCACCACTCTGCTTTTTAGAGGATGTAGAATTTTTGTTAACGTTTAAGGTATTAGTGTGTCATGTTTACGGAATGAATTCTATGATCCAATCAAGCACCGAAAAATAATTGGAGAACGTAAGCTTTTAAACTGGCAAAACTATTGAAATTTATTAGTTGAAAGTCTCAGAAACCATGATAATGGTTTACCTCTTAAAAGTGTTTTAGAACCCAAAAAATGTATTTTGGTAGGCACGTAATTAATATACCCACTGACAGAAAATCAGGTTTGATCGATTTGTTTGTGGCATCCTATTAAATCGACGAACCGATTTTAATTTTTTTTTTTTTGAAGGTAATTTGATTAAGGGAAGATTATCAGCTTTTTTCTAGTTATTATCAAGTACGGAACCCTAAAAAAAAACTTGAAACTAAGAATCAAATCAAATTATTTTTTGAACGAAACATAATCAGCTCATCCGTTAAGGAGCTACGATGCCATAGACAGAGACACAGATACATTGATCCACAGGCACGTTAAATTTCTAGCCAGTGCCAGAAATATCTTATTCTGACGCTGTCTCATGACTCGTAGATGATATACGAGAACTTTATACTAGGAAATTGTTCAGTTTTGAAATCGAATAAACAAACCGGAACCCCTGGAACTACTAAGTTAAAGTACTTCTCTATATTTTTATTTCTTTGAGTTGAACGAAAGCTGAAAAAATACTAATATTATATTTAAAATATTTTTTAAAGGGCCTTTTCAGTTTTTCAGACAGAAAATCGACGTCGTTTGTATTTTTTTTTTTTTGTGAATTATTATTATTGGTTGGAAACACATATTTTCAACACATGAACTGACAAGTCTGAAAAGATGATGGTTATGAAAAAAGGAGGTTGCGCATTAGTTCCCAATCTAGCATCGCTTTCAGCGGTCGGTATAAAATAAAGCAATTTTATGATTATTTTATTTATAATGTTCTAAAAAAAATGACGAAAGTCCCCTCTAAGATCCCTCGTAAGTATCTTTCTGTTTCGCAAGTTGCTGTTTTTTTAGCTTTTAGCTTTTCAGAAGTGATTGTTATTACAGACGTGAAATAACACTTGTTTTGTACTCATATAAACTTATATAATTTATGACTTAATAATAATACGGCATAATAAAGTCTATTAAAAAACAAAAGCTAAAAGAGCACTTAATTAGTATGTTTGAAACCCAAATTGAATGGAAAAATATAGTTAGTCCTAGACGCCCGGTATAAGTATATATAACAATATCAAAAACCATAAAGTTTAACTTACAACTGAGTGGAAAACATCATATCACCATATTCTCTATGTTATTACTAAACAAAATATTCTATTCGAAAAAGTTTTTGTTTTGTTTGTATTATTACTCGAAATTATTATATACTGGAATATCATAATAATAAGACAGGTAAACATGTTGAGAATGGAAACCATTTTCTTGGTATGCGAGGGTAAAGAAATAAGCTCGACAAATTGTTACTAAATCTATTTGCTTTGACTTACATTTAATAATCAATATTTATGATCTTTTTCATTGTTTTTAACCCCCACTATACACTGGCAAGGGTTATGTATTTGGCCCACATGTATGCAAAAAAACGTACAGAAATTTGCCGCATCGTACGTGGTTATTTGTACCACAGTGACAACTAAACATGCCACGTAAACTCCTGGTGCTCTATTTAAATTACACCTAATCCAAATGTAGGTACTTTATAAATAATTAATGTTAAACATATAGGCTAGGCCTAGTATAATGAATACATACATGCAAGTCAAAAGTTGTGAAGTGCTTTGTCGAGTATGAATTAAAACAGTTTTACCAACGGCTTTAAATGTTATATGTTGTAAATTTATGGAACAATTAATATCAAGTAAAATTATAATTACATAATAATTTTTATACCATGTATGTATGAAATATATTAAGGTATACTAAGTTCAGTCCCAAGTTTGTAACGCTTAAAAATATTGATGCTACGAACAAAATTTTGGTACAGGTGTTCATATAATCACCTACTTAGTTCAATTTTGGTTGTCCTGTATCAACACTATGACTTAAAAACGAAAGGAGATACCAAGTTGAAATTTATGCAACATTTTTTAAAAACGTAAAAAAAAACTATTGCGTCATCAATACTGTCTATACATGGTATATCAACTATTAACTCATTCAATTGTTTGTCTTCACTTGTGTCTTAAATAAACCATGATATTTAAATTAAAGTAAGTTTAGTAAATACTGACGTACAATTATTTTTTTATTCTGAAAGATTTCCGCTCTACTTCCAGTTTTTTTCTATTTCTTAAAAACCACTCCAACACTTCATTTTAATTAAATAATATATCGTATGGGTCACAAACTTTAAGGCCTTTCAGAATTCCTTGGACGTAAATTCCATACATTTTTGTTCGATACTTAATAGCCTTGTATAACTGGGTAGAAATTAAGATAAGTTTAAAAAGTTCGTCCCTACCTACAATTAATGGTCTTTTGGTATAAAGCCAGTGTGAATCTGGTCCTTAAGGTATTTCCAGCATGGTATCTGCAGTTCCTATGCTAAAGCTATGGTTAAAATTTTTTTCGACATAATTTAACGAAAAATTAAATTTAAGAATTTAATAATGCTTACTATTAATTCCCAAAGTTTCAGAAATTTTGACCGTTTAAAATGGGAAATAATTATGCCAACGTCCCAATTTCGATCAATTTACGTCAAAATTAATATCTCGAAAGTGAAAATTAATTTCTAAATTTTTTTTTTAGAATTTTATTGTATAAACATTTTTTTCTACTTTTTCTTCAATATATAATAATATCATAAAAAATAGTTGGAGAGACCGGACATTTTACATGCTTTAGATGGGACATGACCCTCAAAATCGCGAACTTTGTCTTTAAATATCTCGCGATCTAAACGGTCAAAAATTATGAAATTTTAGGAATTCATAAATAAAGCTATTATAAACCCGAGAAAAATAATTCGGCCAAATCTGTCGAAAAGTGATTTCATGCTGGAACTACCTTAAAACAGCTGAATTTTTTAGAGCACAGCTAGACAAATTTGTAAATCTGCTATTTTTTTAAACAAAAACAACGATCTTGTACCTGGCACTCAAAAAATCACGTGGCTATCGACTAATATCTTAAAATTTTAAACTTTAAGTGCGACGGACAACGAATGCCGCATAAGATTTGGATCCCAGGCAGTATGTTTGCGTTCGTTTTTGAATCTTCTTAGTATAGCAAACAACGGATTTTCATCAGTTTAAGGCTTTTAGCCGGGAAAGTATTATTTTTCTAGGTCGCCGTTGTGAAATTTTGAACAAAAGATTATAAATATTGGTATATTGGCAGGTTAAAAACAAATTCGAAATTTGATACGAAATATGAGTTTAGGATCTTTGATGATTTAAGGCTTTTGATGATAAATTACGAAAATAAGTAAGACGCATGCCCGGGAGCTTTCGGGAGGAAACTACTTTTAGCTTTAACTTATTTATTATACATTGATTATACATTGAGTTTGGATTTAAAATATTACGCTATATTTACGTCTTTATTAAAATTAACTTCAAAATTCCATTAATTTTTCTGCGTTAACCACTTACAAAACATCCATTATAAGATAAAAAATTCAATATTTTTAAGCGAATCTGTTTGTTTTAATTGAAGTACATTAAAAATACTTTTCTGAATGGTTTTTAAGTTTTTGTATTATTTATTAGATTTAAAGTGTTAGAATTGATTAAGTATGCATAAAAATTTTTTGTAAAGTAGGTCTATGAAATATATATTACCTACATAAATAATAAAAAATTAATCCTTAGGCTCACGCCAATAAAATTTTATGATTATATCTCACTGTTAAGATTTTGTATTTAATTCATAAAATTTTAATTTTGAATGTATTGGCCAACGGACATATAGTTTTCTTGAGTAATAAAAAATCTGATTTGTTGATATACCACGATTTTCTTCCTGTTAAGCTACGGCTAAATACGAAAAAGAAACACCAGCAACAATCAAAACAGGCAAGTAGGTACCAAACAGTATACGGAGTGTTCAAAAAGTTCCAGACTCTCCAAACTTTAGAAAATAATGACTAAAAAGAAATTAACAAGACGAAGGATGTAGGGTTTTGACCGTACAATCCATGCTGGACTCAGATTTGACAATGAAGATAACTTCCTTCCTTGACCATGAAGGCTACTTGAAGGTCAAGTCGGGTTTTTCAAATGAGATTCCTAATTATTTCATGATTCAATGAATTTATAATAAAAAAATTAGACCAAAATCTCGGAATGGTTTCCACAACTTTGCATTGAAATGCAAATAGAACTGGATGACTTTAACAATGAGACGTTTTGAAATTATTGTCTTAATTATTTTGTTCTGTCATTATTTTCTAAAATTCTTTTGGAGGATCTCTTTGACCCCCTGTGTGTAAAAACATCGCAAAATAATACAATTATACGATGTCATATATTCAGTTGACACCTACTTGCATATTTTCGTTGAAGTTTGGTATGCACCTTTGCATCTGGCATTGTAATAAAGAAAAACGAATATTGATTAATCTATGGCTTGTACACATATACACAAATTCCGGTCACCGTGAAGAAGAACTCGGATTAAGAGTTTTTCTTTTAAAAAAGTGTTCAGCAGAATGTATACGGTAGTGCAGGTTATAACAACTGAATTTTATCAAATTGTTGACAACGTTAAAACAGTGACAATTTTTGTATACACATTGAGTCGGAAAATCTTCGTTTTCTACATAACATATTCTGATAACATTTAAAAAAAAGGAAATTGTTGTCGATTTATCCCAAAAGCTGCTTAGAATAATTGAGAATTTGATACACAATGCCCCAAGCATAGAGCGTTTCAATAAATTCTATTTTGTTTTTGTTTTTCTCTCTTTTACTCTGTGCTAGAGATTTTTTTCTCGGAACGGTTTGATAGGAAACTCACATGTGCTGTTTTTCTGTTATCACCAAAAGCCTTAAATCATGAAGGAAGTTTAACTAATGTTATCAAATTTCTAAATTTCTAAGTAAGCATGGTAATATTCAAAAAAGTTTTTCAAAATTTCAACATCCCTTATTCAGAAAAGATGAAATCTTGTTGTTGCAATTAGGAACTCTCTGTACACTATATCTTAGCGATAAGTTAGATAATCACTCAAAAACTTATAGGCGTGAGCCTTCGGCCTATACACATGCTTATAAATGCTATAAAAAATAGAACATTTAATGTATTCTAAATGTTATGTAGTAGGTACGCGTAAAAACAAAAATAATCAAATTAAACATTTAATTTATTATTTTTGTTTTTAGTATACATCAAGGAGTATATCAAGGTTTTGTTGCGAAAACATCAACATCAAATAAATCTGTAAACTTTGCACCACTTGTTGTTTTTCTATTTGTTTTTATATTGTTTTCCTGTTCTGTTTCTTGTTCTGTTTTGTTCCAAAGACGTTCTTTTTCTTCTATTTTTAAAATTATAATAACAAAGATAAAAGTTTTGAAGATGAATAAATATTATCACATCAAAGGAATTCAAAAGAGCAACATATTCGCACCGTGCGTGCTTGAGTATTAAATCAAAAGTTTCCACACCACTTTATTAATAAAACTTTACGAATGGACATATAAATCTATTATTTGTATCTATGGTTTACATTATATTCAATACTTTTTCATAACAATTTTAAAGTTATTATTTTAATAAAATTATTTATGCAATTCAGTATTTTATTTTCTCAATTTTTAATGCTACTTGTTGAATTAATTACTATTATTTAGTAATTTTCATATGACATTAACTATACCAATTACATAAAAACAGCTGAAAAACGTTCATATTTTAAATAAAACGTGTGATTAAAAGCAAATTTCTTAAAAGAGTAGCGCTATGATTGATTCAGATGTCCCCTCTATCTACTTTGCACACACCGAATCTTAAGCAAATAATTCAAGGGTAATTTTAAACAAGTAATACTTCAAATAACGATGCTCTTCGAAAAATGATCAAACCTGAATTTCTAGAATCTCTTTCGAAAGTTTTATAGTTTCTTGTTTTTGAATCCATAACTTTTATATGAAATAATAGAATATCAACATCAGATCTCACATCTTAGACTATTTAAAGCACTTTTTGAATTGTTCTATCAAAACTCTTTTTTGAGAAGAAACGTATATTTCAAATATCAGTCATCATCTTCGATAAAGTAGCTGTTTTTTGTTTAAGATAAAACAGGAGACTATTTTTTGAGAAGCAAGCGTTTAAAAAAAACGTAGATATATTTCAAATATCAATCATCAGTTTCGATAAAACAGCTGTTTTTTGTTTAAGATAAAACTGCTGTTTTTTGTTTAAGATAAAACAGCAGTTTTTTTTATAACAAAATGTATCTAGTTTAACACCTTATCGTTAATTAATATCACATAATTATTATTTTCTAATATTCGACAGTTCAAAACATTATATTTATGATTTTTGAATTGACAAATATTTAGAAAATTTAAATAAACAATACAATTGTGATTCCCTAGAAAAAAAAAAGAAATATTGAAATTTATTTTAAAATCGAATCATAACGGATTTGTACCACGTCATTGTCTCAAAATGTATTAATGTTATTGTGAACAACTGGTTGTATATCAAACATGTGGGTTCTTATAAAAAAAACGCTAGGAGTATCTCTTAGCTAGGAAATCCAATAGGTTCAAGAAAATATTTATTTGCTTTATTTTAATTTTTAAGCAATCAAATACTTATTTTCTGGAATTAAGTATTGAGATCGTTGACTCAATAAATATTTACTTGTTACAAGAACATCAATAGCCATAAGTAAACGTGTTTCCTTCAGTACAGCAATAGGGTATTCTACTATATTTGAAAAAGTACTTCAAAATGTTGATTTTGCTAATAAAAAGCCACCAAAACTTTATTTCGGAAAAATACACACGCTTTCTTGCCAAAAACTTAAATTAAATTTTTTAAACTGTCAAAAACGCGGGCATCCAATTTGGTGACGTATTATCGGTATCATTATACGAAATAACACATATAAGTTTGACAGATTCATAGACAACTAATTATATTAAATATAAATATTTATTATCTATGGATAATATTCTGTCTACTGTAATAGCTGTCTACACTGAACTGACTGATGGTCTATAAACCAGGGCTTGTCCACGTTTTAGGTCACGTGATATATAGTTTAAAAAATTACGATTTTTAATTTTAAAATTATAAAAGAAAAATGTGCTTTTATGACTCGAAATCAGAATATTTAAGTATATTTTTACATAAATTTAAACTTTTTTCTAATTTCATAATTTATTTTTCAAGCTATCGAAAGTACTCTATTCATTTTATTGTACATATGGTCTAAATTCACAGATATATCAAATAATGGCTGAACTGATAAATAAACAAAATATTGTGTACCTACTCTAATTTTCATTTAATTGAACGTTACAATTTTGTTAGCATGATTTCACTAAAATTAAATTAATTTGATGTTTTTGTTTATTATAATATATAGTTAAATTAATTTTGATTTTTGATTAATTATGCACCATATTTTGTGTTGTTTGCCTTACATATTTAATTGAAAATTTCAATGAGTTTACCTATAAATACTGTTTTTCATTATTTTAGTAATTGATTCTCAAATTTTCATTCAATAATTTTGTATCTATACATTTCAAATCATTCAAAATCGAATATTGATTAAAAGCGTTAATGAGCAGATAATACGAAAAAGCCATGGTAGACAGATCAATTTCATTTTCTTTCAGACAATAATAGTGTTGAAGATAATCTAAAGTCTTTTGCAGGAATCGTCAAGGCCGTATTAGCTAAGTCGCCACATCAAAAAGATGGGAAATTTTAACGGAAGGTATCAGGTGAATTTAGGGTATTAGAATTAGGCAATATGCATTTTTCAATTTAAGTTAATTTATTTTTATTTTTTATCACTCATTTTTCTGAAAAAGTGACTTTTTTAATTTATAGTCATTTTAATATTTAAAAAAAAAAATTAAATACAATTTTTTAAATTTGACAAAATGAACATTCTTTACTGCCAAAAAAAAGAAATACAGGTCGCTTCATTCTACAGCATTTTTCGAGCGCAACAAGTTAGGTTATACTGAGGGTTTGCCTGCGACAAACTTTTTCTCTAAGTCGCTGTATTGTCCGATTACAGTGATGGTGAGGAATTCTAACAGTCATTATTTCAAGATAATCTTGATGGAACCTTTTAACGGGAAAATTGCCTTAAACGTAGATACATAACGATAATATAGAAATGAAGTAGGGAACGGCGGGGGGGGGTGTTTTAACGGGGGTAGGTATTAAAAGTCCTCTACCTACTAAACTATACACGACAAAGTGCTAAATTCATGGTTTTAACTTTGGGCGATGCTAACGAACAAGTTGCATCACTCCAGTTGCCCGCTAGCTGCCGTATTGTGTAGTTGGTGGCATATGGGTGCCAAAATACAGGTATTCAAATATTTTTACCTCGTGTTTATTTTTATTTGAGCTTTAATTGATTACTTATGTGATTGAGGATTCTTGTATATCTAATGTTTATTAAGTGGAGAATTACATCTACATGTTGTTTTGTTAAATTAATGCAAAGTTATTAATTAATAATGTTTCTGGGGCTATTATTAACCAAATGCGTGGGATAAGTATTAACCTGTTAATATTTGCCACCGACAAAGATGTGAGGTTCAAAATTGAAATTGAATAGGTAAACTATTTATGTTGTATAATAAGGAATTACAAACACAAAACAATTAGGAGCATCACTACTAAAAGAGGTGTATTAGTTAGCGGTACAAGAGGCACTAAATTCTAATCGAAAATGTGGGGATATTGCAACAGAGTTCAATATTTGTCACGTAACATTTTTTAATTACGTCAAAAAGACAAAAGCTTGCTTGAAATACAAGGTAGGGTTTAATAGACGGAAACTGATTTGCATAGAACAACAAGAACGTTCTATTGCCGAATATTTAAAAAAAGAATGCCTCTATTTACTTAGGATTGCTTCTAGAAAAATTTAAATCTCTAGCTTACAAAGCAGCCGTTGATCTAAATATTCCCATTTCGGAGTCTTGACCATCAAACAAAAAAACTGAGCCGAACTGCCGGCTAGAGCCAATGCACTTCTTTCAATCCTACCAACGTTCATTTATTTTTTGAAAAAGATATATGGATGAAACCGACATCACCTGGTGAAAGAGGCACTTTGATCACTCTGCGGCTGCGGTAAATGCAACTGAAACACTATTTTCAATTCTGCTTAACAATATAGAGAACCGAGTAGAAAAAAATGGTCTACTTATTAAGCCTGATACCTCTTTCACGAATGAAATAACGGCAAGTTTACTGCCTGGATTCATCCGTAATCTGATATTAATTTATGTGTAATTCAAACGGCATTTTGGATTTAAATATGAAATATGAATAAATAGCCGTTATGCAGGTACTTAAGTAATAACAATAAGTTAAGAACTTTAGGAGATATTTACAAAAATTTGAATTTTGTTAATACATGCCCCCACGTTCCCCTTAATATCATCAATTTTCCCGGTAATTTCATCGAACAATAGCACAATCTTTAAAGGCTCTTTTTCAAATCGTTACATTTTTCAATATTTTATTCAAAAAAATGTTTTTCTTTAATTGGAGTCCCATACAATTATACGTCAACTCAAATTGACTTGACAATATAATGTGTTAAATTTGTTTATATGCTAATTTATCAAAATCAATATAAGCATGAGAAAACATAAGACTACAAGTGTTTTTCCTTGCTTTTCACCAATAAAATGTATATTATTTGTGTTTATTTTCATTGGAGACATAAAAGAAATGTATGTTATATGAAATAAAAACAATTTCGTATTTTCTTTACATTTTTTGCGTGCTTCGTGTATTTTTATATGAAAATCCTTGAAGCTAGCACATTCTCGTTTTTGAATTAAGTATTTTCGGTTATGTAAGGGTAAGTGGTCCTATAATGATCCCTCAAGGTAAAATGATCCCTCGTTGTTTTAAGTAAACCATTAAAGACTTCTAGTATATTAACGATAGATGGTTTTCGCGGGATCAAATTAATCATTCGACAAAGACTTGTGATGTATAAGCTTATTTGTGTTTTGTAGCAAAAATATTAATTTTACTGCTTATGATTTATGGTAAGACAAATTTCAACGTAAAATTTCTTTTTATACCATGCATATATGTAATATGCAAGGTACACTAAGTTTAGTCCCAAGTTTGTAACGCTTAAAAATATTGATGCTACGAACAAAATTTTGGTATAGGTGTTTATAAAATCACCTTATTAGTCCATTTCCGGTTGTCCGTCCGTCCGCCCGTCTGTGGACACGATAACTCAAAAACGAAAAAAGATATTAAGCTGAAATTTTTACAGCGTACTCAGGACGTAAAAAGTGAGGTCGAATTCGTAAATGAACAACATAATTGAGTCTTGACCCATGTATCTACGAAACTTACGAGTGGTAGTGCTAACTTTATAGACACGCTTACATGAATAATATATTTATTATTTTTTTTAAATTGTAATATTATTCATTTTTATTTTTGTCACAATTTCATCTTGGGAATTGCATAAACAAAAATATTCAAAATCCAGTGGGTAAAAATCAACATGTCTGCTTACACCTTCAAAACAAAACCAACTGAATTTTAATAACTGACTTGACATTTTTGAATATTCTCTGGTGTGAATCTTTTTATTTGTTTACGAAGTGAGTTTTCCAGACGCAAATTGGGCTCTTATCATTATTGAGTATACAATTACACAGGTAAGTGCAAACAAGATTAATTAAGTAAGGATTTTTTTTTTTCATAAAAATAACTTTTTTGGTACAAGACATTCAAGTTTCACTTGGTTATGAGATACTTGAAAATTATCCCAAAACACGGTCATGTTAGACCGAGGGACCGTGAGTTTCTAGTCTTTTTTATATGATAACTGCATTCTTGAAACCTCGTGAGTGGCTGGACGAGTCTACCAAACTTTCCTCTATGATTTTTTTTCGAAAATGTAGCGTTTTCAAATAAGCATGGTACCTCATATTCGAGTTTTCGTTCTGAAAAACGTACACTATTACCACATGATAACATTAATAATTATTAAACAATTCAGCAAAAGTGATGTATTTTATCGTTTAATATAATGTTATAAAGTGGCCACAGTGTCCGTCAAATTACCTGTTGCGTTTTTTGAGATCGATAACTCAAATATGACGTCATCATGCACATTTGAAAACGCAACACTTTCTAAAAAAATCGTTGAGGAAAGTTTGGTAGACTCGTCAAAACGAAGCCACTTACGAAGTTTCAAGTATGTGTTTATCATTTAAAAAAAATCCCATACTTAAATTATCACTAATCAACTTGATGATGGATCTGAGGAGATAATTATTTACTACTACATCTCAGGAGTGATTAATATTTTAAATTTAAGACTTTTATCGTAATTTTCGCTAAATTTTTTATTTCCAAAGAAATTCAAACCTTACGTAGACAAAAATACCTACGTTTAAAAGCTGTTAGCTACAAAAAGTGTACAATCTTGGCATCTAATGACATAATTATAAACTAGGTTTGCAAGCATTTTGCGTAAAATATAAAAATTTAATAAATGTAGTAATTTATGAATTTATGTTCGTATTTTAGCTTCAATGAAATTCGCGTTAAGATCTTTACGTTAAGTCCAACGTGAAATACATTTTATCAGTTCCAGAAAGGCGAAGGTATACAACTGACTATGGCAGCCTGAATGGCTCACTGTCAATTTATTAGAAAGTGGCGATACACTACCTTATTTTTTTAAATGTGTACTACCCACAAGTATAAAACAAATTTATAAAAAGGCACTAGTTCACTTTCAACAAGTACACTTGTGTGGTATTTTAGAAACGAACCCATTTGAAAATGTCGGTCTTTTGTCATGTGCAGATTTCTAATTATAACGTCATAATAAACATTTAATAATTGTAAATTGAAATTTTCAAATGCAAAAAAAAAAAAAAAATAAATAATCAACAATTAAAGCATAATATTTTTGAAATAATACTAAAGAAAATCTTGAACTAAATACATTGGAGAAGTTATAAACATTATCATCTTATTATTAAATCCGGACATCTAATTATTAATTATTAATTCCAGACAGTTTCGGTATTTTCTAATTAAAGCATAATCGTCACTGACTGACATCTTCAAAAAGGTTCGTTTCCATAATGCCACAAGTTACTTTTTTAAAAGTTAGTTTTATACTTGTGAGTAGTACACATTTAAAAAATAAGTTTGTGTAACGCCACTTTCTCATAAATTGACAGTGAGCCATTCAGGCTTCCGTAACTGACAGATAAAACATTTCATGAATTTATTTTGTATTCAATGTTATTTCAATTATGTCAAAAGCTCTGTTTTGTTTTTAATTAAAAACTTATTTATTCGTATGCATAAAAATTATTTAAAAACTGTTTAAATTTCTGCTTTTTTGAAATTGAAATATTGTTCACTAATATTGAAAATAATTATTTTTAAATATTCAAAACATAGTTTGTACATTCACACGACAAATATGATGTGACGTAGGAAATTTTTAATCAAAAGCAAAAATTTCAATCGCTCTTGTGTTAAA
Source organism: Chrysoperla carnea (assembly GCF_905475395.1). Lineage (NCBI taxonomy): Eukaryota > Metazoa > Arthropoda > Insecta > Neuroptera > Chrysopidae > Chrysoperla > Chrysoperla carnea. The sequence goes on from NC_058339.1 coordinate 84,154,655, forward strand.
AGGTTTCATCACCATTATTGACGTGAGAGAAAAGCAAATTATGTAACGCTAACTTGTGATTAGTTTTAGCCATCTCGCATAAAAAAATATGAGTTTAAAATTTTCCACTTGATGAACAATTAATGTGCATTTAAAATTTAATATTTGGAGATATATTTTTACGTTTGCGGTTTTAATTGACTTCCATGAACTTATAACCTCCATTTTTATCCTCTCGATATACGAAACTGATTCTTATTGAAGCATCGGACAATCACTGCTTAATACGCCAGTCAAATTCTACATTAAACTCGCAAAATGCGATGTACGCTGCTTTTTTGGTATGTTGCTTGGAACCCGTAAGGAAGTGTGCAAGCAAAAAGACGTTATGGTATCTGCGTAATCCATCAAAAACTATGTAATTTTCGGACATTTTTATGTTTTTGCAGTTCAATTCAAAAACTACAATCTTGCCTCGTATGCCTATTAGTTTTTGAGATATGATGCTTGAAAATTTTTCACATGATTTTCAGTTAATCCGTTAGTGATAGAACAAAAGTGTAAATGTAAAAAAATGTAGGAAAATTAGGGAATAAATTGGGTGTCCATTTCCTCCAAATTATAAAAGAAGAGATGCAAATTTGTAGGTAGTTTCAAGAAGTGAGCATTATGAAAAATTTTGAGGAAAAACGAAAAAAAACTAAACTTGAAAAAATTTCTGAAAACTAGTACAAATGGTGGCCGGAAGAAGATGTAAAGCTGCTTTTAATATTTTTTCAAACATAAACGCAGGTAGCATTACTTTTTTTTCCTTGCATAACGTAGTTGCTCAATCCCCTAAGCTAAGAGAATCAAATAACATACCAAAAGAGCAGCTTTACATCTCGTTTTGCAATTTCAGTTTTTTTTTTTTGTTTCTTTTTTTTTTGTAGGATTTTACTGTCTTTCTGGCGTATAAACAAACCTTGTGTGTAAAATGTAATAATAAAACTTTCAGCATAAAATGTTCAAAATCGAATAGACGTAACGATGATTTTAAATTGTAATATCTTTATATCTAACTAAATAAATATAGTATTTTACTATTTTACTAGTTTAACATGGATAAGGATTATCGTAAGTTTGTAAATAATAAAAGGTTTTCGTTGAAAGACAAACGAGGATTAAAGTTGTAGGAACGTGAATTTAATGTCAAATAACTTTAAAACTAAATAATCAGTTCATTTTTTAGTGGCATTACTGCCATTAAAAATGTCACAGGGTATTATTTTATAATACCCACAAAATACCCGTTGATATATGAATGGTATACTAAAGAAAGATAATCGAATATTTATTAGCCTAAGTTAGAATTATTGTGATTACTTACGTTTTTCATCGAATCCGTCCACAAAATATGGACATTGTGTTTCAGCTGTAGTATTCGCTGGTGTATCCGGCCAGCAATTCCAATTATCAAATACACCGGGACAATATAAACCTGTAAGCGAAAATAATATTTTTATTTTATTTTTTACTATATATTATTTTATAAGTAATATAAATGTATAACAAAGTTGGGGTATCGAGATAAAAAAAATAAAATGAAGCATCAGAAAAAGGAAAGACTTCAGATGAGAAAAAAGCATCAGAAAAAGAAAATAAATCATTCAAAGTGTGTGACTTATGACAATGTAGTAACTAGAAAAATTTTGGAACTATGCTCATTATCGCACGTTAGGTGGATGGGGCCTAAACAAAAAAAAAAACAAAAAAATATCCGAAACCGACCGATACCTTTTTATTATCTTGCAATATAAATAATAGTCTCAATGAGGCTGTGGTATAGTGGTTGCGGTGCCCTCTATTCATACAGAATATCGTCAGATCAAAAACCATGAACGACAATAGATTTTTTAAAACAAAATTTTTAAAAAAATTTAAAAATTAGTGTCTGATCGAAGATTCGGTTTCGGCTAGAAAATCTGCCGAACTTTCGGCCACTCGGAAACTCTGCCTTCGTGAATTATAGCGCGTCGTTTGGATAACTTTGAGTGAGTTCGTGTCTGCTGAATTTGCTGTCCAGTCCGGTCTAATTTTGTTGTGACTTTATGTGTTGTGTTGTGTATGCGTTCTTGGATTTGGTTTTATTAATTTTAACCCCCCAAACATTGAAACAACTGCCTGCTATCGCTATGATTGAATTGTGTGTGATTTTCAGATACTTTTTTGTTGATTTTAACTGTGTGAGAAAACTCAGTATGTAAAAAATATTCATTGAATTCAAACTCAATTACTGTTTTTTATTTGATTTAACACGTGTAAATTGTCTATATAACTGTAAAAAATAAGCCAAATTTCAGTAAACAATCATTTTTTAACATGTCAAAAAAAGGATAAGTTTCGGTGAAACTGATTCAGATACCGACGATTTGAATTCGGTATCGGTTTCGGTAGAAATTCCAGTTCCGGTCGGACACTAATAAAAATACATAGACTAATTGCGGAAATAACATAGCTCTTACGAGGTATACTACACTCTCGCTCTTTTTTACTAAAAAATACAAATCTGATAATAAAGTTTTATATTATTTTATTTATATTTTATATTTTTAATAAGATTTTTATATTTTTCCTGGTTTAATTATTCAATAGAATGATTTTTTAGCTATTCTTGTGACAGAAAACACACAGTATTGCTTTTGTGAGAAAAATTCGAGAAAGAGAATGATAAAATAATACATTCTCATATCCGTTTTTTGTCTTAGTTAAAATTTTTATTGAATTAAAACGAATATTTTTGATAAAAATAAAGTATAAATAAATAAACAATAAATCAAAAATAAATGAATGAAAATTTAATGTTTATTTTGGATCAATTTGTTGCATTAACTTAATTTATTTTAATTAAAATTCAACTGTAAGAATAAATAAATATTAAAACCATGTAAATTAATTTACAGTTTAAAGCTTAGCGTACTGGCGTAACTCATAAGTTTGCCAAGATTTTTTAACTTAAAGGCTAATGAGCATTTTTTTGGTCGAAATTCTATAAATTATGAAGATTCCAACGTCTAGCTTGCCAAACCACTCGACGCTAGAATGTACCTGTCATTATAACTAACTTTTTCCAGTCACCTTATTACAATATTTATCATCAAACGTTTAAAAATGCGTCTCCCATTTGATACAATTGTCAATGTTTCATTATTAATGTTCTATGTCATATGAACAAACTGATTTACAGAATTAACATTTCCGCTTCCGGGCAGGCGTTATGTCAACTGTATTATGTATTCAATTTTTTTTTATTAGCCGATAATATTTAATGATATTTATATCCAGTAAATAAATTATCTACCGTGTTAGATATAAGATGTCCATAAAAGTTTAGAATAGAATTTGTTTCGTTCCTGAAAACTTTAGCAAATAGAATCAAATAAACATATTTTTGGATCACAGTACTTGAATCCAAATAAATACTATTTTCTAATTTGAAGTTCTGCATATTGATTTTTTTTCGTTAAAAACCATATAAAATTTTACACCAAAAAATTGTTTTCCAATTCAAAATAAAATATTTGCTCTTTTAAAAATTGAGCTATCGACTACAAGGTATGTTGATAACTACCAGTACTACCTACAGTTGCTGGATGATATCTGTAGTATCGTAAGATAAATTAGATGACGTTAATTTACCACTAATTTAGCTATTTGAAGATAGAAATACTAAAAGTACCTGTTAATACTTTAAGATCCATAATTATGACGTTATTTACAATACTGTTTAATATAAAAACTTTGGCGACACTAACATTAGTAAGAATAGTTAGTTCAACTCGGCAGTATGGTTTTTAGTCCCATACTACATTTCAGATGTCGCAATGCTACTTGTTTTTTCCGCTTTGATTTTTGGTGCGACCACATTCAGTATAGGCGTAAACGCTATGTTTGTTGTCACACTGCTCGCCACTCTATTATTCTTAACCTATTTTGTCAAATATTGCTGATATGCTATTAGTAGCTAGCATTAGTGACATTACAGTGTTGAACAGTACTATTCGGCAGAACTATTATGGATTTCACCAGTCAGTATGGGCCTGAGACCCATCTGACCCATACTAATACATTTCCTGGTAAAATTATGTATGTTAAAAATTATATAGCAAATCAAATCATCGAAACCATACAGTATTGCGTTCACGTCTATACTTACATGAGGATATCAGCAAAAAATTTCTTTATTATTGTGAAGTTCATAAATCTGTAAATGCTTCAATTTGAAAATTTAAGAGATTTCATAATAAAGGGCAACACAATGAACACCAGAACGGGTTACCACCTCAAAATTTCGAAAAGTGTGGAGATACAAAGTTTTTTCATAATAAAAATATAAATAAATATCCTTTAAAAATATAAGCTACTTAGAACTATCGACATCATCTGAAACAAATTATTGGAAAATCTCTTTATTTTGTGAAATCTGGTGAATTTATGTTGATTTCGATTTCAGTAGTCTCTCGATCAATTCTGGAGAGGTGGCAATCCTATTTCTGACTGGATATTGACACTTTTACCCTTTAACCCAACCCTTCAACCAAACATATCCTACTTCCACTCTTTATACGATCACGCAGAAATTTATACTTAGCGCTCAATCGGAATTACCATTATTTTTTATCACTCTCAATATTTTTTAAACAGATATACTAAACATATTTATTTATTAATGATTATTAATGACTCCACAACCAACTGTGCATGTATGTATTTATTTGATTTGTATAGACGCACATAGATTCAATTGAAATCTCATTTACAATTATGACATACATAATAAATTTTAATGAAAAATACCCGTTGTAATAATTAATATGATTGGAATTATGAATTTATTACAAATTTGAAATATTTATTATTCAAACATGTTCTAGAAGTTAATATTTGTGAATGGTGTTAGAATGAAGGGATATCAGACTGCATTATAAAATTTATAATATAATTTGGGCAGTATTGAAGCTCTTGAGAAAGAGCGAAGGAGCGGTATGATACGAATATTAATTTTCCTTGCGAGGAAAACAAAAATCAAACATTTTTGAATCGTATGTTACAAACTCATTATAAAGTGAGGATTTTATTTGCATATTCCAAGGCATGTTTTATTATAGCATGTATATATGAAATATGTCAAGGTATACTAAGTGTATTTCTAAGTTTGTAACGCTTAAAAACATTGATGCTATTAACAAAATTTTGGTATAGTAGGTCATTAAATCTCCTAATTAGTCTATTTTCGGCTTTCTGTCTGTCTGTCGACAAGACAGTCAAAAACGAAAGAGGTATCAAGCTGAAATTTATACAGCGTCTTCATGTCGTAAAACTCGTCGAAGTCGAGTTTGTAAATGAGCAACAAAGATCAATTAAGTCTCGGGACCGTGGACCCATCTTGTAAATCTTTAAAGAGATATTATCTGTTTAAATATGCAAATTGTTCCTTATAAAAACCAAAACAATTATTGTTTGCCACAGTTTTTTTGTAAACCTTACTGTTTATCGGTGAGGGCGAAAATTAGATTGTAACATTGTACCTATTGTAAATATTTTAATTTTTATGTTACATATGTTATGTATGTGTTTGTTTCTAACTATACCCACTGAGGAAGTGAGAGGAAAGATACTCTAATTACTTTGTCTGTAAGAGTGGCTACCTTTCTATTCTTACCTGACGTAAAAAACTAACGATTGCATAATCAACACTGTCTATACATAGTATTTCAACAATTAACTCAGTCAATTGCTTGTTTTCACTTGGTTTTATTTGAGAACTTGATAATAATGTGACAACGCTGTAGAGATATTATATTTGACAATAAAAACATGGTGTAAATGAGTTTTCTGGATTACATTCGGGGATAAATATTAAACATTTTTATTGAATAATTTGATGTATTTGATTTGATAAAATGCATATTGAATTCAGATTTTTCCGATAATTCGAATTCAACATCGCATTTATTATGTTAGAATGACTTTACGTATCATAAAAAAAATATTAATCATAATATCCGAATTTTATTGCTCAGTGCATAGACATACGATATTGCCCTATATTATCACAACTGTAAATGTTATACAATAATGATTTGTTCATTAAAATATTATAGTTGATATTAATATTTGTAATATTCCTGTGATTCTATTCACAGCTGATTTTTTTACACTATAGATAGAACAGTAAAGCAAAGGTGATTTACCATACTATTTAGGAGATAATGACAATTAAAATTAAAAATTTTGCAAATACACGGAAAATTATGCTTTTTTTTAAGCCATTTGACATAATCCAATAGTATATACCATAATTTGCTAAAACTTGACAGTTGTAGGTTTACTAAAATGGATGCTATGAAACAATATAAAGTAATTACAAAAATTCAACTTTAATTAATATGGGCAGACAAATAGACAATCTCATTAGTGTGGAATATACTTTAATGTGGTTTATATAGAACTGATAGTAAATAATACACACAGACATACATATCTACATACATACAGCGCACTTGTACCATTATGCATAGGATTGCCAGCAAAATATTTATCAAGTAGCCCTATTTGTGACGAAAAAGAACCTAATGGCTCCTCTGGCTTCGAAATATTGATAGATAAATTCACCACAAATTGAAATAATAGAATTTATTACCGAATGAATATATTATTACATAATATGTAAGCCAAGTAAATATAATAGAAACAACAAAAACTAACATGGTATACCATAATATGGTAGACCATGTTTACTATTAATTATTTAGGTAATTAATAGTAAATCCATTATTTTATCCGTTAAATACTCAAAACACCTCATTTTTCAATTTATGATATGTAATGGAGTGCAAATTTCGGTAGCACAAACATTTTTAAAGTAGCTCAAGCAAAGAAAATTAAGTTAATTTGGGAAAAGTAGCACAATCTGGCAACCCTAATTATGCATACATTCAGAATGTATTGATTTCGTAATGAGTAATGCGAATTCGATATTATTAAATATTTTGGTCTAGTACCAGGCGTAGTAATTGACAAAACCGTTGTAAATTTAAGAGACTGATTGAAAAGTTCAAGAATCCTTCTCAATAATTGTTTTCACAACGAAAATTAGCCTAGCCAGGTACAACTCTTTCAAGGAACCTGATACTTATTTTGCACAACAAGATTAAAATGAAAATTCAGAACAAAACAGTTTTGTTCGATGACTTCGGTTCAGACGTTCTTAAATTTCAATTCAAGATGTTGGGCGTCGGACATCCTACTTTTTTAAGGATTGAAAAAATGATTATTTCAAGTTTATTCAATTATTAAGTCCTTATTTGCATATCGGCTTCAATAAATTTTCATCAAATTTTACTAAACAGCTACAAATTTTCTAGGTCTCTGGGAGATAAGTCTACGTTTACGAAAATCTATGATATTGAGCAAGTTTCTTAAATTTTCAACCTTATCTAAAATAAGAAACTATTGCGCCGGGCACTAGACTCTAAATATTTTGCAAATTTCAATAATTAAATTAACAGATTTACTGTTCAATTATTTCATTTTAATGAAATTATTTCAATTTAGTTAATCAATTACTAATTTTTGTATTTAATTTGGAAGGATTGTAAATACTTATTGCATTTAATTTTATTCGTGAAAATATTTGTAAAATTCTCTGTACCAAATGAAACAACGAGAATTATCTTTATTTATAAAAAGTAAAAAATCAAAATTACAAAAAAAAAAAAAAAAAACTGTAGCAACAAAAATCATAATCCGAATCACAAAATGCCAAGGCAATTTTAGGGTTGAAATACTCGAACCATATTTTCAACTTGGCTTATTCATCTTGTTATAGCTTCATGAACTTAAACAAAAAATAAGAATCAAACTTTTCGATATCTGCCTCAGTTTTTGAAATGTCAAAAACTAAATTATTAAACAAAATTTTCAATTTGCGATATTTTGAAATAGTCCAGATATCAAAGAATTTTATTCTTACTTTTCGTCTTATATTATCAATTTATTATTACAAATTTCATCTTCAAAATTGAAAATATATATTTTTGTAATTTGTGTTCCCACTACCGTGCTCATACATCCTTAATTAGTCGGGCACAACGGGTTTTGTTTATGTTCAAGAATTTATTAAGGTTTTAACTTTAAGTAGTTCGCTTTTTAATTTTCACTGACTAGTTTATATATCATCCATCTACCGTTTTCCCATAAGACCAATGTTAAATATGCCTACTTTTGAATTTATTTATTTATTTAAATAATCAGGCAACCTCTACTAAAATTATCATAATTGATTTAGACTTAGTGTAGCTTCATATAAAAAAAATGAAACCTTTTATCTAAAATTGCCCTGGCGTTTGTACACTCTTAATTTCTTCTTTCTCACTATTTACAACGATATTTCGACATAATACTCAAGATGTTTATCATTAAATACCAACATGATTCACACAACAGGTAAAAATTTACGTGTCACCTAACTTTAGTATTACAATTTTTATACACACAACTTCATATCATAAACAATTTTTTTTGCACATATCACAAAAATTCACTGAGAAAGAAAATTTGTTTTTTTATCAAAAATCTTCTATTGTAAGTTGAACGGTAAAGCAAGGGAAAAAGAAAAAAATTCAATTTTGATTGTCGCACACACCCTTGGAGTATTGAGTGGTGTAGTATCGATATTATTTATTTTTCTATTTGAAAGAATACATTACTTGAAACTCGAATAATACATTACTTGAAACTCGTTTAGCTTTAAATTGAAAATAAAATTTTCATTTTATATTTAATTCGTTTTACAATGGCATATTATTTCATTTGTAATTTAGAGCAATGTAACTTGCAATGCTTTAATGCAATGTTACTAATCAATGTAACTTTTCAACAGAAAAATTAACTCTTTTCAAGAAAAATTGAATATTCTTTTAAATAAACAAGCCTCGCCTAGCCCGAAACTCTGATTTGTACATCACAAAAAAAGTTTATTGTCTACTTGGATAAAATTTTATTTCATTAGATATGTAAAAAGAAATAAATAAAAAACCCGACTGCATTAAATAAATTCTGAAAAGAAAGAAACAAGTCCAGTAGTTTTCAAAGCCACTTTAACAGTCGAGGGCCCACTAAAATCTAGACTGGCTCAAATCTTCCTAGTAATGTGTCCCAACTGTTAAAGTCGCTATGTAAACTACTGGACTTGTTTCTTTCTTTTCAGATTTTATTTAACGCAGCTGGGTTTTTTGTTTTTTAAATTATTTTATTTAATTTACTCTTTTTAGTGTCCCAGCACTAAAAAAAGCCTCCCAATATACTATATTAAAACTTTAAAGCCAAGTTTTTAGTCTTAATTAAATTTAAACATATAATTTATATAAATATTTTTGTAATATCCTTTAATTTCTTTTTATTTTGATACCATATTCGATAGATTTTATTTATTTTTTGTTTATTCACATATTACTCTTTGTCTCCACAAATCCACCATTTTGTTTTTTTAACACCTATCTAAGAACACTTGGGGTTTAAAGACATATAATGATACCTTAAATGTTGTAATCCATTGAGCCGTTTGGAAAATACGAGGTAATAAAGAAACTAACATACAAGATACTCGCGAAAAACATAACCACTACTTGACAGTCGGGTAAATAGTGAGTTTATGTTCAATCTGTCTTAAACGTCGGGTATATCAAAATTACATTTGAAACCTCACGTTTGCGTGCATAGTAACAATGGTTTGTAAAAATGATATTTTAATCTTGACATTATTTTTCATAAAACGTACCTACTAACTAAACAATGCTATGCTAGTGATAGTCAGTGATATTGACATTTTTTTAAAAGCATTTCTAGGACATTTTTATTGGTTTAAAGTATGAAAAAACTATAAAAACGTAGTAATATGTACATAAAGTATTATTATATTTATTCAAGTATGATAATTTATTATCCATCTTTTTAAAGTTTTTTAACTTTCTTTTTTTTATCTGTCGTAAACGCTTATTACACATAAAAAAGAAAATTAAATAAAAATAATTTATATTTACATTCGTGGATAATAATAATAATGTTTGATAATAATAATACAAATATCTTACTCCAGTGCAGTTATTTCAATCGCTAGGAAGGTCATGGTGGGATTATTTTATCATAAATTGATTCTTTGGGATTAAAATGAAACGAATTATCTAAGCCTCTTATTCCTTCAAGTCTTTACTAGTAACTCGAGTAACATAACTGAACGTAAAAAAGTCTGCATTGTAGTTGTAAACTTTACTACATAAAGTTCGTTACTCTCGCCGTTGTAACCAAAATTTGGTGCATGTGCCAGAATCCTAGTTCTTGCCCGGTGTCCTATATATCCTGCTCTGAAAATATGCTACATTCAGAAATATGTCTAGTGTTTTTATGTTCGCCGCTTGAACCAAGTTGCCAAAATCGTCAATTTCGGCCGGTAAATCGTTTAATAAATAATCCCATAAACTGTAACCCCAATGGTGTTTTTACGGTTGGCGATTGTTGTACTCTTTTTATTTGTATGGTGTGTGCGTATGGTTTACAAGATTGTAAACAAACATTTCCGTTAAATATTATGTATCTATGGGCATTGCAAACAATAGTTTTTTTTTATTCTATTGCTAGATACAGTGATGGATTAAGGTCTAGGCCCGTGAGGGCCGGGCTTAGGGCGGCAGAATTTGAAGGGCGACAAAATTTATGAAATGCCAAAATTTTAGAGTCACAAAAAAGTAAAGACAATCAATTATAAAAATTGGTTCAGAATAGTTTTTATAAAAAATTTTTGATAGAAAATATTATAATCCAATTCATTAATCTACTTCTCAATCTGTGTGGGTAAGATGTTAATTTCAATCAATGATATTCTTTATCGAGTAATGTTCTTTACTTTCTATTTCCTTTAGTGAAATTAATCTCACGTGTATGAAGCATTTTGAAATTATTTAATACAAATGACTTCTCAATTTGTTTTTAGTGTGAAATAAAAATAACGAAGATTTGTATGTCCCTGATAAAAAAAAAGTTTGGAGACAAAGAAAAAAGTATTGAATGAATATTCACGGAATCTTCGAGATGTTAATCCGAATGTGGACATTGCTCTCCGTATTTTTTTGAGTATTCCGGCTACAAAATGTTCAGGCGAAAGATCTTTTTCTACTCTTAAAAGGGTAAAAACCTATTTACGCGCAAGCATGGGCCAAGATAGACTTAATGCACTTGCATTACTGTCTATTGAAGCCCAACTAGTCCAAGAAATTAATTACGACGACATAATTGACGTTTTTGCACGGACCAAAGCCAGGAAAAAGAAATTTTCAAATTGATTAATATTAAAAGAAATATGAATTATTTATCTGTCTAAAGTTTATATATATATATTTATCTGTCTTGTTTATCAGTAATATTTAAAAAATTTTATTTCAATAAATTAAGTTACTTTAAAAAAAAAAAAAAAAACTGGATCAAAATTAATGAAATTCATTTTATCAAAAAGGACGGCGCATCGAACGGGTCCTAGGGCGGCAGCAAGCCTAAATCCGTCACTGGCTAGATAGAGTGTTACTTAGTGTTACACCGGCTAATACGTTATTGGTTATCCAAAAATCAACATAATAAAAATAAATATAGGGAAATAATGATAACTATAAATATAAGGGAACTACTAAAACTATATAGCTTAAAGTAAACTTTAAGCTATCGCACATATTAAACATGTATGTTCGATATATGATTGATTAATCTTTATAATAAATGCACACCGATATGTATTTTGTTTGTTACATAAAATATATTCAACATGTTTACGTATTTGATATCCATAAATCATTTATGGGAGGATTATAAATATTTAATAAGTGTACGTATATGATATGTATTAAATAAAAAATACAGGGTGGCTTTATTGGGAAAATCATTTTGCTATTCGACAACTGGTGCCTTAAAATGGAACTTACAAGCTCAAACTGGGTTTCAGAGCAGTCATTGAATAAGAAGATAGATATTAAGAAATTAGTGTAATTTATTTTAATGATCATATATCATTCTATAAACCACTGCTGTTTTTTTAAGATTGAAGTCTGCTAATGACTGCCATAGTGGTTTTTCCAATATTGCAAGCACAAATTTCAAGACAAGTTTATTCATTTGTTGAGAGATTTAAAAAATTGACTTGAATGATATGAAAATTTTTATTCATATAATTCTTCTGTGTGCGTGCATAAGACTGAATTCTTCTAAACGGCTGAACTGATTTTGATGAGCTTTTGTGTGTGTGTGTGTTCGAGTGAATTCGAGAATGGTTTAGATTCACAATTAGGTCCAATAATTGGAATTGGGATTCCTACCATTTACGTGTTAAATATCGAAAATTTATAACATTTAATAGAGACGGCCAATTTCAATTTTTTTTAACAACTTATTTTCATTGAGTTTTTGAGTGACACTGAGTAACTCATGTGCTATTTGTTACGTATATTTTCTAAACGATTACTTTTTAATATAATTTTGATGGTGAAAAAAACAAAAGATCATAAATAATTTTATTGACTAAAACACATGCAATACACTTATATTTAAATTATATGTGTATATTTTTTTAATCTGTATTTGTGTTGAACGTACATAGGTAAATAATTTATAAGCATAGATTAGCATTGAAAAATGCATTTAAAAAATAAATCATTTTTAAAATATGGATTTAACTCTTCTAAGCCTGCCTGTTCACATGATAGCACTACAATTATCTAGGGTGATTCATATCAGTTGAGATTGAAATGTAAAAATCCTACACGGTAAAAAATGCATGGCGTTTATTACAATACGCATAATATAAAAACTTTGGCGCAACTTACATTAGTGTAAGTTCAAGTCGACAGTATGGTCTTGAGTCCCATACTACATTGCAAAACGCGTTATTTAACTATGTATATCAAAACGCATTATTGAACTACGATCCGATTCAGTATACCATGTGTGTTTGCACCATCTAGGCACATACATATCTGTAGTATGACAGAATACATCCGTTTAGTAATGCATCTAAGCGAGAGGTATTATATACATGTATTGAACATTAGTTGGAAGACGTTTGGAGAGTGGGAGTTTTTTAGTTACAGATAACTAGTAAGTATGCAACAAAACTCCCACTCTCTGCATACATACAACAGAAGATCTGTCGTATCGTATCTGTAGTCTTACAACACATGTATATAATACCTCTCGCTTAGATGCATTACTAAACGGATGTATTCTGTCCTACTACAGATATGCATATGCCTAGATGGTACAAACACACATGGTAGGTGTAAACGCTATGTTTGTTGTCACACTGCTTGTCACTCTATTATTCTTACCGTTTTTTTCATTTTAATAAATATTGCTGGTATATCAGTGACATAACAGTGTTAAATAGTACTATTCACCAGACGTTTTGTGGATATCACCAGTCAATATGGGCCAAAACTGACAAGGGCTCATGCGTCTAGCTGTTGCTCCTGTTTTAGCACTAGGAAGTTGCCCGTTTCAGTTTTAGCACTACGAAGTTACCCTGGACCAACAAGGTCTTTTAAGAGTCAACTTTTGCTCATTACTGATAAGACATAAAGGGGTAAGGTTTAAATTAGAAAGTTATTCGTTTTAACAAGCCTTTCAATTTGTTTCGAAATATTTAATCGAAAAACTAATATTTTCGCTAGAACTAAATTTTTTATATTCTTATGTATCCATGATATCATCTTTTTTTAAGGTCATTCACCATGAAATTTCTATTTAAGAAGGAAGCTAATTTTTACTATTATATTCCAATGTTGGAGTTCAAGAACACATAAAAATAAGTCAAATTTCGGGTAAGATTTCTGGTAGATGCATTTGTTTGATAAAAAATGATTTTTTTCATAATACCACTTTTCGGCACATACCCAGGGATTACAACAATATCAGAACGTTTCTCTTTTTGGAAAATTGTTTACAACAAAATGATGATATATATACATATGCAAGTGACGTTCTAATGAGCTTAAAACATTCTACGAAGGTCAACGTGTAGGAATTTAAAATATATTTTTCGCCCGTATGTAAATAAATAAAATATATTTATAATCTTAAAAAATATGATATTTAATGAAAATATTAATTATAATTTATTTGCATTAAATGATTTGCATAAAATATTATAAACTCAATAAGCTCTAAAATTAATATTATTTGTGTAACAGCTTTAAATTGTTGATTAATTCAAATGCAAATAATACTTATGTACAAATTGCGTTATTTTATTTAAAATTTCATTTATTTAAAGGATTATTTTTCTAATTCTTTGATCTCTCTGAATCTAATTTAATCTGGCTGATACAGGTTGCGTGATCTAAACACACACAAAAACTACCTATCCAAAAAAATTTCTATAAATTTCTATCATCCAGTTGAACCTAGTTCAATCGATATAAAAATTTCGATTTTTCCAAAAGTAGTCGATAAAAAACTGCCAAAAATTCGAAAAAAAATTGTTCCGATTTCGTTTAACTTCACTTCATAGGAGTATTTTATCCCAAAAAATTGAAAAATCCATTCAGTTTGATCATTAAACCCTGACCAACGCCTGATTCTTGGAGCGACTTTAAACAATATCTCGAAAACTATCCAGTCAAAGATCTAACAAAGTGGACTTTTTAATTTTGTTGGTTAAATTAACCTTATATACTAGATTTCATGAAAATCAGAAACAACAACAAAAAATTTACCTTAATAAGTTCAAAAAAATCGAAAAAAATTGTTTGTTTTCGTCACTCCATATTTAAGCCCAAAAAAATTAATTAATAATTCAGTTAGATGAGCGAATGATTAATATTTTCCATATAACAATTTACAGAAAATGATCTCAGCCAAAAGTTGTCAAGGGCAAAAGACGACATTCGTCTGTGTCCACGACTTTGACCTAAAATTCTAGTTGAAAATCATTTAACCCTGATCTTCAAATGATTTTGAAAATTTCCCTGGACTTAAAAGTTATTAACACAGAGAAATGCTCTTTATTGTCCTTGATAACTTTTGTATCAAATCATTTCCTCCGAAAGCTCAAGATTTTCGATAAAATGTTTTAAATAACATTTACCCTTACCCTTTAGAATTTTAGTTACCTATTAAAGCAACCCGGAAAACTAGGTCCAATGTGATTTCATTATATATGATGTCCCTCATCATATGATGTCCCTCTGCAATTTTTGTTTTAGTTATTCTTTGATTGGTTAACTACAAAACGAGCTATTAGCTACAATAGATTAATATGGCCCACCCTGAATTTAAATATAATTTTTTGTTTTCTTTTCAGGAAAACAACTTTTTTTCAGAAAAAATATTATATTTTTCCGTTTTGGTGCATTATGATACTAGGTCACAGCTCTGCAAAAGAATACCAATTCGGGAAATTAAATAAAGATGCCAAAAAAGAACACTAAATGTTTTTTTTTTTTTTTACTAAAAATTGACAACGAAATGAATTTTTTAATAATTTTCATTTTATTTCCCGACTACGAAGTGAAAAGTTATGCAACAACAAAAAAAGGAAAATATTGTCAAATAGAAAGAAGATATTTTGCCACATTTTCATACAGAAATGTATATTGGATAATATCTATAATTGAGATCAGCCTATCAGAGATGATGTCTTTCAGTTGATATACAATAAAGAGACCAGCATTTTATTGTAAATATAAAATTTGAAATTGTTACGAAAAAATGATAATTTTTAAGGTCCGTAGCCGATGGATAAGTAACGCAACCATATTACAAAGACTTCGTTTTCTGTCAGCCTTACTGTCAGCGAGCTGTATCTCATATGCTGCAATAGTTAGACAACTGAAATTTTGACTGTACAATGAAAGTTAACCTATTTATACACAAAAATAAAATTTATTTTGTGCAGTCACCAAGGATCTGGGTTGTCAGAGCGACTTTAAGTAAACACAATAAAAAACAAGTGAAACAAACAATTGACTGAGTTAATCGTTGAAATACCATGTATAGACAGTGTTGATTACTCTGTCACATTACACATACATACATGTCACACACATGTAACTGACATACCCTCTCACGGGTAAACAGTGATGTTTACAAAATTATGATCCAACCAAAATTGTTAATTTTTTTGTAAGAAAAATTTTTTACATAAAAACTTTTCTATCTCTAACGGTTTACAAGATGTCTCAATTAACCTATGTTGCTCATTGACGAACTCGACCTGACTTTTTACGTCCTCAGCATGCTATAAAAATTTCCGCTTGATATCTCTTTTTGTTTTTGAGTTATCGTAATGACAGACGGGCAGACGACAGACAGACAACGACAGGCAATGGACTAATTAGGTGATTTTATGAACACCTATACCAAAATTTTGTTCATAGCATAAATATTTTTAAGCGTTACAAACTTGAGACTAAACTTAGTTGTATAAAAAACTTAGTATTTCATATACATGGTATACAAATAAAAAATCTATTTTGTTTGTCTTTGTAAAGCTGTCTACGAGACTTATTTGAATGTGAAACTCCTAGAGTCACAAAATAAAAAACCGAGCAAATGCGAGTTTAGATTTTCATTTATTTTTTCTTTTACAATGTACCTACTATATATAAAAAAAGCGCATAGTGTTATATCTTGTATGATGGTACGGAATCCTTCGGGTGTGAGTCTTTCGACTTCGGGTTTGAATTTTTTGGGTTGAACTTATAACCTCTATGGATTTTTAGTACCACTTACTACGTAAGGGTATTTTAAATTGTAAAATCTACTTTGTTGGGCGATTGAATGAAACATTTCCGAGATAATGCTGCTGGGTGGAGACCAATTCCCGGAGCGACTTCAGATGATATTTCGAAAATTATTCCCCCAAACGTTTTATGAAACGGAATTTTTAATTTTTTGGATTAAAATTCCCTTACATCCTGTCGCCTTATTAGCTCAGTTGGCTAAGGCGTAATCAATTCCGTCCGCGGTACGCTTAGGGTAGTGGGTTCGTCCTGCCGTCGCAGCACGTCATGCATGGTATATGCATGAGTGAGGTGTACTCAGCCTCTGATTTTGAGGAGCTGATAAATCAAATTGTCAGCGGAAAGGTGGTAAAACACATATAGGGCATCAGAATAGGCTCTATAGCCTAAGTGTGTCATTCGTGGACAGCCAATATAACCTACATTCTAAGTTCCATGAA
Source organism: Chrysoperla carnea (assembly GCF_905475395.1). Classification (NCBI taxonomy): domain Eukaryota; kingdom Metazoa; phylum Arthropoda; class Insecta; order Neuroptera; family Chrysopidae; genus Chrysoperla; species Chrysoperla carnea. The sequence goes on from NC_058339.1 coordinate 84,171,894, forward strand.
AATCAGAAAAAAACAGATGTTTAAATCAATTTTAAGTTAATGGTTCAATTTAAAATTTACGGGGCCCAGAACTTAAAAAGCGCAGCTCACTTAAATGAAGCCTTTTTCAATTTTGTTCGATTACTTAAATAACAAAAACTTTGTGACTGTTTGGAAATAAATTCGGAAAATTTTCGATAGTTTTATACTTAATATTTGCATGTAAATACAATAAAATTCGTTTTTTTTTCATAATGTATCCCATAAATAAGTTACAACATAAATATTGGCATTTACGATGCATTAGGGTATTACGAACAAACAGAACAAATAGGTGTGCGTTGGTACTTGTCATTTTTTTTAAACCGGCTCTGGCGTCACATTGGCTGTAAAAAACACTAACTCGATAAAATAAACATCTATTCCCATAAGTTGAGACATTAAAAATTATTTTTTAAAACATAAAAAAAAATCAATTTGATAAAATATGACATTTTTTATATATCTGCAGTATTGTGACATTTAATTACTAATGTAGATTAGTTTTAGTATTAATGCGATAAATGTCATAAATCACTAAAAAAAACTTTTTGTTGCGTGCAAAACCGGCGTTAGTGACTCTCGAGTGAAGTGCAATTTAAAATAAAATAAATAGTTTTTTAGCCCCCTAAAAGACAAAAATGACTCGGGCTACACACCCTCCAGTTTTTTGTTTTTGACTCAAGAAAAATTATGATTTCTCCAGACCTTAACGATTAAAAAAAAAAAAAAACCAAAAGCTTTAAATATGTTTTTCTTTAGAAAACAAAAGCCGTTAAGTTAAGTTAATTTCATACATTCAAATTAAATAATGGATGAATAAGTGAATCGGTTAATTACTTAAATATTTATTTAAAGAGAATTGAAAAAAATATCCTCAAACCAGGACTCGAACCCGGAATTTTGGATTCATGTCAAGAGAGTGCAATTTTTTCTACTCATTGAATTTTTATTTTTACTTTGTTTACTTTTAATAATGTATACGATATTTATTTACATCATGGTCTCTCGATTATAATTGATGATTTTTAATATGATACATATAGCGTAAACTGAATATTAGTAGGGCGCTTGACATGAATTCAAGAAATCCAGGTTCGAGTCCTGGTTCTAGTGTATTTTTTTCAATTCTCTTTAATTAAAATTACTAGACAAGATATTTGTCAATATTTTACACTGGATGTATCATATTAAAATATCGTATACATGATTAAAAGTAAACAAAAACAAAAAGTAACATAAATATTTTGTCTTATGTTTTAAATGTAACGAGCAAACGATCTTTCCTTTTAGAATCTAATTTATTCGGACAATCACGAAAATTTCCCTGATCTTGAGTTGGTAATATTATTTCGATTTTAACAACATATTCCCAAATTTTCCAATGCCATAACAATAATAATCATCGATGTAGTCGGAAATTGACTAGTACCATTCAAATCATTGACCTATTTGAAAAAATTTGAATTTATGCCAAAAATAGATTTTTTTACTAAGAACATCAAATAAATATCATTTTTCATATGAAAGTTCAATTTTTCTTACAATCTCACTAAATTTACATATTATTTTCTTATTTTCTCATACGAAAACAGAAAAATCAATTTTATCAGAAGAATCAATTATATATTTCGACTGCACTGCATCATCGTCTTGTTCGAAAATGTATTGTATGCTCTTTGAAATAGAAAACTAACATTCTTCTATCTTCGACTTTGGCGAGCAAATTGAATTGTAGAAAAAAAAAAACAAACGAAAAACTGAACAGAAACAAAAAACTCCTGCTTACTTTTTCAAGTTTCACTAAATAAATTAGCAATTTTGTATACAGGGGTAAGTGTAGAACCAGGAAACGAAATCTACAATAAGGAATACTCATGTATTTTTTTTATATTTTTAATTCATCGTTTGTACCGTTATAACAAAGTAAAAAATATAAATACTGCTAAAAAGTGGTGTAAGTAAGTGTAAAAAAATATTTAAAATATATCATAGTTTTGAGATATTTAAACGCAGTTTTTTGGCGCTTTCTGTTGATGACGTATAAGTACGTGATCTGTCAATTGGTTACAGTTCAATGTATAATTTACACTTTAAAAAAATGTGTTTACAACATAGAATTTACACTCGTTATTATTAAGTTTTCTAATAAAAAGTCGTAGAATAGAAATTAATGTAATATCATACCAAATGTAAATAATTGATGCCATACAGTATGTCAACAAATTTGACAAACCAGTACTATGATGTCACGTCCGTTTAAAAATTTGAATTTCCCGTTTTAGAAATTTTGAATTTTTCTCCTTGAATTTGTACTTGTATTAATTAATTTTAAGTTATTAAAAAGTGATTAAGTACTAAAATAATGGTTTGGTTGAATTGTCCAGCCAATAAAGTTACGGAAAAAAATATATGAACCAAATTTAGATTTCATGAATATTCCCTATTATTTGTTTTTTAAAGACATTTTAAAAAATAAAACAATGAAGTCTCTATTATAGCATTGTTTTAGTGTTATTCTTCAACACTATGTATTTTTTTAAAAGAATTTAAATACTAAACAACTACTGGAAAAAAAGTGTGATTCATTGCTTAAGATCATAATGTACCATGAACCACACTTTAATGTACATAGTTATCCCCATTGTTCCAACAGGTGCTCTCTTGGTCATAAACCCATGTACCTCGGGCACTCCGGGCACCAGGTGCCTGGTGCGCGATTCTGTCGCGATATTCGCGTTCTGCAAAGCACCCAGTAACCAGTTTGGACCGATTATATAACAAATTTTTGGAATTTTTGAAACTCATATAGCAATGACTTCCGAGAAACTGGAGAACGAATCAAGGTACATTCCTTTTCATTGTTTCTATAACTTACCCTACGTCTAAGAAAGTAAGAATAATATAATTTGAAGTTTCGCTTGAAATGAAAACTCATCTGCATGCATATTGTGTTTGTAGCGCATAAAGTTCTACGTATTCTTAGATAAAAATTCTAGCTTGAAAAGTTTGTTGTTCAAGGATTTAGTTTATTCGTTACAAGAACTTTATGTTTTACGTTGTTTTTTTATTTTTGTTTTTATTTTTTTTGTTAAATTATTTTTATTTCTTGCCATCACATTACTATAGGTATTACAGTAGAAGTCATTTTTATAGACTAACTTGATAGTTGTATGAGATGCTTGAATGTTTATCTAAGTCGTTTATCAGAATCTATGTGTATGAGAAACATAAGGATTGTTTTTATTAATAGTGTATTTTTCATCTTATTGTATGTAAATTTTTATACCATGTATATATGAAATATACATAGTATATTAAGTTTAGTCCCAAGTTTGTAACGCTTAAAAATAATGATGCTAGGAAAAAAATTTTGTCATAGGTGTTCATAAAATCACCTAATTAGTCCATTTCCGGTTGTTCGTCCGTCCGTCCGTCTGTGGACACGATAACTCAAAAACGAAAAAAGATATCAAGCTGAAATTTTTACAGCGTACTCAGGACGTAAAAAGTGAGGTCAAGTTCGTCTTGGGTCTTGGGTCCGTAGGACCCATCTTGTAAACCGATAGAGATAGAACAAAAGTTTAAATGTAAAAAATGTTCCTTATCAAAAATTAACTTTGCGTATTCCATTCAAAATTATTAATTATTCCAAAATTACAAGTATTGGTTTTTTCGATTTTTTGGAATTTTTTTAAGGGGTACCCCTTTATACAAAATTGAAAAAATCGAAAAAAAAATGTTGGCTCCGATTTCGATAAAACTCTGTTTATAAGGTAATTTTGACCCATAATTTACAAAAATCGTATTTATATAACGATTAGGAAACTAGTTTCGGAGATGTCGAGCCAAAATATGGGATAATGGGTGATATTTCAAAAACTATGCTTCCAATCAACAAATGAATACGATTTTTGAATTTTTTGGGTCAAAATTACCTTATATACTAAGTTTTATCCAAATCAGAAACCATAAATTTTTTTCGATTTTTTGGAATTTTTTTAAGGGGTATCCCTTTACAAAAATCGAAAAAATCGAAAAAAAAATGTTGGCTCCGATTTCGATAAAACTCTGTTTATAAGGTAATTTTGACCCATAATTTACAAAAATCGTATTTATATAACGATTAGGAAACTAGTTTCGGAGATATCGAGCCAAAATATGGGATAATGGGTGATATTTCAAAAACTATGCTTCCAATCAACAAATGAATACGATTTTTGAATTTTTTGGGTCAAAATTACCTTATATACTAAGTTTTATCCAAATCAGAAACCATCAATTTTTTTCGATTTTTTGGAATTTTTTTAAGGGGTACCCCTTTACAAAAATCGAAAAAATCGAAAAAAAAATGTTGGCTCCGATTTCGATAAAACTCTGTTTATAAGGTAATTTTGACCCATAATTTACAAAAATCGTATTTATATAACGATTAGGAAACTAGTTTCGGAGATATCGAGCCAAAATATGGGATAATGGGTGATATTTCAAAAACTATGCTTCCAATCAACAAAGGAATACGATTTTTGAATTTTTTGGGTCAAAATTACCTTATATACATACTAAGTTTTATCCAAATCAGAAACCATCAATTTTTTTCGATTTTTTGGAATTTTTTTAAGGGGTACCCCTTTACAAAAATCGAAAAAATTGAAAAAAAAATGTTGGCTTCGATTTCGATAAAACTCTGTTTATAAGGTAATTTTGACCCATAATTTACAAAAATCGTATTTATATAACGATTATGAAACTAGTTTCGGAGATATCGAGCCAAAATATGGGATAATGGGTGATATTTCAAAAACTATGCTTCCAATCAACAAATGAATACGATTTTTGAATTTTTTGGGTCAAAATTACCTTATATACTAAGTTTCATTCAAATCAGAAACCATAAATTTTTTTCGATTTTTTGTTTATGTACTTTAGTTTATGTATATGAAATATACGATACCAGGTATACTAAGTTTTGTCCCAAGTTTGTAACGCTTAAAAATATTGATGCTATGAACAAAATTTAGGTATAGGTGTTCATAAAATCATTAAATTAGTCCATTTTCGGTCTGTCTGTCTGTCTGTCGTCTGTCCATCTGTCATCACGATAACTAAAAAACGAAAAAACATATCAAGCTGAAATTTTTATATAATGCATCTAAGTGAGCAGTATTACTTACATGTGTTCTCTCCCACTCTATGCAGGCACACAACAGAAAAACTGTTGTATAGCTGAAAAGACATCGAAGCCACGATACCATCGAAGCCATCGAAGTCTTTTTTGCAATTTCATATAACATCTATAATATCTCTTACTTAGATGCATTTATTAACGCATGTACTTTGTCATACTCACGATATTTATATGCCTAGATGTAAATCGAACTAGAGGTATATGTGTGACATGTATGTATGTGTAATGTGAAAGAGTAATCAACACTGCCTATACATGGTATTTCAACAATTAACTCAGTCAATTGTTTGTTTTCACTTGTTTTTTTTTTTTAAATAGAAACAGAAACACAATAAAATAAAATTTTTTTTAAACCAACTTCTATTAAATGCACAAATAAGTAAAAAAGAATTTAAAGTAGAGAAATAACCCTGTCAATAATCGCTCATAAATTGTTTATTTACTGTAAAATTACTTTATAAGTTTTTGCATGGAATTGATTTGCACGTAAGTTATATATTTTGGAAATAACTTTTTATTTTGGTATGAATTTTAACCCCCGAACTAAAAAAAGGGGGTGTTATATGACCGCAATGTGTGTGTGTGTGTCTGTCTGTCTGTCTGTCTGTGGTATCGTAGCGCCTAAACGGATGAACCGACTTTAATATATTGGTTTCGTTTGAAGGGTAATTTAACAGAAAGTGTTCTTAGCTATGTTTCAAGTGTGAGAAATAGATTCCGTACCCGAAAAAAATTAAAAAATTTTCGACGATGTCCAAAGGCATTCAGAAAAAAGGTAATTTAATGGAGAGTGTTCTTATATATATTTAAAGTGCGATTTTAGGATTCCGTATCCGAACAAATTGTGCGGGGTATTTTAAATTTTGTAATTTTCACTTGTAGAATGCCGAGTTTCGTACGTTTTAATGATTGATCTAAAATTTAAAACTTCTTTAAATAAAATTTTTAAAAAAAAATTTCTTTTTTAATTTCTATATAACCTCTATCTAATAGGACGAAAATATATTTTGCTTTTGGGTTCTCCTTTCTTAAGAATGAAAATTTTATGGGAAAACCCTGAAAGCCTATCCAATAGAAAAAGAAACAATAAAATCTGCTTATAATTAGTGGAGACAACACATAGCACACAAAACTTATAATTAATTCATAACCCCTGATTTTTAACCGAACATTCGAACATCAAATGAAAATTTATGTTATTCAAACCTTGGTATAGAGTCCCAATTTCTTAACAAAGTCTTACTTACACTTTTTTTTTACTGATAAAATCAAAATTGAAAACTTTCAAATAATCATTTTCCAATCAAACATTGTGAGAACTTACATTGGTTAATCCAACCCTGGTGTAGAGTCCCAAGTCAAGTCAGTGGTATAGAGTACTTAATAATTCCCACAAATGTAAATAGTATTGTATTGTTCATGATAAGCATTTACTTTTGTAACAATGCCATTACATACATAGCTACAATGATTGTGTAAATAATTTATTGAAGAAAACGGGACGCCGGTATTAGAAGGGTGTCTCAAAAGTAACGCAAGGAATAGTTTTTTTTAAGACTCATAAAGAAGACACTATAAATTTCCGCTTTTTTCGATAATATTTCATCCCAATCTAGGTTCAATATGAAAAGAAATATAAAAACATCCACCCGTCTTGAAATGAAGTTTTTCCTGACGTTTCTCGCTCTTATAACTTATATCGGCGGTCAGTTACGGTCTAATTTACATTTTTTGAAGTTGAATCCTTATTCCGACCATTTGTTTGTATGAAAACTGTCAAGTGTTGATGTTAAACTTTCATTTTTTTATGCTCACCAGTTAAAATTTATTAAAATCTATAAACTCAGAGTTTTTAATGTGTTTTTTACCCGACTACGCGACGCGACAGTGTGGTAATGTGTTTACCAGTCTATATATGTATGTATGTGTGTTTCTATGTGGCACACTAGATATCAAACGTGTAGGCCGATTTTGATGATGAAGTCATTAAAATATATATGGCGACTACCAGACGCTATATTTTGAAAAAAGCAAAAATTAAAGTCGACGAAGTATATTAAATGGAGTCTCATTGAATAGCTATTAAATAAAAAAATCGATTGACATAAGAATCATTAAAATCGATACACGCGTTTTTTCACTAGAACGTCCCAAAGGACCAAACATATATACATAGGTTGAACATGAAAGTCGGCGTGCTATGATAAGTGGAATATCATTGATTAGGTAATGAAAATCCTAGCTAAATAGTGTAAAACAAAAAAAAAATTATTTAAAAATTCACAACTGCGTTAAATGTTTACATAGCGACGTTAACAGTCGAGACTCATTTATATCTAGAGCGGCTCAAATCTTCCCGAAAATGAGTCCCGACTATTAAAGTCTCAATGTAAACTATCGGACTTTTGTTTCTTTCTTTTCAGCGTTTGTTTAACGCAATCGTTTTTTTATTTATTTTTCAAATAATTTTTTTTACTGTTGTGATTAGCTCTTATACTTGCCAAATTTAGCAGAAATGAAGCGCATTCTACCACACTCGCGTTTTACTTCGCCAGTATTTCATTGCGATGGCTGACAACGAAGTAGCTGCTGTGGTATCTCTCTGTGCGTTATAACAAAACTTTTGAATAACAATGTTGTATACAAAGCACAATAGCTAAACTATACAAGAAATCACAAAAATGTGAACTTGATACTAATCTGTACTTGCATGATTGCCTCGAATTGCTTTGCCTCGATTTGCTTTTGACTCGTATACAAAAAATCAATTTTTAACGAAATCGAACAAAGAGGGTTGGCAACATGCGAGACACCACAAATATCACCTCCACATGCTCCTTCTCGTCTGGCTTCATGCTACTTCACGAAAGTGTATAGGAACCTTAGCATTACCGCACGAAAGACACGAATTCAAATCTTGCGTTACTTTTGAAACATTCTTTATTATGTTATTTTGAAATAAATGGAGCATTTTGATCACCATTATTTTAAGCTAAGAATAGAGTATAAAGAGCAATAAGTAAGTAGATGCATCATATACTATAAAATCAAGTACTTATTGAGCATTATTAGATGGAAATAGTACAATTTATATTGAGTTCAATGTGTACTTTGTAATTGTTAATGGATCGATCATTCATCATTTGTTTATTTCTAAAATAAGATGGTGGTCAGATAAAGAATTATACATTTCTAAATTGGAAAATAAACAAAACGGTATAAAATGTCAATATGAAATGATCAACGAAGCAATATCAAAATCTAGTTTTAACTTTGAAAAATGAAATTTTTGGGTTTATCTGAATGAACTTCTCCGTCATCTTCTTTTGTTGAATCAATTTCAAATTTCTTAATTCCGAAAATTGTTAAATCTTTTCAAAATTGTATGGAAGAAATTAATCTTTTCAATCGGTTTATAATGAATTGCTGGAAATTTTAGCTCCGTTGAATCAGCTTTTAAGAAACAGTCTCAGTTCTAAAAAGTCCTGCGAAGTATATTTCCTTAAATACAGATCAACTTTCAGCTTTTCATTTTATTAAAATTATTATACAATGCTTTGAAATTGGCGTATTCACATTCGAACGCTGAAATTCGTTAGTACATGGTTAGTACACAAGGTAGTTCGAAACTTTTATCGTTCGCATCTAGGAAAATAACTGTCTCAAATCTAAATTTTATATCATTACAGATCAGTTTAAATTCCTGTATCCAATGTCATAAATTCTAAAAATTATTCTTTTCTGCGAAGCGGATTTATTTGGATAATTTTACTTTAAATTGGTGAAAGGGTAATGAAAGTGCGGGAAAGAGCATAACTCCAAAGATATCCATTTCCTTAGGGTATAGTGGCTGCCCACGAAGGACACACTTAGGCTATAGAGCCCATTGTGATACCATATATGTGTTTTACCACCTTTCCGCTGATAATTTCATTTATCAGCTCCTAAATTTCAGAGCATAAACCATGCACTACAACAGCCCATCACAACTATTAATTAAATTAATTTTGTTACGACGGCGGGAATCGAACCCGTTAACCTAAGCCTACCACGGACGCAATCGGTTACGCCTTAACCAACTGAGTTAAAAGGCGACTAACAAGTGAAATTTACAAAATTTATAAAAAACCCTGACAAATTTTTCGAGTACGAAACCCTAAACTCGAACTTGAAACTTATCTTAAAACATTACCAAATAAAAAATAAATAAATAAATTATCTTTTCCCAAACTGAGCCAAATTTGAAGATCATTGCCAATTTAAACACACACACACACACACATAGCGATTAAACTTATAACACCCCCTTTTTTTAGTTCAGTGGTTAATAAAATAATATACTTCTAAGAAATATAGGTAATTTATATTCATATAATTGAGATAGGAGATAAATTTTTTAATAAAGTCAACAATTAAAACCATGTTTTATAATATAATTAATTTAATTTTTATACCCACCGGTACGTACCTTCCACTTACCTATATTATACATCGTGCATTTATAATTATCTTATTTAATTAGATTATTAAAATAATAGACGTTGGCTGTATGGTGTAACCATGTTGTTAAGATATATGATCACGATCATTACAATTTATATTTTATATTCTTATGTTTTCCAGCCTTTTTCCAACGTCTGCAATATACAGTCACCTTTCTTTGAATTTACAACTGAATGGCTAAAACACAAATTCTTGCTTACTTATACATATGCAAGGAGGATACGTTTCCTGCTCTCAACATGGAACATCAAGAAGTTTACACGAAATCAGAAAAAGTAAGTTTGACTAACGATAACCCACTTTCTTTACTATAATCCACTTTCAATACCAGAAAACTGCGTGTTGGCTCTTAACTGTGAATGTCAAAACTGCAATCTTTGTTCGCACAACTTTTGAAGTGACTAAAACTGCCCAAACTTAGTGATGTCTTAGAAGACTTTTAACAAAAAGCTTACAAAGTAATTTCATTAAAAAACAAGTGAAAACAAACAATTGATTGCGTTAATGGTTGGAACACCATTTATAGACAGTGCTGATTACTCTGTCACATTACACATACATAAATGTCACACACATATAACTGATATACCCATATAATACATTCTATACAATTTGCGTAAAATTTGCGCTCTCATGGGTAAACAGTGATGTTTACGAACAAATGTTTCATACAAAAGATGTTTAGTTTTTTATAAGGAACATTTTTTACACTTAGACTTTTGTTCTATCTCTAACGGTTTACAAGATGGGGCCCAAGATCCAATGGACCTATGTTGCTTATTTACGAACTCGACCCTACCTTTTTCGCCAAAAGCACTCTATATAAATTTCAGCTTCATATCTCTTTTCGTTTTTAAGTAATCGTGATGACAGACGGACAAACAGACAGACAAACAACCCGAAATGGACTAATTAGGTGATTTTATGAACATTTATACCAAAATTTTGTTCATAATAGCAATATTTATAAGCGTTACAAACTTGGGACTAAACCTAATATACCTTCCTATATTTCACATTAATGGTATAAAAAACAATAATGAATACAAAAAGAAGTGAAAAATGTATCCAAAAAATACGATATTTGCAAATAAAACTCACTTTAAAATCTTCAAAACTTAAAAATTTTTACTGGAAAAGAGACTTGGTTTTTCTCTTTACAAATATGATTATGGTTTAAGGACATAATTTTACAAGACACTTCCGTAAGCCGAATATCACTGAGTTATACGAATATAACTGAGTTATGCGACTAATCCGATTGTAAAAACTTGAATCGTTTCAGGAACTGATTTGTATTGAATAAGAGCTAATGTGTTTAATAATTACCCTCCCTACCAGTTTAAATTTTTAAGTGATAAACGCTAAAATTTCCATTAAGCACTGAACCAATCAACGCGGCTTTGCAGATGGCTAGTATGCATGAATGAAAATACATTTTAGAAGCGTAATCAGAATATTGGCAAAGTATAAAAAATCAACCTGACAAGTATCACTGTATGCATAATAAGTACCTATTTTCGAAAAGCAAGAACAATTTAAATTGCAAATTATTTTTCATGAAAGATAATAATATATCATGTATTATTTAATATGTATTATATTTAACCCCTTCAACCACGCTCTCGTAGAGTGTACGATTTTCTACATTTTTATTACACTAAAAAAATAAAAATTTTTAAATAAAATAGTGCAGTTATATTAACATTTTTGAATAATAAATTGGTGAAAGAGGTTATAAGGAATATAAAATAAACCTATTTCCCAGCAGGAAAGTTTTAGGGTGTTTTTGGGAGGTGAAAAGGGGGTGATAATTTGTATAATTGCGTTTTCTGACTCAAGTTGCGGTCAAAATGAAATGTGTTCAGTAGAAAAGTTCTTGATCACGCCAATATCTAGAACTTTTATATAAGTCATTTTAAACATAACCTCATAATTTCCGAGAAAATGGTGAAAAACCATTTTTTTTTTTATTATCAATTCTCAAAAAAAATCCAATTTAAATGATTATTATGGAAAAAATATCTGTGTGTGTCCTTAATAACCACAATTTTTTTCAAGTAAAACTATCGAGAAGTTTTTGAGATATTCAAGTTTTCCGTTAAAAATCCGGTTTTCTTCAAATGAAAAATGTACTTCAGAAAATCATCGTACCGGATTCATTCATTCATGGCCCATTTTTTTGTTTTTACATCTTTATTCATAAAAAATGAAGATACTTTATACTGATGGCATCTTAAGAGCACGTCATCTTAAGAGCACAATGCCGATTTAAGAGCACGTTCGAAAATGAGAAAAAAAAATTTATTTTGCTTGTTAAAAAATATTTTTTAAGAATTGAACTGCTATCAATTACACAACAATAAGCAGCTGGTACTCGCGTGGGTCACTCTTGTGGCTTTCGATTCGAGTGCAAAAGACCGCTGTTTTAGCGAAGTCTGACAAGGCGAAATGAGGACAGACTTTTCAGACTCCACGAGGATAAAATTTTACTCAAGTTATAAACACATAGCCTAACATTTTACTTTATCGTAAATCGATATACTATTTCAGTTTCATCGAAATTTCTGTACTTCATTGGTATAATTCGCCAACAGTATGGTATCCATAAACTTGACTTGACCAACATTAGTTGGAGGCAAACAGTAAGTATAATTCAGATCTTTGGGTAACTTCTATTTTGGTGGTATTTGCTGTAATTGTTCTTTTGACATATTGAAACATACAAAATTTCTTATATCTCCCTAGTTTTATTGTATATGCTTTAACTTTAAAAATTAGTCATTCTTTTATACTCAATAAAAATTGAAATGGATTAATTATACCTACTAAGAATCGTTTTTTACATAGTTTTGAAAAATTAGTAAAGAAAATAGCAAATTTTAAACGTCACAAAAATTTATTGCAATATTTTTCCAGATATTCGGATACAAACTTTTTCTATGACACTCTTTGGTTAAAAATAAATTTAAAAAAGTTTATTTGTTTCTATAACCGACGTATACAAAACCCCAGAATACAAATATGATGAACATCAAAAATCCAATTGGAAACCTATTTTATTGACAAATTTAATGATAAAAAAACACTCGACAAAAGTAGAGGTGATAAAAACTTATTTATCATTCATCAAAACAATTCAAAATCATTTATTTTGGTTGAGTTCGAACTTATCGAAACTTAAAAGAATTTAGTTTCAAAAAATCATACCAACCTGTTATTTTCATTGATAAGACAACTATGGCTTTTTAGGAAACTGGTTATGGTTAAAGTATCCATTCAGTTTATTTAATAACGAAAATAACAACTTGGTACTATTTTTGGAAATTAAAGCAATTTAAATTTCCAGCGGCAAACTAAAAAAAAAACTGATACTCTCTCTATTTTCGGACAGGTGTTTTTTTAAGGTTTTTGATGTTCTCAAATATTTTTCCTAAATAAATTCCGTGTGCTTAGAAAATAATCAAACTTTTTTAAAATTATTTCTCCAAATATTTGTAGTAAAGAAATGATTCTAGCTGCTTCTTGATGCAATCGTTGCTGTAGGAGACGCTGAATTGCCACTAGCTTGAGTAGATAGATGTCCACGTTTTAAATGCATCTTAAAACTATGAACTAATATAAAGCAATAAAAGCGAATTAATAATAATGCACATGCGGCTGTAGCTACACCAATTATTACATGCACTTTCCATTCACGTTTATTTTTAATCACTCCAAGAATGTCGAAGGCAAAACATGTCGCAGTATATACAAAATATACCCATACCCATGTGCAGCAAGCTTTTACTTTACCACGAAACAGACCAAGTATTAGTAGATAACAGGTGAAAAACATAATAACATTTATTACAATTAGTATGGTGGCTTCGGTTTGTGTCACGCCAGGATGTGGCCAATATGTTGGATTCCATTCCGATTGTTTCGATACTTTCCATATTGTTAAGAGTACAATTGTCATTAAAGTGGATACAATTGTTAATAAAGCCACAATATAACTTCCCACTAGAAGCGAGCATCCACAAAGACTTTTCTTCACAGTACACAGTGCCATTTCAAGAAAATTTGATTATCTGATCTGCTTAAATAATATTGTTAAATAAATTTATTTTTGAAAGATAATGATGTACTGAGAATTTAAATTCAAGAAGAACCGATTATTTTGTAGTATTTAGTACAGAAAATTTGACATTTGAAAACAAGCCTGCTATCACAAACTTGTAATAAAGACGTGTTTACACAAATAATTGACACATAAATCATAAAGCCTGTGCACACGGTTATAAAAATTCTACGATAACTCGAAAACGAAAACTAAGTAATTTATACGTAACTTTTTCTATGACCAGAATACCTTGATAGAAAAATCTTCTTCGTTAAATAATAAAAAATTTTTTTTTAATTCAAGTGAACATCTTTTTATTTTGTATTTCCTGGCAGTATAGAAAATAAATATTTAAAACACTTAAAAATTTTCCATAAGTTGTTCTAACTTTCTGAAGAGGTTTTGTTAAGGTTCATATTTCTTTAGGGAATAAATAATATTTTTTTAACTTTAGAAAGAAAAAGAAATTTTTTAATTTAAAAGTATATGCAAGCTAATTAGATTTTACAATAAAAAATTTTTTAAATTTTTTCAATACTAACGAATAAAATGTATATTTCTACGAGGTTCTCATAATGTCACAAATATCAACCATTATCTTTGCTAGAAGTGCTATTTTTTAACCACCGAACTAAAAAAAAATTGGCTATAAGTTTGACCGCTAAGAGCGTGTATCTGTCCGCCTATCTGCCTGTGGCATCATCATTAAACGGATGAACCGATTTTGAATTTTTTTGTTTTGTTGGAAAGGTAACTTAATGGAAAGTGTTTTTAGCTTTGTTTCAAGTGCGAGTTTGGGGTTCCGTATCAAAAAGTTACAATGTCAAAAAATTATTTTTACTTATTTTTGACAGTTCAAAACATTTTTGAAAGTTTCTGGCAAATACTTAGAAAATTAAAAAACCAATACGATTTTATTATTTGGAAACAAAATTTTTTATAAAATCATAATGGAGTGTACTCTATTGATGTTGTTTATGACAGTGTGGATTCATACAAGTGAAATTCACAAAATTTAAAAAATCCTCGATAAATTGTTCGGGTACGGAAACCAAACTCGCACTTGAAACATATCTGAAAACACTCTCATTAAATTACCTTTTTCTTCAAAGTCCTTTCCAAACCGAGCCGATTTTGATTATCATCACCAAGTTTTTAATTTTTCGGGTACGGAACCCAAACCTCACTCTTGGAACACTGAAAAGAAATAAAAATCGGTCCACCCGCTTAAACGCTACGATGCCACAAACAGTAAAAAGGTACAAATAGGCAGTCAAATACACACACACACACACACACACACACACACACACACACACACACACACACACACACACACACATACACAGACAAACAAAGCGGTCATACCATATACAAAAGTAGGCCCCTCAAAAATTCATGGACTTACTAAAACGATTAATATCTATTTTACCGAATGCGTGCTGGCATGTAATAATTACAAATAGAATAACTAGAAAATAGGTTGATTGAATAAATTGATTAAAATAATACACAATAAGTATAAGCAATAAATTATATTAATCCCGGATGTTAATGAGGAACAATTTTTTTTTTATAGTTTATTTATTCAATTTACGTCAAATGGATATATTAATAAACATTATTTAATACAAATACATTATTAACTTTTTAGAAATAAAATTTAATTAATGAAAAATAGATTAAATTTCAGAATATATTTCATTTTTTATGTTTAATAATAAGGTTTAATAAAATATTTGGATAAATCATGTTTCATCCAATTTTTTGTGATTTTTTTTTTTTTGCACATTATCTAAAGACGGCAAAATGCACTGATATCCTACCCACGTAAAATTACAGAAATAAAAAAGGTTTTAAACAAGTCATTAAATGAAACTCAAAATATATTAAACACACTTTTCATCTGATTAAAGAATAACTTTCCAAATATTATAATGTAGACGGGGAGCCCACAATAAAACCATATTTCCATCATTCTCTTAGTCCACAATTTTGGTATAAAAAAAAAACCAAATTTTGATTATAAAGAAATTTAAGATTTTAATCGTGGCTTTGCGATTATTCTGCGATGTTTTTAGTCTGCCATACAATGTTCAAAGATAGTAAAGGCTAACACAATACATATACAAGGGCAGACAGTTTGCAACGCAAATATTGAAAAAAAAAAATTTTTTTTTTATTTTGCAATAGATCTTTGCACTGATACGCCTTTTTTTTTTGGGGAGTTGTCAAAAAACTATAGAAGTAAAGACAATTTCCTCACTTGAATAGTTTTTTGAAAACCAATTTTGTGAGAACGTTTTTTATCATAGACCTACAACAGACAAAAATCGTAAAAAAAAACACTAGATTTCGATAAATTCGAAACTGAAGACAAGAAGACAACTTATCTTTATCAATCTATCAAAAAGGATCATCTAAATTTCGCTTCATTATGGGATAACGATATTATATTAATGCTCATATATGAATATAAAATTGTAATAAAATTGTAGGCTAGGTACAAGGTGGTAACATATACACTGGTAGTGTGTTGTAGATGTATACATAAGTTCAATGCATAAATAATAATAAAATGTTATATCCTGCTACTTATAAAATATTACATTTAATATATAATGTAAAATGTTTTATATTTTATCGGTTGTATGGTGTTTTTATCGAAAGACTGTGTGTAACTTGTTGCACGTTTATATTGGGTGTCATACACAACACAGAGTGCAGTTAAAAATCTCTTGAGGTAGATGTTAAAGGGAAGGTACTGGTATGTATTTGTTCGGCGCAAAGTAGGTAGAGGGGACAACAGAATCATTGGTAGCGCTACTAACATATAACAGTTTCAATAAATCACAGGTTTTATCCAAATAAAATGATAGTTTCATGTCTTTCCCGGAAACCGAATTGTTCATCGATGAGTATTTTATTTTTTTCGATGTGTTTGTTCAGTCTGGATAGAATTACTTTCTCAGAAATTTTTGAGAGTGAACTCAGCAGACTGATGGGTCTGTAGCTTTTTGGGTTTGTGGGGTTTTTGTTAGGTTTCAGTATTGGGACGACCACCGCTGTCTTCAATGCTACCTACTAAAACAAGCTTTTAATGTACCTACTAAAACGTAGAAAATAATTTTGTAGAAGTCACTCATACATGACTATTTTTAAAAGCTTGATGCGCTGAATTTAAATATCAACAATTATTCGGAGCACCTCAATGTATGTATGAAACTGGGTGGAATCTTGCATCTCAATTTTTATATTGAACGCCTCAAGTTTTCACGAATAGTCATGTATGAGTGACTTGTACAAAATTTTTTTTTTTACTTTTAAGTACAATAAAAGCTGGACCTTTAAAAATAATTTTTGATTTAAATTTTCAATCATCATGGAATAATTCATGAAATCTAGATCTGAAATATTTGGAACTAGAAACTTTTCTGATTGAGATACCCTGTAAATAATAAATGCACGAATGTATGTTGTAATAAATTGCTTATTTATGTAAAAAGTTTTCTAGTCGAAACTAATTTTACACACGATGAAATTTATTTATTTGTATTCTGTGATCTTAGTTGGTATCACTAAAGAGTGTTTATCGAAGATGAAACAATACACGGCATAACAAAATTTGAAATAGATCTGTGGTTTGTCTCTCGTAGGATCTGTTCAAGTATTCAAGTTAAATATACAAAGAGTCATGTCATTTTGATCGTAAACTGGACTTCTGAATTGATTGTCCGCAAATGGTGGCTTTGAAAGCAATGCCATTTTTTATATAACTTACATCCGAAAGCTTTAAGTAAATCTAACATCCTCAAATTCCCATTGCTTACTAAAATTTTTAATAGCGTTTAAGATACCCCAAAATTTTTCTACGATTGGTTCGAATTTTCAGACCAAAAACAATGGTCAAAAATTAGGTTGAATGCTGGCCAAACAATTTTTTTGTATACGAAATAAAGTGGTAGTTTTAATAGTTGTTAGTCATTAACTATGGTAAAATAAATGATTTACAGACAAATTTTGTAAGAAATGATTTCAAACTCGAAGAGCATGAAAAATTCCAAATGACGGATAACAAAATAAAAAAATCGTAGTCCAAGACGTTTGAATGACTTCCATTGCATTTTCAAGTTTGATTACGAATTATTCTAGTAGGCTATAAATATTTATTGAGGAGGATTCTCGGCCAATTTTTCGAGCTAGTTGTCCTATTACCACCAGCGGTTTTATTTAAAGTTTCTTATTTAACATAATGAATAATGATGTAAATATAACATTTTATATGATGTAAATATAACATTCTAAACATTATACTTTCTGAGTTTGAAGTCAAAGAATGAAAAACACATTATCTTTGAGAAAGGAAAACATCACACAAAAAGCGAAATACTAAAACATCTTAATTACCGCACTTTCATTGATTATGTTAACTCTCAGCATGCATTAAACAGCATATAGATAAACAGTTTAATATACGGAGTGTTTAACTAAAATAGAAATAAATTTTTTTTATCACTTCAGGTGAAAAATTCTCTCTGGATGGGCAGAAACTTGAAATAGGTTTTTAAAAATCGTAAGTAGTATGCAACATATGAACGACTAAAATTTCTAATTAAACAAAGAGGATGATTTAGTTTAGTGGTGACATTGCACGGTATCACCATAGAAATTACATATAAAACTTTTTGTTTAAAGGAGATGGGAAAACACTCTTTGAATGCTTATAACATCTTCGTTTTTTTATCAATTTTAATTTCACTTTCAAATTTTGTTATGGAATCATGTCTAATTTTACAATTCCATGGATAATATGAATTAATATTTCTTGAGTAAATTATCTTAAACAATTGATCTGAATTTTAATAAGACGTCCTTTATATTTCACATACACAATGTAATAATCTTTGACACAAAAGCCGAACTATATAATCATTATATATTCAGTTCAAAACAAAGCAAATAATATACTCAACGTGAACATCGTATCGAGGTAAAATGGAGATTAGGATTTGTTTTCAATTCTGATTATACTGCACTTACATATAAACCTTAGTTACCATTTTATTGCATCATAGATTAATGGCATGTATGTTTTTCTTTAATTAATGTATTTTTATTCGGTTTGAATTGAATTTCATCTGTTTGCTACAGAATTAATTATTCAATTTTCAAACACTTCTAGGTTATTTGCTGGTGAAAATAAGTTAGATCCGACTAGGGAGTCGCACTTCATATGAAGAATTCTCACTTCACGAATAGAAAAGTGAAGTTGGTTTTTAAAAATCTTTACGAGTTTGCAAGATATCTATATCCGTTTAAAATTCTTAATAAACAAAGAGGAAGATACCCACTAGTGACGCACATACAAAACTTTGGTTTGCTCAAAGGAGATGGACAACCTTTGAATGTAATCTTTCATTGGTTAAAACTTCAATTTTTAATCAATTTTAATTTCACTTTCAAATTTTGTCATGGTATCAAGTCTAGTTTTGCATTTTTATTGGTAATATGGGAAATTCGAGATCAAGATTACCTCCTATTGTAATGGATGTATTTTTTATATATTCACAAATATAAAACAAAGAAAATACATTTAATATCAATAGAACTAGCTTTATTGGATAAGATAATTTTATGCCATTTATGTTTCAATATGATTACGGTCATCTGGCGAACGCGACTGGTGCAATCTGGATGTCCAATTGTCCCACCTTTTTCGCTGCCATTGCGGTCGTATTTCGCTTATAACTTCCTGAATGTTGTATTGAAAATGTTTAACTGTCTATGGTTTTATCAGCGTAGACAAGTTATGTTTCCAAAGATAAATAATCTAATCAGGTTAGATCGCATCATGTTGGGGGGTAATTATCAGATTCATTACATGAAATTTCGACAATTTTATTAAAAAATCCACTATCGTGGTGATTGATATTCTTTTTATGGGTTGAACTTCGACTTACAGTTCAATCCTTTGTTTTAAAAACACCCGTTATACTTATCCTATTTTTATACCCCAATACCAACTTTATTTAAAAAAGAAAAAAAAAAGAAAAAAGTATTTAATGATTCCCAACTGCTCTTCCAAATCAAATCTTCAAAAACAAAAACATTCTCAAATGTTATTCGTAGGTGGATAAAGATAATGCTATCAAAGTCTTGACTTCAAATACACGCTTCGTACACCTTCGCCATAAAGTTATTTGTTACCTGGAGTTTTGTTAAATGTATCTTGTGTTTTCAATCCATTTAAATACGGAATTGTAATAATTTTGTACAATAAATTAATTTTCAATGTAGATATAACATATATGAGATGAAACAAAATGTAATTTATATTTGAATACAAGAATATGAAAATGTAAAGTACCTGGGTATAACTTTCCAATAAACAGTGTGTCAATTATAATAAAATGTATATGGACAAATCATTTAAAGAATGTTGAAAACATGATAGCTCACTTCCCTGTTAAAAATCGGAAAGACCGTTGAAATACTTTGTCGTTGAAGTATGCTTATTGGGTTTCCCTTTTTAAATACAAGCCCATATCGCCAATAAACAACCTGTTGTTCACAACAACAACACTTTTGGGCGAGAGAAGATCGAGGAAATCTCGCCATCGCGTGTTTATAATCGAAGTTCTCCTAAACGGATGGATCGATTTAGATGAAATTTTGTGTGTGTCTGTGTGTGTGTGTGTGTGTGTATTCGAGTGGATGCGAGAATGGTTTAGATTCGGTTCACTGCAAAATGTTTTTGACGGTTTCATACCAAAAAATTAAAACCCATGAAATAAATGGTAGAAACACACATAAATTATATATTACATTACATCTTACTGTTCAAATGTATCAATTTGCGCTTCCACCATATTTATCTTGAATTGTGAATTGCCATTTGAAAAGTATTGAGGTATTATTTAATAATTATTATTCAGGTATTGTGAATAGGTACTAACTAGAGCTACATACGAGCGCAGCGAGCTCCACTGACAAAGGTTCCAGCCAGGCTTGTTATTCCAAAGTTTTAAGTTTTCACTGCCGTCTTGATCTTTTTTCTCAATGTTTGTCACTTGTTTCACCAAAAATCAAGGTTATATTGCTCTTTCAATTTTCTAAAAATTTGTCAAGTCACGTCTTGATTTGTCAAAAATTAGAATAAAGTAATTATTTGAAATAAATTAATGAAAGTTTTCAATTTTTGTTATTTTGTTTTTATGGTGTTAAAAATATATTGTGGTAAAAAAACTGATATTTAATCTTAAATAAATTGAAATCGATAAAAATTATCTACTTGGTCAGACGAAAAAAAATTTGGCTAACAAAAAGGAGGTGTTAATTTGTAGCATTTTGGCACTAAAATTTTAAAACCCGGTAAGGGAATCGTTAATCCTAAAAATATCTTGGGTATCTTTAATGATGATCAAAATGATTAAAAGTCATAAGAGTGTCATAGCTCTCAACACCACCATTTACGGATATTCACTTTAGTTCTTACAATTATAGTGTGTACTGGCAACAGTGTTTGTATAAACTATTGTCAGAAGTCCAGCTTTTTAAGCCTACGAACAAATTTTACAGGCTTGGTTTTTGGTTTATAAAACGAAATAGTAGTAACACACTTATTTATAGCACATTATTTAATGTTTTTTGTAATAATATCACTTCAGTTTTAGTATCAACATTTTAGGTATCATATTATACTAGCCATTTGGGAATACATATGGTATATTTAATATATATTATGATATATTTGATAAAGTATGTATCTATGAACCAGTTATCATATATGTAAATTTTCAGGAAATATATGCGAAATGGTTGTAATATAAATTCAATTAAAGACGATATTTTGTATCTATTGAAAGCATTTATATGAAAGTTACATCCCATTACCTGAGAACAGACAAGTTGTAACCTATACCATTTAGGTATGTTTGGAACTCATTATGGAGGCTGTATAGGGTGATTAGTTATAACAGCAGGACTTCATCAAACGATAGATTACGTTTAAATAATGACAAGTTTGTAGTACACTTATAGCCGGCAAAGCGATAGATATAGAGTGTTGAAATTTTGGTATAAAAAGGATAGTTATGTGAATATTGCCGAAACAGCTGCTTAGATAAAATTTGACAGTATAAGCTAAGGAACCTTCATGCTCAAAGATATGGTAATATATTATGAAAAACCAGCGTCAGAAATATGGATGTGTCATCAAATCGTTTTAAAAAAATCGCTAGTGCAACTGACTCTATTGGAAATATGTACAATAACATTAAGCAATGCGTCATGATTGGGGTATTTTGAGCCAAATTTTCAACTTCAAGCAACTTCAACAACTAAGCAACCGTTTTAGTAATATTAATTAAAAAATTTTCTTTCTAAAAATTCAAGGAAAGTCCAGATTTTCAAACGTTTACGATTTTATCAACTTTGCCTATCTTACTATTTGATTATGCCTACCATACTGTATTAAATTATGTGATAAAACACAGACTTAGGACTATCGGAAAACAATAGGTAAAGGGCTGCCTACGCATTTTGCTCGAAAATTGTCTTTAATTTTAGTCAATTTTTAGCTCAAAAAGCTTTTTGCCCTCTTAGCTCAGTTGGTTAAAGCGTAACCAATTCCGCCCTCGGTATGCATAGGGTAGCGGGATCGATTCCCGCCGTCGCAACAAAATAATTTAATTAATAGTTGTGATGGGCTGGTGTAGTGCATGGTCTATGCATGAAGGAGGTACACTCAGCCTCTGAAATTGAGGAGCTGATAAATTTAATTATCAGCGGAAAGATTGTAAAACACATATATGGTATGACAATGGGCTCTATTGCCTAAGTGTGTCCTTCGTAGACAGCAAATATAACATAACAAGTAAGAGAAGTATGTATCTGAAGCTAACAAGATCTTATGTTTTATAATTTATGAATAAACAAAATTTTAAGACATTGGTGCGAGCAACTATAATGTTTCTGTTATTTTAGCATGAAACTCAAATATTCCAGATACATAACATCTACTGTTTACATTTTGTTGTATATTATGGTTGACTAACATTTGAATAACAACCACGACTTCATGTAATTTATACCTATAAATTTCCTGAATTATTATAATTATCATGAATTTCACCATGATTTTAGTATGTTATTCGAAAATTGAAAACACAATTATTGCCTATCAGAATTTGGAAAACTCATTATTGATAAATGGTAAGTAATCAGGTAGGAACTACTGGAGAAACGGTCCACTTTCTGTTTAATATTACACATTTTTATCGCCAGTTGGCGAAATTAATCTGATTTGAATTTAAAAATTTTTATTGGCCTTAAAAAATGGTAAATACAAGTAATGCCACCTCTAGTCGAAATTATTAAACTATTGACTTCGGGGCTTCTTCTGATTTTAATTAGTACGAATTATTTTCGCCAGTTGGCGAGTTGCAACTGCCAGTTATCAATAATATGCGCAGAAATTTTGCGTGATCTTTTTTTTTCATTGTGGAATATGTGATTTTTTTAATCATTTGGCAACATATACATCGTTTACATAATGCGTCATGGGAACATAATACGTTAGTATAGGGTAGGTTATATTGGCTGTCCACGAAGAACACACGTAGGCTATAGAGCTATTTATCAGCTCCTCAATTATTTTTAGAGATTGAGTGTACCTCCTGCATGCATATACCATGCATTACACCTGCCAATCACAACTATTAATTAAATTAATTTTGTTGCGACGGTGGGAATCGAACCCGCTACCTTAAGCATACAGTTTACCAATGTTGCTCATTTAAAAATCTTTAAATTTTTGGATTATCATGTTAACGGGGGCGGACAGACTGGTAGACAAACGCAAATGAACTGCTTAAATGAGTTTATGAACATCTATACCAAAATTTTGTTTTTGGCATCAATATTATATATTAGCTTTTCAAACATTGGAACTAAAATTAATATACCTTGATATTTATTTCATATAATACAGGGTACAATAAAAATGGCATTCAATATTCTTCTCGTAAAGAAAGCAATACTTGGTATGCGCCACAAAAGAAGCATTAATTCTTTGTTATTAAAATAAAAATTCTGAAAAATACTTAATTACTTTTCATAATATTTACTTAATATTGCATGTAAGTCGTATAATGTAAAACAAAATCAGGACATATATTATTATAGTTTGTTATGGTCAAAGTTTCTCCTTGGCTTTGGTTATGGTAATAAACTGGTAATGGAAAACATTGTTATATCTGCTCTGTTTTACATTTCCACATAAATGAAAATGTAAAATGTTACAGAAAATACGTGAGCGACTTATATAGGATGCCCCAAAATTAAAATAATAAATCTACTATAAATGTTAAAAATGAAAAACAAAATGATTCGAGGCTCTTTCTAAAATGGATCGAGATACAAATAGTGTGAAGTCACTAAAATATTGTCTCTTATATTAAAATATCTAGTACTAATCGTTTAATCTAAAATAATATATTTCACTTCAAGTGATGCTCACTGACTGAATCACCACTGATTCATATATATGGACAAATCATGCTAGAAAGATGCAGAAAAATCGGAAAACTTCGACTTTTTCAATGCAACCTCTTGAAAACAGCTCCCAAAATTGTGTTTTTTCCGTTTTATACATGCTAGAAAGATGGGATTTTCACCATTCGACCTAAAATAAAATTAAAAACTAAATACTTCAATTTTTTTACTGCAACCGTCCAGAAAATCGAAAAAACCCCTAATAATTTCGTATTTTTGTTTATTTCTTTTTAGTAAGTATTTTTTAATGTTATCGCACAATTCATGCAATGCTATTTTCTATAAGGCGGAAGCAAGGCCGAAAACCCGCACGGGAAGCAAGTAGAAAACCCCCTGAGAGCAAAGCAAGTCAAAGCCATAACTACAAAATTTTTATTTGTGCGCTGAACTGTTCGCAGTGTTTCAATAATTTTATTTGCCTTTTAGATATCATGAGTAACGTTATTTTAAACAATTCAATTCTCAAATAATAGTAATAGCCCGATACTATCCCATAAATTGGGCAAAGGATTCTCAGAGAATCCCAGAACTTGTTATCCTTGGCAAGACGGCACATTTCAATCATCCTGCCGTGCCCTCTACACATTGATCTACTTTTTTTGTCTTTTATGACCGTTATACGCTTGCACTTGTTGCACGTTTACCCTTCGATAAAGAATGAATAGCACCAAACACTTCACTGCAAATATTTTTCGGGGTATTTACTTCTCGATAAAAAAAATCGTTATATGCTAAAGCAAAAATTTTTTTTTAAATTCCCGTGTACGATGATTTTTTTCTTGTTTAATCCTTGCAATTAATGTAAAGTTGCTATTGCAATGTGTATATATTGGCATAAAGTAGCAATATTAAATTCGAGAAAATATTTAAGGAACAATCTATATATGAATTCTAATATTCTAACCCAAAATAATTAAGTGTCAAGGTAAAGACTTCAGGTAAAAACAATATTGTGTTTCGTATTTGTATTGGTTATATGAAAGACTAATAGCGTGAACTGTTTAATGTAAACAATATTATGTTGTAAATACATATATACGAACCTATTTGGACGGACACACGCAGAGTGAATGTTTCTTGTTTACCTAATAATAAACTTATGTAAACAAATAAAGTATGAGTCTACTGAATTTATTATTTATGCAAACATATATTTATACAATGTGTGCAAATATAAATATACATATTACAGAGAATTTATTAAATAGCGATAAAAAATCGTCCTAAGCTAGGGCTAGGGAAGTAAATAGAAGTATTATACTGACAAAAATTTTTGTTGCGTAAGAGGCCGCTGATGGCCTCGTGGTAGGGGCCATCAGCCATGTCTTCTACACGAAAATTTAGTTCTGTCAACTTGTTTAGTTTGAAAATCGACAATTTAAACGAAGCATTATTATGTTTGGAATATGAGTAGATATCGGAAGATAAAAATTGTAGGTCGCAACGTAACAATATACATTTTATATATAAGGTTAGGTTAGGTTATATTGGCTGTCCACGAAGGGCACACTTAGGCTATAGAGCCCATTGTGACACCATAAATGTGTTTTACAACCTTTCCGCTGATAATTTTATTTATCAGCTCCTCCATAAACTTATCCATACACTACACCAGCCCAACACAACTATTTTTGAATTAATTTTGTTGCGAAGGCGGGAAACGAACTCGATAGCCTAAGCATACTGCGGACGGAATTGGTTACGCCTAAGCAACTGATTTAACAGTTATCCATATATTTAGTCTGTTCGAAATCGTTTTTTAGTATCGTAGCTCAATAAAATAAACATATTTAAGATTTAATTTTTATTTGATTCTTTAAGCCCGCCGTTTGACGGCATATTTTGACCAGTATATGTAGCCATGTCGTTTTAATTGGTCAATATTTTCAGTCAATGAAACACCTCTGTTTACTTCTGTATTCTATGAATTACTGTCATTTCACGGCCTCTATAAATAACGCCACCGCTGTACGAGGAAATAAAAGCTTTAGTGAGTATTCTTATGGCCATATTAAATTGCGAATAAGTTTATAACAAGGTAGCTTTGTTCTCTTTTCATTGGATCTCATGATTAATTCAGATCAAAATTTCCAAAATCAGTAGAAAAAACTCTTCAATAACATTTAATTGTACTATCCACGGTTCTTAAATTCAGTTGGATGTGGACATTCCATGGTTTCTTTGTTCGCTTATAAGCTAGCCCAAAATAGACTTGGAAATGAATGATTATCAAAATTTTCGGCAAAGAAATATAAAAATATCCTTCATATAGATGAAGAAGCAATTTTATTATTAACACAAATACAAGTGATAATAAAAGACCAAACTTAGCAAGAAATCTTCATGAATGACGAAAGGAATTTTTGCTGACGCATAGTTATCTTCAATGTACATAGCAACTCTCTGTATAAAAATAATATTCAACTATTGGTATAATTTTGTTTGTATTTGCATTTTCATATTAGTTTCCTAATGCATTTTCTTTGAACTTTATCAGGCACATATAGCTAGTGAGCAACCATCGACAGATTTGAACCTCCTCGTGAAAAGCTATGACAAACAGATAGCGTTCTGTGTGCGTGTGTGTGTGTCGGTCATGTATGCACAAATACGTACCTTATATTTTTTTATTTTTGTACCAAGGCTGATGTGTGTACATTACTTCCTCATTACGAGATTTATTAAAAAGCTACTTTTGAAATACATTTATAAGTTCTCCAAGAGCCAGATGTAATTCTCCGATATAATTTAGATGAATGTTTGGGAAAGACGACACTGTTATAAAATGAGGTAGTATTGAAGTACATTTTATTCTTCCACAAAATCAACATACAATCTTGATTTTTCGGGAAGAAATTTTCAAAATTCCCACTCTTGCTTGGTTCATATGATATAGTGATCAAACCTATAATCAAATTGTAGAATTTAAAGTGTTATTCAAGGAAAAAATGATTACCTGGAAAAAATGACCCAAGAAAATCACGAGTTTGAATGGGTTAAAAGCACTGAACTCGAGTAACGAATGTTCGAAAAATAGTCGCTGAAAATCCAACCTGTTTGGTGGATGAGTGGATCGCTGTTGGACAGTCATTCATAAAATCTGCATTCAGAACGCTACCGATTAATTTAAAATTATTTATAAAAGTTTTTTACAGCCACGTTAATAATTTCAATTTAAAAACTATGAAATTTTAATTAATTTAAAAATACAAAAAGGCACAGAGCCTAGCTATAAGTACTAAAGTTTTCACTTCTGTCGACAGTCCCCATAACTGATTATCCATTTTTAAGTTCCTACTATAGGTTATTTAAATGGGTCCGATTTTCGAAATCGAAATTTTTAACATATCTTTACGATTCATGATTAAGAAAAGGCATTAACACTAATTTGGAGAAGTATGTATCTCTGCGTCACAAAATTTGCACAGGTTTTACCATTCTAAGTGATATAGCTATATGTACTGTTATAGTAATATCAATTGTGCAAATTTAGTGACGATGGGATACGTACGTACAAAAAATGATATCGACTTCGTTGAGGTGTCGATCGATGCGTATTAAAGGCAGCATTCGTCGAGCTTTTTCTAAAACTTTTTTCTGATTGATATCGCGCGAACAAAAAACGGCATCGACTTCGTTGAGGTGCTGATCGAAGCGTATTAACAGCAACATGTTCTGAAAAAATGTAACAAAATAACCATAACAACCATCGAGTCGTTTCGAGTCGGACGGTTTTTCTTTTTTTTAAATTTCCTACAACTTTATGTTATGCTGGAAAGTTACGCGTGTAGATCGCACCAGACTCTATCCTCGGTTTGTTTTTCCTTGAATAACACTATAGATTCTATAATTTCTTCTCCCTCTTTTTGCGGCCTACGCCATCGTCCTGCGTCCTATACCATCATTCCTGATGGTTTTCATCAATGTAACAGATAGCTTCAATATAACTTAGTCCATTAATCAGTGCCAAAAGTTAATTTTACCTTAATAGTTTAAAAATCAGACTCATTTAATGCCCGCTTTACAATTTTAATGGCATGTATTAGATTCTGAATCGTGAGTTTGTCGAATTTATAATATTCGATCTACTTATTAAGTACCTATTTGAAATTAATATTTATTTCGTTAGTGACCTTTATAACATTTAAAATTATATATTTGAAATCTGTTCACTTTATACTGAAAATTATTGAATAATATTTATATTTTTGAAAATGTTTATATAACATATCTAATTTTAAAATTTAGTTTATGAAGAAACATTCAAATTCAAAATTAAAGTTTGTTTTAAAAGGTGAAAATGTTTATTTACTAATATCATTTAATTTTATTAATTATTCATAAATTTTACGATAAGTAAACTTTATTACAAATTATAACTTGAAAAGTTTCTTAAAATGTTGTTCGTTCTACGATATTAAATGACTCATTTAGTTCACAAACTCATGTACGAAGATCAAACAAAATGGTATTAGATATTCACAAAATATTTAGATTTATAGCCCGTTAGCGTTCGTGTCAACCGTTCGGTAATCTTTAGTCGCGTGATGAGAGATTTACTCACAGGTTCTGCACATGCATCAAATATTTCGTTCGTTAAACATTCTTTAACTTTATAAATCATAAGGCTCTTAAGGCAAAGAAAATTTTTGACAAATTTATTTTTGGTAATATTTATATGTATGGTTAAATAAAAAAAAGTAATGGGCCTGGTTAAATGAACCAAAGATTTATTTTTAACGAGGATGTAATCTCAAAACTTGCCTGGTGAAGCTGAAAAATAAAGGCTACGAAACGTTTTAAAATCAAACATCTAGATGACTTTAGTCCTAGTTCCCAAGAAAACTTATAACTTTTATGGATTATGACATGAATGAGACTCAGAATATGAATTTTTGTATAATTTCATTAAACGGACAATGTTTATATCATTATAAATAAATAATAATTTTACAAATTTGAATGTAATTAATATAAAATAAAGTATTTGGTTTGACTTGTCAATTAAATATAATAATTTTCATTAAGCATTATCACAGGTATCTATCTGGAAGAGTTTGTTCTTACATCTGAAAATGCTGAAATATAAAATACGAAATAAAACCAAAAGAACTATGTTTGATTATTTAGTCCGCAATTATATGGAGTACATGCAACAGGCGTTGCGTAGGTAACGTTTGTCTACAAAGCAAAGTCGTATTTATCGAATGTACATAAATTCGATAGAAACGCAATTACAATGTCGTTACAGAGCTTTAAAATTAAATTTAATTGTAATATAATTATTGAAGCAAATAATTTATACAGTAGGTGAAATGCTACTGAAAAATTTTTCACAAGCACTGGATTGTTCATAGAAGTCCAAGTAGGTGGTGACTATTTGATTGTCAAACTTATTATTCTAAACATGAATATTCGCTTTTAAATGAATTAAAATATACATTTTTGTATATTTTATAAATAATTTAAAAGAGAATAATTACAGTTTACGAAATTGATTTTTACTTGTCTCAAGTTTTCAAAAACTTTTTTGACAAGAAAAACTGATACCACCAACATTTTTGTATAATTCAAACAAGAGAATCAATATGAAATTATTTAGCAAGACATACGATGGTCTTGAATATATATAGATTGATTTTTATGAAAATACTTATTATTGCTTGAAAAATGTTTTTGCCGAATGGATTGAAAAAAATTATTCACAAGAATTCAAAGTATTCACCAGAAAGTGTGTGTTATTATGATTCTTTCATTATTTAGACGAACGATGGCTTTAAAAATTTCGACGGTTAAATGACAACTACAATCAAAATAACCACAGCATGGGGATCTCACAATGGTTGGCCGTGGAAGAAAGTGTTTGCGGAATTTCTTTACGTAAAGCATCATTTATACTCCCATTTACAGTATTTCTTTTTGTTACGATATCTACGATATTGGATTTAGAGGAAATAAAAACAATTGCGGACTTTTGGCCACTACCAAACTTAACAATTTTGGAGTTTAGTATAAAATTTGCAGCAAATGTTATAATATTTTTTGCATGTTTATTTTTGTTTTTTGGTCTTGTCACATATAAAGCGGTAGTTATGAAATTTTTTTTGTGTGTTTTTGGTGTTTATACTTTATTTTGTTTTGGTTGGGAGATCCGTGTAGCTGTAAGAAATCATAATAAGTGGGAAGTTCATCAAACTAGTTTTCGATATATTGTAATATTTTCTGTGTTGAGTTACCGAATTTATATGTTTATATTACTTAATAGCTATCGACTAAAAATAAAAAATATAAATAATGATTCCATGAGAACATAATAAGAATAAATAGGGCTTTTCATTTACAAAATTATTCTTTTTTGTTTCGGGCTGTTTTCAATCAAGTAAAGACATAATTTATATCGTCTATCCTTGCGCTGCTTGAAATCGTTTTTTTCTTATATCCCTTCTCCTGGAATCTTTACAGTTTAGATAAAATGAAACTGATTTGTACTGTCTAAATACAGCCAGTCTTTGGTCTATCGAAACTAAGTAAGATATGTAAAAATTGTACAATTATCAAACTTTCAGACAAATTCAGTTTTTCGTCTCTCTTTTTCTTAAAAACTCTTATTGAAGTAGCTTTAACTACACACATGTCAAGGTCCATGCTTTGAACTCTACATTAAAAGTGCATGTCGTCAACTATTTACAATCGTAAAATGAACGAAATATACTCATTTTTTATAACAAAAAATAACAAAATATAGGAACTACTTTTAACTTGCTGGAAAAAACTCGGCTATAAACTTATCTACAAACCTGTATTCAGATTACAATAAAGTAATTAAAATTATTATTATATCGGCCTAGGGTCAGGTACAGTACTCGACACTCAATTCAAAGCGGCTGAAAACTCGAGAGGCTGTTAATGTCATGTATAAGAACTCATAAAAATCGAAAATAGTCATAACCGATAACTGTTGTTTTAAGGTCCTTGAAAAGTTAAAATTTTTGTCTTTTCTTACAATTGTAAGAAAATACACCGTGTATATAGAAGGGAAAAGGCTAGTTTTAGGATGTTTTTCCTATTTTGGTGGAGTCGTAATATAGATATTGAAATAAATGTTAAAAAAGATTGTAGTCCTATTGTGATATATAAACTATAATACCTTGAATAACCTAGCGGGACCTAGCCCTGTCTTGGGAAATGATTCATTCTCCATACAAACTATCATTCACTATTTCAGCCCCTTCAAATTTATTTTCGCAACGAGAAGCACCTTATGTTAAGTCTCAAGATTCCATCTATCTCTAAACCGGAAATCAACAGACAGACAAATAGAGTAACTTTCACATTTATAATATTAGTTAGTCACGCAATTACAAATTTTCAAGTCACCAGTTGCGAAAATTTTCGTACAGGCAAAGTCGTGAAACACAACCTTGATCAACATCAGTTCCAACCATTCTAAAACGACGGTCAAATAAAACGCCTGACTCTAGACCAATTAGGAAATTAGATTGGAAAGCGATGTAATTAATAATATATATTGATCAATTATTTTAAACTAACTTCAGACAGAAGATCAGAGACACCGCGCCCTGGTGGTTGATGTATCATATATCAAACGATGAATATCATCATCATGGTCTTGTTCTAGAAACATGAAACCAGATGAGGTAGAATACTAATTAATATATTGTAAATAACATTACAACTAAAATCATCTCATTTATCAATGACTTTCAGAGCCAGCTGTTACATTAATAGCAATTCGTCTTAGGCATTTTCTTTAGGACAATTGATTTATTTCATGATATCTATTTGATAATAGCTCCGCGAAATCAATATATGGAAAAAAAACATACAAAACTAGAAAAATAAATACTTAAGTACACACGATGTTAGAATTTTAAGGAGATATACGTCGCCTATTATGAGATAATTGCGATTATACTTAACATATTTTACCCGTACACAGGTACGTGAACACGGAGGGGGGAGGAGTGATCAACAACTCCATTGAAAATCTTTCCACATAAATTTAAACAAACAATAGTTTGGAGAGATCCATGAATGCAATGAATACAACATGGAATTTCAGAAGCGAAGGCTCGCATCAAAACACACTAAATTCTCGAATGTAAAGATTGATTCAGTTGAAAATTATTTCCGATTATTTCGTTTTTATAAAATTCTCATGAATTTGTATTTGTTTATTTATATTTAGCTATTACGAAAATTTTCTGTTTGATCGTAAGGTACTTTTTAATAAAAAAGCGCTTACAAATTATAGTGATTTTCAATTAAATATGGAACGTATATTATATTATTAGGTCGGATGAATAGAAATTTAATTAAAGTAAAAACATATTATATACGTATAAATAGTTATTTAAAAAAATACATTATATATATATATATATATAAAATAAACGTATAGGTCTTGTGTTAGTTTAAATAGAGGAGACTTGTGATTTGTTTCTTCATTAAATTACAGGAGTTGTTTTTTTATTTAAATGGGTTCAGTATCACGTTCTGAATTTAAATGCACAAATACCTTAAAAGATTATGCGGAAGAAGTGCCTACATTTTAAGTCAAAATGGTAATGACCTAATTATGTTACTAACGTTAACATTTTTCATATATTTATTCAATTTTTATCATTACACTATGTATACTTATTTTGTATTAATCTTGTACCCGGTGGTTGCAACATTTAATGCGTTATTAACTTCATAAATATAAATTTTAGAAAAAAAGGTTTAAGGAAATTTGTAGATTTAAAATTTATTATAATTTTCTTGTTTCAACAAATATTAGAAGAGATATCGGTCAAATAGTCCAAAAGTAAATCGTCATAGTCGTATAAGTCATACGATTTCTCTGTATCAACGATTAGTGATACAAAAAAATTATTTCACAAAAAAGGCAGGTAATTTAATTATCTGCAATAAAGGTTATTACCAATTTTAGTCTAAAGTGCACGGTTATGGAGATATAGCCTAAAACGGTTTTCCTTAAAATGGAGGCACTTCCTCCGCCTATTTTTGTAAGGACTTAGTGCATTTACTTTCAGTACGTGATACTGAACCTATTTAAATAATAAAATAACTCCTGTAATTTAGTGCATTATGGCCAAGAGTAGTGAGTTTCTATATATTAAAGTCACGAAGTAAACGACCACGCCCAAATCTTATGGAAAGTGGCTTCCAGGTAAATTATCTGAATATTGTATATGTTACTAAATAAACCATGCCCCACTTCGCTGTGGCACATCATGGTTGCATGTAAATAGATGACAAGTTAGAATTTTTTATAAAATTCAATAAACCCCAGATAGAAGAGGCCATAACTTTTAAATGACTGATATGATTTAAAGTTTTGTAATGTACACGCCATGCCCTTCTATATGATACCCCACTTGGGTATATTTGAAAATATTCGATTGTTCATCCTCACTTTCAGCCTCCATAACTCCTTACATAGATAGGGGGATAAAATAGATCGGGTTGTAAATCGTGTCAAAATTTGCTTAATCGATACAACTTTTTGTTATTATTTTTTTATTTATTATTATATTTTTTATTCTAAGGTTTGTGCTATATACTTCATAGATCAACCTCTACCCTTGATATAGTCATTCATCGAATTTCACAACACTTGTTTACTATTACACAACGATTTTTTTGTGATTTGATTAATATATAGTAAAAAAATAAAAATATAGCAATGAATATTGAAATTTGTTTAACCATTCCCGATCTCTCCTATAAAATTATATTGAATTCTTAAACATACACTGTCTCATTATTATTTATGTCCTTGTGCCATTTATTTACTATGTGAAATGTTCATGTAATTAAAATAATCATACAGGGAGGACATTAATGCTCAGAAAGCTTCTTTATAAAGGTGGTAACTACTGATAGTCAGCTAAGTACCATACGCTTCCTCATAAGTTGATTTTATCAGACACAGCTAAAAACCATTCCGGTAAAATCGACGTACCGGGTTTGTAGCGTGTAATTGTCTTGAGTAAGTGCTTATAAACTGTCACAATGTGACAACTCTGTAAAAACAAAGAGAACGAGAT
Source organism: Chrysoperla carnea (assembly GCF_905475395.1). Classification (NCBI taxonomy): domain Eukaryota; kingdom Metazoa; phylum Arthropoda; class Insecta; order Neuroptera; family Chrysopidae; genus Chrysoperla; species Chrysoperla carnea. Next base: position 84,206,338 of record NC_058339.1, read on the forward strand.
TTGTCGTGGGACACCCGTTGCGAACTATGTTCCTTTCGTACAAATGACTGTATTAGTAATTAATTATAAATATTAGTTTTGTGATACGCTACCTTGCAGGTTAAGTGTAATTTACTTTTTTTCTCTCTCAATATTTTTAGCATTTCAATGCGTTGGTATTTTTAGGCTTAATTTGTTTTTTTTTCTTGCACGATTCTGTTTGCATATCTGTACATTGGTAATTCTGAAAATTTAAAGTTTTAATTTCAGAAATCTAATATTTGTCTTATTGTTTCAAGAATTAAATATTATTGCTACTTTAACTCTATACTTTATGAATTAATTGTGATATTAGTTTAAAAAAGACATATTTCTTATTTAGAAGTCAACCCAATATGCCAATATGTGGGTACATTACTCACATTTTAATTAATCAGGATATTTAATATGACTTAACATAAAATTTCCCTGTAATTACTTTAAAGAATCACTATTATGTTTAACTTGTGCTAACTCATTTTTTTTGAATAAAAAAAACATAAATTTGGTACAAAAAATACAAATGGACAGATTGTAAAATGATTTTGCATATTATCAAAATTCATGGCAAGCTGAATTGGTTAAAAAAATTTTAGTTTCCTTGGTAACCTACATATCGGATTTTGGTATCTGTTGCACTTTTTGTGGTTTTATCTCTCAACAGGCAAATGGATGAGGGGTTAAATACAAATGTTAAAACTATAACCGAGGTCTTAACATCCAAAAAACCTGTTATAATTAACTTTCTTAATCATAGATTATATTCGTTAAAAATATAGGAAATAATACAAATAACATGAAAAATACGTGGCTAGATGGATTTTTTCTATTTTCAAGAATAGGTACTCAAAAGTAAATATCCACTTTATCTTCAACAATTTTATTTACAAGAAAGCTATAAAAATAGTCTTTCATTTATGTAAGTAATAAAAATTGAATATTAGTAATTGCTCAAGTGGAAAAATCAAAAGTTTTATGTAATGAAAAATTATTTTTGGAAAAAAATATCGGAAATAAAAGTTTAAGTACTATGCATTCAATAAAATTGTTTTTAAGTGTTATCGGTAACTAAAACGAAATTGAATAAGTGAAAATAAATAATTGACTGATAAAATTATTGATATAATACTTCATATAGGCAGTGTTGAATATCAGGGCTTGTATTATTATACCATGCATATATGTAGCATGCAAGGTATACTAAGTTAGTCCCAAGTTTGTAACGCTTAAAAATATTGATGCTATGCATAAAAATTTGGTGTAGGTGATCATAAAATCACCAATTACTCCATTTCCGGTTGTCCGTCCGTTCGTCTGTGGGTACGATAACGCAAAAACGAAAAAAGATATCAAGCTGAAATATTTACAGCGTACTCAGGACGTAAAAAGTGAGGCCGAGTTCGTAAATGAGCAACATAGGTCAATTGGGTCTTCTTGTAAACCGTTAGAGATAGAACAAAAGTTTAGATGTAAAAAATATTCCTATGTGTAATGTGATAGAGTAATCAACACTGTCTATGCATGGTATTTCAACAATTAACTTAGTCAATTGTTTGTTTTCACTTGTTTTTATAAATAAGATTAATTTTAAAAAACAAAGAGCAATTTTTCAAGGGTTTTTTTCCTTTTTTTTTGGGCGTTTCATGCTTTTCAAACAAATTTTTCCCCATTTATCGATCTTACCGACCCCCTTAATGTTATCGAATGAAACTAAGGTCAATGGACTCACTATTTGAAGCTATCTACAAATTTTCAACTGTCTATCTTTTATAGTTTTTAAGAAAATAAAAACTAAATTTTTGTCCTAAATTGGACCCTCAAAGAGAAACAAAGAAAGGTATTTATGAAAAAATGTTTCAAACAAAAATTGTTTAATTTTTCATAAGGAACATTTTTATACTTTTGAAACTTTTGTTTTATCTCTAACCGTTTAAAAGATCCATACCCAATTAAAAATGTTGCTTATTTACGAAGTCAAACAAACTGCTAAAGGACACAGTGCGAGTCTAATTCTAATTTTAATTATTATACCTTGGTTGAGATTTGCTTACTTATCCTTCCGAAGGTTCCAAAAAGCCGCCATGCCAACGCAAAGGCGGAATATTTGCAGTGTTATGCTGACAAAAAGAAAATAATAATTTTACAAGTTATAGTTCTGTAAAAAATAAATATAAGCTTGTTTGTGATTTTATAATTAAGTTTTCTTTAACTGTCCTGCGATAACACATCGACTACTAGCACCGTAGCTATTATTTTAGTAAATTGACCTTTTAATGTAACACAAGTACCGGAAAAAATAGTTATCGATTTTGTCATTAAATAGATAGGGAAATTAAACATTACATTAAAAACATTTATTTAGGACTATTTCGAATTGTCTCCGAACTTGTTTATGTCTATTTTGACTAACTATATGACTTTTATCAAAATATTTAATTAATATACAAAATATATGAACATGTGTTTATATTATGAAATCCAACGAATAATAACTAATGAAATAAATTATGTATATAGATTATTGAATCGAATATCATAAATTATATTAAAGTTTTAATTGGCAGTTTGATTAAAGTCTTAAAATTAAATAACAATTTTTTTTATTTTGTTACTTCCAAAATTTAATAATATAAATTAATAATTCTGGGCTGATCAATATAGTAAGCCTAGCTAAAATATTCAGATAAAGTTTTGAATGTCACAATTTTCGACGTGTATTATTGAATATAAAAGTGCATGTTCCCACTTGCACTTGTGATCGGGTATTTTTTAACTAATATTTTCCAGCCACACACTTTTTGCCCCGCAAACAATATCTTCGTAATTTTAGGTTAATGTAAACAAGAAAATTCACTTACGTTTTTTTCTCTAAAAAGAACCATTTGTGAAATAGTTTCAAACAATTTGTAATTTTCAAAGTTCAGAAAATCTATGAAGACATGATGTTTATAACTAATAATGTGAGCGAATATTCTTCCTATACAGGTTCTCCTAATCTTTTCGAAAACGGATTGTAATATATAAAACCGGTAAAATTGGAGTCTTCTTATTTTCGGGAGGAAGAAAAAAAAATGTGTCCAAAAAAATTTACTTTTATTTCAAAATTTTTTTTCCTATTCCTCGGTACCTGTTTTTATGGTTTTTTAAAGCTAAAAAAGTTTTCGACACAAATTTCATTCCCTCTGAAAATATGAAGTCTCGGATTTTACCGTTTTTAGATATTCCAATCAGTTTTCGAAAAAGTTAGCTGGAAGTCCAGTAGTTTACATAGCGACTTTAACAGCCGGGGCCCATTATTGAGAAGATTTGAAGTTTCTATGTGAACTCCTGGACAGAAAATTCATTACACCCTTAATGATAGAGGGTAGTTAATGTATCTTACAAACCATCTTTTGATTAACATTGTCATACAAATAAGTACTTTATAATAATTCCACGACATAAATAATCAAGTATTTACTTTTACCGTAACATATATCATATATTTTCAAATTAATTATAGTGATATGTCAGTGTTGAGCTTATTTATAGTATCTAAAACTCTTCAATAGTAAATGTGTAATAATTCAAAAACTTTCGCCAATTATTTAGGGAAGTTGAAACAGCATGAATAATATTTTATAATCAATCACAAATAGTTTGATACACCTGTATTTCAAAAACAAATAGAAAATTGGCTTATAATTTTAATTTTAAAAGAACAAACAGTCATCATGTATATAACTACGTCCTTCAGAAAAAAATTTTAAATGTAAATAAACAATTTTTTAAAAGTAAATTATTTATATTTAAACGTTTGACCGCAAATGTATACAAATCGGTTTGAAATGTTCGACAATTATACCTACATATTTTTTATTACTGGTTTCAGTATATATTAAACATAAAAAATGCCTTTTTTTTATTACTGTGCATTTCCTGGTTGTACACACCACACAAGATTCATTAGAGTAGTATTCTGGCGAATTAAAATAACTTCATTACCTAACTTTATTATTACCTAGTACATACGGAAGCCTGAATGAAAAATCCGTGAAAATTTTGAATTTGGGCGGTTATAACCCTTAAAGATTACTTTTTTTTATAAATCTTTTATAAATCGTTTGTAAAGTAGACTAAATTTGCTACAATATGCACCAAGAATGGACTCTGTAGACCCAATACTTTACGAGATAAATCCTTTCAAATTTTATCATTTTTTCTAACTTTGCAATTTTTTGCAATATCATGTCGTTTTGAATGAATTTTGACCTTGAACAACACTAGCAGACTGCGTCGAAGGTAAGTCTTCCCGCTAGAGTAGTTTGAAATTCTACTGAAATATTGCAAACTGGTTTTTTTTCTGATTTTTGCGATTATAAACTTAAACGGGTAGTTTTGAAGTACCTTTTAAAGATGTTTTTAAAGTTATATAAATTTGGTACAATATGAGACTAGAATCGTTTCTGTAGACCCAGTTGTTTTCGAGATAAATTCTTTCAAATTTTATCATTTTTTTCTTACTTTGCAATATTATGTCGTTTTGAATGAATTTCGACCCTGAACAACATTAGCAGAATACGACGAAGGTAAGTGGAACTACTTCCCGCTAGAGTAGTTTAAAATGCTACTAAAATATTGCAAACTGACGTCTGAAATATCAAAAAAAATTGCGAAGTTAGAAAAAATCTTCATTGACGATTCTGGTCTCATATTGTAGCAAATTTAGTTTACTAAAAAAGGGACTTCAAGAACTAACCCTTTAGGGTTATAATTGCCAAAAACTGAAAAAAAAAACTGAAATTTTCTCGCGTTTTTCAGTTTTTGACAAAGTTGCGTTCGGCGCTTGAGGTTACAAACTTGAATTATTCATTGGAATAACATCATAAACAAGTCTGCAAAAAATCAGAACTACCGGATTTGATGCAGACTGTAATGAACAAACTTACTGTAATATAAAGTGATGTAGGATATATGAGGACTTTTATATATTTGTGTAAAAACACAAAAATACAAAAGAATGAAATAATAAATAACATTTTTTGTTGTGTTTACGAATTTCTCTGATTATTTCAATCGTCTTCTATCATAGTCGGTTATTTAGATTGGTTCTTCAAACACCAAGGAAAAAGATATTTTTTTTGTATAGAAAATAGAAAATACGAAATTAAGTTTAATTTTTTTTTGTTTTTTGTTTATACTTCTTTTTATCTTTTTGTTTTATCGCCTGTACTAATTGATTTAATACATTTAATAACAAAATAGAAGGTGGCTTCTCATGTACCGACTACGTTTATGTCCTGTGTCCGGTACTCCAGAAGCATGTGAGTGTTTTTATTTTCTTATTTATGGAAACTTTTTTCTAGTCAGTGTTACTGAATAAAAGTAACGAAACTTTAAATAATAAAAAAAAAAATGCATTAACTTAAACTGAGTTAACTTTTTAGTTAATTTTAACGTCTACTGGATCTTTGATTTAGTTTTTAGACAAGGATGCCAACTTTCAGGGAATTCTTTTAAGCCCAGCGAAGCGGGTGGGTATCACTCTAGTATATATATACACATACACAAGATACGCGTGGATAACGTAACTAATTCTTGACAGAGAGGTAAATATATTTTTCAAACTTTATCACGTTTGCTACCTTTTTTTTAAAAACTAAAAATATTTAAAAATAGTTTATACTTTTTTCTTTGAAATCATTAGAAACATAAGTTCTTTTACAAAAAAAAATCCGTGTTTATTTGTACATACGATACTTATGTAAGTACAATTTCTAAAGGTTTATAGAACTTCTATGTTGAAAAATAGAAACATATATTTCCTCTGATATATAAAAGGAAAATTTATCAAGCTTGTATAAACTTACAAAATATTACACTCGCTAACTGTGTGTTAAATTTTGCTCTAAGGAACGTGTTGCAAGCATTGAAAAGGATGTTTTCAACTTATAAACAACTACTTTACTATTAAAAAAAATTAACTTCACTCAAAGTGAATATTTATGAAGACGAATGTATCGTTTTAAACTTCAATCTTTAGAATTTTTCGTCTTTGATACGTAAAACTAGTGACATTTACGGTCGTTATAAATTTATAACTTTGTGATACTATAAATAAAATGGTAAAAAAAAAATTATTTTAAATTTATACGATCAGTAGAATAATTTTCAAAAAAAAAAAAATGTTGATCAATCAATAAAATGCATCTTCATTATCGTTTCTTTTAGATATTTTATGCAGTGAAAAAACGGTGACACCTGTTAAAATCTGTTTGTATTTACGATTCTCAAGGTATCAGATTACTAGGGGTCAAAATTTAAAACATAATGAGCTGTTTGTGGCATCGTAGCTCCTAAACAGATGAACCGATTTTGATTTTTATTGTTGTTGTTGTTTGAAAGGTAATTCGATCTAGGGTGATCTTAGCCCTCTTTTTAGTCCTGGGTTAATAAACATACAATACGCTCAAATAAATTAGATTTTCGTAATTTTTGTATCAAAATTGTCTCTAAATATTATTTTAGAATCGAACCAGCTACCCTAAGCATACCGCGGACGGAATTGGTTACACCTTAACCAACTGAGCTAATAGAGCGACAACTAAATACATAGATAAAAGAAAATTGCGATAGTTAAAAACCAAAAAAAAAAACATAGATATCTAAAAAACATTTTGTATATATACATTTTGTACTATACTTTTGTACTATATACATTGTATAGTATCACAAAAAATGCAAAGGATTTGTGGACACTGAGTGTACATTAATAACACTAAGTATATAATAACAGTATCGTCAAAAAATTACCTAGCGTCAAAAAATTCATCAGTAATACCTTTATCGATGAAAACATAGAACCTCTAATGAATTTATTGAATTTAATAAAATCTAAAAAGTACAATATAATTTATCTGTCAGCAATCAGACATAAATAATCTAATTTAAAAACAAAAAATTTTATTTACATTTAAAAAAAAAATTATAAACTGTTAAAATAAAAATTTGACATTGATGTTATTTAAAACATTAAAATACGAACGATGTTGGTTTATTGGCATGCAGAGTATACAAATATAAATAAAAAATTTTTTTATCAAAAATTTCCCATGTTTTTGTTTTTCATTCACAGCAAATAGTGATTATTACCTAATTGTGTGTAAGTTTTCGAAAAGAGCTTTCGAATAAGAGCCTTTTTGGGATTGAAGAAATAAAATTTCCAATTTACTTTGCTTAGTCCACTTTTATTTATTTAATATTTTAATAATTTAAAATATTTTTGACTAGTTTTGTCTAACATAGACATTTTCATAACTGTCATAAGAGTCTGTTTGTTTCTTGTGGAAATATTTTTATGGTATCACCGCCATATTCAAAATCATATAAATATGTTAAAACGATAGAGATAGAACAAAAGTTGAAATATAAACAAGTGTAAACAAACTATTGACTGAGTTAATTGTTGAAATACCATGTATAGACAGTGTTGATTACTCTGCCACATTACACATACATATATGTCACACAAATATAACTGATATACATACATAATAATACAATTTGCGCATAATATGCGCTCTCACGGGTAAACAATAAGGTTTACGAAAAAATGTTTCAAACAAAAGTTGTAAAATTTTTTATAATACTTCGAAAAATTTGCAAAATTTACGAAAACTAGTACAGTAAATGTAAATAAAACAGTAAATGTAAAGGTGCTTTTCGATGTTTTATTTGGACCCCTCGGGGGAAAAATTTTCAAAAAGTTACGAAAACTAGTACAAATGTAAAAAAGGTGCTTTTTCGGTGTGTTATTTGGACCCCTCGTGTAATATTTCTTTACCTGTTACGCTGGTAGCTCCTTTTGTTTGCTTGCAAAACGTAGATTCACACTCTCCTAAAAGGTCAAAGCAGCTTTACATCGCGTTTTGCGATTAAAGTTGTATTTTTTTGTAAGATTTTACTGGTGTATAAAATTATTATCTACTTTTAAGTGCAGTAAAGCATTTTTTTTAGTTCTATATACTTATAATTTATTCATTTAACTAGTGGTTCTAAATAAAACCGTTTAAAAATATTATTGTGAATGGGGCTCATTTATATCAATTATAATGAAACCTTATATTTTCTCTTAGTAGCAATATGATACGTTTTCATTATATAACTTTTATTTTTAACAATGATAATTTTGTAACTTTAATTGGTGAGTATTTTTCCATTATTATCATAAAAATCCGTAGAAAAAGACATTTGAATTAATTATATTTTTAACAGGAAACACTATACTCCGTCATGCTTTTTAAGGTAGTACGAGTACCAAGGCAAGTTAAGTCGCTCTGACAACCCAGGTCATTGGCGACTGCACTTAAATACAAAGTTTGGATAGACTTATAGGTGAACAAATTACAGGCGAGAACATTTGGTATATATATGTATTACAGATATACATAAGTTACTTTATGGTTGAAATTATTTGTACCTTATTTTCAACTTTGATGATTAATTGTGCTATAGATTCATGAACATAGACGAAAAATAAGAATACAATTTTTCAATATCTGCCTTGCTTTTTGAAGTAATATTTTGAAAATTACTCTAGATATCGAAAAATTTCATTCTTACTTGATATTGCCAAGTCAAAACAGAATTCACCATCAAAACTGAAAATATATATATAAAAATTTTTTTTTGGGGTCCCACTACCGTGCTTATATTTCCTTAATTAGTCAGACACAACGGGTTTTTTGTTTTCAATAATTTATTAAGGTTTTAACTTTAATTTATATGGTTTTTTTTTATTAGCACCGATTAGTTTTGGAAAAATCTATGAAAACATACCGTCCGTTTTAAATATGTTTACTTTTGAAGTCAATATTATTTATTTAAATACTCGGGCAATCCATCCTAAAAATTTTGAACAGTCATTTATCCTAAATTGCCCTTATGCTCGTACATCCTTAACAAACTGGTAAGATAAATAATATATAAGCGAATAAATATTCTTATGTGTATCTTTTATTTTGAACAATAATTTTATTGTATGGATTCTCTCATGCGCCGTTCGCGTCCGTCCGAATGACGACGTCTCCTGTGGATTGTTTGTCTATAATATGTCACTTAATCGTATGTTTAAAGTTAGGGTAAAACGATTTGCATTCTATGATTAATAGAGAAAGAAAACAATTCTGTTTATGGCCTTGTAGTATAACAGTTCTCCACGTTCGATAATTAAGCGAGCGGAGCGAGCCTCTACTAGATTCAAATGTAACTTTTTGATGATAAACTTTACAAAAAAAATACAAAAGATTTAAACATGAAATGAAATGTTGTAGTTCCATATTTATGTCTAGATGTGTTATCAATCATTATTTTTAGAAAAAATTATATAAATAATAAATAATAAAAAACAACAGTATTTTTTATTTATTACATGTATGTATATATCAATATATATGCCGAGACAATGGCACCATATGTGAGCTACATCTAATACTAATATATAATTGGCTACATTTAATATTAATTTTAATGGAGTGGCCATCTGTAGATTCTTTCAAGTATTAAAAAACTTCATAATGAAAAATACAAATCACGTGATAACAAAACATAAACAATTAATTTTTGCAGTTCTAGAGTAGAATAACTTAAAAATTTAAGTGATATTAATACAAGTAATGAAAAAATTTTAATTATAGTTATTATAATTTTAAAGTTATTTATTAATTAATTGTAATGATAGCAATAAAATGCCACGACGTCGTACGTTGACGGGTCGTAAAGAGCGTGATCGTAATCGATCATTAAAGCGTGACTATCGGAATCGACGAAAAAAAGATCAAAAAGAATTATATCTTTATCGAGATGATATTAATTTTAAAATGTATGCAGAAAATTTGGAGATTGCTCAAATGAATTTGAATTTTGAAGTATGTAATGTATGTCATCGTCGTTGGTTTGATTTACAAATTAATAAAGATGGGTTTTGTTGTATTTCTCATAAATTTAAATAAAAATTGAATTGAATATTTTCACAGCGGATAATAACATGGATCCTGGTTTACAACATGATGTTTTAAAGAAATAAACGTTTGTTGAGGAACAATTAAATAAACAATATTTGTGAATAATTGAAGTATAATTTTATTTTAGAAATATATATTTTATATGATACCATTCGCGAGCCATAGTAAAGTTATACTTTTAGCTAGTTTATTTTAAGGCAGGAATTGAACGTCTCGTATCTGAGAGCGATTTCGTTAACTAAGGCTGAATACAGAGTGTAACGCGTGACGATGACTCGAGTTCGATGGTTTTGATCGGGTAAAGATTATCTCGGTTAAATCAGCTTTAAAAAAGAAAAGAAATGAAATGCAAAAAACAGTAAGCATTTTAGGGACTGTGCAAAAGTACAGGTAATCTTTTATCCAATTTTACCCTACTTCCATAATATATTTATGTATTGTGTTTATAAATAAGAATAATTATGTGAATAGTATGAACAAATGATGAAAAAAGTGGGAAGAAAAATTTATGAAAAGTTAAAGACCGTGAGCCTATTATGAATGTTCATGATTATTTCTGCTTGCCTTTTCCATTATTGATAAAGTTTGTTAAACAAATAAAAAAGTTCAATTGTAGGGTGAGTATCGAATTCAAAAAATTAGAGTTTTTCGACGATTTTATTTTGGGTTATTATGTTTATGTTACAATAAAGTTGACACAAAACGTAAAAATAAATTAGTAGCTCCCTCGTTCACACTCCCGAGGAATATCGTCACCACGCTCTCATCTTACTTTGCAAGTATCTCTTAGCTATGACTGACATCGAAGCCGCAATAGCTAGCGAACTACATAAATAATCATGAGAATATGGAGATGATACTCGGTTGTACTCGCGTAGACCTCTCGTGTAGATTTCGATAACAAAAAACCGCTTTTTACCGTAGTCCGAGGCTAAGGAAGACAAGATTCCACAAATAACACATTCTCGTTTCTCCATATTATCGTTTTTCACCCCCCGCCCACCACTTCGTGCTACTCCACAAGAGTATTGAGTAGGCTTATAAGATAACAACTCTTGATAGTGATCAAAAACAGCTTCGTTTTTTAAGATTTTTGTAATTTTTTTCTTTTTTCAGGCAAAAAAAACCTTAGAAAAATACAAATTTAAAACCCGATTTAAATTTGAAAATCATTTCAAAAATACATACTAAAAGAAATTTTGCTTCATTGTAAACTTACGGTCTTTTAGTGGGTACACTAAATATATGATAATTATTTTTTTGTATTCATGCAGAATAAAATATGAAGAAAATAAATTATGCTGTGTATTCATTATTGTCCAGACGATCTGTTTACGCATATTTTTAAAAAAATATAATTTAATTCATCTTATCGAGATATAAATCCGCGAATAATTATGATATTATTTTTTCTTTTTATACCAGACACTTTTATCTATACACAGAGATTTTCAAAGAATTTTTTACACATGAAGCGTCATTATTTGAATTATTTGTCAGCAGATTCATACTTGTGCTCCACTGCACAAGTCATAGTAAAGTACTGTGACTTGTGCTCCACTCCACAAGTAATTGTAAAATACTGTGACTTGTGCTCCACTCCACAAGTCATAGTAAAATACTGTGACTTGTGCTCCACTCCACAAGTCATAGTAAAATACTGTGACTTGTGTTCCACTCCACAAGTCATAGTAAAATACTGTGCACAAGTCATAGTAAAGTACTGTGACTTGTGCTCCACTCCACAAGTAATTGTAAAATACTGTGACTTGTGCTCCCCTCCACAAGTCATAGTAAAATACTGTGACTTGTGCTCCACTCCACAAGTCATAGTAAAATACTGTGACTTGTGCTCCACTCCACAAGTCATAGTAAAATACTGTGACTTGTGCTCCACTCCACAAGTCATAGTAAAATACTGTGACTTGTATCAGTTGTACATCATGCAAGTTCTATCTAGACGTTTCAGTCTATTATGACATACCGTGTGCGGTTAAAAAGATCGCACGGCTTGAAAATCTCTGTATAAACGCATACCGTGTGAGGTATAGAACCATTCACGGCTTAATAATCCCAATATAAACGCATACCGTGTGTTATAGTTTACCGTGTGTGGTATAGAACCATTCACGGCTTGAAAATCTCTGTATAAACGCATACCGTGTGTTATAGCTATAACACACCGTATAGACGGTATACCGTGGACGGTATACCGTGGACGGTATACCGTGGACGGTATACCGTGGACGGTATACCGTGGACGGTATAAGGTTTTTTTGTGCTTGAATTCATTGAGAATGGTAATAAGAGTAAATTTGAGCCCAAGTAAAACGAAAATTGATTCAAAACTAATTAGATTAGATTCCTAAACCATTTTCTTCTTTCTATACATAGTTAGTGATAAAATATTTTAACTATTTTCTACTGCACCAACCCCCTCTAATTTCTATTTTTTTTTTTTTTTTAAACTTATATAAAATAAATGAATTTTTCCTTAGTCAGTTCAGATTTTGTGTTATTTATTTTTATTTAAATTAAACTTCCAACAAAATTAACATAAAACATATTAGTAGGTAAAGTAACTGAGAAAAGAAGAACATACATATTTTTTTTTAAATGTTCACTTCATAAATTTATACTAGGGTAAGATGTAGTACCTATAGTCAAATATACTACTGTGCCCAAAAAATAAGGTAACATTGTATTTATTTTGAAAATTCTTCTTTATTCTTCCAAATCAATTTCATCCCCTTCAAAGTAATCCCCTCCCGATGCAATGCACTTATGCCAACGGTTTTTCTAATCTTCGAAAAACTGATTGTAGTTCACTTTTCGGGATTGCCTTCAGTTCCATCTTCGCTGCGGCTGAATCTCCTCTATCGTATCAAAACGGTGTCCCCGAAGCGGTCTTTTGAGCTTGCTGAACAAGCAGAAGTCGCCAGATCAGATGAATACGGTGGTTGCGGAACGATATGAGTTGAGTTTTTAACGAAATTATCACGAATTATGAGTGCAGTATGGGATGGAGCATTATCGTGGTGTAAAAACCATGAATTGTCTTTCCACAATTCCGGCCTTTTTATGCGGATAGCGTTACGCAAATGACGCATAACATTCAAATAATATTCCTTGTTGACTGTTGGTCGGGCGGAAGGAATTCATAATGCACTACAAACACGCGCAGTTTTAATTCAAATGTCACCTTAGTTTTTGGACACAGCATGTACCTTGAATTATTCGTAGAGTCTTGGCAGATATTGATATTTACTGCACAGCACATGAACTGTTTTGAGGGTATTTTGGGTATTTTATGAGGATACAGGTAGGCTGAAAACGTGTTGTCAATCTGGTTTTGCACATTGTGGTTTTGCTTAAAAACTTCCAATTTTAGTATATTGTTTTGTAAATCATAATCAACGTGGCTCATTGTTTATTGGTGAGTAAATTGTTGTGCCTTATTCCAGTTTTAAACATGACGTTCAAATTTGAGATGGTAAAGTTTCAAATATTCAAAGTGATGTTCCGTGAATCTAACAACTAAAAGTGACTTGAATCCAAGCGCGTATCTACCACCGAATCAATCGAATGAATGATACGTATCTACCGCCGAATGTATCATCAGACACAATCAGTGGCGGTGATTCTAAGTAAATTAGAGTGGAAGTTCTCGTACTCGTCATGTTAACATCATGTATCATAGATCAACCGTTTTTATCGACCGAATATTAATAATTTAATTCTTAAACAAAAACATAGTATTAAGGAACAACAGTGCTTCAAATAGAGATAATTACCAATATGCTATTTGAATGCATGGATTTAGAAATACACATAAATGTAATTTTTATTCTAGGTACTATGCCTTCCCCTACTAGAATTTATAAAAAATTAATCATAATATGCTAATTTTAAGTAAAATAAACAATATCAAAGTTAAAAATACATTTGCTTTTGTATACAAGGTAGAAGTATGTAAATTACATAACGCATAATAGGTTCGAACTGATTTTAAGATTTATCAACAAAGCAATGAATAATATTGTTTGTTGATCCTTGAGAACAAAATTATTGATTTATGATATTTTTGTATGCGTATTTCCATAAATTCATGTTTTTTTTTTTTTTTTTTTGGGAAATTATTTACTGCTTGTTATTTAGTGTAAGTGTCGGAGCAATCCCTGTTATATTAGTTTCTTAGCTAGGAAATATCTTCGTAATAAACGGATACATGAAATGGTCGAACAAAAAATATTCAAATGCCAAGGTGCTATCGATGTTTTCGAAATTTAGTTTCCCTCAATTATTGATAGTTGAAAAAAATACGCTCATACCAGCGGTCGAATCAGCTTGGCCTTGCATGATATGATGCTCCTGGAATAATGTGTAGTTTTCTCAACTCAACGAAATTTTTATTTGGTTTGTTTAAAATTTGGATACAAGCTTGAGTAATCTAATATTAATAATAAAAAAAATTCCCTCGTTTAGATTGGAAAATAACCTTATGGTTGAGACTCGCCATTTCGTGCAAAATTTGGGTTGACTTGTAATTAATCTTCATTGAATCATTTCGAATTTTTTTTGAAATGTGAAGTTATCAACAAGTCTGCAACGCCTGGAGGGAGGAAATTTAACAAAGTTAAGCTAGTCTTATTACCCTATATTGTATACATTTTTAAAGGATTAGTAACAATTTAGAATTTTTTAATTAAAGCCTATGTTTTCTATCTAAATTAGGTACCTCTTGCGTTAATTTTGAGCATCCTTTGTCTTGATAATAATCGCTCATGAAACCTTCAAACGAAAAATGGTGGAAAACTGATAACATAAACCTATCGCTATTTTCTAAGTTAAATTATCCCGTTTAGATTTGAAAATTGCCTTGCGGTTGATAGCGCAACTATTTCAAAATACTCTCAAATGTTTTTCTATCGTAAAAATACTACTCAGTGTAAACGAACCCAAGCCTAATTCGTTTTCACTCAAGTACGAAATTAACAAATTCATAAGAATCACTCGAG
Source organism: Chrysoperla carnea (assembly GCF_905475395.1). NCBI lineage: Eukaryota > Metazoa > Arthropoda > Insecta > Neuroptera > Chrysopidae > Chrysoperla > Chrysoperla carnea. The sequence continues at coordinate 84,221,375 of NC_058339.1, forward strand.
TAAAATCCAGAACTCGTGTCACATTACTAATTTATTTCGGCCAGTCTCCTTCAATGGTACGATTTCACAAACAGTGACTCGAAGATAGAAAAACGTTACAAACTTCTTTCTTTTCCTCATTTATTTCCCAATGGTCGAACACATGCTATCTCGATCGTGCCCAAAAATGCATAAATTGTTAAATAAATTATCAATGTTCTTTTAATCAGTAATGACATGAATTTCATTCATGATTACTGACGAGTTTAGTAGGTTAAAATGTATAAAAATTAAGCATAAGCAAACCAGATAAATAAAATTCTGACGTGTAAATTATTCAAATGGAGCTAAACATGTGTCATTTGTATGACACATAAATAAAAATGTAATGTAATCTCGTCAAATTATTACAAAGGTTTCCCTTAATAACATATACAATATATAATTCAATATTCTAATAAAATTATTAGAAAGTTTTACAAAAATAAAACGCTTCTAAGAAATTAAACAACGATTTTTTATTATCTTCACTTAAAATAGTAGTAGCTCCGCGATTGAAATGTATTAAGAAATTTAAAAAAACCTGTAAAAATAATTAATTTAATGGTCTATACACAACATGTTAATTGTTGTTTTTGTTAAATCACACCGTTTATGAGATAATTGTGATTTAAATTGATATATTTTACTCGTAGGTGTAGAATGAGATTAGCGTAGGGAAATATAAGTTATAATCTATTTTTCTTAGTAGAAAGATTACCATCTTTATGCAAAATTGATATCTACTAGAACAGAAGTCTAAAATAAGTATAAAAAAAATTGCAAATTATTCTCACGTACTCATAAAAATAGTTAAAATAATCGCACAGACGATAAGTTTTAGTGGAGGGGATGTAGAAAGAATTGTGTGAAGAAGATAGCAATAGTATAGCATTGTGGTTGTAATAGAAACAACTGTAGTGGGTCAAGACTCCGTTGTATTCTAACAGAAAGTTAGAAATTCGATAATCTTTTGTTATTCTAACAGAAAGGGAATCGAATAACAAATGAAGGTCGACCAGCACCTTCAAAATTTAAATTTTCTGAATGTCGGCTGACGAACACTATTATATTGAATGAAACTTTAAATTTGTTATTCGACTATCTTTCTATTAGAATAACAATAAACGGATATCATTTAATTTGAACCTTTTGAGAATTTTTAACTCAACAGTGCTGATGTAATCAATAAGTTTTTTGGTGATGTAATCAATAAATTTTTTGAATGTGGGTATGTGGATTAACTATGATATGGGTTCGGTTAATTGAGTATTAGTTTGCATAGAAGGCTTTTAAAGTCATGGAGAAAAGAGTTTTCTTTTTTTTTTCACTTCTTAAAATTTTTCATGGAATTAAAATCAAATCCACATCTTGAATGCAATTGTGATCCCAAAAGTTATAAGAAATTAATTGTTAAATAAATTTAATAATCTAATCCGCTTCAACCTTAAACATATTCACATCGCTGGACTTGTCTGCGGAAAATTTTATTTTTTAATGGCCTTAATTTTGACCATGGTTGAAGCAAAGATGTCGAAAGAAAACCATTAGGTCCGAAGAAAAGTCGCAAAAAGTTCTAAATGTTAAGACATTTAAAAATGTCCTTTTATTGATTTGAACACACTGTACAATAGTTTATTATTAAATTTCTAAATAGTAAAATAAAAAATGAAAATGAATATTTTAACACTTACCCTCAATTTCTATTGTGCTACTATTTAACTTCTGTTCACATTTCATACGACGGTCCAATAAAATTCTTTCCTTTGCATATTCAACGTCCGACATTTTATTTGTACAAGTTATTATATATTTATTTATTTATTTATTTTGTTATTATTTTTTTACAAAAAAGTATGACACCAACGCACAAAATTTTACACACAATTTTTAGGAATAACAAAAAAAAAAATTTTTTTAAACTAAAATACACAAACACACTTTTTACGGTCGGTCGATAGATAAGGAGGGAAGGAATCTTCTGTCTCTCTGTAAATAGAAAATAAATATAATGTATATTTTAAAATAATTTTCATATTTTTTGTATTTATTTTTGTTATTAATTTACTTTATTGTTGACTGAAATATTGTGGTATACATGAAAAATAAATTAATTTGATAAAATAATAAATATAATTTTTATCTGTATAATATTTTATTTTTTATTTTAATGAAATATCATTTAATTTTTGCCAAGATAATGCCAAAATTTAAATAGGTTACGTGGCAGATTATTAATATAAATTCCGTTTTTAAATTCCATTGTGTTTTCACATTTTGCACCGTTTAGGTAAGCAAAAATGGATTGTGGCCCCGTATAAAGTCCGTGATTTAAATGAAATTGGAAATCTGTAATTTTTAGGTCAAAATCGGTTTGGAAAATGATTTTTTACAAAATCAGAAAGAAATCTCGATTTTTTTAAGGGGTAAAAAATTCGGCTACGAAGGCAAATAGTCAATTATTTTGAAAATTATTATTAAAATAAATATTTTAAGTGGAAATCATTAATTTTTGGGTCAAAAAAGCCTTGTAAAATGACTGTTAACAAAAAGAAAGACAAAATTTTTTTTCAAATTTATTGATTTTTTTAAAAGGAAGAATTTTGAATAAACCGAAAATTTTTTTTTGTTATTTAATTCTGTGAGAATGATATTAATGGGTTATTAATACCCAAGGAGAACGGAAATTGAGTAAAAACTAATACCAGATTTATGGTTTTTGAAATATACCTTATAAACCGTTTCATAGACAAGAAAATATATATATTCGGCTACATATACCTACAGTAAATTCATGATTCAAATCTAAATTTTTAAGTGGAAATTCTTAATTTTTGGGTCAAAGCAGTCTTGGAAAAGGATTTTTAACTATATCAGAGACAAATTTTATTTCAAATTTTCCGATTTTTTTATAAAGGTATCCACCTAATTAGACTCCCAGAAAAATGAAATTTTATTTAAAATTAGTGTCAAGTTTTTCAAATATGCCTTGTAAACAGTTGCCTAGACAAGAAAATATGGATTCGGTTACGTATATATTTAATTATTTTTGAAACCATGATTCAAATCAAATTTTTAAGTAGAAATTGATAAACTTTGTGTGAAAATGACTTTGGAAAATGAGATATCAACAAAATAAGCATTTTTTCGAGCATAGATTAGGCTACCTAAGATAGCGATTGGTTTTGGATACCTTTAACTTTGAAGACTAACCTAACAACGTAGAAAAATATATTGGTCTCAATTTTCTCGATTTTATTTTTCTAATTCAAATTGTATGGCTACCCAGTAGTAATTTTTTTATTTATAAGAATAAGTATGAACGGTATTATTCACCCTTAAGTCTTATAAATGATGTTTACTTCAAACAAATCGTTATAAAAAATTATTTTCTAACATTCGAGGTTATCTATACAAGTACAAAACTATATTCAAATAACTTATGTTCATGACAATATCAACAGGTAGGCGTTTAACCTCGGCTATCATGAGATTAAATTAAATTCTAGAAGATATAGAAATGTTAACGATTCAATATAATATTATACCTAAAGTACTTGTACGGATTTTATAAAGGTATTTCATTGGTATCTATCTATTAGAGAAACATTGCAAATTAATTTTTAGTATGTGGAACTATAAAATAGGCTATTCGTTGTGTGCGTAGTCATGGTAGGGGATAATAAAAACGATGCCAGCGCTTCCAGTGTAATATTTTGGCGATAAAGGAGTCTGTTATGACTAATTTGCTATTCTTTACATGTTAATGTTATAGAAACTGTCAAATTAAAATTATTGAAAAACACTAATTAATTAAACTTAATGCATTAAAAATTGTGAAAAGAAGAAATCAAATTGCACAAATATTATTTTTCAAATGTAAATTATCATAATTATTTACTTAAATTTGTGAGACAATAATATTAAATTTTCAATGTAAGTCATAAATGCAATCTATTCAATTATATATGCATCCATACAATTCTATAATTAAAGTAGTGTATCGTTACCATGGAAACGCTTCCAATAAAACTCACGCACGGTGTGAATATATATGAAGTAAATACCCATTGGAAAACAAACTTCCTGTTGAAATTTAACTCCTTAACTCCACATAAAGTAACTTTAAATAGAAATTTTAGTTTGAGGAAATTTTATTAAAAGCTTGTTTTTTTTAAACAATATGAATAATATTAAATTAAAAATTTAAAGAAAAACTGACATAAAATCTATTTGTTCGTGACACTGTAGCTTCTAAGTGGATGAACCGATTTTGATTTTTTTGAAAAGTACGGAATTTGATCGAGACCGTTCTTAGCTAAGTTTCAAAAAATCTGCGCAGTTGTTATCAAAATCGTCACCTCTTTTCTAGATCGGATACGGAGGCCTAAACTGGTAACGTGGCTAAAAATACTCTCGTTCAAATGACCTATTGAAAAAAATCGGTTCATCCACTTAACAGGTACGATGCCACCTATATACAGATTAGTACCTACAGTCACTTAAAACGGTTGATTTCAGTGTTTTATAGTGCAGGTTTCGCTTAATTTTATAAGAACCTAGCACTTCAAAATGCATCCCCAAAAAAGTGCATATTCGAGGATTTTCTCATTTAACAAATGTCAAAATGAGATCTATTTCTATATCGATACGTGCATGGCAGTACTAAAGGGTATGTACAAGAATACAGTCCGAAATTTTATCATTTTAATGTTAACTTGAATTTTTTCCTATTTCAGAATCGAAAGTCAACTGCCACTTGGCAACGAAATTCTAAGAATCTATTTTGTGCAGAATTGTATGAATCTATTTTGTGCATAATTTTGGTAGAATTATTTATATATACAGACGAAAGCAAAATTGTTACATCCAGAATATAACTATTCCTGGCTAACACCTTTGATTCACGCGAAATCGAGGTTGAAAAATTGTTTCGGAACACACATACACATTTTACATTGTCCGGAAGTTAAACAGAATAAATTATGGTGGGAGCGCTATGAAGAATGTAAACAAAATATTTGACGAAATTTAATTGATTCGTTCATAAAATTTATTTAAAAAAAATAATCTAAAAAATCATGATATTTTATTTGTAGCATAATTGACTTGAAAGTAAATTATTATGAACTAAGAAGAAAAAAAGAAGTTTATCCTTTAGCCTTTTACTTGTCCGATATTTCGAATTCTAAAAGAATCTATGAAATGTAATAAATCAGACCATTTTATAAAAAAAAAACCTCTTTTGATCATTGCATAAAAAACCTTTTCTACGGTAAAAATATTGCTTTCATAAAATAATTTGAAAAATTTATGGTTTTTAACGAAAATGCTCTCAGTGACTCCCACATAATATCAGAAGCAACTGTGACAAAACATAATTCCAAGAACCCATTATTATATTCAATGGAATATTTCTTCATGGATTTAGATGTGAATATAAAATGGCAATAATCATGCTTAGGAAAAATAGGAATACTAACGCATAAGAAAAATGTGTATGTTTTATTTGTTTTTTTTGTTATGAAGACATAAATTTTCCATATAGGGACTTTTATAAATACTAATACACACTTTTATATCCGTAAAACAAGATAAAACTCTTTATCGTTAAGTATCAAATGTTAGTAAATTGTTATACCTACCATATTCCAGTTTTAAAAATAACGTTTAATTTAAAGAAAGTAAGGTTTGAAATACGAAAAGAGATGTACCTTGAGTCTAACAACATAATGTACCATTGATACATGAAATTATACAGGCATTAAATTTCACAATTATATTCTTGTTGTTAATGAATTACCAGATATAGGCAAGCGAAGTATAAGTAGAAAAATTATTCCCCTCGAGTCATTAGAAATATAGAGTAGTGGATACCTTAAGGGAAAAATCTAGGGTTTTATAATTTTCAATCACATTCTATAATGCGTTTCCCGAGAGTGAACATATAAAGATTATTTATTGAAGGGAGTATCTCTAGCACGACCGATTGGAGTGATTCTAGATACATTAGGGCGTGACCCATAGTACATATTGTTTCATGAAACACACTTTGTGTATCATGATTCACACTTTTTAATCGATAGTTATTTAATATTTAGAATCTTAAAATAATTACCTAATATTACAATGTTATACAAAGAGACAATTTTCGTTGGGCTATTTGAATGTATGGCTTTAAAAAGCACACGAATCTAAGTTTTTATTTTCTTAGAACTAGAAGATTAATTTTGAAACGATTTTCTAACAAAGAGGGTTGTTAGTTGTGTTATAAGTTGAACGGATCTATCTGTTTGTGTGTCTCTGAGTCTGTATGTCAGGGTGACTGTAGAATAGTAACTCCTAAACGAATGAACCGATTTTGATCTCCTAAACGAATGAACCGATTTTTTTTTAGTTTTAAAGGTAATTTTATCGAGTGTGTTTTTAGTTACGAATCGACTTAAAATGAGGCGATGCTTTTTCAAACGTCTGAGTGGATTTCCTTGAAACACAGCTTATTACACTCTCGATCAAATTTCCTTTCAAACAAAAGAAAAAAAGCAAAATCGGATTATCCATTTATAGATCAGATCTGATTTTATGTCTTTTTTTTTTTTTTGGTTTCCTTATTTTTTTTTATTGAGTATTATATTAACTTATTTTTTGCCTATGATTTGTGACATACAGTACAGCAATATATATTTATGTTTAGTAAAAACAGCAGTTTATAGGTAATAATACCGGTAACAACCTTGACATTTTTATCTAAGCTTTTTACACAAAGCCAATTCACCGTTTTTCTTTTTCTTTCAGTTATATGTTTATTATTTCTTTTCAAATGTAAATTACTATACCATTTTTCTTTCTTCATATTATATAAATGTAAGCTATAGATTTAGCTATTTACTATTATACAATATCTTCGTAGACGTATTTACGCATTTGTGAACAAAAATTTAAATCAATCTATGGAATTTAAATCAATGTAGTACTTTATTTTATGTCATTACATTTCATCAGCAAAAAAAAAAAAAAAAAAAACTAGCAAGTGGTAGAAATTCACAGCTAAGATCATATTTCCCCCTCATTAACTAATATTTTCCTTGAAATAGATTAGTTGTCTCTTCATGTTTTTCAGCACATAAAATATTTACGTAAAGCTAGAAGAGGGTTAGAGGAGCGACGCTACCTAAAGGCACTTTTTTTATATTAACTAAATTGTCAGATGTATCTATCTAAATTTGGAGAATGTGCACAAAGCATTAAAAACGGGAAAATCAGTGGGAAGAGCAGACTGAGAAGTTGATGACCACAGGAGGCACGCCCTTGGCACTGTTTCAATTTTTAACCATAAAGCTCAATATAGAGTTGCTTTAAAGACAAGCAATCGCTTCCTTGATACGAAAAAAGAGGAAGGAGTTTGGGAAGTTGACAAGAGCAGAAAAACACTTCCTTTACTTCAAAGCAAAGAATTTACGGATTTTCAACCTTTTACTTCAATTTGGAGGAGGTAGTAGAAATGAGGAAAACTTTAAAAGGTCATAAAAAGCGGTTTTCTTTTGTGATTCCATTCCAAATGAAATAAATTTCAAGTTCACTAAATCATGCTTTAAAAATAATAAAGTCTATATTTTTGGGGAAGTAATGGTTTGTTATTTTAGTACGGTTGCGCAATCCGATTTCAATTTGAAAAGAGACATGTGTCTTAAATTTTTTTTTTTATGTTTATCTTAAATAAGAAATCTTAAAAGAAATATATTACACGTTTGATTTATATTTTGTATTGAGTTATGTGATTTTGAACAGATAGAGACGAATGAGAGACTGGCGAAGGCCCGAAAATAATCTTGAGTTTGGTGTTTTTTTATTTAATTTCTTGTAGTCCTTATAAACGAATACTTTATCTTCTTGACAGCCAGAGATATAAATGAATATCATATACCTACTATCAAGTTTTCTCAATATTAGTTTTATTATTTAAAATATTTTGAAAAACAATGCCATTAGAAGTTTCCTATTTTTTTTTCGATGCCTGCTTACTCCGAGTTAAATGAATTAATTAAAACGCATGGTTATTGAATTTACAACTGTAGCTTTCATACAAAATTTATATGAATTTAAAGTAGTTTAAGCTGTTCAATCGTAAAATGTTTAACACAGAGGCTTTCAATATAAAATCAAATTTAAATATCAGATTCATAAAAGAATTCTGTATTTAATAAAAAAAAGAAATTTTCTTCATAGTCTGTGGAATGAGATATTATTTTTTTCAAAAACAATGAATTGAAACAATAATTATGACAAATTATATGGTACAGATCGATTACACCGAAAAATGTCGGAAAGCAGTAATTTTTTCAATTTTTAGGATTTGTAAGAAACAAATTTAGGAATACATAGTAATTTTTTTTTATTCCCGTGACGAATTCATTATGTCTATTTTTTTTTAAATTTCCACTTAACGCCTACTCTTTCATATTAAAAATAATTTTTTTTCGTAAAATGAAAAAAATTGCATAAATTATATTGAGATAACTCTCAATTTATTTCAATTTCCGAGAAAATAAATACTTAAATTTAAAACCCAGGGACGGGTTTAAAAAAAATAAATTTTAAACTTACAAAATTCAAAAAACCACCGACAAATGCGATTTATTCTTTGTAAACCGATTTTTGGAAACTTTGCTATAAAACGGACTCAATCGAGTCGGTTCGACCGTTTAGGGGCTACGATGTCCCTGAGAAACACACAAACGCACAGATAAATACTTTAAACTTATAATAACACTCCTTCTTAAATCAATATTAAAGTGATGGTCAAGGACATCAGATGAGATGAAAAGGATACTTAGAGAGCTATCATTTTTGGGGACAAATTTTTTAAAATATTTTAATTGAAATAGAAAAATTTGAGTTGACTTTGTTCTTTTGAATAATTGTTTTAAATAACCTAATTATTTTACCATTTGACTTTTCCAAATGAATTGAACCAGGTTTATTAGTCAATTCTTTTCCATAGTAATTATTTATATGTCATGCCTTTTCCAAAATGAATCGATTTTGAAGATCATCGCCAATTATTTAGTTTTTTTGGGTACGGAAACCTTAGTTCGCACTTGAAAGAGAGCTAAGAACACTTTCCGATACACCACCTTTCAAATGAAACTAAAAATATTAAAATCGGTTCATCCGTTCAGTAGCTACAATGCCACAGACAGACAAACGCACAGATACACATACATAGCGGTCAAACTTATAACACCCCTTTTTTAGCTCTGGGGTTAAAAAAAGAAATATATCTCAAATATGGCTTATTTAATTCACACTCTTAATGAAAAACTCTTTATCAGGAAATAATTATCCTATACTGAAAAATCTAAAAATAAAAGACCTCCATTAACACCAAATTACTCTAACACCAATAACATTAACATTTAAATCCAATATTTTCCGTATAATTTGTTATTAATATTTGAAACAGAAATGTTTTTTTTTTTTTTTTTGTTATACATATACAAACTTTCAAAGGTTGTTTATTTTCTAAAGCCAACTGTTGCATGTACGAATATTTACACACAATGCCTATATGTAAAAAATAAATATTAACATTTTAAGGTTGTACGGCTAAAAGAAAAATTTATACAGCCATGAATTTTTATTATAGTGTTAGCCAGTTATGAAAAGTGATCTTACTATACATGCAGCTTAGTGTAATTAATTGTTAAAAAATCGGTAATAAATTTGCAGGAAATAGAAAATATCGTTTGAAATGCCGTAGAAACGAATATTTTGGTTTAGAAAATAATGGACCGTGTTTCAAATAACAGGATACTTTTTACTAACAAGTACCTTAGTCATTTGGAGAGCTCAGAATATTAAAAAATTAACACTTACATTTAGAACTATGTTCTTATGAAACGTTAGGAAAAATAATTCACCGATTTTGGCGACAAAAAAGTCTTTGTTATTGATTAAATCAAAACTCTAGTGAAAATCTGATTAGTTGCCAAAAAGCATCAAGTTCTCAAGTTTTTTCTAATAGTTAGTTAGACAAAAATTATCGCAAATATTTTTTAATTAAGATGTAATAAATATCGAACAAGGTATTGTAGTGAATTAACAAAACTTCAAAAAATCCAGACGTTACATTAATAATTTTTTTAAGAATTATTTCGATTAGAAATCTGAGATGTCATTGACTGATAAATGCAGATTAAATAGATATAATATTATGTAATTCTGGTGGAGGCCCTGGATACATTCAATTTTAATACAATAATAAAGCACTAGTATTTAACAATTCCAATTAAAGCCGATATTATATACACAAAAAATATGCAATGAAATTGTACAAAAAGGGAGTTATAATGTCACAAAACGAAAGAAGTTAGTTTGAGTTTTGTTTGGTTCTTATAGCAAAAATTTGTAAAATAACAGTTTGGGAAATATAAAAGGATTTTAATTTAAGATACCTTCTAAAGAGCTGGGAAAAATAAGAATATTTTTGGCAAAAAATTTACACCGAAAAATTGATTTGGAAAAGGTGATTGTTGAAGCATTTGCCTTGAAAATATGTGATATGTACGTTTTGGATTTTATGAAGACTTACTGTTTTTAGCGCCGACTCCAAACGATATGCATCCACGAAAAATGAATGTGTATTTTTATTCTCAAGTTTTGAAATGAAAGATTAAATTTTTAAAAACTGTAGGATATATTATATTGCATGAAAACAATTAATTAAAATCCTTTACACAATTAATGTAAATTTGTATAATTATTAAAAATAATACAAATATATTTCCCGCGAAATAATAAATCGTCAATTTTACAATACAAAAGTATCATATCGTTTTCCAAACAACAAACGTCTAACAACGTTCAACACTTTTAAACAACTAAAGGTTTGTTAACAAATTTGTAAAGCCGCCGCGCATTCCATTATTGTTGTGTATTTTCTTAATAGACATATACGTTAGCGGATGACATGCGTGAATCTTTGTTGAAGAAAATTTATAATTTTTTATTTTGTTTTAAAATTTTGTTTATATGAAAAATTATTAAAAATTTTCAACAATATTCATCGTATTTTCATAATTTTATGTTTGAAAAAGTTTTTCCTAATTGGAAAGTTTTGGTAGATCGAAGCGCCCGTAGCAAAAACAGGCACTCCATCGAACATCTCAAATTTATAAAGTGAAAATGGTTGAAAAAGTTGAGAAAATAGGATACGCCCGACAGGCTAAAAAACAGTTATTATAAATTTTGGAAATTAGCTAGAAAAAATATTTGCTTTTCAAAAACACCTGCTAGAAATTATAAAAATTTGTAGTAAATAATAACCCATTATTTAAAAAATTTGCCTGGCTGACAATTTTTGTTAATTAACTTCTGACAGACATTTTTTTCTGACAGACCTCTTGAAAATGAACTTCATAACACCTTCTTGGTACTTTTGTTTTATATAATATCTTCTATCACAACTTGTGTGGCAAACAAGTTTTGTTAATAAAAAGTCTGACCACTTAATTTTCAATCCGTTGAAGATGAAGCTTAAAAAATGAAGTCTGCCATAGTAAAAAACATTTTTCGCTGGCAGGCTAAATCTTAGCTAAGTTTTAAGGGCAAGTTTGGAGTTCCGTACACGATGTCAACTAGAAAAGAGCTGATGAACTGCAAACGGCTGCAAATTACCATTCAAACAAAAGCAAAAAATTATAAAAATCAGTAAATTCATTTTAGACCTATTATGCCACAAACGAATCGATCAGACCTTTTCATGAGAGGAGTTTCTTTAAGTTTTGACAAATTTAATTTTTTTGATAAACTTTCCACTGAACTAACTTGATTCCAATCGTTTCAAACCATTTTGCTTTTTGCCTAATCCGCTAATGAAAACGAGTAAATGTATAGGGACTAGTTTACTGTTATTTCAAAATGCACTTTTAATATTAAAAAGCCGTCAAAAATTCACTTTACATTATTTGAACCTAGATAAAAGATGAAAATGTCCTTATTAAAAACCATGATTGATTTTGAAAGATTAAATTTTTTTTCGGTGTCAGTAGATACATGTTTACATGAAAATAGCTTAGACCAGCCTGAAACCCGCTGGGCTTAAAAGTAAAAACACCGCTTTATCCCCTACCTATCTTGATGTGCACAGTTTTCAATTTTGATAAATGTAAAATTGCCATAATTCATTGAATATATCAGAAAAGTTGGCCATGAGTGGTTTGACATTTACTATTTTAAATTTTTACAGAATACTTTAATTTATGGTTCAAAATTATGATTATAGATCTGCCCCATCTATAATCCTCATTTTAAAACAAATTACAGATTTCTGTAAAAATTTAAAATAGTGAATATCAAAATAAATTTTATTTTTATATATTTTTTTAAAAATATATCCTCATAAATTATAGCTCATGTGTTATTCTGAAGTATGAGCTATATTGCTGTACAGTTTCATTAAAAACTATTCGCTAGTTTTAGCGTGAAAGCGCAACATACAAACAAACAAACAAACATCCTTACTTTCGCATTTATAATATGTAGAGATAAAGCTTGGCTAGAATGAGAACCTCGTAATAGGCTTGTTTTTTTTTAGAGAAAATGTTTCAGGTGTAACTACAAAAGACTCAAACGGTAACTCAATAAATTAAAGAGCTAAGATGAACAAATTCAAAGCTGGGATTGAATTTTGGAAATAACATGAAATATGAATGTGTAAAAAATCGGAATATTCAGAACCCATAAATTGAGACCTATATTTTTGTCACAAAATTAGTTATGAATAATTGTCATCCGCTATTTCTACTCAATTTAATGTTAACAATTTAATAAAATCTTAGTAGCGAATTTTAACCAACTTCTAATGGTAGGTACAATTAACATGAAAATTTGCTGACGTACGATGACTTTACAATAAATACCAATAATTTTATCCCAGTATTCTAACCGGGATCACCAGAAATAATCGATACTTACTTTGATAATATTATATTGAAATATTAATTGTAATCTCAACGATTGAATGGTATAGTGGTTATGGTGCCCGCGGCTCATTTGGAAGATCGTTAATTTGACACCCTCTGACGTAAATAGATTTGTCTACTTTGTTACACAAAAAGAGTACTTTTACAATCTTCAGCAAGAACCAACAAAGAAATAAGTCAAATTAGCTAATTGAAAGAATAGATACAGAGAGAAACTCACGTTTTGAATTTTACATTACAATTTTTAGTTTTTTAAGCACTTAAATATTTTAGGTATTATATCGTTTAGTTTTGCTTAAATAACAAAAATAAGAATTGCCCTTCTTCGCACACCGTTTCGTAAAATTTTTAAATTATTGAGTAAAAGAAGATAGCATTTTTAATTTAAGTAGTGGCATCTGTTAGTGCAGTATCACACTAAACATGTACATTATTAAAGCGTGTAGCCTGAATAAACGCAATCATCATGATATATTTTACAGAGAGTGAGCTACTATCGTATGTTTGTAAGCTTCTATTCCTTAATACACGACAGCATGCTGCTCAGCATAGTTTGACATTTCATTCCTATGTAGAGTTCGTTCAAAACAAAGTGGCACTGAACAAGAGAGAGTGTAGATACGAGTGCACATACATATACATCATACACTCTTTCTTGCTTGGTGCCAATTTGGTTTGAACGAACTCTATAAACTTTGTTTGAAATATATGATCTATCTAAGTGTATAAAACATTATCACTGATGACGTCATCATACTGACGATACTGGATTTAACATTGTTATTGATATATTTTTCAATACTTTCAATACTATTTGTTAATCGCATGTCACTAATTTCTAATCACTTTGTGTGTGAATTCATCATACAGCTCGCCGATTTACCACAAAATAAACACATTGAGCGGTTAAACAAATGCAAAATATTGCGTTGAGCTTCAATTTGAGGAAGTTATAATTTTAAAGTTTATAGTCATTATTTTATTTATTAATACATAGCGTGCATTCCATATAATTCAAAAAAGTTTCCTAGTACCTTCTTCTACAAATATATGCAGCATAATCTTGTAAATTTCGGCTACGAAATATAATAGTAGATTATGATAGTTCAGATAAAGACGTCGAGAATAAAACTTTCACAAATATAAAAAGTTCAGCTGTTTTGAAATGTTGTACAGATCAATGATTAATTACAGAAATAAAATTTAATTATTTTTTTTAATTATAAATTTGTATGTTTAAAATAACAAATAATAATGTTAGCTGTAAACATAAATGTTTCAAAATTTCCAATTTCGTTATTTAGTTTATAGTTTTTTCACAGTTATAGGCTTGGCTGATCCATAAATTCCATAAATTATTCCACCAATTAAATGTGCCATTATTGAAATAAAATTGAACGTATCCAGCCACTAAAAAAAATTTGTAAATCACATTAATGGTACAAAAAAAAATTGAAACAGATTAAGGACAATGAATTAAAGCATTTGGCTAAAATCTGGTGGAATGTGTTTCTTAGGTGTCAAACAGGGGCGTAGCTACCGCCGTATCAGCCATATCAACGATACGAGGCCCCCGGGCTACAGAGGCTATCAGACTTGTCACTATTATCTATAGAGGCATAAATTTTAGAAAAACTGAAGACTTCAGCTATAGATGATTTAATAAATTAATTTGCCGAAAAAAGGCAAGAAAAGTGTATATTTAATTTGAATTGTTTGGCTAGTTCAATTTCTAAGAGGAAGTAAGTGATAATCAATAAATATTTATTTTAATTTAATGCAAGCATTTTGGTTTCTTTTGTGAGAAATCTTTACCCATCATTTGGGCCCCAAAACTAATTTTGATACAGGGCCCCTCCAAGGCAAGCTACGCCACTGGTGTCAAATATCATTCGTAAACCATGAATTAGTGGTGAAAATGTTTCTATTTATTAATAAAATCATTTAATTAACAATAAATTGTTAATCCTTTACATCTTAGTGATTTTCCCAATTTTGATACAGATTTTGAAATAAAAATCGTTGATACTTACATTATTTTCATACAAATACAGTTCAATTTTAAACGGTACTTGATACCCAATATGTGAAATAATATTTATAATCGCAATTGTAACTCCAGCATGACTTGGTGCAATATCTAAAGCGTTTACGCTTGCTGCTGTAAATGCTGCAATATGTAATACTTGCATAACAAATGAACTGAAATACAACCAACCATCAAATTCTTCGCAGTATCTCAATAATAAGAAATATATCACTTCAATCAAAAATATTCCAGATATATATAATTTTCGTACGCGAGTAATTGTCATTGATGTTTGTCGTACTAACACATCAGCTAAATATCCAGCAATTGGGAAGGTCACTGCTTTTATTATTAAAATTATATACATGTGCTCTTTCTGAAACAAAAAGGTAAAATAATGATCCAGTATTTTCATGGAAGTTTCACTATATAGGGTGAAAAATGAAGGATGGAAAAACGTGGACAAATCGTTGTTAAACGAATAATATCTTCATATTATCAAAATTTGTATCTGTTCTAATGTCACAATTTTTCATTTTGTTATACTTTTTAAGGTAGTACGTGGCAAGGTAAGTTTAGACTTGTAGTTGAAATTATTTGTACATTATTTTCAACATTGATGATGAATTTTGTTATACATAATTTCATGAATGTATACGAAGAAAAAAAATAAAATTTTTCGATATCTTAGTTTTCAAAATATCGAAAGATAAATAATTTAAAAAAATTTCAATTTTTTGAAAATTACTTCAGATAAGTATCGAACAATTTTATTCTTACTTTTCGTCTTATATTGTCAGGTTATAACATAATTCACCATTAAAATTGAAAATATATATTTTTTTTAATTTGTGTCCCCAATTCCGTGCTTATACATCCTTAATTAGTCGGGCACAACTGGTTTTTATTTTGTTTTCAATAATTTAGTAAGGTTTTAAATATAAGTTAAATAGTTTTTTTTTTTTTTTTAATTTCCACCGACTAGTTTTGGAGAAATCTATGAAAACATATTATTCATCTACCGTTTTCCCATAAGACCAATGATGACAAAATTCATAAAAAAAATCAAGCCTTTTATCCAAAATTACCCTCGTACTACCTTTTGAGGATGGACAAATGAAAATTTTGGGTGAACAAAAAATCTAATCAGCATTTTATACATTTGGGGGTGCTACTTTCACGGAGGTTACCTCCAGCATGTTAATTATGTCTCTACATTTTGATTGTTAATATCTCATTCCACAGACGGTGAAAAATTTCCTTTTTCTATTAAATACAGAATACTTTTAATAATCTTACATTTAAATTCTGAACAAACTTTAAGGCAAGTTGTGTCTATTTAAGAAATTATAAAAATATTGACAATGTAAGATTAGCTACTTTGTATCCCTATGTTTTTCTGACAAATCAGTAATTTTTGGCGTAGTTTCGAAAAACATAATATTTTTCATTGCTGCTAGAAGTTTTGTCTGAGCCTTCGCATGATGAGTCCACGAGGAACCATTATTCTTAAAATATAACTTACCCGATATAAGTAAAATGCAGAATTCCATGATCTTAGTAAATTAACAACTACCAATACCAAAAAAGGCATAGAAAATATAATTTTTTTACATGTTACATTTTCAGTTATGTCAAGCTCTTGTTGAATGCTTGGATATATCTTATTATATTCTTTTTCAGTAATTGTACGGTGTTTTTCTGGTGTTTCATAAACCATATTCTTCCATAATAACCACCATACTATACCAGTGATACCAAGCAAACCAGATAAATATTCCCAGTATAATAATTCTGAACAATATTTGGACAATAATTCCCCTAGAAGATCCCCTAAAAAGCAACCACCTATAGCAAATGTTACAAATGTTGACCGTTCATTGGATGGTGTCCAATTTTTCCAGGCTGCATGGAATACCACAAATGTTGTTCCCTACATAGCAAAAATATTTCATTAAATTCCTTGGTGTACATGATAGGAGAGAGAAGTGTGCCATTTTAAAAACATTGCAAAACAAACCCCATCGATGTTATTTTTTTATCATCTTCAGGTATTTCTAGCGGCATGAAAGAGAACACGATATCTTACAGAGAAGAAAAATAGAGTTGTCTTGAAAGTAGTTGTATTAGCGCATTAAATTTGCCAACGCTAAAACGAATACTATCATATATTGCTTATCTGTGTACACATTTGAACACGGTGAATTTTCAAAAATGCAATATTAGCTAACCGGGTGGTCTACACAAAACGAAAAAGATGGCAAACTCTACTGTAGAAGAAGAGTATCTGGAGTTAGAGAAAATGTACCAAGATGATCGGTAACCACCGGTTGTAGCACTGAAAAAACATTTAAATTCTGCAGACTACGTAGAATAACTTGTTCGTCAAGAAGAATGTGTACGCCTGAATGGACGTCAATTAAACAATTTAAGTTAATAAAAAAAATTTACTAAATTTAGTTAAAAATACTATTTACATTATTACTCACTGGAAAATAAAATTTATGTAACTTTCAAAAATGCATTTTATTTATTTTAAGATGGTATAGAATGATTTCTGTTTTATAGCGTTTTCAAAATCTCATACTTCTCTGACCACACTGTTGAAATTAAAATAACTGTATTTACCGATACAACGCCTTCGGTAAATTTGTAGGCAACAAGTAAACCATAGCTCCGAAATTCCACAAAAAACGAAAATAATGCTAGTACAAATAATAGAATTGAGTATAATAAAATACTTCGTCCAAACCATGTAATTGGTGAGAATTTTAAACTACACCAAGCAGCTGGAATCTGTATGATTACTAAGCCTAGTAAGTAACTAGAAGCATGGAAGAAAGAGCGATCAGCGGGCTGCAAAAAAAAATGTTAAAAATTAACATTTTTGTTACCGAGAAGATAAAACTAAAAATTAACTGGAAAATTTTGGATAAATAATTGTCTGTAGAAAGGAAACAACCATCCCAGACCGATGTATTCTTATTTATAATTTTACAAGATTTTTTTTTGAAGTGAAAACTTCTTTAGCGGCGTTTTTGTAATGGGTAAAAAATGTTAAACTCGCGGCAGAACACGTGGCCTGATCGAAAAAGCGTAAGACAATATCACAGTCAGTACACCGGCTCTCGGCCGATCACTGAAGTTAAGTAGCATTGGGTACAGTCAGTACTTGGATGGGTGACCGCTTGGGAACACTGTGTGCGGTTGCCTTTTTATTAAAAATATAATTTTTTTTGTTTTTTTTTTTTTGTTTTTTAAGTGAAAACTTCTTTAGCGGCGTTGTACACTTTTTTTTGGAATGGGTAAAAACTGCTGTTTGTGGTAGAAGGAGGGTAAAGCCGGATATAGTAGTGCCACAGTTAAAGTTTTCAGGATAAATTCAATTTGAGATTAATTCTAGATGTAAGTCATTCTAATTCTAGTCTAGCCAAAAAAACAAAACAATTATAAAAACGGAATTATAGAACGCACATAAAAAATGATATCATAATTAACTTACGTCGATAGATGACATTAAACATCTATTAACGTGACTCAATGTAATCCCACAAAACATAATTGTAAATCCAATATTCATTAAAAATGAAAGTGTAAATCGTTTGTTTATAATTGTTATTCTATCAAATTTAAGGCATCCTGATTTATCATCTTTGAACATCCTAAGAATTTGAAAATAAAATATATCAGAATTTCGACCAAACAAAACCAAAATTATTTCATACTCACTTTGGAGGATCCATTTTTTATTTCACTTTTGTTCGAAAATATTTGAATTGTTACTGAATATACAAACGTCGGCTTTTCTTGCGGTACAGTTGTGACTTAAAATATTATGGGAGTGGGTGTTAATTGTTACATTATTTTGCTTGTTTGTGTAATAAATATTCAGGACCGGAGTTAGTATTAATATTACGTTGCCTTCATAAATAAATATGAATCACTTTTTTGAAATATTACTTATCAATTCTCAAAATTATCGAATAGTAGTCCACAATTTGGGTCCTTTTTTCATTTGTTCTCTCTTGATTATAATTTTTGCAAAATACTGGGAGATTTGTGATACATTATGCTAATCTCATTCTCTCAAAACTCTTCCTAATCCTTTGATTTGAAGCTTTTCAATATTCTTGTAAAGTAATTTTTCTAATAAATATATTTTTTCCATATTAACAGCAATTGATATCGTAAAATTTGGGGTCTCATATTAGTTAACTAAAGAAGGCTCTGTATTATTTGTTTCGAAATTGCCTTGGCAGTATTTGGGTGGTCTGGTAAATTCATTCCCATTTTAACCATTGTTATTGAATGAATTACATAAGAGACTTGTATATCCTCCTTTAGTTTCAATTAAAATGAAAGACCAAGGTTTTACAATGTCATAATATTAGTGGCATTTTAATATAATTTATACTTTTTGATACAGTAAAAGCTTGGCCGTTAAAACATATTTTTATTTAAGGTAGGTGTGTTAAAAAGGTATACACTCTGCGTCACAAAATCTGCACAGACCAAATGTAAAAAAGGTACCATACTTTTTTCTCTAAAATATATTCGGTGATATACATATGATATATACATGTCATAAGCATTTTTAACAACCGTTAGAAATTTTAAACCTTGGAAACCATAGAACCATAGAAGATGAAGGCTTGAAAAAACTAAATTAACCAATTTATTTAAGCAAAAACTTTTAACTGAATTTAATATGCCCCAATAATATATTCAATTTTCATTTCTAATAGGTCTAAGAAATTTTAGATGTTGTTATAGCCGTTCACGGCAATTTTTTCTGTTACGAAAATTTTCTTCGCCAAGCATTTTTCTCTGAAGGAAGCTGAAAAATTTTTAAGTAATAGCGTGGTTCACTTCAAATTGATGATATTTGAGGAAATTGAAGGAATTCAAATATCAGGGGATAATTGAATAAAATATAAAAATAATTTTATCCGTCACTCAACAAATCAAGACGTTAAACAAAAGAGATTTTGTTATTGAAACTATGTTCCTTATCGAGCATTCGGCGGATTATTTTGTTATTTCAATATTGCCTTCATCAATTTTAAATCTGTCATACAACTAAAAAATTTTCAGGTTCTCTGAGAAATAAAACAAACTGTCAGACACGAGCTACTCAAATATCCAGCCGTTCTTAAGTTATTGTCAAATACTACGGTTCAAGACTTATAAATGGATATTTCATATTTTACACTGCCCTGTTGCAACATATTATTCGAATAAATTAAGATGTTTAATTTAATTGTGAAATAGATATTGTAAGTATTATTACAAGATAAATTAGGTTTAATTAAGTTAAATAGCTTAGGTACTTGGAATTCATTTTTAGTATAATATTACAACTTTCATTGAGGATTTGTTCTCAAGTTTTATGTATTTTGAGATTCCTTTTGCAATGTTCTTAGGAACAGTTTGTTGACATTAATATATTTTATTATTTGGAATATGGAATCAATATCTCTATATATCTAAAACATATTTAGCTCCATCCATTATAAAAGATTTTGATTTTTAAAAACCAAAAATAAAAATTCATTCATAAAAAGTCTCCGAACTTGTATAGATTGTGGTTTAGTTCACACATTACGATCTTTTTTTTTTTAGATAATTTATTATTAAAAATATACAAAAAAATTTCAAATAAAATAATTTCATTAATTGCATAGTAAGCAAACATCAAACCGGATGTCGATCATTATCTAAAATTTGCAATGAATTACAATTGCAAATTTGCATTGAATATCGTCATAATTAGATATATTTTTGCATTTCTTAAGGTTGATCGGATATTAAGGTTGTATACAAATTGAAAATAATCACGTTTTCTATGCGGATACAGGACGCTTTTTTAAGATGACATACGCTCAGAAAATCCAACTAAAAAAATCAGCAAATCCAACTCAAAAAATGACTTTTATCGATAAAAAACTTCAAGCAAAAAAATGCTTGGTGTATTAGGCGCACATCTTCCGCAGCTATATTAAACTTGACCCAGACTATCAGGCTCAATGAATAGCTCACTCTACTCCATAACTGGTTATAGATAGATGAGCACTTTAAAGTAGAAAGATATACTTCATTACTAAAGTAACATTTTTTGTTCGAAAATTTTTTCGAAAACCGTATAGTTTAGCAAACAACGAACTTTAATGTTTAACCAAAATTGTTGTTTTGTATCAAAATTAGTATTTCATACGTAGGTACTAATGCAAATGTAAGATTTAAAAAAAAAATATTTAGAATTTTATTAATAAATTATACATCATTTTATAAAAATAGCAAAAATTATATATATATATATATATTAAAACTGCGCAGTTCATAATCTCATTTATAAAGAATAAGCATTATTCTTTCACAGTAATAGGATTTGCTGTTCCATAAATTCCATAGACTATTCCAGCAAGTAAATGCCCAATTATTGCAATAAAATTTACCATATCATACCACTGAAAAATAAGATAACATCATTAAAACTGTAAAGCATTTTATATTAAAATTACCAGAAATATTAATTAATGTCTTTCTGGCAGACAACCCTAATACACATCAGGTAATTTCATAGTTTATTCTAATAAAAACATGGCGTTTTTTTTTTTGCACCAGGCTACATAACTAATGGGTATTCCAAAATAACGCAAGATTTGAATTTTTCGAAGTGTTGACAACGAAAAATCAAGAATAGTGCCACATACAATTTTTTTTTAATGGATGGTCATTTCAATAATCTATGCGTTTTCACAGCTGAGGATGGCAAAGAGATGAACGATATTCTTTGAATAAATTATCGAGCGCATCCTAAATATTACGTTGAAGGGACTTCAGTCGTGGAAATATTTTATGTACTTACATCTATTTCATGCAAATAACGATCCATACTGAATACCAATAGGAAAGTTCCATGCGAAACAATGGACGTTATCGCAACTGTAACACCAGCATGACTTGGTGCAATATCTATAGCATTTATACATGCCGCACTATATGATGTATTAAACAATATTTCCATAATAAATGAAATTAGGAACCAGACCCAATTATCCATATGTAAATTCGTCAACATTAGGTAATAAATGCATTCCATCGAATAGACACCCGTTATAAATAATTTCCGTACATGAGTTCTTGTTAATGATGTTTTTCGTACCAAAACATCAGCCAAATATCCAGATAATGGAAATGAGATGAATTTCATAATATGAATCAGGATTAAACTATTTATCTACAAAAATAAATAAACTTTAGTTTATCTAAAAACACAAAATTTTCCGAAACATACGAAAATAATGAGTAATATCTCGAAAAAAGTTAAATTTTGGGTAAAAAACTTTTTTGAGTCTTTAATAACGGAGATTGCGTTTACAGAATTTCAGATCGATATTCTGCGACATTTCTTTTAAGCAAGAGTACTCAAATCCATACAATGCCTTGTCTCAGTCGATACTGCATTTCTTCAATCAAGATGTTTGAGTGGTACGTACCGTCTACCAAGTTAAAAATCAAACGTAGAAATAAAAAAAAGGTGCATATACACCTCAAAGGTTTTCTTTTCAATTTTCGACATATACGATGATATAAATTCAGACAAAGTAAATGAAGTTTTTATTCTATGTGGGATTTCCTTCATGGAAATGTGAATAGAAGTTAATATAAACAGTTGGCATAGGACTTTCGACTTGGCCAGATACAGGGTGGAAAAATAATTTCAAAAATTGATCAGCGTTTATCTTAAAAATCTAATTTTTTTAGTCATTTATATGCAAGAAATCGAGAATTTAAACAAACAAAATTTTATAACATATCATATTGCTTTAATTTCATCGTTGAATATCTGGCCCTTTTTTCAAAGGTCTTGTTGGAAATTATTCCAAAATTAATGACAGAAACTTAGGGACTAAACTGTTTTGGAATAAATTTTTTCAGATAATTATTTTGATTTTGATACCTTGCATAGGTACTTCAACTTACTTCATATAGATAAAACCTGACACTCCATGATCTGAAGACATGAACAATAACCAACACTAGAAACGGAGCTGAAAAAATAATTTGTTTACATGAAACATTTTCAGTTGGGCGTAGTTCTTCTTGAATGATTGGATGTATCTGGTTATATTCTTCTTCACTTATGCTTCGATGTGTATTTGGTGTTTCATAAACCACACTCTCCCATAAAATCCACCATATTATGGTAAAAATACCCAGTATACCAGATAATAATATCCAAAAAAGAAATTCTGAACAAAATTTTGTTGTTAAGTCTGCGATTATTTCACCTAAATATTGCCCAGCTAAAGCGAATGTTATTAATGTCGATCGTTCAGCGGCCGTTGTCCAATTTTTCCAAGAAGCATGAAATAGTATAAATGCAGTTCCCTGAAAATAAATTAAAACGAACATTTGGTATAAAATGTTTGTGATTAGTTTGTGTTGACTTCACTTACTGCTATAACACCTTCTAAGAATTTTAGTACTACCAAAAATCCAAAATGAACATGTCCAAATAATGCAATTATGAATAACAGTATTGAGTGTGCTAAAATACTTCGGCCAAACCAAGTTAATGGAGAGAATTTTAAACTTAACCAAGCAGCTGGAATTGCGATTAATATAAAACTTAATCGGAAACTTGATTCATATAAGGATGGGTTTACTTCCTTAGGATTCTGTAAAAATTTAAAACTATTTCATTTATAATCATTGAGAATATCTTCAAAATTTTCGACTATGATAAAACAACGTTAAATTTTGAATGTTTTTTAATGAATCTGTATTTTCGAAATCACCTTCGATAAGCAGGGAGAGGGTCAAGGAAATGTGACTTTGTGTAACAAGAGGTAGTGGTTGTCAAATGATTTGTGACGTCACATATTAAAATTTAAAATACAAACGCAAAATTTGTTTGTAAAAACAAAAAAAATTAATAAAGATTAAAGATTTTTTTTGAATTTACGAAATAAGAAAAAAAATTTTAACTGCTGTTTTATTTAAATTATTTCTATTAAGTTATAAAGTATGTGAGGGGTGTTAAAAATCGTAAAATTGGTGGATTGTTATTTATGGATGGCCCCTTATAGGTCGTTTCAAGACAATAAACACGTAATAGGTAATTAAAAGGAAATGATTGTCAACGTGTTATTACGTATCAGAGCCTCTTTTCAAACATTTAATAAATTATTTTAAACCTTGATACTTTTGGAGCAAAAAGTTATCTCATGCTGAAAAGTTGAAAAACTGAAAATGAAACCTTTTAACATAAAACCTGATTTTTTTTAGTGAATATTGTAACAATTATCACGTTACATAGTTACTGATAAAGAAAAATTAACTTACATCAACGGAGGTCATTAAACATTTATAAGCCAAACTTAATTTAATTCCAAAAAACATCAGTGCTAATCCAATATTCATTAGAAAAGAGAGCGTAAATCGTTTATTTACAATTGTTAATTTATCCAGTTTTGATAATCTTCTATTACCATCTTTGGGCGATCTAAAAATTTTAAATTTTAAATAAAAATTTTTGATCAAAATTTCGTTTAAAAAATGTAAATTATTCACACATACTTTTCAAGATCCATTTTTGAGCCACTTTTTAACTTTTTTGAGTAGTAACTGCATATACAAACTTTTAGTTTATTATGATATAGTTGCAACTTTAAGTAATAATTACAGGAGTGGGTGTTTATAATTGTTATATTAGTTTGTTTGTGTAATAAATCCAGGATCGGATTTAGTAGTGCTATTTTATTTTTTTCATAAACGATTGTATGTCATTCATATGCATCGTTAAAAGTGGGGGAATCAATGAGAGGCATAAAAATGAAGCTGCATATAAAGAGACTTAGAAAATAAAACTAATTTGTTTGACTATTTTCATCTTGAAAATTTAAGTTTTTCGTTTTTCAACTTTATTTTTCTGGGTTGTATATGTTTGAACCTGGCAAAAGAGTTGAAAAATATTTTTTCTTGAAATTACAAGGTTTT
Source organism: Chrysoperla carnea (assembly GCF_905475395.1). Taxonomy (NCBI): domain Eukaryota; kingdom Metazoa; phylum Arthropoda; class Insecta; order Neuroptera; family Chrysopidae; genus Chrysoperla; species Chrysoperla carnea. The sequence continues at coordinate 84,246,410 of NC_058339.1, forward strand.
CTTAAAAATCGATTAAATCTAATTTCAAAGGAATTTTATCATTTTTATACTATTCTGTTGCTGATAATTAACTAAATTAAGATGTTTAATTTTTATCGCGAAATAGGATATGATAAACTATTAAAATACTCCTTTCTGTGAATTTTTTTAATTATCTATGCACAGTTATTAGGAAAAGAATAATTGGTAAGTTGAATGGATGTCGTCATATCACTTAAAATGTTTATCTCTGTTGCAAAATTATGCGATTTTGAAAATACTGTAAAACACCACTCCAAACTTTTACAAATTTTTTTTACCAATACGGTAGTTGCCTGAAGTTAAATTTGTCATATTACGCATAAAATTGTAAAATTACATTTGATACCATGGCAAATTCTAAAAGCATTCATTTGTTGCCCATCCCGTTTTAGCAAAACAAAGTTTTATATGTATCTCTATGGTGAAATCGGACAATGACGTCACTAACCTATATCTTCTTCTTTGTTTAATTTGGAATTTTAAACGTTTTAATACATTTTGCGTACTTCTAAATAATTTCAAAAAACAGCCTTACTTTTCTAACTATGCAGTGAGAATTCTTCACTTGAAGTGATTAAAAAAAATTGTAAACAAGTCTATTTAACAGACATAAAAATGCATTTAATAAAATTATGTAAATTATATTTGCAAGAGAGTTATCAATTGTATCTTTGAATAGATTAAGTAAAATGGAAGTTTTAACAACTTAAGTGTTAAATTACGTAACAAAAGCATTAAAGAAAATAACCCCAGTAAGATGACGCCTATTCATGCGTATATATTTTTCCAGCCGATTTTCTCCATTCTTTCACTACCTAAACTGTTGGTGGTCGATTATGTTGCAACAGTTTCTGGTTTTCCTAATATTAAGGTTAACGCACAAAAAAATTTCGTCGAAAGTTGTTAGAATCGAATAATTTATTAACAGTCTTACCTAATTAACATTAGTTAATTAAATGTACAATGTACAAGAACCTACTAGAGAATTCAATTTATGTATCTACTTTTCTTAAATGTTTTTTAAAATTATTCTTAGATGGTAAAACATAATTTGGGAAATGGGTATGGGTTTTTATTTAACAGCGTTTTCAAGATCCCACGTTTCTCTGCCCCACTCTGCACATTACGACTTTGCATTTGACATTACCAATGATGACGTCGCCGTACAGATCTACATACTGGTACTAATAAAAGAACGTAGGTATTATTTCATTTATTCTATTGTAAATGGTAAGCAGGATGTCGATTATTACCTAAAATTTGCAATGACACATGTCCTTAACATTTGTAGCAAAAATTATAACTATGTAAATAATAATTAATCTAAATTTTGCATTATTCATATGAATAGAATAAATACAGGATTTTTCCTACTCGTAAAAATATGTTAAATTATGTTATTAAGATCTTAATCTACAGGATCGTTTAAATGAAGACAGAATCATGGCTTTTTGAAAATTAAGAGGGGTAAACAATATTTCCCATACAATTTTTGGCCGTTTTCCTGTAAGTTTTGAACGGAATGCTTTTTATTTAAGTGTTTTTGAAAAAATTAATTTTGACAAAATTAACTGCTTTTTTAAAATACCGTTACGGTCAAAATTTAACCAATATTAGATGTTTTTTAAAATATTTGGGTCTTTTAAAATTACATCTAGTCCTTGTAAAAAAATCAACATACGGAAACACGATCTCAAAATGGTCTTTGGTTGTTCATTATTTCTCTCTCCTGCATCCTTTTAACATGATGTCTTAAATTAATCAAGGCATATTTTACGAAAGCAACTAATAAGCCAAATTCGCTTAAAGTTTTGTACAAATCAAGCAATGGTTAAATTGTCCATCATCTTACCAGAATTTTCATTTAAGGTCACATACTACAAATAAAAAATTGCATACTACAGGAAACAAATACTTTATAAAAAAAATAATTATATTTTGTAAAAACAACTCAAAATAATTAATTATCTTGTTACATCTTAGAAAATCTATCTATAAATAGTAAGTTTTATTGTCCTTTCACGGTGACAGGTTCTGCAGTACCATAGATTCCAAATACTACTCCAACAATTAAATGTCCAACAATTGCAATGTAATTTGTCACATCATTCCACTTAAATAAAAATAAAAATAATAGAAGAATACTTCTATGTTTCGTCAAATATATTGAAATAAAAAATTGTTCATACTTACACCTATTTCCTTCAGAAGAACATAAATATTGTACCGAAATGTGGTGATAATATGTGAAATAATATTCGTTATGGCAACTGTAACACCAGCATGACTTGGTGCTATATCGACAGCATTTATGCTGACTGCACTAAATGCGACATCATATAGTATATGCATTAAAAATGAAATCAAGTATAACCAACTTCCCTTGTTTAAATGGTCATGATACATTGATGTAAAGAAATAAACAGCTTCCAACAAAGTGACACCAACAATGAATAATTTGCGAACATTTGTTCTTGTTAATGATGTTTTTCGTACCAAAACATCAGCCAAATATCCCGATAATGGAAATGAAGTGAATTTTATAAAACTAATAATGATGATATCCTCTGCCTAAAACGATGAAAAAATAATCTCATAATGTGGCCAGATAGAAGAGCGAAAACCAATTTGAGGTATTCTGCTACCAGGGTTGCCAGAAGTATTCAACAGAAAGTAGGCAATCTGGCAACCCTGTCTGCTACTATGAAATCTATTGTAAACGTTGTATTAGTCTCGTCACACGTAGTAACGAGTGATGCAGTGAGCAGTATACTGAGACACACAGCGTCAGACCCTTTTCGACAGCCGTAGCATAGGTATCATATCTTTACAAAGCAAATAGCCAAGTATTCAGTTTGCGATGTTATATACTGTTTGATACTTGTCTATTTATAATATTGTTTGGTGTTCGCCTTAATGTCTGGCCGTAGCTTAAAACAAATATTTCCAGGCAAGTGGACTATATTCGAGTTATCAAAGGTTTTTATAAAATCATTATTATTTGAACGAATACCGAAAATTTAAAGAGTAAACGTGTTCGTTTAAGTTTTTTTGATTTAAGATATATTCGAATTCACCTGTTTTTTTAAAATCTTGATTTGGTAATCCTAAATTTACTTTTACAAAATACTACTTACAAGATACCTTGAAAACCTAGCATTCCAAGATCTAACAATATTAACAGCTAGCAGTACTAGAAACGGCGTTGACAAAATAATTTGTTTGAATGATACACTTTCAGTTGGTCGTATTTCTTGTGCAATAATTGGATGGATCTGATTAAGTTCTTCATCACTTATGGTTGGATGTTTATTTGGTGTTTCATATACTGTACGCTCCCAAACTAACCACCATATTATACCAAAACTCCCAATCATACAACATATTAACCTCCAAGATGGTATTGATGTACAAAATATAGACATTAATATCCCAAAGAAATCACCTAGATAACCTCCAGCTAAAGCGAATGTGAGTAACGTAGACCGTTCAGCAGCAGGTGTCCAATTTTTCCAAGCTGCATTGCATACTATAAATGCTATTCCCTGGTAATTATTAACAAAATTTCGGTTCAAAATAATTTCGATTTGTGCGTGCAGAAAATTATACTTACTGATAACGCACCTTCAAAGAATTTCAATACTACCAGAAATACGTAACCAAGATTTGCAAATAACGCTACTGCAAATAATAAAATTGCGTAGACAAAAATAGTTCGGCCAAACCAAATTATGGGTGTGAATTTTAAACTAACCCAAGCAGCTGGAACTTGGATTATTATGTAGCCTATAAAAAAACTTGAGAGGTGTACGAACGGATCATCAATCTCCTGCAAAAACTCAAAATATTCAACAATCTTTGCCAGGAAAACTTATGACATGAAAGATAATTTTTATAATTATTAGCCCATTCGTGTAAATAAGTTAAGATTAATATATTTTCTACCCAACAAAGATTCTATGAAACCATTCTAGCGACTGAATAGTCGGCAAAAATACATGTAATTTACAAATTGTTTTTAGATGTACTTAAACACTTTATAGTGATTGACTCTATTGATTTTTTCAGTTTCACGAAATGACTTTGAAATCTGAATATCTTACTCCATGCGATGAATTCAAACATCTGTTTCCATGAGTCAACAAAATTCCAGAAGACATTATTGTAAATCCAATACACATTAAAAAGGAGAGTGTGAAACGTTTGTTAACAATTGTAAACTTATCAAGTTTTGGAAAACTTCCAAAACATTTCAGAAACCTGAAAAAAAAATAGAGCATGAATGAATTTTGAAAATTTTATAATTTATAATAAACTTACTTGACTTGTTCCATGTTTTTCTAAGCTTGTTTGCAAAATGGTACTCACATTTGAATGTAAATTATTAAATTACCTATTCCTAACAGAGAATCGTTTATTTAATTAATTTATATTTTTATGTTTTTTAAGTATCATAAAAGTGGGTGTCCAGTAGGTATTAGTTACTTTGTAGGGTAAGATGTAGCCATCAAGAGTAGGTACAAAAAAAACCTTGGTTTATTTTGTAATTTTTCGACAAATGTTGTTGTTTATGAAGTAGCAATCATAAATAAGACTTAATTGCTCCGTACATGAGTTATATAAAAATAAAAATACAGTCGAATTGATAACCTCCTCCGTTTTTGTTTGAAGTCGGTTAAAAATCATAAATTCTTCACACATACTTTGCTGGATTCCCATTTTTTGTTTCACTTCTTCTTGCAACTGATTAAGTAATAACTGAGTATAAAAAGTTTAGTTTATTATGATACACTTGTGACTTTAAGTAATAATTACAGGAGTGACTTTTATTATTCGTTTAATAATAACGGGAGTGGCTTTTATTATTTTGTTTATGTAATAAATCCAGAACCGGAGTTAGTTGTGCTATTTGATTTTCGTCATAAACGATTGTATCTCGTCCACACGCCTATAGAGTGTAAGAATCAATTAGGGGCACTCGATCAAGCTGCACAAAGATACTTAAAAAATTAAACCAATTTGTATGACTTCTATTAACTTGGAAATTTGAGACCCAATCTTTTCGCATATCACCAAATTTCTTCTCTGCTGTATATGTTTAAAGTTCGCGAAAGTTTTGAATAGTATTTTTCATAAAATTACACCTTACACGTTTCTTTCAATCCATTCGAGTTTACAATATTTATTTAAATTTGGTTAAAAAATGTTTTAACTCTTTTTCAAAATGAATTTTATCAATTTATACTATCTTTTTGGAATTTTGGAAAATTGGTCGGATTTTTATGTTACAGCGTTTTCACGATCACACAATATTCGTCCCCACTCTGCACATTGCGGCTTTGTTAATACATTATTATATAATGAATAATTTATTTCTATTAAATGCCAGTATTGTACTCAGCATGGTTTTACATTTCAAACTATGCATTTAACATTACCAACGATGACGTCATCGTACAGAATAACATACTGGTACTAATAAAAGAACATTATTTCATTTATTCTATTGTAAATGGTAAGCAGGATGTCGGTTATTACCTAAAAATTTACAATGACACATGTCCTTAACATTTGTAGCAAAAATTATAACTATGTAAATAATAATTAATCTGAATTTTGCATTGTTCATTTTCATATGAATAGAATAAATACAGGATTTATCCTACTCAATGAAAAATGTTTAATTCTATTATAGGGTATTTTACTTTTTTTTAAAAAGTACCTCAAAATGTTGATTTTACTAATAAGAAGCCACCAAAAATTTATTTCGGAAAAATACACACGCTTTCTTGCCAAATACTTAAATTTTAAACCTTTTTTAAACTGTCAGAAACGCGGGCATCCAATTTGATGACGTATTATCGGTATCATTATACGAAATAACACAAATAAGTTTGACAGATATATTCATAGACAACTGATTATATTAAATATAAATACCTATTATCTATGTATATACCCAGCTTACTACACTGAACTAACTGATGGTCTATGGTTCATATCGATATGACATCACACCAGGGCTTGCCCGCGTTTTGGGTTACGTGATATACAGTTTAAAAATTACGATTTTTAATTTTAAAATTATAAAAGAAAAATGTGCTTTTATGAGACGAAATCAGAATATTTAAGTATATTTTTACATAAATTTAAACTTTTTTCAAATTTCATAATTTATTTTTGACTAACGATAATACCCTATTATGCACATTTTCAAGAGTTAAACAGTCATCATTTTCCAGAATTCACAGATATTATCTTTTTATTATTTCAAATTTTAAAGTCTACAGGATTGATACTTCCACGAAGAATCAATTTTTCCCGTAGAATTTTATCTTAGTCAGCAGGATCGTTTAAGTATTTAGACAACAAAAAATGGAAATGTTCGAGGAAAATTTTAAAATTTATTTATCAATTAATCATTCTTTTTAGAAGTATTTTGTACAAAATTCATATCGATTCTCTGTACGGTTTAGGAGAATTTAACTTTCAAAGATAGTGTTTTCACCAAAAAAAGCACAGTTCTCAATTTTGGTATGATTTTAAAGCTTAAAGCTTGAGGAATATTTATAAAAGTTTTTTATTTAAATGGTAAAATATTTTTAAAAGCATTTATTGACTAAAAAATCAACATTTATTACAACTTCCTCATATACCACCATGTAAAAAGGACTGTTTTTAGTACTTAATTTGTTGAAAAACTTACAGAGAATCCACTTGAAATTTATACGGAAGGCCTAATAAATACTCATTAATTAACACATAAAATTTCAGTTTTTTGGTAACACTTTCGTTTTGGTATCGAAACATCTTAAGTGAACACAGATTCATGGCTTATTGAAAGGGTGGGTAAATAATATTACCCATACAAATTTCAAAATCCAAATATCTCAAAAATAATATGAACAGAAGTTTTGAACGGAACGTTATTTATTATAGTTGCTTGGAAACAGCAATTATCGTTATATATAATCAACATACGAGGGAATGTGCCCTCAAAATGGCCATAGATTGTTAACTTCCCTCTCCTGCATCATTTTAACATGATACCTTAAATTTATGAAGTTATATTTTGCAAAGCCAACTCATAAGCCAAAATCGATTCAAGTTTGGTTTAAATCGCCCCAAATTATATTTGTCCATCATCCTATCAGCATTTTTATTCAAGGTCACATACTATAAAAAAAAAATTCAGACTACAGGAAACAAATACATTTTAATAAAAATAAATAAATTTTGTAAAAACAACCCAATAACCATTAAATAATATTACAGCCAAGAATATCAATTTATAGTCAGCATTATTATCCTTTGGCGGTGATAGGTTCTGCAGTTCCATAAATGCCGAATATTACTCCAACAATTAAATGTACAACAATTGAAATGAAATTTATCACATCAGTCCACTAAAAGATGAAGAAAATTAAATTAAAACATTAAAATTTTAAGCCTCGATTTTACATTTGCAAACTTCAAATTGTTTAAAATGACGGTGGGCGGCTTAGGGTCAGTGTACTTTTCGGCTACTCACTCATTTTATCAAGGAAAGAAATGAAAAAATTGTCAAAAACATTTAATACATCTGCTAAATCTAGTTTTCGAGATCTCTTAAAAGAAAGTAAGGATTTTATTTAGTTCGAGAATGGATGGAAAATAAACATTTTTTGGAACGAAGTACCTTGACTCGGCTTGCCACTGAGATATGCTATGAGTACAAAAATTTTGCATTTTTATACTATACTACGTCCAAAACTATAGGTATGCATATGTATATGTATTAGTAGTTTTGGATGTAAAATAATTTCGTTCCTAAAGGGGATCCCACGACGGCAATCTTTTATTATTTCTGGTAATTAGTCACCATGAACATTTGAATATGTTGCATCTACATATTTTGGCATTTTGGCATTTTTAACCCTGAATTGTCGTATTATTTTACGTCACACGGTGAAAGGAATATTTCTGTGGTTAATCAGAAATATTGAAATACAATTTTATTCATACTTACACCTATTTTATCCAAAAAAATATCAACATCGAATCCAAATGACATAATAATATCTGAAATAACACTTGTTATCGCAACTGTAACACCAGCATGACTTGGTGCTATATCTACAGCATTTACGCTGACTGCACTAAAAGCGACATGATATAATATTTGCATTAAAAATGAAACCAAATGTAACCAAGTTCCTTTGTTATGGTGGCTATGATGCATTATTATAAAGAAATAAACAGCTTCCATCAAAGTGACACCAATAACGAATAATTTTCGAACATTAGTAATAGTTAATGAAGTTTTTCGTACCAAAACATCAGCCAAATATCCAGATAAGGGAAATGCAATGAGTCTTATTATCAAAATAATGATCGAATGCTCAACCTAAAACAATGCAATCAGTAACTTATTTAAAGACATCAATCTAATGATGAGAACAGACCTACCCGAAGGCAAACACCAACCAACAACGAAAATAAGCAAGTTTCAAAGGGGTAGGTGTACAACATTACATAATGAATGATTGTATTCACTTGACGACGTTACATACTATTTGATACTTGTCTATTTTCATTGTTCTTTGGAGTTCGCCATCGTTTCAGGCCATACCTTAAAAGAAATATTTTCTGGTAAGGGAACTAAGTTGGAGTGATAAAAGGTTTTTGTACTCGAAAATTTATCTTCTTATTTGAACGTTTATCGAAAATTTAAAGAGTAAACCTTCTCCTTTGCCTTTGTTTATAATACTAATAATTAACTGAGTTAATTGTGGAAATATCTTGTATACAGTATTGATTACGCAATCATTTGTTTTTTTAACGTCACGTAAGTAAAGAAATATCAAATGGATATGCATATAGTATATGCTATTAACAAACAAACACATACATAATAAATGTAACGTATAAATTTAAAATATATACAATACCTGTTATGTATACTTGATAATAAAAATTATAATCTTTTTTTGGGAACTTGATTATAATTTTATTTTTTATAATATGATTCAGAATATGGATATACTATATACCTAATGTTTCTAATCTAATTTGCGGCCTCACGGCTAAACAGTTAAGTTGACGAACAAATGTTTCAAGAAAAAGTTGTTTATTTTTTTAGAAGGAACATTTTTTACATTTTAACTTTTTTCTATCTCTTACATTTTACAAAATGAGTCTACTGACCCAAGACTCAATTGACTTATGTTGCTCATTTACGAACTCGGCCTCACTTTTTACGTCCTCCGCACGCTATAAAAATTTCAGCCTGATATCTGGTTTCGTTCTTGAATTATTATGGAGAATGACAGACAGACAAAAGGGAAGCGACTCTGATGATTTTATGAACACCTATATCAAAATTTTGTTCAACAAACTTGGAACTAAACTTAGTACACCTCGATATATTTTATATATACATGGTATAATAACAAATAAGAAAATTTAACTATATTTATATATTAAAACTAATAAATAAACAAGAGAAAACAAACAATTGACTGAGTTAATTGTCGAAATACCATGTATGGACAGTGTTGATTACTCTGTCTGATACTATAACTGATATAACCATAACATACATACTATACAATTTTGTGCTCTCACGGGTAAACAGTGATGTTTACGAAAAAATGTTGCTTAATATTTTATAAGCAACATTTTTTACATTAAAATTTTTGTTCTATCTCTAACGGTTTACAAGAACCTGCGTAGGACCTACGCAGCAAAGACCCAAATGACCTTATGACTCCTTAGAAAAATTCGAAAAAATTATTTGTTTCGGAATTTGATGAAACTCAGTTTATAAGGTAATTTTGACCCAAGAAATTCAAAAATCGAGTTTATTTGGCGATTGGCCGAGAAATTTTCGAAAAAAATTATATTTCGGATCGATTTCCGGTATTATCTCGAGAATTATTTGCCCAATCGTTAAATGAAAGCGATTTTTGTATTTTTTGGGTCAAAATTACCTTATATAAAGAGTTTTATCGAAATTGGAGACAGTAAATTTGTATCGATTTTTTGCAATTTTTTCAAGGGGTACCCCTTAGAAAAATTCGAAAAAATCGTAAAAAATTATTTGTTTCGGAATTTGATGAAACTCAGTTTATAAGGTAATTTTGGACCAAGAAATTCAAAAATCGAGTTTATTTGGCGATTGGCCGAGTAATTTTCGAAAAAAATTATATTTCGGATCGATTTCCGGTATTATCTCGAGAATTATTTGCCCAATCGTTAAATGAAAGCGATTTTTGTATTTTTTGGGTCAAAATTACCTTATATAAAGAGTTTTATCGAAATTGGAGACGATAAATTTGTATCGATTTTTTGCAATTTTTTCAAGGGTACCCCTTAGAAAAATTCGAAAATATCGTAAAAAATTATTTGTTTCGGAATTTGATGAAACTCAGTTTATAAGGTAATTTTGAACCAAGAAATTCAAAAATCGAGTTTATTTGGCGATTGGCCGAGTAATTTTCGGAAAAAACGATATTTCGGATCGATTTCCGGTATTATCTCGAGAATTATTCGGACAATCGTTAAATGAAACCGATTTTTGGATTTTTTGGGTCAAAATTACCTTATATAAAGAGTTTTATCGAAATTGGAGACGATAAATTTGTATCGATTTTTTGCAATTTTTTCAAGGGGTACCCCTTAGAAAAATTCGAAAATATCGTAAAAAATTATTTGTTTCGGAATTTAATGAAACTCAGTTTATAAGGTAATTTTGACCCAAGAAATTCAAAAATCGAGTTTATTTGGCGATTGGCCGAGAAATTTTCGAAAAAAACGATATTTCGGATCGATTTCCGGTATTATCTCGAGAATTATTCGCCCAATCGTTAAATGAAACCGATTTTTGCATTTTTTGGGTCAAAATTACCTTATATAAAGAGTTTTATCGAAATTGGAGACGATAAATTTGTATCGATTTTTTGCAATTTTTTCAAGGGGTACCCCTTAGAAAAATTCGAAAATATCGTAAAAAATTATTTGGCCGAGTAATTTTTGAAAAAAACGATATTTCGGATCGATTTCCGATCGATTTACCTATACCAAAAATTTTTTTCGTAGCATCAATATTTTTAAGCGTTACAAACTAAACTAAACAAACTGGGACTAATCTTAATATACCATGTATATTTCATATATACATGGTATAATGAATAAATTAATCGAAGAATTATTATTATTTTTTTTTTGTAGAATTATTATGCAGTCTTATTTTTGTAAATATTCACGATAAACGAGATTTATTTTAATTTTCACAAATTTGAATAATTTTGGATATATTCGAATGATCAAATTATTCCCAATTTTTGATTTGGTAATCGTAAATTTACGTCTGCAAAATACTACTTACATCATAAGTTAAAAACCTTCCATTCCAAGATCTAACAACATTCAAAGCTACCAACACTAGAAACGGAGTTGACAAAATAATTTGTTTGCATGATACACCTTCAGTTGGTCGTAGTTCTTCTTGAATAAGTGGATGAATCTGATTATATTCTTCATCACTTATGGTCGGGTGTTTATTTGGTGATTCATATACTGTACGCTCCCAAACTAACCACCATATTATTCCAAAAATCCCAATAATACAACATACAAACATCCACAATGGTAATGAAGCACAAAATATAGACATAACTATTCCAAATAAATCACCGAGATACGATCCAGCCAAAGCGAATGTGAGTAATGTGGAGCGTTCTGCAGCGGGTGTCCAATTTTTCCAAGCCGCATGGCATACTATAAATACTATTCCCTGGTAATTATTAACAATTTTTTCGGTAAAAATAATTTGATTTATTTGTGGAGAAAATTATACTTACTGCTAAAACACCTTCAAAGAATTTCAATACTACCAGAAATATATAGCCAAGACTTCCAAATAACGCTACTGCAAATAATAGAATTGCGTGAGCCAAAATAGTTCGACCAAACCAAATTAGTGGTGAAAATTTTAAACTAAGCCAAGCAGCTGGAAGTTGGATTATAATATAACCTACTAAAAAACTTGATAGATGTAGGAAGGGATCGTCAATCTCCTGTAAAAATTCAAAAAATTCAACAATTCTTGCGCGGATATATTTTACTGTAAATGTATACAGGATGTCTTTTTTAAGTTGACATATGCTTGAAAATAAATTTTATCGAGAAAAATGACTCAGACGCAAAATGTTAGTTTCAAAAGCACACATCTTATACCGATATCGAATTCGATCTTTTAAGTTCAATTCGAAGTTTTCAGGTGCAATAAAAACCTCATTCTGATTCATAATTAACAAACATTACATGAACGTTTTAAATTACAAAGTTGTTCTTTTTAAATACGCAAACATATTTTGTTTGAAAATTTTTTTTTGTAAACCGAATAATTTAGACAGTAATTCAAAACATTCAACAATCATTGCATGGAAAAATTATGGCATATATGTATAAAAATTATTAAATTTAAGAAAACATAATTTATTATTTTTAACCCAGTCTAGTAAATAAGTAAAGTGAAAAATGTCCAATTAAAATGTTCCAATGACTTAAACGACAGCAAAGCCCGTGATTTAGAAATAGTTTTATGATCACTTTTCAATTTTGTTGCGATTGAGTCAATTTTTTTTTCAGTTTCACGATACAACGGCTTTAAAATCTAAATATCTTACTCCATTCGATGAGTTCATACAACTGTTTCCATGAGTCAGCATAACTCCAGAAGACATTATTGTAAATCCAATAAACATTAAAAAGGAGAGTGTGAAACGTTTGTTTATAATCGAAAATCTATCAAGTTTCGGAAAACCTCCATAAATATATTCCAGAAACCTGAAAACAAAACAAAAAATCTTAAATCAATTTTGAAATTTTTTAATTTGTAATAAACTTACTTGACTTGTTCCATTTTTTTCTATACTTTGTTGCAAAATAGCTACACACATAAGAATGTAAATTATTAAATTACCTAATCCGTACAGAGAATCGTTTATTTAATTATTTCATTAATTTTTACGTTTTTTAAGTATTAAAAAAGTGGATGTCCAGTATTAGTTATACGTTGTAGGATAACATAGCATCAAGAGTACAATACACTATGGTTTATTCTCTAATTTCTTAATAAATATTGATGTCTATGAGATAGCAACTACAAGAATAAAAAAAAATTAGTTACTGGAAGGCAACAACATGCAACGTAAAGATTGATTATTATTCAAGTAGATTTGAGTAAAGAAATAACATTTTTTAATGTTTTACCGTGTACAATTTGGTATTTTCTATGCATTTGTATATTAGTTGACTTTTGTTTTTTAACTGACGAAAAAAGAGGAAGTACCCAAGTCAACCCGTATTTTTTTTAATGTATAACCAAACATAATATTTTACAGAAAAATACGATATACATTTGAAGAAAAACTTTCTTTTCGTAAGGGTAGAAAAAAAGCAAGATTGATAGACGTTAACGCAAAATTTTTTTATTTATATAGTAATGACCATGAATGAGACGAAACGACAAGACTTTTGCACAATTAACAAACTTTTTAATATCAATTTTTAATTAACACACATTTTTTCCTACTTTTTAGCAGAAAAAAACATATTAAAGTAGTACGGCTGTCGTGGAGTCAACTGTGTAATCAATAAGGCAATTTGTAAGACGTAAATATAATAAAATGCTCTAAAAATATCGTAAAAGGGCCCTAAACAAATTTTTTTTTGTGGAAAATGCGGTAAGGTAATAGTTTTTTTTGCATAAACAGAATTTGTGATAAATTTTTTTCATGCTGAAAACTTTTTTGAAGTTCAATCACCGATTAATTTTTTTACATTTAACATTATTGTAGGTACTGTATTAAAAACCACAATTTTAAAATGAAATAATTCAAAATTTTGCCCTACAACTGTGTTTATTGTGATCAAGGAACTTGGAACTATCATTTACCGCAAAAAAATGAACCGTACTTACTCAAACAGCCGGAGTACTTTAATACGACATATAATTTCATTATTATATGCTAAAACTGTGCTTATTTGCTAGATCAAATATTTGTAGATAAAACATTTTCTAGTTTACTCTGCCCTGTAACAAAAACTGAATTAAGATGTTTAATTTAATCGCGAAATTGGTGTTGTCAGCCTTGTAATTTTAATTGAATAGATAAGTATCTACTGTAGGATTTTATTCTTTATATGAAAAATGTTGAAAACTAAAATACGAAATAAAACCAAAATAACTATTTCTCAATATTTATTCCGCTATAATGAAGTACAAACAACAAGTTGCTTACAAACGAAAGTCCTTACACTCGACAGAAACGCAATTTCGAAGTCTTTACATTACCTCACCGGGCCGGATATTTGCTTTATTTGGAAGCACAGAACTTAAAATGCAAATTTTGATTTACATGTGATTATGCGTAGTTGGGGAAAAACTACACACAAAAAAAAAAACTATGACTTTGTGGTGATGTAAGTCCCGACAATAGAAAATAGTAAGAAAAGAAAGAAAATAGTTAGAAATTGGTCTCTCAAAAATATGATGATATTGAAAATATCAAAAATTTTGAAAACTAATTTTAAGCATTTTCTAATTACAATGAAGAAACACTTAAGATCTGTAAATTCTTTATTGTTGTACTTCGTTGATGATGTAGTATTGATGAAGACGACTTGGTGACGTTGAAAACCTGATGATGATGAACAATTTGAAGAAAATGCCTAAAGTTTTTACTATCTTCGTAACAACGAAGATAGTAACATTTCGATTATATAGATTTATAAAATCACTTCGATTTAATAAATCTTCATTTTTAGAATTAATTGGATAAAACATTGAAATTGGTCTCAATGTAAAAATTTCAATTCGACACGCAATTATGCATTTTTTTGATTCCAATAAGACCATCGCTAGTAATTCGTGAGAACATTTATTAAAGCTTTGTTCAGTATAAGTTATTATCCTTGATGCGAACGATAAAGGTTTCCAAGTACCTTTAATTTTTTTGGTCAAGTAACATTCAGTCCAATAGGTGAAGAATTTATTACAAAAGAAGTTTCAGCGTTCCCGGAATCGGAGCCAAAAATGCAGGTTCTTGCTCCTACATATGAAAATGCTAAATGCGCAAAATACGAAATAAAATTCGAAGAATTTATTCCGCAATAATCGTAATATTTGTTTAAGAAGCAAGGTCGCATCGCATAGAAATTTAAAAATTCGTTTCCGATACGTACAAAAAACAATCTACGAAATATTTTCATCTTCTAAGCAATAATTTCGGAGAATTACACAAATTATTGGCTTTTGTATTAATAGACTGAAAAATCCCAAACATATTGCATTTCGTTTCTATTAATGTTGGTACGAGGATTGTTCATACGGCTAAAATAGCAAGTAAGGACTTGAGTGAATAACTAATATCAATTTTTAATTACAACAAATTTATTTTGTAAAATATCCCAAAAATACAAGGTACATTTTGTTAAATGGAACGTTTTATTAGTTCACAGTGACAGGATTCGCTGTTCCATAAATTCCATAAACTATTCCAGTAAGCAAATATCCAATTCTTGAAATAAAATAAACTGTGACAAACCACTAAAAATGATAAAAGTCAGACTAAAATAAAATATTTTGTCTCGATATTTCAATTAGTTAGAATACCTTAAGCAATGGGATACACTGTGACTGTTGGCACAGGCAAGATGGAATAATCACGGTATCATACTCGTAGCGAACCAATAAATTATTTTGTAAATATCATCTAAAAATAATTAATAAATGTTACAGCCTTACAATTTATAAATAATATAAGTATTATTATCCTTTCACGGTGATAGGATCTGCTGTTCCATAAATTCCATATAGTACTCCAACAATTAAATGCCCGACTATTGATATGAAATCTACCAAACGAGTCCACTAAAAGATTAAAAAAAATCAAATTAAAACATTAAAATTTCAAATCTCCATGTTCAATCTTAAACTTCAAATTGCCCAAAATATAGATGGATCCCAGAACCGCATCAGCTTAGGGTCAGTGTACTTTTCGGCTGACCATTCTTTTATCAAGGATAGAAATTTAAAAAAAAAATCAAACACATTTTAGCGAAATATCGAAACAGATACTTCTTTGTATTGCGTAAAAAATTATTCCACAAACATTAGCTCTTTTCCTACTAACGTTGCGTCCAGAACGGAATTCAGTGCTGCTAGTGAAAATGTTATGATAACTTCTGTATCGTTTCATTATATTATTAAATGATAATATTATTTATTTACAGATAAGGACAATATTATTTCATCGTTGTGAGAAAACTCAAATGATGAAACTATGTAGAAAAATTTCCGGAAGCAGCCTTGTATTATGCCAGTTTTCCACTAAACGCACAGTTGAGTTTTTGTTGAAAATAGAATAAACCGAAACACTATTGGCCATTACATTGATAGCCAGTTTTGATTTTTCGGAATGAATTTTTGTTTTGTTTTTGCTTGCCAGTTTAGTGGAAAATGGGCATTATAGTTTCCGAAAAAAACAACTAAAAATCTTATTTGACCCGAAAACGTTTGGAAAAATTGATTTTTTCATTTTTCTAGAAATTAGTTGCAAAGAACGAAGTAATTTTTTTGAGTCATGACAGCACGTTTTGTAAAAATGGCACATCCAAATATGCAAAACGAAAGACTTTACATACTTAAAAATATATATTTAAAATATTATTTGTCATGTTTTTTTTTTTGTTACACGGTGAAAGGTTTGCTTTTGACCTTTCTTGGAAATATTGAAATAAAATATTGTTTATACTTACATCTCTTTCATGCAAATAAAATTCAATTTTGAATCCAAATGACACAATTATGTGAAAAATTATATTCATAATCGCAGCTGTAACACCAGCATGACTTGGTGCTATATCGACAGCATTTACGCAGACTGCACTAATTGCGACATGATATAATATCTGCATTAAAAATGAAACCCAGTACAACCAATTTGCATTGTTCAAATGGTCATGATACATTGATGTAAAGAAAAAAACAGCTTCCAACAAAGTAACACCAATAACGAATAATTTTCGAACATTAGTTATTGTTAATGATGTTTTTCGTACTAAAACATCAGCCAAATATCCAGATAATGGAAATGAAGTGAATCTTATAAAACTTGTAATGATCATATCCTCTTTCTAAAACGATAAAATCAATAATTGTTTTTAAATAAATCAATCTAATGATATGGCCATCAGACACGATGACAAACACCAACCAACAACGTAAATAGGCAAGTACAAAATACGAATATAACATCGAATAATGAATGGATTGCATTTACTTGACGATCGCGATGTTATACATGTTTGATACTTGTCAATTTTCGTTGTTGTTTAGGGTTCGTCTTCATGTGTGAAATATTTTCAGGTAATTTGTACTAGAAAATTTATCTTCTAATCGGTACGTTTACTATAAACTTAAAGACTAAATCGTTTCATTTAAGTTTTTATTTAAGACTATACGAGTAGGGTACTATAATCAACCTTTCACTGAAAAGTTAATAATAATTACTCAATGAAAATACATATTTTCATTCAACTTTATAAAAGAGTAGAATTATCTGTTTCTGAAAGTACACGAATTATCCTCAAAACTTTTCAAACCATGTATTTTGAAATAATAACAAAAAAACAAAATATTTTTATTTGTAGATTAAAATTAATAAATAAATAAATTAATTAATCGAAGAATTATCTAATTTCTCCAGGTATTTTCGAATTTCCAATTATTCTCACATTTCGATTTGGCACCTCTAAATCTACTTTTGAAAAATGATACTTACGCGATACATTAAAAACCTTAAATTCCAAGCTCTTAAAATGTTAACAGCTACCAAGACCAGAAATGGTATTGACAAAATAATTTCTTTGCATGATACACCCTCAGTTGGTCGAATTTCATCTTGAATAAGGGGATGGATTTGATTAAGTTCTTCATTACTAATGGTCGGATGTTTATTTGGTGTTTCATACACTGTACGCTCCCAAACTAACCACCATATTATACCAAAAATCCCAATAATACAACATACAAACATCCAAAATGGTAATGATGCACAAAATATAGACATAACTAATCCAAAGAAATCACCAAGATACCCTCCAGCCAAAGCAAAAGTGAGTAATGTGGACCGTTCGGCAGCAGGTGTCCAATTTTTCCAAGCAGCATGGCAAACTATAAATGCTATTCCCTAGTAATTATTTTAAAAAAATCGATTCAAAATATTTTCGATTTGTTCGTGCAGGAAATTACACTTACTGATAAAGCACCTTCAAAGAATTTCAATACTACCAAAAATACGTAGCCAAAACTTCCTAATAACGCTACTGCAAATAATAGAATTGCGTGTGCAAAAATACTTCGGCCAAACCAAATAAGTGGTGAAAATTTTAAAGTAACCCAAGCAGCTGGAAGTTGGATTATTATGTATCCTATTAAAAAACTTGACAGGTGTATGAATGGATCGTCAATCTCCTGTAAAAATTCAAATAATTCAGCAACCCTTACCCGGGGAAACTTTGCTACAAATATGTATATTGTTTATTAATTTAATGAAAGGTTATTTTTAATTCAAACCACACAATGCTAGTCATTGAAAGAGTGACTGTGATTTCAAGGACATGAATTGGAAAATGAATAATGAATATAAATTAGACAACAATACTGAAGTTTTTGTATGGTGCACTTGCAAATTTAGTTGGAATTGACTTTATTCCTTTTTAAGTAGACTAAACAACGCAACAGCTTAAAATATGAATATCTTACTCCATGCGATAAACTCAAACATCTGTTTCTTTGAGTCAAATTAATTCCTGAAAACATTATTGTAAATCCAATACACATTAACAAGGAGAGTGTGAAACGTTTGTTAAGAATTGTACAACCTCCATAAATACATCCCAGAAACCTAAAAACAAAATTGTGAATCAATTTTGAAATTTTTTAATTTATTATTAACTTACTTGACTTGATCCATTTTTTCTAAGCTTTGTTGCAAAATGGTACGAACATAAGTTTGTAAATTATTCAATCGTTTATTTTATTAGTTTATTTATTTTTATGTTTTTTAAGTATTATAAAAGTGGGTGTCCGTATTATTTACGTTGTAGGGTAAGATGTACCATCAAGAGTACAATATTCTTTGGTTTATTATCTCATGTCTCGGCAAATATTGCTGTCTATGAGCTAGATAACAATCACATGAAGACAATTTTATTTACTAAGAGGCGTAGAGCAACATACAACGTAAAGATTGATTATCCATATATATTTATTTATAAAATTGTAAAGTAGACATAACATGCTTCATTTATTAAGCATTTTTACTGCTTCAAAGTATAAAATTTTGCTTTTAATTTTGGTTTTTTTTTAATACGCAACTTGATTATTGTTTTTTAATCGAAGAAAAAGTAGGAGAACCTCAAGTCAATCCGTATATTTTTGAAGTGAGACTCTTTATACGACCACACATTTGACAAAAAGAAATACAGAGAGTGAATCGGCAAGAAAACGGGACCTTATCACTTTGGTATATTACTTGCGTGACGTTTCTTCTACACTTGCTTCTATCCCCCTTTCAGATCACTCGAAATAATGGTAGGGATTGTTTTACACAGGTAAAATATATGCACAGTTTTTAATTGTTTTAAATAAAAGAAATTTTTTATAGAAAATATGAGCCTAAATGACCGAGCGGTCTAAGGCGTTAGCCTTTGATCGTTCGTCTATCTAGACTTAGGTTGCGGGTTCGAATCCAGGCAGCGACAGTGTGATCAATTAAGATTAATAAGGGCGGTAGAATGGATCACATTGTCGTCGCTTTGATAAGAACGCAGTAACCGAATCCACCCACATCAAAGTGTAATTGTAAATATGTATGTAGTTAAATAAATAAAGATTAACAATTAATGATGTGGGTGGTCTCTGTTTTAGGCGTATATGTCAGAGAAACGAAGATTAAACCCCATTATTATTATTATAGAAAATATGGCCATTAATTGTTTTACATGTACTATTTTTAAATGTCAGATTAAATATAATTTTTTTTAAATATCTTTTTAAATTGTAGCTCATGTGTTTCTGATGTAAGAGGTATATTATTGTTCAATTTCAATCAAATCCATTCATTAGTTTTTTGCATGAAATCGTAACAAAGAAACAAAAAAACAAACAAACAAGCATACTTAGAATGTCAAACTGTACTCATATATTAAAAAATCAAATATTTGTAGATTTGTAAAGCAAGTTTATACTTTACCCTATCCTGTACCATTGACTGAATTAAGATGTTTATTTTAATACATATTTTCAGCCTTCTACTCAAAAATTAAGACTTTAAAATAATTTTAATGAAATTCAGTAGAAAAAATAGTAGATTCTTCTTTGTCTATATATGAGGGAAATTTTTTGCAAATTATAACAAAAATAAATAATATATCCACGTTAACGAGCTTTTTTTTTTTTTTAAATTTTACATATTTGAATAAATATCTCCTGATATATTCGAATTCCCAACTTATTTTCCAAATTTTGATATGTGTTTAATGACCACCGATGTGAGGATAAAGTTCAAGGTGGTTTTGAATGACAAACAAACTTTACGAATACAAATTTATTGAACAAAAATTAAAATCTGAATAATTTTATAATTGGTATATAAACGTGTTGATAATTGGTATGTAAAAGTTAGCAAAAGCTCATAAAGACGAAGAAAAAAACTCTTTACCAAATTTCGATCTGAGGCCTGGTTCGGGAGATGTGACTATGGGAAAATAGAAAGATTTATGAATTCACAGACCTATCAAATTCATTAAATTAGTAGGTGCCACTTTAGAATATAGAAAAGACTATCATAACACAATAATTGATTGTAAATTGATTGCATTGGGTAGTAAATACTAAAAAAAAATATTTTGTAAAATGCATTTATTTTGACAACTATTCCAAAAATAATAGCTCTTAAAATTACAGTTAATTCTCATAATAATAAAGTACATTTTTTTGAATGGTTCGTTTTATTATTTCACAGTGATAGGATTTGCAGTTCCATAAATTCCATAAACAACTCCAGTAAGTAAGTGTGCTAAAAAATAAAGCGTAACGTTCCACTAAAATTTATAACAGTGAGGTTAAAATAAAAGTTTTGGAGCTCATGTACCTTAATTAGCTAGATTTACTATAGCAAATTCTATTTGTACTGGACATATACCACAGGTAAGACGGAATAATCACGACATCACTGTGAACCAATTATGTATTTTGTCAAACTAATCTAAAATTTGTTAATTAATGTAACAGCCTAGAAAAGCAATTTGTAAATAGCATCATTATTCTTTCACGGTGATAGGATCTGCAGTTCCATAAATTCCATATATTACTCCAACAATTAAATGTACAACTATTGAAATGAAATCTGCCACACCGGTCCACTAAAATATATAAAAAATCAAATTAAAACATTAAAATTCCAGGTCTTCATTTTCAATTGTAAATTTCTGAGTGACCAAAAGGTCGGTGTATCCCAGAATAGTATTGGCTTTGAACCATTGAACATTTCAAATAATTACTAATTTTATCAAGGACAGTAATTTAAAAAATTATCAAACACATTTAATATACTTATTTAACCAAAAATCTTAACATAAATTAATTTAACTAAATATTCTTTTCGTTGTGTACAAACAATTTTATTCTTTCAAACTTTAGCTAATTTGCTCCGCTTATTATTAATATGAGTTTCCACACAATGTGTCATCAATGTTATAATGATTGCCTATAATTTAAAAAAAATGATATCATTTGTTTATATATGTATGCAATCTTACATTGTGCTATCCGCGAGCAGCATTGAAAATGTTCCGCACGTAACAATTACAATTTCCGAGAACTCTTGAAAGAAACTAAGGATTTTATTGATATACTAGAGTGATACCCACCCGCTTCGCTGAGTTTAAAAGTCAAGATTGATAAAGATTACTCTCGCTTATCCCCTTTCTATAACACTCGAAATAATGATTAGCATTGTTTTACACAGGTAAAATATATGTATAGTTTTCTATTTTTTTAAATGTATATATATAGTCGTAATTATTCATTGAGTATATTAGAAAAGATGGCCGAGAAATATTAGAAATCTGTAATTTATGGTAATGTCAAATGGAATTAATTTTTAATTTTTTTTTTATTAATATATCTGTATAAATTATATCTTATGTGTTATTCTGAAGTATGAGTTATATTGCTGTACAGTTTCATTAAAAACCATTCGCTTGTTTTAGCGTGAAAGCGAAACAAACCAACAAACATGCTCACTTTCACATTTATAATATATAGAGACTGAATTAAATATTGTTCATACTTACATTTCTATTATTAAAAAACATTTCAATTTTGAATCCAAATGAGAGAATAACATGAGATATAATATTCATAATCGCAACTGTAACACCAGCATGACTTGGTGCTACATCGACAGAATTTACGCTAACCGCATTAAATGCCATATGATATAATATTTGCATTAAAAAAGAAACTATGTATAACCAATTTTCCTTTTTTTCTATGATACATTAATGTAAAGAAATAAACGGCTTCAAATAAAGTAACACCAATAATGAATAATTTTCGAACATTTGTTATTGTTAATGATGTTTTTCGTACCAAAACATCAGCCAAATATCCAGATAATATAAATGAAGTGAATCTTATAAAACACATAATGATCGCATCCTTTATCTAAATCAATGAAATTAAATAAAATGAATAATTGCTTTTAAATAAATCAATTTAATGATGCGGCCAGACTCGATGGCAAACACCAACTAACAACGCAGACAAGCAGGTATCAATGGTGTACGTATACAGCATCACATAAAGACACGATTGTCTCTTTTTGTTGTTGTTTGGAGTTGCCCTACGTGTCTGACCCTATCTCGAAATGTAAAGACTAAACCTTTTCTTTTAAGTTCCGTGCTAAGAGTAAACCAGTAACCCATATTTTCAGCCTTTTACAAAAAATTTCGGACTTTCTTCGACATATTTACTAAATAAATATCTCCAAATATATAAAATATATTTCTGGAGATATTCAAATATATTTTACATATCTTAATATATATATTTCTTGTGTGCGTGTGTATGTGACTGAACTCCTCCTAGACGGCTGGACCGATTTCGATGAAATTTTTTGTGTGAGTTCAAGGGGATTGGAGAATGGTTTAGATTTACCATTCGGTCCACTACAACTGTTTTTGAGGGCTCCGTACCAAAAAAATGAAATTTCATTAAATGGTGGGAGCGCATATAAATCATATCACATTATGTATACTATGTGTACTATGTATTTTTAATAGTATTCAGGTATTGTCAATAGGCATTTATTAGAGCCATATGCGAGCGCAGCGAGCTCTACTATCAAAGGTCAGGCAAAAGGCGGAAGGTCAGGCCACTCCAATAAATAGGAGTTAAATTGGGGTTTAGCGGGATGGGTTTAGCGGACAGGCTAAACGTAGTATAGGTATTCATGAATTGGAGTTACGTTTTTACGGGACAACGTCCGTCGGGGCCGATAGTTTGAATATATATCCTCAGATATATTCGAATTCCGAAACTATTGCGATAGTTGAAAGGATTTGGTAATTCTAAGTATACTTTTGAAAAATATTACTCACATGATAACTTAAAAACCTTGCATTCCAAGATCTCACAATATTAAGAACTACCAACACTAGAAACGGGGTTGACAAAATAATTTGTTTGCATGATACACTCTCAGTTGGTCGTATTTCATCTTGAATGATTGGATGGATCTGATTATATTCTTCATTACTTATGGTCGGGTGTTTATTTGGTGTTTCATATGCAGTACGCTCCCAAACTAACCACCATATTACACCAAAACTCCCAATCATGCAACATACAAACATCCATAATGGTAATGATGAACAAAATTTAGACAATATTATCCCAAATAAATCTCCTAGATACCCTCCAGCCAAAGCGAATGAGAGTAATGTAGACCGTTCAGCAGCAGGTGTCCAATTTTTCCAAGCGGCATTGCATTCTATAAATACTATCCCCTGGAAATTAATAACAAAATTTCAGTTCAAAATAATTTGGTTGATGCAGAAAATTACACTTACTGCCAAAGCACCTTCAAGAAATTTCAATACTACCAGAAATACGTATCCAAGACTTCCAAATAACGCTACTGCAAATAATAGAATTGCGTGGACAAAAATTGTTCGACCAAACCAAATTATGGGTGGAAATTTTAAACTAATACAAGCAGCTGGAACTTGGATTGTTATGTAGCCTATAAAAAAACTTGAGAGGTGTACGAATGGATCGTCAAGCTCCTGCAAAAATTCAAAATATGCAATAATCTTTGCTCGCAAAAATTTGATGTATAAAAATTATGAAAAGATAATCTATAATTCTTAACCCATTTGAGAAAATAAGTTAAGTTCAAGCTCACAAAGTTCCAAAGCAATCACTCCAATGACCTACAAGTCAGTAATACGTGTGATCTGAAAATTATTTTATGATGTATTTATAAACTTTATTGTGATTGAATCTATTCCTTTTTTCAGTTTCACGAAATGAATTTAAAATTTGAATAGCTTACTCCATGCGATGAGCTCAAACATCTGTTTGAATGAGTCAACATAACTCCAGAAGACATTATTGTAAATCCAATAAACATTAAAAAGGAGAGTGTGAAGCGTTTGTTAATAATTGTAAGCCTATCAAGTTTTGGAACTCTTCCAAAACATTCCAGAAACCTGAAAACAAAACAAAAGAGCATAAAACAATATTGAAATTTTATTATTTATTATAAACTTACTTTACTGATTCCATTTTTTTTCAAAGTTTTGTTGCAAAATGGTACGAACATATGAATGTAAATTATTAAATTACCTATTCTTAATAACGAGTCGTTTATTTTATTATTTTATTTATTGTTACGTTTTTAAAGCATTTTAAAAGTGGGTGTAGTATTAGTTACGTTGTAGGGTAAGATGGAGCACCAAGAGTACATTAATCTTTGATTAATTCTCTGATTTCTCTGTTTTTGCTGTCTATGAGATAGCAACCACATGAAGGCTAAGTTAAGTTACTAGAAGGCTCATAAAACGTAAAAATTGATTACCCATATAGATACTTTCTAATTTAAGTAGAAGTCACATTTTTTAATGGTTTTAAGTATAAAATTTTGCTTTTATTTATTTATTCTACAATGCAAGTTGATAATTGTTTTTTAACTAACGAAAAAGGAAGAAGTTTTCAAGCAAACACACATAATAATTTTAATTAACGAAAAAGGAAGAGGTTCTTAAGTCAACCTGCATATTTTTAAAGTGACACTATTTTATGCGCACCGCTCCAAAACGAAAAACAGAAGGGGTTAAAATTCGTAGCGTGATCACTTTGATATATTACGAAACTTTCAAGTTTTTCCTCCGCTCCCACTCCATCCTTTTTTTTTTTCTTAGATACTCCGATTCTGTTGAAACTTTGTTAACGTGCAAAGATAGACTTCAACTCACAAATAAGTTTAAATTAAACTTTTTTGAAAAATAGAACGACCACCATAAGTAATTAATTTCTCTGTGAGCAATTACATTTTGAAATCAACGCTAGCCATACCCAAAGATGAAAAGCGATTCATTGACGTCGACTTCAAAGCTTTATTTCACGCCAAGAATTTATTAATTGTAACCGGTACTTTATTTCTCGCCAAGAATTTATTAATTGGTTTTTACACTTTCGCTGGTTCCATTTTCTGTAAAAATTTTTATTGTAGTCCAAATCACATTCCATCTAGGCCATTACTTATTTGTGGGTATTTTGCGTTGTTATATTTCAGTTTTAAACATAACTTAAATAAGAATGAATTCTTTTTGACTTCGAGGTGAGACATAGTTATTGAAATAAATACCACGATACTCGAAATAAAAAAGTATATAAAGAAATTCTATTTAAAAAATACAATTAAAAAACATACAACGGACTTACATGTCGCTAAATATCGATATTTCGATTGCTACTGACGATGATTGCGTTGCAATCGAAATATCGATATTTAGCGACATGTAAGTCCGTTGTATGTTTTTTAATTGTATTTTTTAAATAGAATTTCTTAATATACAATTTTATTTCGAGTATCGTGGTATTTATTTCAATAACTATAACTTAAATGTTGATAAGGTAAATATTGAAAAAAAAGTGGGAAAGAAGAAGATTTATTCCACTTAATAAAAATCAGTTGAAGCTGTTACTAAGTGCTCAGAGAAAATGATGTCTTTAAGAGAAACTTGATTAAAAAATACATGAATGTAAATTCCGAATCTAAGTACCACATCTTCCCCTACAGTTTATAATTCCCATGCTGAGAAAATATGTTCTATAAACTTAATTTTATTTAGTGATGAGTGTTTTCTGACTTAGTATTTTAGTCAGAAAACACTCTTGGTTTTTGCATACTAAGGGATGAGACAGGACGGCAAGACTACAACGGTTGAGAAACTTTTCCTTCTTTTTTGCAGAATGTGTTAAAACTGTTTTTATTTAAAAGATCAAATATTTAAAGATTTGTAAAACATTTTCTAATCTACACTGTCCTGTAACATTTACCTTTACCCTGCCCTGTTTTATTAATTAAGACGGTTAATTTAATCGTGAAATTGATGATAAATGACTGCTTTATAATTTTCATTAAATACATACATACTTTGAAATTCGTCTCCAGTTGATACAAACTACAATCTACGAATTAATTTCATCTTGTATGTAATAATTTCGGAGAATTACAAAAAATTTTTGTTTCTTAAATCAATAGGCTTAAAAATGCAATACCGATAATATTTCACTTCTCTAAAAAAAGTATGAAAAAGGTAAAGACTATAAGTGGAAAATTAATATCAAATTTTTAATTAAAACGCATTTATTTTGTAAAATATACCAAAAATACTAACTTTTAAAATAACAATCTATTGTCATAAATACTATTAGGATAGGTACATAGTATTATTTCAGAGTGTTAGGATGGATTTGCTATCCAACTATTGCAATAAAATGGACCCGTAGCATACTACTAACAATCACAAAAGTCAAAATTTTTAAAAAACCAAACACACTCATTTAAATCGATAACTAAAAGATTTCGAGCGATAAGGAAATCTGAAGCGGATAGGGTACCTTAATTATGATTGTACTGGGCAATTACCACAGGGAAGACGAAATAATCACGGCATTATTGAGAACCAATAAATTATTTTGTAAAAATAACTTAAAAATAATTAATTAATGTTGCAGCCTAGAAAATCAATTTATAAATAATAAGTGATATTATCCTTTCACGGTGATAGGATTTGCTGTTCCATAAATTCCAAATAGTACTCCAACAATTAAATGTACAACCATTGAAATGAAATCTACCACACCAGTCCACTAAAAGAAAAAAATAAATAAATTAAACATTAAAATATCTAGTTTTCATTTTCAATTGTAAATTTCAAATTGACCAAAATGGCAATGGATCTCAGAGCCGTATCGGCTTAGGGCCAGTGTACATTTTGGCTACTCAATCATTTTATAAAGAACAGAACTTTTGAAAATTATCTAAATAATTTATATTCTAAGAACTAGTGAAACATTTAGGTGGTGGAAAAAGTAGCCATGTGCGTTAAAAAATATTCCTTGAGAGAGAGTGAGACCAAAGTTGGGAAAGAATGAATATGAGAGAGACTGTTAATTAGCAGCGTGCTTTAGTATTAACGGAGCACGCAGGTTAATTAACGTTCAAAGCACGTGAACGCTCTAACAAAGAACGGAACATATCGGAACACTCTGCCAACAAACTACCTCTCTCATATGCATTATTTATCCCAAATTCAGTCTCACTCCACCTTAAGCATGTTTGGCAGTTTTTGTTTTCTTCTTTCCATCAGTAGAATTATCATACTTTCACGTTTTCAACACAGTAACGTCGAGAATTGCCCTGTGATTTTACGTTGCACGGTGAAAAGCTTGCTTTTGTGCTTTCTTGGAAATATCAAAATAAAATATTGTTTACACTTACATCTCTTTGTTGCAAAAAAATTTCAACTTTGAACCCAAGTGAGAAAATAATATGTGAAATAATATTCGTTATGGCAACTGTAACACCAGCATGACTTGGTGCTATATCTACAGCATTTACGCTGACTGCACTATAGGCGACATGATACAATATATGCATTAAAAATGAAACCAAATATAAAAATCTTCCCTTGTTAAAATGGATATGATTCATCAACATAAAAAAATAAAAAGCCTCCAACACAGTAACACCAATAACGAATAATTTTCGAACATTAGTTATTGTTAATGATGTTTTTCGTACCAAAACATCAGCCAAATATCCAGATAATGGAAATGAAGTTAATCTTATAAAACTAATAATGAGCATATCTTCTGCCTAAAACAATAAAATCAATATTTGTCTATAAATAAATCAATCTATTTAGATAGATAACGTGTTTTGTAAGTAGGATTTGCTGAATTTAATTTAAAATTGAAGAGGTCAAAACATTCCTATCTCACTTTTTCAATTTGTGCACCCTGTACCTACACTTGATGTCAAAAGTGAATAATTGAATGTTGAAAGCCGAAATTTTTATATAGAAAAATGTTTTTTCGTAAACCTGCTAATAAAAAAATTTTCCATATGGAGCTAATGGTTTTTGTACTAGAAAATTTATCTTCTTATTTGCACGTTTACAGAAAATTTAAACACTAAACTTTTTCGGTTAAGTAGTGGGGCATATATTCAGCCTTTTACTCTTAGGATAATCGAATCGCCAATTCATTTCAAACTTTCTTATCTATGCATTTTGAAATTATTAAAAAAGCAACCAAAATTATAAAAAATGTAAAACTAATTACATTTATCGATTAAGATGAATAAATAAATGAATAAATTAATCGAAAATCTAATAATTTTGCCTCAATTTCGCAAATATTCACGGTAAAACAGTTTTCTTTCAGCAATTATATATTTGAATTATTATCAAAAAAATATATTCAAATTTTGATTTGGTACCTCTAAATATTTGCAAAAAATATTACTTACGCGATAACCTAAAGATCTTGCATTAAAAGATCTAACAATGTTAAGAGCTACCAACACTATAAACGGTGTTGACAAAATTATTTGTTTGCATGATACACCCTCAGTTGGTCGTATTTCTTCTTGAATAATTGGATTGATCCGATTAAGTTCTTCATCACTTATGGTGGGATGTTTATTAGGTGTTTCGTATACTGTACGCTCCCAAACTAACCACCATATCACACCAAAACTCCCCACCATACAACATACTACCATCCAAAATGGTAATGATGAACAAAAGATTGACATTGATGAACCAAATAAATCACCAAGATAACCCCCAGCCAAAGCAAATGTGAGTAATGTAGAACGTTCTGCAGCGGGTGTCCAATTTTTCCAAGCGGCATGACATACTATAAATACTATTCCCTGGTAATTATCAACAAAATTTCTTTTTAAAATAATTGCGATTTTTACATGCAGAATATTGCACTTACTGCTAAAGCACCTTCAAAAAATTTCAATACTACCAAAAATCCATAGCCAAGATTTCCAGTTAACGCTACTGCAAATAATAGAATTGCGTGGGCAAAAATACTTCGACCAAACCATTTTAGTGGTGAAAATTTCAAACTTATCCAAGCAGCTGGAACTTGGATTATTATGTATCCTATTAAAAAACTTGATACATGTACAAACGGATCGTCAACCTCCTGCAAAAATTAAAAACATTAAACAATACTTGGAAAAATTTTGACATAAATTTATAAAAAATTTATACATGAACAAAATTGTATCATATGAATATCTTACTCCATGCGATGACCTCAAACATCTGTTTGAATGAGTCAACATAATTCCAGAAAACATTATTGTAAATCCAATAAACATTAAAAAGGACAGTGTAAAACGTTTGTTAATAATTGTAAGTCTATCAAGTTTTGGAAATCCTCCATAAACATATTCCAGAAACCTGAAAATAAAACAGAACATAATGAATATATTTTGAAATTTTTTTATTAACGTTTTTTTTTTATTATAAACTTACTTGACTTGATCCATTTTTTTCGAAGCTTTGTGGCTGGAAATGTTACACACATAAGAATGTAAATTATTCAATTAGGTACCTATTACGAACAGCGAATCGTTTATTTGATTATTTTATTTATTGTTACGTTTTTTAAGTATTAAAAAAGTGGGTGTCCAGTATTAGTTACGTAGTAGGGTAAGATGTGGCACCAAGAGTACAATATTCTTTGCTTTATTCTCTAATTTCTCGACAAATATTGCTAACTTTTAGTAATTAGAAACTTTTCTACCATACACTCTACTTCTTTCCCCTATCTATTCTATTACCAGGATTTTTAATATACTGAGTACGACTTATATAAAACTAACGAAAGTACATCTAAACTTAAAAGTATAAAACAAACTTTTTTGTAAAAATCAGAATTCAAAAAAAATTAATAAATAATAAAGTACTGATTGAAATCAATAATTTCCTTGTGAGCAATTGCGTTTTGAAGTCGATGTTAGCCTTACGTTTGTCGCCCTATTAGCTCAGTTGGTTAAGGAGTAACCAATTTCGTTCGCGGTATGCTTATTGTAGCGGGTTCGATTCCCACCGGCGCATCAAAATTAATTTAATTAATAGTTGTGATGGGCTGGTGTAATGCATGGTATATGCATGAAGGAGGTGCACTCAGCCTCTGAAAATGAGGATCTAATAAATGAAAGTATCAGCGGAAAGGTGGTAAAACACATAAATGGTATCACAATGGGCTCTATAGCCTAAGTGTGTCCTTCGTGGAAAGCCAATATAACCTAGCCTAACCTAGCCTTACGCTTAGCTTCAAATCGATTCATTAGTATTCACTTCAAAGGGTAATCGCTCACAGAGAATTTATTGTTTGGAGTCGGTATTTAAAAATTGTTTTTTACTTTTTTGTTGATTCTATTTTTTGCAAAATCCTTTTTTTATTATCTAAATCACATTCTACCTAAGCCATTCCTTATTGGTGGTCATATTTCAGTTTTAAACATATCGTGAAATGTGGAGATGGTATAGAAACATGCACCGTCAAGATATGTGCTGAATAGTGATGCCAACTCAGTGGGTTTACTCTTACTAAAAACTTTTTAATGGACAAATAATTTAATATTTTAATTTCATTTATGCTAATTATTGAAAGTTTTGTGATAAAAAAACAAAAATATTCTGGTAATGTCTAGTGGTTTTCTGGTGGTCGTCTATCGTCTGTTTAGTGGGCTTGAGAATTGAAAGGTGGCAACACTGGTGCTGAACTGCAGATACATAATAGAAACACGCTTAACTATTATAATCTTCCTTGTTAAATTATTTATGATGGAGTAGTAAAAGTGGGGAAATAGAAGTCTTATACATCCTGGATCGATAAAAATACCGGTTAAAGCTTCTGCTAGACGCTCAGATGATGCCTGTAAAACAAACTTGACTTTAAAAACACATGAAAGTAGATTATGATTCCAGGTACTAAATCTTCCCCTTAAAAATAAAAATTTCAGAGTCGTCTTTCTCGCATTTTTATGTTCAGAAAATATATTGCCGAAAAAATTTATTTTATTTAATGGTGAACGTTATCAATTTTATTGT
This sequence comes from Chrysoperla carnea, assembly GCF_905475395.1. Classification (NCBI taxonomy): domain Eukaryota; kingdom Metazoa; phylum Arthropoda; class Insecta; order Neuroptera; family Chrysopidae; genus Chrysoperla; species Chrysoperla carnea. The sequence goes on from NC_058339.1 coordinate 84,278,204, forward strand.
TGCGTACCAAATTAACACGACAATTTGTTATCATGTTAAAACTGTGCTCATTTAATAGATGAAATATTTGTAGATAAAACATTTTCAATTTTACCCTGCCCTGTAACTTAGACTGAATTATGATGTTTAATTTAATTGCGAAATTGATGTAATTTTAATTGAATAGATGGGTACTTAGAAATTCGTTTCCAGTTGATACAAACAACAATCTATGAATTAATTTCATCTTCTACGCAATAATTTCGGAGAATTAGAATAATTTATGACTGTTATATATAATAACCTTGAAAAACCAATACTAATATTTTTCGTTTACCTAAATAGCAGTAAAAAATCATTTATACGGCTAAAATGGCAAATAAGGACTTAAGTGAATATCAAATTTTTAATTAAAACACATTTATTTTGTAAAATATGCCAAAAATAACAGCCTATTCTCATATTATAAATAATTAGTGTGATCAAATTAACTTTTTGAATAATTTAATTCTGAGTTCGGAGAAAAAAATTGAATTAAGTAGATCATTATGATACAAATTGAGGAAACTAAAATCTAACATTTTTTGATGGTCGGAAGGGGTCCAAAAAAAATGGTAAAGTGGCCTAATCCGGTCTTTCGCGTCAGACACCGTCGGATTGAGTTAAAAATAAAAAAGTGTTTAATGAGCTTAGGCGCCGTAAAAAGGCGAAAAGAATGAGCTGCGAATGAACCCGATTGGTCCATCGATGTCCCCACAAATTGCAAAAAACCATCGATTTTGCTCGAAATTTCAAAACTTCATAGCTCTTGTTGTTTTAAAGATTCAAAGCTGAGATTTAAATGGATTGTAGCTTTTGTACCCATGAAGTATCACACACAATTTCAGCAAGATCGAATGTATACTTTTTGCAAACCGCAGCTGAATGCAAAAAACAGGGCTTTTGTAAAATGGCCCTAAAAAAGTTGTGGTGCGGTAACGCGCTATTTTTTTTACGCGAGCATATGCTTCAATAGTTAAAGTAATACCTACTAAAGTGCCAAACTCTCATCTTTAGTAAAAGTTACTAAAATATTAATTTTAAATTACTATTATTTTAAATTATAACATTAAAAATAGGATGGGAGTAATGGGAGCAATTATTAAGACTATAAGTCACATAACTTCTGTCTCTTAATAATTGCTCCCATTACTTCCATCCTATTTTTAATGTTATAATTTAAAATAATAGTAATTTAAAATTAATATTTTAGTAACTTTTACTAAAGATGAGAGGTTGGCACTTTAGTAGGTATTACTTTAACTATTGAAGCATATGCTCGCGTAAAAAAAATAGCGCGTTACCGCACCACAACTTTTTTAGGGCCATTTTACAAAAGTCCTGTTTTTTGCATTCAACTGCGGTTTGCAAAAAGTATACATTCGATCTTGCTGAAATTGTGTGTGATACTTCATGGGTACAAAAACTACAATCCATTTAAATCTCAGCTTTGAATCTTTAAAACAACAAGAGCTATGAAGTTTTGAAATTTCGAGCAAAATCGATGGTTTTTTGCAATTTGTGGGGACATCGATGGACCAATCGGGTTCATTCGCAGCTCATTCTTTTCGCCTTTTTACGGCGCCTAAGCTTATTAAACACTTTTTTATTTTTAACTCAATCCGACGGTGTCTGACGTGAAAGACCGGATTAGGCCACTTTACCTTTTTTTTTGGACCCCTTCCGACCATCAAAAAATGTTAGATTTTAGTTTCCTCAATTTGTATCATAATGATCTACTAAATTCAATTTTTTTCTCCGAACTCAGAATTATCTAAAAATTGACGCCATTTTTTTTTTATTTGATCACACTAAATATTAGAATACATATTATGATTTCACAGTGATAGGATTTGCTGTTCCAAAAACTCCATAAACTACTCCAGCAAGAAAATGTCCAATTATTGCAATAAAATGGACCGTAACATGCCACTAAAAATTATTAAAGTCAGGTTAAAATATTAAAATGCCAAGCACTCATTTAAATATAGAATTAAAATGTTTCAAGACTGAAGGAAATACCTTAAGCAAAATTTGTTTAGACTGGAAATTTACCACAGGCAAGATCGAACGAATCAATTATCAAATCCTTCCGGGAACTATGGATTTTGCCGGTGCAAGCATTCAGCATAAATCTATTTTGTTGTATTTATACTTACATTTATTTGACGCAAATACACTTCCGCATTTAATGATATTCTGTAAAAAACCTCCGAAAAAATATTCATAATCGCAACAGTAACACCAGCATGACTTGGTGCAATGTCCACAGCGTTTACAATTGTTGCACCAACCGATGCGTTATATAATATTTCCATGAAAATAATAAACCAATATAACCAATTTCCCATCTTCATAAAATCTTCAAATGTCAGTAATAAGAAATAAATAAATTCAAACAAAAAGACGCCAGTTATAAATAATTTTCGTACATGACTTATTGTTAATGAGGTTTTTCGTACCAAAACATCAGCCAAATATCCAGAAAGCGGGAATGCGATTAGTTTTATAACACGAATGAAGAGCATATCCTCTCCCTTAAACAAAAAAATTAATTATTACTATTTTGTAACTGCGTATAATGGAAATTAACGCAACATCGAAACACGGATTATATACCATCATTTTCAAGTACCTACTTTACATTCTATTCTCTCCAAGATAATTTTTCGCTTAAAAAATGAATTTTCTGAAGACATGAGGTTTATATCTAACAAAAAATGAAATTACCTAGTTCTAAGCCCAATTAGCCTATCCATTCAAATCCAAATGTGCATTTTTCTAAGAAGTGCTAAACAACTTATTTTTATGAGTTCTATTTGGAATACTTTAGAACGTTATCCAAGTATTTGTTCCAATTATATTTCTGGAAAATTCATGCTTCAAAAATTTTGGATTCAACCGTGCTCACTGATCCTTTAGTGAAAATTACCATCGATAAAGAAAACTTACTATATCTGCATAGAGATTTTTATTCCATGCTCGAAATACATTTACAATAACCAACACAAGGCAAGGGACGGAAAAAATTATTTGTGTACATGACAAATCTTCAGTTGGTCGTATTTCTTCTCGAATAGTTGGATGTATCTTATTATATTCTTTTTCACTTATCGTCCGATGTTTATTTGGTGTTTCATAAACCATACTCTCCCATACAAACCACCATATTATTCCGCAACTACCGATTACACCAGACAGGACTACCCAAACTGGTAATCCTGGACAATATTTTGCCATTAATTCCCCGAATAAATCACCAAAATAACGTCCAGATAATGCGAATGTTATTAATGTAGATCTATTAGCGGCAGGCGTCCAATTTTTCCAAGCTGCATGGAATACAATAAATGTTACGCCCTGAAAACAATGGAATTGAAATTTCGGTACAATATCGACACATATAATTTGTTCGTTTTTGAAACTTCACTTACTGATACTATACCCTCAATAAATTTCATTATAACGAAAAATCCATAACCAACACCTCCAAATATTGGAAATAAAAATATTAAAATTGAATGCGCTAAAATACTTCGACCAAACCAAATTAATGGAGAAACTTTTAAACTTATGCAAGCAGCTGGAATTTGGGATATTACGAACCCTACTAAGAAACTAGATACATGTAAAAATGGACCCACATTATTCTGTAAAAATTCAAATACATTTCTTTCGTAAGCGTGTTATATAAGTACATATTTATTGTGCCAGTAAGTAAGTGGAATTAGAAAAAATATAGTCTAATGGTATTTTTATCTTTCTGATTAAAAGTTTTCACAATAAAAAAAAAAACAAACGTGTCCAAGTTAAAGCCTTTCAAATTCAAAAATCGTGTGATAAAACGTGGCTAATAATAATGCGATTTGAAAACACCACATTGAAATCGGGAGCTACGACCTTTATCAGGATATACAAGCGCCAGGGCAATTTTGGATAAAAGGGTTGATTTTTTTTTTTGACGAGGTTCTCGATTATTCTAATAAATAAATGACCTCAAAACTAGGCATATTAAACATTGGTCTTATGGGAAAACGGTAGATAGATGATATATATTCATAGATTTGGCGGTGGAAATTAAAAAAAAAACTATTTATATAAAATTTAAAGCCTTAATAAATTATTCAAAACAAAAAAAATCCCGTGGTTCCCACTAATTAAGGATGTATATCTGGAGTAATTTTCAAAATATCGAAAATTGAAAATTTTGTTTAATTTTTTAGCTTTCGTTTTTTCGTAAACCAACTCATATATCGAACAATTTTATTCTTATTTTTCGTCTACATTCATGAAGTTATAACAAAATTCATCATCAAAACTGAAAATAAGGTACAAATAATTTCCACCACAAGTCTAAAATTGCCTTTGCGATGGTACTTCCTGATTTCCATGGGTAAATTTTTCCACCAAACTTAATATCTTACTTCATGCGATGGCAACAAACATCTATTAAAATTAGTCAACATAACTCCAGTAAACATTATTGCAAATCCAATATTCATTAAGAAGGAAAGTGTGAAACGTTTACTAACAATTGTAAACGTATCAAGTTTTGGTAAACCTTGTAAAACATATTCAGGAAGCCTGAAAGCAAAGCGAGAAATAATAAAACAATTTACAAAGATTTAAATATATTTAGAATCTTACTTTGATCGGTCCATTTTTATATAAACTTTTCAAAACTTTCTCAAATTGTATAAAAGCAGAAACTAAACCATCTCGTCATCATTTACTTGTTGTTGCAATTTTCAGCATTATGAGAGTGGGTGCACTTAATTGTTACTTTATATTATAGTTTGTTTTGTGAAGTCAGGGTCGGATTTCACGTATATACCATTCCTGGAAAATACAGTATGTTCCAAAAATCCTTAAGCACCCTTGAATGAGATATTTCTGCTAACGCAAATCAGATACTGATATATGTTTAAAAAAAAATTTAAATGTATGAAGTGAAAGTATGTAATCCTACCAAATTTGGGCCATACTTTTCTAATTTTTTGTCAAAATTAACCTAGCACTAATAGGTTTCAAGAATGTGGAGGTCTGGTTTCGGAATTAAGCACATAAGTGATAACTAGCGAAAAACTGACATTACAGCTGAAAAGAATGACCCAAAATTAGTGGGTTTCAAAAAAAATTCCAATAAAATCGGATCAAAATTGCCTGTGTTATTTAAAAAATCGAATTTTTGAACTTGATGACGTCATCAAAATTCAAAATATTTAATTTTGCTCTATTACATCGAAATTTTATCCAATTTTGATCAACAAAGTATGTTATCCTACTAAATTTGGGCCATACTTTTCAAATTTGTGGTCTAAATTAACCTAGCACTAATAGGTTTCAAGAATGTGGAGGTCTGGTTTCGGAATTAAGCACATAAGTGATAACTAGCGAAAAACTGACATCACAGCTGAAAAGAATGACCCAAAATTAGTGGGTTTCAAAAAAAATTCCAATAAAATCGGATCAAAATTGCCTGTGTTATTTAAAAAAATCGAATTTTTGAACTTGATGACGTCATCAAAATTCAAAATATTTAATTTTGCTCTAATACATCGAAATTTTATCCAATTTTGATAAACAAGGTATGTAATCCTACTAAATTTGGGCCATACTTTTCAAATTTGTGGTCTAAATTAACCTAGCACTAATAGGTTTCAAGAATGTGGAGGTCTGGTTTCGGAATTAAGCACATAAGTGATAACTAGCGAAAAACTGACATCACAACTGAAAAGAATGACCCAAAATTAGTGGGTTTCAAAAAAAATTCCAATAAGATCGGATCAAAATTGCCTGTGTTATTTAAAAAAAAATATAATTTTTGAACTTGATGACGTCATCAAAATTCAAAATATTTAATTTTGCTCTAATACATCGAAATTTTATCCAATTTTGATAAACAAGGTATGTAATCCTACTAAATTTGGGCCATACTTTTCAAATTTTTGGTCAAAATTAACCTAGCACTAATAGGTTTCAAGAATGTGGAGGTCTGGTTTCGGAATTAAGCACATAAGTGATAACTAGCGAAAAACTGACATCACAGCTGAAAAGAATGACCCAAAATTAGTGGGTTTCAAAAAAAATTCCAATAAGATCGGATCAAAATTGCCTGTGTTATTTAAAAAAATCGAATTTTTGAACTTGATGACGTCATCAAAATTCATAATATTTAATTTTGCTCTAATACATCGAAATTTTATCCAATTTTGATAAACAAGGTATGTAATCCTACTAAATTTGGGCCATACTTTTCAAATTTGTGGTCTTAATTAACCTAGCACTAATAGGTTTCAAGAATGTGGAGGTCTGGTTTCGGAATTAAGCACATAAGTGATAACTAGCGAAAAACTGACATCACAGCTGAAAAGAATGACCCAAAATTAGTGGGTTTCAAAAAAAATTTCAATAAGATCGGATCATAATTGCCTGTGTTATTTAAAAAAATCGAATTTTTGAGCTTGATGACGTCATCAAAATTCAAAATATTTCATTTTGCTCTATTACATCAAAATTTTATCCAATTTTGATAAACAAAGTATCAGGGTTCGAGGATATATATCAATGGATATATATCATGATATATATTCGATATATATCCGATATATATCACGTGAATTTTTATTATATATATCAATACAAAAATGATTTTAAAAAATTTAATATTATTTAGTAATTTTTGGCGTTTTAGAGTTAAAACCTACTAATACTAAGCTCGAATCGTGTCGTGTCAGAAAAAGTTCGTTACTAAAGAGTAAGTTTAAGTTAGATTCAGAATCGGAGGATGATCTAGCTTTATCTTCCTTGCAGTCAAACCACGCACAATTATGAAATGACATTTGTTTATTTTTGATTTGATAATTAACAGTTTATTACGAATGACTGATGACTGATTTGATAATTAAAAGACTGACTATACTCTAGAGTTATTATTTGTAATGTTTATTGTTTTGTTGCCTAAGTGTAGCTTTGACCATTGACTGATAACAATTTCTAAAATTGTTTTTTGTTTTAAAGTTGATTTTTATTTATAAAAATTTTATTATTTTTAATTGATTTTGCCTGATCTTGAAGAATATTTTTGCCTGATCTTGAAGAATATTTTATGTTTTGGTTTCATTTGTCTGATTTGAAGTGCCTAAGTAAATAAAACATTTAAAACATTTTAGTTCTTTTTAAATATCAAAATTTTGATATATATCGGATATAAATCCAAAATATCCGATATTTTGATATTTATAATAAATATCGGATATTTTCGAACCCTGATGAAGTGTGAGCAACCCATGGGTACCTTGAATTGAAAGTCTTTAAGAAATATTTTCGTTACAAAGGTTTTCCTTGCAAAAACACGAACATTTTTGTTTGAAACAATTTTGCGAAATATACACAGGTTAAGAAGAAATTGATTTGGATAATCTTCTGAAACTATTAAATTTTGATTCAAATTTTGAGTTTTGGGGAAGTTTTAATAAAACGAACTTTATAAAGGGTACCCCAATATCATTAACTTTCAACAGGGTTTCAAAATTCCATAGTATTTTTATGTAAAGATGCATTTTACATTGCATATCTATTCGTATTTAAAAACAAACAAAAACTAAAATTATTAGACTGATTTTCAGAAAATTTTTCTAATTGAAATTGGTTTTGCTGCCTCTCACGAGTAACGAAAACTATTTGACCTTATCTGACATTTAAATATTAAAATGCTTGTGACCTTTTTTTAGGATGTCAATTAATCCGTCAGTATTCGCGTTATAAGCATTTTGCTCACGCTCGGTTTGAAAGCAAATAACTTTTCTTTTAAATGGTATGGTTGAATATTTTTCTTTAACTATTTAACTATTTAACTATTTACGAATTATGAATTATCAGATTTTTCGAGCAATCGCAATCAAAATTGTGAGAATTTCTCCCATCACCAGAGTAAAGTCATACTCAGTAAATGAAATTCACATTTCTCTAATATTTTGACTCTCAAGCATCATTCAATAATCACGTAATGAAGCTATTTTTAATTAGCTAGTGTATTAAAAAATAAAATTATGTAGGTAGAGGTTAGGTTTTACAAAGTTATAGAATATTTAACCCGCGAAATAATTGAAGCATTCGCTGAACGCATGGCCAGATCTATCATCACGTGACTAAAGACAACCGAAAGATTGACCGAAGTGCTGAAGGATTAAATATGGGTAAGGACTTCTAGATGATACTGTGACATAAATAGTTTGAGATTCTTTAATACTGCAACAATAACAAGTAAGGGTTTAAGTGAACAATTATCTCAATTTTCTAATAAAAACACATTTATTTTGTAAAATATCCCAAAAATAATAACTCTTATTACAATCTCTTCTCATAAATAATATTACGGTACATATTATTATTTCATGGTGATAGGATTTGCTATTCCATAAATTCCATAAACTATTCCAGCAACTAAATGTCCCATTATTGCTATAAAATGAACCGCAACATGCCACTAAAAATTTAAAAATTCAGATTAAAATATTAAAATGAAAATAACTAATTCTGACATAAGAAAATCTCAATGGATTAAAAAAGAGAGAAAGAATTTCTTAAAATACGTTTCAGAAATTCTGTTTGTTCTGGATATTTGCCACCGGTAAGAATGTCACGATAATATAATCACGGTTTCATATCGAACGTATCAATTACTTAATCCTTTCGAGAATCATCGATTTTGCCGAGGGCAAGCATCCAGTCTCAATAGAATTTTCAAAATTATGTACTTACATTTATTTGACGCAAATATACTGCCATTTTTAACGATATTCCGTAAACAACATGCGAACAAATGCTCATAATCGCCACTGTAACACCAGCATGACTTGGTGCAATATCCACAGCGTTTACAATTGTTGCACCAACTGATGCGTTATATAATATTTCCATAAAAATTATAATCCAATAGATCCACTTTCCCATCTTTACACCTTCCGTATATGTCAAAAATATGAAGTAAGTAACTTCCAGCAAAATGACGCCAGAAATAAATAATTTTCGTACATGACTTATTGTTAATGAAGTTTTTCGTACTAAAATATCAGCAAAATATCCAGCAAGTGGGAATGAGATTATTTTTATAACACGAGCAAACATATCCTCTTTCTAAAACAATAAAATCTAGTATTACTTTTATGTAACTACACATTAATCTTTGTAACTACATATTAACTATAAGTCGATATTAAAGCTAAACCGAAAAATAAAATTATGCGAAAAGTTTACCTTCGTTTTAGGTAATTTTTCCTTAAAGGAACAAATTATCAGCGAAGAGATTAGATTTATATCTAGCAAAATATGAAACGACATAAGTTCTATACCCGACTAGCCCTTCTATTCAAGTCGAAGTGTTCAATTTTCTGAGAAATGTTAAACACTGTTACAATTTTAATGAGTTATTTTTTGAAAATTTTAGAGTACAACGGTTAGTCTGATATTTATTCCAATTATATTTCCCAGATTGAAAAATCACGCATTAAACTTTTTGAGGTTGAGAGGATTTTGAAAAAGAAAACTTACTATGTCTGCATGGAGGTTTTTATTCCATGCACGAAATACATTAACAATTACCAACACTAGACAGGGGATGGAAAAAATTATTTGTATACATGACAAATTTTCAGTTGGTTGTATTTCTTTTTGAATGATTGGATGTATCTTATTATATTCCGTTTGACTTATAGTTCGATGTTTTTTTGGTGTTTCATAAACCATATTCTTCCATGCAAACCACCAAGTTATACCGCAACTACCAATTATACAAGACAGTATTATCCAAGCTGGTAATTCTGGACAATAATTTGCCATCAATTCACCGAAAAATTCACCTAAATATCGTCCAGAAAAACCGAATGTAATTAATGTAGATCTATCACCGGCTGGCGTCCAATTTTTCCAAGCTGCATGGAATACAATAAGTGCGATTCCCTGAAAAATATATAAAAGAAATTTCGTTACAAAATAAATATTTATAATTTATTCGTTTTGGAAATTTCACTTACTGATACCACACCCTCAATAAATTTCATTATTGTAAAATATACGTAGCCAACACTTCCAAAGAATGGAATTAAAAATAATAGAATTGAATGCGCTAAAATACTTCGACCAAACCAAATTAAGGGAGAAACTTTGAAACTAATCCAAGCAGCCGGAATTTGAGATATGAGGTACCCTACTAAGAAACCAGATACATGTAAAAATGGGTCCTCAATTTTCTGTAAAAATTTAAAAACATTTTAGTCATAACCATAACGTGAAAAACAAATTCTGGTCAAATTAGAACAAATTTAAGTATTATGATGTTTATGACCTTCTAATTAAAAGTTTTCACAGTAAAAGAATAAACGGTTTCAAGATATTTGTAAACATTTTTAATATATTTACACGACTTTGTGCGATATAAATATAAATAGAACACTCCATTGTATAACCGATAACCGAAGAAACGATAAATTAGAAGAAAATATTTTGATGAAGGATGACTAATAACAATACTAATTAATAAACGCCACGCTGACATCGGGAGCAAGGACATTTTCAATGCATCTGAGAATCACTCAAAGTGATTGGTAAATTCACCAAACTCAATATCTTACTCCATGCGATGACATCAAACATCTATTTCCATGTGTCAATATAATTCCAGAAAACATTATTGTAAATCCAATATTCATTAAGAAGGATAGTGTGAAACGTTTGTTAATAATTGTAAACGTATCAAGTTTTTTTGGAAACATTCCTTGTTTAACATTATCGGGAAGCCTGCATAAAAAACGAGATATAATAAAATATTAAAACTTAAAATTTATTTATAAACTTACTTTGGTTTATCCATTTTGGTACAAAAACTTTGCAGATTCGTGCAAATCAGTTAAATGACGAATGAATACTAAGCCGTTAATTTTATTTGTTATTACAGTTTTAAGCAGTTTGAGAGTGACTGCAGTTATTTATTATTATAGTTTGTTTTGTCAACAGGTCAGTCAGGGTCGGAGTTTATGTATTTGAACTACTTTCCTGAACTACAAAGTGTAGTCCTTAAAATGAAAATTTATATACTGGGCGACATCACGACTTTTTTTAAATGTGAAAAAAACACTTCAAACTTCGTGCGTGGCTTCCTTTTGACGAGTCAACAAAACTTTCTTCTACGATATTTTTCAAAAAGGCTGCGTTTTCAAATTAACATGATGTCTTCGATTGATTTTTTTCTAGAATCACTCTCCAAACGAATCCGATTTCTTTGAAATATAGGTAAGAATTATTAAATTACCTTTCAAATAAAAAAAAACAAAAAAACGAAATTGGTTCATTCGTTCGGGAGCTTCGATGCCACAGACAGACAGTCACAAATAGCAGTCAAACTTATAACACTCTTTTTGCATCGGGTTTTGTAATTTTTAAGTTTTTGTATATTCGAAAACAAAACCACCTTGACAATCAGTTTTCAGCCTGTTTACATTCCGTTTCAATACAAATTCTGACTAGTAAATAGCAAAATGCACCAAGAACTTAAGAATGATTTATGGTACATTGGACTATAAGTAATGGCTATTACCCAATATTTATGTGGAAGAAACAAAATGTTGCAAATTTTTCAGAAGAACGAAATATTAATTTTTTCCCGAGAATCTGGTGAAATCACATGTGCTTTAAATCATCACCTCTTTACTCTACCCTGTTGCATATAATTGGCAAAATAAATATACTAAACGCGAATTTAATAGTTTAATGAAATAATCGTTTATGCTATTATTAAACTAGTTAAATATAATTGTTATTTGCTTAGAATTTATTTCGAATCACAAATAGAATCACAACAATTCAATTTAATTCAACGCATTTTTTACTGATTGCGGGAATTTCTGACGAATATAAATAATACTTTAGAATATATTTGATATGTTTTTAGCACCATATTTTTAGTTAGTTATTGAATATTTATTGACCGAACTCGTTAAACTTTTCTCCTTATTAAAAATGGTCCTCTGCATCTTATTTGTCTCTCTAACACAAGGTCTACATTTACTATTCACGACTGAAAATACATTAGAGAACAGAATGGCTTATGATCCTTTGATCAGAAGCCATCAAGAGAAGAAGAAAAAAGAAGCTAACAAATGTCCAAGAAATAATGAACTTTCTTGTGAAATTCCTGGTGAAATCACATGTGCTTTTTTCAAAATTATCGCAAACACACACACCCAGACAAATAAAAAGTCACTTATATAAAAAATAATTAAATTCGTATTTTCGGAAACCTCGGTTTAAAGTTGTGGGGTACGCTATTTCGTATTATGGAGGCTTGTGAATGCTATTTAACTTTAATTTATACATGTACGCCTTTGATATTCGTAAGTATTGTGCCAGGCAGAAAAGATGTTTTGTAATTTGATTATTTGATTATGACATGATTTTTTTGGAAATTTTTTCTTACTTTATTAATATTTGGTGGTTTGGCTAATTAAGAAAAGAACTAAAAATCCAAGAAGTGGATAAAAAAGTATTTATTTACAAAACAATTTTCTGAAATAAAAAAAACATGCCTAAATTTAATTTAATACAGTTATTTTAGATTTAGACAATAAAATTAATTAAAAAAAAAGACGTATATATCAAATTCGTTCTTCCAAATTTCTGAACTCACTAAATTCATCTTTGAAATCAGTAAAGTCATCGTGTGATGTTAAATTCTTGTAAGCTTCTTGATCATTCTAAAAAAACAAAAAAATAAAAACTTGCAAATAAATAAGCGGCACATTAATTACCGACTACGAATAACAATCGAAATAATGATATTTTACCCCATTTTGTACTGGCATTGCCCAAGACTGTTGTTCAGCTGATCCATAAACTGCATAGAATATTGCCCCAAATGTAAAGACAATTATAACCTGTTTTATAACAAAAATATGATAAAAAAATCGAAAGTATGTACCTACATGACTTGATAATGAATGAAAACATGGAAAATTAATCCAAAAGATTTTGATTTTTGGAATTCATCGCGAGAAGAAATTGGTTTTTTTTTTTGACACATCGATTAAATTCTCAATCGTTATTAGAAAAAAATTTTACACGTGTATGGTTTGAGTAAAGCGTAAAGTTTTCATAAAATTATGACACGCCATTTAATATAATTTCAAAAAGGATAATTTTTTGGAATAATTTCCGTTTGGATTTTCCTAATCTGCTCACGCTCATTAATAAAGTAAATATATGGAATTCTATCTGATGTGGCAAAAATGCTCCCATTGTTGATATATCATTCGATATTGCCATTGTGATACCCGCATATCTTGCAGCTACATCTAAATGATTTGCATAGTAACCAGCCAATGAAATCGAATAAACAATCGCCACAAAGTACATAATCATATTTATATATTTTGGTGTGAATAAAACATCAAAAACCGTCGGTATAAAAACTGCAGCGCTCAATAATAAACCACCACAAATGAAAATTTTTCTTAAATTTGTTGTCGAAATTGTCGTTTCTTTAAGTACACGGTCAGCTGCATAACCAGCCAATGAAAGGGATATTGCCATTAGGAAATTATGTAGTTCAATGTGAACGCCCAACTGGAAAAAATAATTAACAAAATTTAGGGAGAAATAATTTTTTGGGGTAGCTAATGCATTCTTGACTACTTATACTCACCCCCAACGGTTGTGGCTCGTTGACTTGCGAATATGTTGCGTGATGTAAGTGAATTAAGAACCACGATCGACAAAAACCACTGACGAATAATGCCCACACAGGCATGCTTGTAAATATTTTTCGCCAAGGAATTGGTAATGTTTCTGGTTTTACATCAATTGTCTGTTGCAAATACACATATTCTTGATCTATTATACTTGGATGTTCAGATGGATGCTCTACGACTAACCACCACCAAATCAGATACCATAAAACTCCCAACACACCATAAACATATAAAATCTTATCCCAAGTAAACATGCTACAAAATGTTACAGATAATTGATATCCAATCACGACGCCAGAAAATGTCCCCGCATATCCTAATGTTACTAACGTTGAACGTTCTAATGGCGGTGCCCAATAACGCCATATTGAATAGAATGCAGGATTTGCTGCTCCCTGCAATTTGGAAAATATTTTAAAAATTTCTTCCTTTATACTCTAGTAAATGAGGATTAAACCTCAAAATTATTTCCTTTAGTTTTAGTCCGATTGACTTGAAAATTTGACGATAAGTAGATGAGGTCCCAAAATACAAAAGTTATATGTTGCCGAGTAGTTGCCAACTACCATGCTACAAAATGTTACAGATAATTCCTTCTAAGGTCAAAGTGTCATTTAACCATATTTCAAAAAGTCATTACTTTCCGAGTAATTGGAGATTGAAATTCGGAGTATTTGACGTATAATAACTGATAATATTTACGTTTTTTTAAAAAGTATCTCATACATTTTTTAAAGTACAATAAAAGTCCTTTAAAATGAAAAAAGTTTCAATCATTTGCATGAAAATAAGCGTGAGTTATAATGAAAAGAAAGTTGTTGCGTACCTTTTTTATCCTTTATTCAGCACAAAAACTGATGAATTTATCACAGGAACTAAAATTAATGCTTGCAACTTTCCAATTTACTTTATTAGGCATTGGAGATATGTTCAAAGTTCTAGCAGTTTCAAAATTCAAGCAGTTTCAGATATATATTTTTTGAAATATTGTGGTAAATTCATCAGTTTTAGTGCTGAATAAAACATAATATAAATGTAAAAGTAACTTTCTTTTCATTAAAACTCATGCAAATAACTTGTAACTTTTTTCATTTTCAAGGACTTTTATAGTATTGTATGATATATACACATATATATATATATATATATATATATATATATATATATATATATATATATATATATATATATATAATATATATATATATATATATATATAATTTCTAAATTTTGCCCAATAGCACTAATTTTGATGAAGCTTTGGAATAAAGCAATGTTCACCGTCTAACATTGCTTTATTCCAAAGCTTCATCAAAATTAGTGCTATTGGGCAAAATTTAGAAATTTCGTCTTTTTTCTCCTATGCTGGAGTATTTATCAAAAATTGGATTTTTTTACCTGAAAAATACCTTGTAAAAATGCGCCTATTTCGATGATTGGTGGATACCAAGAAACTACGATGGGAGTTAGAAATGATACAATTGCAGCACCCAAAATACACAATCCATATAAGCGTGTGGCTGAATATTTGTAACTGATTACCCCTGATGGTATTTGCACAACAAAGAATGTTAGAACAAACCAACCATTCATTTTATCGGCATATTTTGCTTCAATCTAAGAACCGAAATTTTGTTTATAATGATTGTTTTTTTGTAATATGCATTTATCTTAAAACTTACATCATTATCGCTATAATTAATACAATAATTACTACGAATTGCAAAAGAAATATTGAAACCAATAAAGGTTAAAATGGCTAATGTATAACGTTTGCTTAATTTTAAATCATCCATCCAGTGAAGTATTCCATCTGTAAATCGCAATAATGGATTGGCATGTAGAAGATTGTTTCTGAAAAAATACCAAAATAACAAATTTACGATCTGAATCTAACAACTCTCATGGCACAATAATAAGTCGCCACAAATGAAAGTTTGTGTTTCTATGAAACAGTATTACAAAGTCCTTGAAGTTTTATGCCTGAGATTGATTTAAGATCACAAATATCAAATATCGGACAAAAGTCGGATTGAGAACTTTCTTCTTTTTTGAAGTCGGTTAAAACTTAAGGAAATCCCAGGCTAAGTATGTTAGGGAAACGTTATCAAAAATAATCTTCAAACATGAGTTTAATGTATGCAATTTGAAGTAAGGAGGTGGAAATCAGCTAGAAAGTTCAAATAGTAAACAAACAAAATTTGAAGAAGATGAACTGAAAAACTTGTGCAAGATTATGAATGAAAAACAGTCACTCGCATTTTTTTTAAAAATAATAACTTAATTAAAAACTATTATTTAAAAATTCACATTTTTTTAAATATTTCTAACATCATTGCGAAGGGAGTCGAGAAAAATATTCAAACAAAGATGCATAATAAACAAAATATAAAGTTATAAAGTTACTAGGGATCTGAGAGAATTACATAAGCAAACAAATTTTACTAGTATGGCTATGTCAGAAAGACGATCTGATATAAATGTGCGGTTAGTTTTAATTTTAACAATTTAATGAAAATTATAGTAAATATATTTGTAAGGTATAATTGAAATTGATAAGCTCCAAATGTTCTCGATAGCTTGGTTTACATTACAATCAAAAATATGTGACAAAAATGATCCGCGAAGATTTGCTGCGGCAAGATTTGTCTTGTTAAGTTTGTAAAGCAACCGATCGAGCATTGTTACTTTAGGGACGTTATTATCAGATAATGTCTTTTTTCAGGAATGAATGGACCCATAACTCTTAAAATTGCTCTATTACATCAACTACTCAAAGAAATCATTTATCGACTCACATTGTCGGATTGTTGCTATAATTTGCCATTATTTGATCGATATTAATTACTTATTTACAATTTTAATTTTAAACAATATTATTTAGAAATTTAGAAATATGTTTTTATTTGATTTGATTTATTTATTAGTTTTTAATTCAATGATATAATTAAATTAATTTTATAAATTATTTAAGTTAAAAAATTTAACTTATGCTTAAATTAAAAATTCCCTCCCGAATTTGTCTACTTTTATTATAGCCATAAAAGAAAATTTTTAAATAGAAAATTTTAATTTTTTTATTGTGTTGTTAATTGATAAATAACTTTTAAATTGTTTCTTTCCGTTTTTAATTTACAAAAAGGTTTCGAGGTCTAGGTATACACCCAACATTTGTTAAATTTTGATCTAGTAACATAAAATTAAATCTTCTATGCGGCCTTGAAATAAACATTAAATTAATTATGAATTCAGTGGAAAAAAACCATTATTTTTCTGCAAGTTTTTAAAAATTTGACCACCTTTAAGGTAAAAAATTATTATTTTTACTTCACATTTCAATAGCAGCACTGTTGTGAAAATGACTTTTAGTGAATGAATTAAACATATAAATTTATCATTACGTAATTTTCTAAAATTTATTAGCCTAAAAATTAAAAATTAATCTTTGTATTTTAAACGATCAAAAACGACGTTTAATTTTTAACACAGAATAACTTAATGTTTACAAACTGTAATTCTTGAAAAAGCAACACTAAACTATAACATAAATTAAAAATTTTCCAAGAACTAAGAACCAAACACAATTTTTTTACGAATTATTGATTATTTTTTTGCTATTAGAAAACAAAACCCTTATAAAATTAGGTATATGCATTATTAAACTTTAAGTACTGGCTGTTTAATGTACTCTATTGAAGATAATATTAAGCTTATTGTATTAATCCTTTTGAATAGTAAATAAGTTTACTATTTTAATAGATAAATAACATTTAAATTGTTCGTTTCCGCCATTATAAAGAAAGTATGGAGTTGTACTATTTCATAGAATATTATCAAATATTAAATTAAATTTAATTTGACAACCTTGAAAGAATGTACTTAAATGCATTCATTGAAGTTAAGAAAAATTTTTGAAAAGAAGAAAAAAGAACAAAATTGCATCAGTTTTTGCCTTTTCTTCGCTAACTATGTTATATTCTGAATCTAGTAACGTAGGATAACAGCTTTCCGCTTAAGGGATAAAGGGCGTGATGATATGACGATTAAACTGGGAGACTGCTTGGAAAAACCACGGGTAAATTTGCGCTTGTGATGGTTTTATGAAGATTTCTTTGTCGAAAGCCTAACTCTGTAGGCCTATCTCATTCATTCCTATACTAACCGCTTTAAAACACGAAAGGGATAATAACTAACTATGGTTCTGAACGTTTACTCAATTTCCTTCAAAAAAAGCCGGGCATTATCGTCAAAGCTTCCTAACCGTATCACGGAGCAGAACTTAAATTATTCTATTATTATGATAGAAACCAAAATGTCCAAAAAATATCATAGAAAATTAAATTCATGAAAAATCTGCTAACATAAAAAGTACTGTCTAAATTTCTAAATTTTAGAAATATTCTCAAATCGGCGAACACTACTGAATACATGATAGTCGTTAATTAAAAGATCACCAGATCTATGGCTACATATTCCCATTATTTTGGAAGAAATGTTGTATCACTCTGTCGCACATTGGTCCTGTTTCGCAAATAAAAGTTAAAATTATTTGCTTAAATTGTTCGCATCGGTGCTTCATACCGAAGATACATTCAAGGTACTCTAAGAATAGTCACCGAAAATTTTTCACCATTTCTGTAGTGCATTTTTTTCTATTCTGCAGCGTTGTCATAAATCTAATAAATTTTCCTTTCCAATGATTAAAAAATATGATTCATATCTTTGACAGCAAACAAATGGGGAGAACTTTAAAATAACACCTCTTATTGGTACTATTCAATTCCTGGCTTTGGTTTCAAAAGCAACGGCGTTATGATTACATGTTAGAAATAATAAAATCAAATTTATTCTTAAAAATTTTTATTAACAAGGTCTTAAATTTAAATTAATTTAAAGTTTTCTTTAAAAAACTTGAGGTTTCTATGCAACAAACAA
The DNA here is from genome assembly GCF_905475395.1 of Chrysoperla carnea. Taxonomy (NCBI): domain Eukaryota; kingdom Metazoa; phylum Arthropoda; class Insecta; order Neuroptera; family Chrysopidae; genus Chrysoperla; species Chrysoperla carnea. The sequence continues at coordinate 84,296,899 of NC_058339.1, forward strand.
AAAATTATTCTACAAGAACTTCAGCCGGATTCCAGTCATTCACAGAGGCAAAATTTTCAAATCCTCGCGTTTCTTCTTCCTGCAAAGAAATTTTACAATATGTTTATACCAAATCAAATTAAATATCACAAAAGAAAACAAACAATTGACTGAGTAAATTATTGAAATACCATGTAAAGACAAAGTAAATTACGCAATCGTTTGTTTTTAAGTCATATCAATAAAGATAGCCAAACATACATACATACACACATAACTGATATTCCCATAGAATAAAAACTATATAATTTGTGTCTCATTTGCGCTCTCACGGGTAAACAGTGATGTTTACGAAAAACTATTCCAAACAAAGGTTGTTTATTTTTTTATAAGGAACATTTTTTATACCTAAACTTTTGTTCTATCTCCAACGGTTGACAAAAGACCCATTTGACCTATGTTCCTCATTTACGAACTCGACCTCACTTTTTATATCCTGATCGCACTATAAAAATTTTAACTTGATATCTTTTTTCGTTTTTGAGTTATCATGTTGACAGATAGACGGACGGACAGACAATCGAAAATGGACTAATTAGGTGATTTTTTGGACACCTATAGCCAAATTTTGTTCGTAGCATCAATATTTTTAAGCGTTACAAACTGAGACTAAACTTAATATACCTTGCATATTTCATAAACATGGTATAACAATTTTCTGAATAAATATTTATCAAAAATTAATTTTTCTGAATTTAAAAAATGCAGAAATTAAAAATAAATTTGATGAAATTTGTGAAACTTAAATTGTCTTCCAAATAAAATCAACTTTTTGCAATAAATGCTACTAGCTCGGCCCGTGTGGAATTCCGCTCCCGTAGTTGCCGTAACCCGTGGCTAACCTGTACCCGTGACTAAAAACAACAAACAAAAAATTTCGAAGAAAAGTGGTGAAAAAAGTCAAAAGTCCTTAAAGTAATATCAGGAGAACATGTATTAAAAATAGTAATTATATGTCAAGAGTATTAGGAGAAAATTTGTTAAAACTAACATGTTTCCCTAATAAACTTATTATTTAAATTTATGATATTTTTTCTTTCAAATTATTTGATTAATAAAGGAATTAGAAAGATAGATAAGTGTAGGACAGAAAAACACTTGCTACATTAACAATATATAAGATAAATTATTATTCCCAGTATATAATATCGATTATAGAAATCTGAAACTTTTTCTAGTCATTGCAAATTTAAATCACTCGTTAGACCCCTATACAATTAAAGAAAGTGTAAACTTGTTCACACATGTTCAAACGGCGAATCAGAATTTAAACATGCATCACTGAAAACTACCCAGACTAACCCACTCTTTAAATTATAAAACAAAAAGGATGACAAGTATCTTGGGCCACCCTGTAAGAACTAAACTGTTTTCGCTATAATCTATGTGTTTTTAATTTTTTTTTAATTATTCGGAGTGGGCCGCAACCGCAAGACCACGGCTCCATTGATAATACTTTTATTATTCTCAAATCCGCTGAACGCGCAATATAGAAACAAGTTTCAAAAATGCATTTCAGTCGACACATACATGTGCAAACCACTATGCCACTTATTTTTACACAGATATATCAGACGCTTTAACTGTCATACCCCTTGATATGTTAATTCTACGAACAATAAGAAAAATTACCTTATTTTCTCCTTCAATTGGTTTATCTTCTAAATTTTGTTCTTCACCTGACCCGTATAAGTAATAAAAAATACCTCCGCCAATAAATACAGTCATTATAGTTAGTATATATGACATTCTGTGCTAAAATTGAGGGAAACAAATTGTATTCATTAATTTTCCATACTTTTCGTAAACTATTCAAATTAAATTACTTACGTTTTCTAAAAATCTAAATAGTTCAAACTCAAATTCAGTTGGCAATAATGCAGCTACTGTTTGTATCACATTCGTTAAGGCCATTGTAATTCCAGCATATTTTGCTGCTATATCTAAATGATTTGCATAAAATCCAGCTATTGATATGCAATAAATAACCATTACAGGCCAGAATGATATTTCGTACCACGCTGAAGTAAACTGAACATTAAACAGTGCGGGAATGAAAAATAAAGCATTTATCACCAAACCACCACTTATATAAATTTTTCTTAACTTGGTTACTGATAATGATGTTTTTTGTAAAAGAATGTCAGCCGCAAAGCCAGCAGCCGGAATTGATAGTGCCATAATTAAATTATACAATTCAATATGCAAAAACTGAAATTACAAATAATAAATATAATTTGAAATATGCCTACTTTTGAAGTCATTTATTTATTTAAATTTATTTAAATAATCGGGTAATCCCCCCCCCTACATTAAATTTTCAGAATTGATTTCCACTTCTTATGTAGCCCAACTAAATAAGAAAAAATCAAGCCTTTTACCCAAATTAAAAGATTAAGCAATGGATGAGGTAGTGCAGCACACCGAGTGTTGAATCGGAAGTGTTATCGCAACTGATTGTCTGTGACTAATTTGCGTCTACTATTTCGACTCAGGGAATAGAAAGGCGATAAGCATAGGCGATCTTATTTTGCTGCCCTAAGGAACTTCGTCATTATGATCGCAATGAATCAAATTATTTCATAGTACGTAATGTGATAATCATTTTGGCATAAGGCGATCAGTGTCTTAGCGATACGTGAGCTCAAAAATGTTAAAGAAACAAATGGATATTAAGAAACCATAGTAATTTGCGACAATAATGTTAAAATGTATGAATGAAATAGCCTACTGTTTCCATCGTCTTTATTAAACTCTGTCACCTCTACATGCTACGCCTCAATTAATACTTGCCTACAGACAGTTAAATATTTTTCTCTGACCTGTACGGATGAATATATTTGGTTTAGAATGGCTTTCTATTTGTACAACGAGGCCCTTACCTATATCAGTAGGGCTTTTAACTTATATCTTTAATAGATCGTATTTATTTATAGAAATCAATTAAGGTAATTTACGATTAGGAACTACTGGCTTATATTAAGGAAAAAAATATTGCCAAATTTTTTGTCGAGAACAATCCAGAATAATTTTTCACAAATCTCATAAAATAAGCATTATACGTACGCCAAACTCTTTGTGATCCTTAACTTGTGAATACATGGAATGTTGAAAATCTTCAAGAGACCACGCACGGGAGAAGCTAGACACAAATAGTGCACATATCGGGAGGTTAGTAAAGATTTTTTTCCAGGGTATTGGTGAAGCTGGTGTTTCTTGTTTTATAGTAACCGTTTGTTGTAAGTATACATATTCTTGATCCATAATGGTTGGATGTTGAGACGGATGCTCAAATACCAACCATAACCATGCTAGATACCAACATATACCCATCAAGCCATAAACATATAAAATCTTTTCCCAAGTAAATACACTACAAAATGTTACTGATAATTGATAACCAATCACGACGCCAGAAAAAGTGCCCGCATATCCTAATGTGACTAGTGTTGAACGTTCTAATGGTGGTGCCCAATATCGCCACATTGAAAAGTAAGCTGGACTTGCTGCACCCTAAAAATCAAAAATAATACAGTTAATTTGTTTTAAAATTGACAACCTGGAAATATATGCAAATAATTACCTGGAATATACCTTGCAAAAAGGCAGAATATTGAATTGCCGGTTTAAACCAACCTACTGTAATTGGCGTCAAAAATGATGTAATTGAGGCACCCAAAATACAAATTCCAAATAAATGCGTGGCTGAGTGCTTATAACTGCAAATCCCTGCAGGTATTTGTACAAGAAAATACGCAAACAAGAACCATAATGTCATAAATAAAGCATACAGCCTATCAACCTAAAATTGTAGATTATGTATATCAATGTCTTTCTTTTTTGAAAATTCAGACATTTAAAATCGAATTGAAAATATATATTTTTTTTAAATTGTGTCCCCACAATCGTGCTCATACATCGTTAATTAGTCAGGCACAACGGGCTTTTTTTTTTGTTTTCAATAATTCATTAAGGTTTTAACTTTAATTTAAATATTTCTTTAATTTCTACGGACTAATTTTTTTTACCCAAATTTCAAAAAGAATTTTATACTAATATTCAATGTTTTTTGGTTAGGTTATCGACCCACTCCCCTCTGTAACCGTTTGTTGACTATACAACAATAACAAATGGTTTTGATCTCCACTTTGCCGCCCAGAGATGATTTATTAAAAAAAAAATTCCTTAGGCAATAAAAGAGATTATTTTGAGTATGGCGGATTGAGGCAGCCGAGTAATTGCAAATGGGATATTTGATAGAGATTGAATACGTAAAAAATTGTATTTAGTTTTTATGTCTGCAAGTCAAATTTACAAAATTTAATAAGCCCCCGACAAATATTCGGACACGGAATCCTAAAATCGCACTTGAAACATATCTAAGAACGCGCTCCATTAAATTACCTTATTCTTTGAATCCTTTTTCAAACTGAGTCGATATTGAAAATTATCGCCAATTTTTTTAGTTTTTTCAGATACGGAAACCAAAACTAGCACTTGAAACATAGCAGGCAGACAGACAGACACACGCATAAAGCGGTCAAACTTATAACATCCCTTTTTTAGTTCGTGGTTTAAGTGTTAAAATCAGCTTTGGGCGTTAATTTTTTTTAACAACAGAGGATATAACAAGAGGACTTCATCCAACGGTAGATAACGCTAAAATGGTGACAACTTCTAATTACATTAATAGGCGGAAAAGCTTCCTTTTCTTGATACATGCTGTTGAAATTTTAGAAAAATAGGATACTATTGTGACAGTTGGCAAAACGGCTGCTTAGCAAAATTTGAAATTTGGGGCATGCCCAAAGCATGGAGCACGTCATAACGTTATTTTATTCGCAATAAAGTCACAAAAAAATCCAAAATTTGAAAATTTGGCGGAGTACGAATAATTTTCTCACACACGGTGGAGTTGGTTTCGAGTATTTAAAACTTTCCACTGGAATTCGGTGCCATAGATGTAGGAAAAATTAGAAAGTGTCGAGAATCATTCGATTTTTTCACACAAAGTTTTAGTTTATCAAGATATCCAGGGATAAACTTTAATAGATTGGACTATTTGACATAATGTTTGTGTTACAAGTAAAGTGTTTTATCAACTTTCATCATATTTTTTGATTCAACACGCCCCCAAATTACATATATAAAGCGGTAAAACATAAAGAAGTTGTTTAGAAAGTAAGTTCTTACAGGAAAAATGACCGTTTTAGTTCGCTGATGCTGATGAAGAAAAGTAATTGAAAATTATGATGAATTTTAAAACGCTTTTATTAGCTTCATACGAATTTTAATATTGATGATTTTTTGTTTATTTTCTATTTTAGTATTTCAAATGTCCTTTAACATTTAACTTAAGTCGTTAGTCAATCTTTCGGTATGAGCAAAGAACATAAGATAAAGTAGAAAGCTCCCATTACTGGCAATGTTAAAAAAAAATACGAAGTATATTTGACGAGAAAATTTTAAGAACTTTATTGATTATATTTCCTTATCGATCAAACCCTCGACATAAAGCGGTGTTTGTGAAAAAATGGTCAGCTACCGAAATTATAAATAACAAGCTTTCGATTGAGCTATAGATGATTCTGATTCGACCATTATCCCCGAAGATAAAAATGTTTGAAATTAAGTAAATATTTGTTTTTTTTTTTTTTTTTTTGAGTGGTGATTTGTTTCCTGACAAGTGAAGCACATATGCCAGGTTATAAAAATATTCTCAAAATGTTTTACTTACATCATCTTCCACTGACCCTTTATGTATACATTCATTGCTACGTATTGCAAATGTAATTGCAAAACCAATATGTGACAAAATAGCTAATGTATAGCGTTTACTAAATTTAAAAAAATCTGGACGAAATCTTTCATCAATTCGTCGTAAACGTGGTCGATCTGGGAATGGTAGATCATTCCTAGAAATTTAAACAATAATATTTAATATAATTTTTGTTCATAAACAAACACTCACACTGTTATTTATTACATTGTTGTATCACGACTATTGTTGTTACTCATTTTTTAATAAACATATTACACTTATGAATTCCTATCATAAAAGTACAGTCATTATAGTAAAAAACAAACCATCAACCATCTGTATCGAGTTCTTATCTCATATTTTTGTGTATTGAACATCAATAAAATATATTGTTGTTTAATTTTATATATTCATGTATTTTTTTTGGATGTAATGTGATTTTATATGTTTGTTTGTTTTTATTTTTTATTTTTTTTTAAATTTTTATATTTTTAAATATTTAATTACACTTTTAGAGATTATTTGAGAATTAAAATGATAAATAACTATTTCATTTCTATAAAATTATTGCATACAAAAAGGCTGATTTTAAAAAAAGTTTCCACCTTTATATTTACAAAAACGGAATGGACAATGAAAATAATCATGAAAAAGCCTATCAAATCATTTTTAGGGCAATTGAAACTACAGTATTTATATTTTTTATGTCTTTTTGGTCAGAGATCAACTTTGTTTAAAAAAAATTGAAATACATATTTATATTTGGACCCCTTGGGAGAGTGTGAAACCATGTTTTGTAAGCAAAAACAAGTTGTGCTACCTGCGAAATACTTGAAAATCGTATTCAGTCTATTAACATTTATTGACACTCATTTACACAAAGTACTTTGATATTATGCCACAAAACTTAAAATTGATCCTATTAACAAAAATTGCTTTTTTAACAGATTCCTTTTCTTTTAATGGAAAACAAATTTCTATTTCCAATATTATTATTATAGATTTTTAGCTTTTAATAAGCGCCAAATCAATACTGAAAATTGTAGTCCAGGATGAAAAAATTTCTAACTAAAGTTACGTCTGGCAAAGAACAAGAATCTGCCACAAAGAACATGTAGTTCCATTTAAAAAAAAATAAAAATAAAAGATGTTGACCTCTGTTATAGACTATAAGAAGTCCCCATATAAAAACTAAATACTGTTGTATTTTCATTTCTCTGTAAAATTAGCCCATACGTGTTGAGAAACGATAAAAGCTTGTAAAAAAATCAACCTGTATAGTTACATACAGAATATAAAATAGATAAATATTTTAATATATTCTTATTAAAGTGATTTTTGTACTGAATTCTTTTGTTATTTTATTTATAATATAAATATTCTTCGGACTCTTATTTTATACTCAGAACTTCGGACTTATAGATGTATAGGGGAAAGTTTAGTGCCAGGGATTCAAGTTTATTTGAACATGTTGAGGTTAGAGAAGTGTGCGATCATGAAAACGCTCTCTGAAAAGAAATCTCATCCGAATTTATCCATAGAATATTATACATAGAGAACGCGAGGGATCTGCGAGCCTGTAAGTGGATGTATATGATGAATGAGAGAGAAGACTGTCAGTTCCCCTGTGTCTTTGTCATAATCATATGTACATATATACTTATTATATGTATAAATAAGAATAACTATATGTATTCGACAAGGGCACATGGGAACTTACTGGCAGTTTTCTCATTAACTCGGTTTTGACCCCCTAGGCAGAAAATTTAGGAAACAACGCATGAAAGATCAACAACATAGATTTCGCATTGAAGGCATGAAACTAACTTTGAAGTTCTCTGAAGTATTTATTAGTAGTTAACGAAATTGTGAGAATCTGTATTTCGTAGGATTTTGAAGAAAACATACTCTGGAAATACCTCAATTGAGGGTAATGGATTAAGACGAAATTTATGATTTATTTATGATTCATTTTGACGTAAAAATCTTCTGAGAAAATTTTATTTATTAGATGCCCCGTCATTATACGAGATGTATTATAATTTTTAATTGGAATAATACGAAAAAAAATATTTAGGAAAACACTAATTTTTTTAAATAAGTAATTTAATACAAACTTATTAATGTACGCCTACTATTTTGTTAGTATAAATGATAAATTTTGTTTGTGTTAGACAGCATATCGGTAAGTTTTCATTCGGCGATATTTCCACTGTAGACTATGGCCATATGGCAAGTTATCAGCCGAGGTGGGACCATATGCAGTTTTAAATACTAAGATAAATTATTTTAATTAATTGCAATTTGACGTAATAATCGTGATCTTACATAATTATATGAAATTAAAGAAAGTCAACTTCTGTTCTATATACTATAAAATTCCAAATATGATGAATTAATTTGTTATGACCTTATAAATAAACTGTCTAAAACCGCATTCATATGTTTAATAGTAAAGGACCAACACATTAATTTTTTGGTTGGCAGAAGTTCTTAGAGCACTGGTTTCTTGCGAATGCACATAGTATATAAAGTTTAGTCCCAAGTTTGTAGCGCTTAAAAATATTGATGCTAAGACAAATTTTTGGTATAGGTATTCATAGAATCATCTAAATAGTCCATTTTCGATGGTCCGACCGTCCGTCCGTCCGTCTGTGAACACGATAACTCAAAAACAAAAAAAGATATCACAGGTCAAGTGGATCTTGGGCCCGTAGGACCATTCTTATAAACCAATAGAGATAAAACAAAAGATTAAATGTAAAAAATGTTCCTTATCAAAAAATAAAACACTTTTGTTTGAAACATTTTCTTGTAAACATCACTGTTTACTCACGAGGGCACACATTAAATGCAAATTTAATAATTTGTATTAATATGGGATTATCAGTTATGTATGTGTGATATGTATAAGTATATGTGTTAATGTGATAGAGTAATCAACACTGTCTATACATGGTATTTCCACAATTAACTCAGTCAATTGTTTGTTTTCACTTGTTTTATTTATCTTTGTTTATGTTTTTCTAAATCATTAATTTGTTTGTGTACTTTCCATCAAATTGTAAACCGGCTACTAAAAAAACTAGGCAGAATTTTACGATGAGATAAATAATTCTTGTTCTTGTGAAAAATATTTTCGTCAATAAAAGATCATAACAAAAACAATTAACAAGAAATTAAATTTTATTAATTAGTTTGTTTTGATTTTATATTTTAACATGAAAAAGATATTAAATTTGATAAGAAAATATTTCATTTATGATGTATTGAACACAAATTTAAAAAACAAATTCATAAATAAATAAACCCAAAAAAATTTGATAATACCCCCACTTTTTTTCATGACTAATATTAATATTGATAACTAATTGATGCCAAATCAATTTTGACCTTTCCAAAAGTCTTATCCAATTTTTAATCGACGATTTTTCCTTTTTATGATTATAACACTAACCTTTAATAGCAATTCAAATTCCCCAATTTTTGATTACTTAATACTTCAAAAAATTATTGTTAAAACTAAGTTTCTTATGGTTCAAAACATAGAAATTTTTCTTTTATTTCTAAGAAGGTAAATAATATTAATAAAGGTAAATTTGATAATTAAGGATGGATGTTTGGCTCACGGTCTATAAACAAAAAGTTGTCGGAAAATAAAATAGAGTTATTTATTTTTTATGAATATCTCATTTGCATCTGCTTTACTTACTTTTTACCGACGTTGATAAGCTCGCAAACATTTATGATTTTTCGCTCTATTTGAACCCTTTTGACTTATTTTGTTTTTCCACATTCAGTCTTCTATATGTGGCTGTTTTGTGGGAAAAATCGGTGACTAACGAAACAGTTAAAAGAAAATCTTAAATAATCATTCTAGTTCTAACTAAAGACCAAGAATTTCACAAATATTACTCTTAATTTTGAAACCACACTAATTTTATTTCAACATTTTTACATGCTTTTATAAGTCGAGATTCAAAATCATTCACCATGAAACTTTGGGTACACAGCCTCTTTATACCTCTATACAGAGGTAGTGTGAAGTTAAATTCAGTTTTTTGTGTACATTAAAATTATATTTAATTTGTTTTATGGAATAATGAGACAAATTCAAGGCTATCTCTAATGCACATCTGACATATGACAGTTTAAAAATAATTGTATGGCCTATTAGTAAAGTCACAACTGTTGAATTTTAAACATATTAAATCGCTATGGGAGTTTAATTATAGATTTTATTAGAATATACAGCAGCATTCTAATTAGGCCAAACTACTTTGTAACGTGAAGTAAATAAACAAAAGTTTCATAGAAAAATTTAATATATAATTTTTGATAACAAAAACAATTTATTTTCAAAACGATACATTTAACATTTACATCGCAAACATAAAGGGGATGTCTTAATCTTAACGGAAGAAGTAGTTTTGAAAGAAAATACGTACCCAGGCTCTGAGTATTTATTGATTCATGAAAAAATGCCGCATTTGGTAGACTTGGTAGCATGTCGATGAAATTTTCAAGCCTTTGCTGCCACTAACGAATCTTTTTATCGAAATTTTCTATGATTATAAAAGCCTCAGACCTTAGTCTCGAAATTTTAGGGTAAAAATTCAATGACAAACTTGAATAAAAACGCTTGATATTAACATGCGCGATGGCCTCCAGTTAGGTCTCAAAAAAAAAGTTGTCAACAAATATAGGTCATTGGCAAAAGTTTTTGGTTAAACTTCTTATTAGATATATTCTTCTACTACTTTACTGTTGAATGAAGGTAAAAGCGTAGACAATTCGGGGAGTTTAAGATATCTTGCTTTGTCGAATTATAACTTTTGAATGTTAAACAAATTTAAATTGATACTAGTCTCATTTTAGTTCATAAATATCTAATCTTACTTTAAGCTCTAAGCGTTACTAAACATTGTCTGAGAATGTTTTGTAATTTTAATATTATTTTATTTTTTATTTCGGATTTTCGACACTATTTTGTCTACTTGTGGTAGAATTTTGTTCGTGTTGATTCTGAAAAATAAAATTAATTAATTTTTACAGAATGAAAAAAATGCATAAGCACTTTCTATAATGAAATAATAAAAACTGCCCGGTGGTAGGTTTAGTAGGTTCAGATTGGACCTAGTTCTCCAGGTTGCTTTTATAGCCAACGTATATCCTAAAAGGTAACAGGTAGAATAACACTTATAGTTAGAAAGTTCATCCTGTTAAGAAAACATTCTTTATGTAAAATTTTTTTTCAAAAATCAGTAGCTTCTTAATTTAAAGTGTTAGTCTATCTCTTACCTTTTGGGATCTTAATTGGCTATTACAGCAACCCCGAGAAATAAGTCCCACCTGATGTCAGAACATGATTTCCCCCATCGACTTTGTGTAAATTTTGTTCTAGTTTTATTTTTATTGGTTAACTACAAAACGAGCTATTAGCCACAGTAGAAAGAATAAAATGGTCCATCCTATATAATGTAGTTCTTACATGTTAGCCCAAAAAACAAGAGTTTTAGACGCAAGGTACGTAAATGTATTATATGCCGATGTTACGATTTTTTGTTTTCGCCTTTCAAAACAAAGTATGAAACATGTTTATAGGAGATGACAAAGATGAAATTAAAATCGACCAAAAAATATGGATCATATAATCATTTTGAACTACTTATTACACGTATATAAGACAGAGAAATCGGACATAGTATTTGACGTCATATACTTTGTTTGCCATCAGCACTCCATGCAAAATTATTTTTTGCTGGAGAGAAATACAAACATATCTGCGATAGCTTTTATGTTTAGCCAAAAAATAACTTTTCTCTACTGTTTGCTACATGAATATGCATTTATTAAAGCAAAACAAATCATCCATATTCCCATTCATTCTGATATTCCTATTTCTGAAATGTGTTTCTACCACGCAGAAAGGATTTGATAAATTGGCTATAAAAAATTTTAATTACAGATAGTTCTCAATACCTCATCTTCCTTTGTTTTTGCCCACGGTTGTACTTCACCAGAACCCCATATCCCGTAAAAGATAATACCAAATAAATGGAATCCGGTCATATAATAAAAAATATATTTCTGAAAATAAAAGAAAGATTGTCTTGAATATAAAAAACAAATAAATTTTCTAGATTTCCTAGTAAAGACTCTGTATAACTTTGATTTTTGAAAGGTTCCATAAGTTTCGCAAAAATTTTGTGAATGACAAAGTAATTATATATTTATAAAATTTATATAGATATTGGAAATATCCCATAAATGGCGTAAAAAAATCAGGAACCTTTAAAAATAAATCAAATTTAAATGAGTCAGTTTCGATCCTGTAATATTTACATTTCCAAAAGTTTTATGACTTCCACCGCCAAAACTCATAAAAGCACCTAGCAAAGATCCAAATAAATTACCAATACACATTGTAACACAAGCATAAATCGGTGCAATATCTAAATGATTAACATAATATCCAGATATTGTAAAACTATAAAATATTATATCCATAACTCGATTATTAATGAGATATGGAATCGAATCTTCCTCCAGCAATAAACCAGGTATGTATGTCAAGATTTCAAAAAATAATCCACCGCAAATGTAATATTTTCGAATGTTTGTGATTGATAAAGATGTTTTACTACTAATTTGATCTGCTAAATATCCAGTAGCTGGTACTGCTATAGTCATTATTGCACTTGGAATCTCCAGTCCAACAGCTGTCATCTAAAAAATAGTGCACGAAATAAAATCGATTTCAATGTAAGTGTTCTATAATTATGCTCTATGCTTCGAAACACGCTTTGCTGTTGATAACAGGTAAATATTTTTTTCAGTAAACGATTTCAATACTTATTCAAGTATAGGAAGTATTATAAGTATTGGACGTGTACTTTTTTCAGTAAACGATTTCAATACTTATTCAAGTATAGGAAGTATTATAAGTATAGGACGTGTACTTACATGAAATAGAACATAGTTAAATTGGGTATAATCAGCTTGAAACAAGTAATATGGATTAAATGATCGACAAAGATAAATTACAAATAGTGCCCAACATGGCGACGATGAGAATATTTTCCTCCAGGGAATTGGTGGTTTAATTTTTGGCACATGAATATGACGTTTTAAATATTCAAATTCCGAATCCGCTATTGTTGGATGAACCTCTGGCCGCTCAAATACAAGCCATATCCATACCAAAAACCAAATAATACCCGCAATACCATAAATTGCAAACAAATGTTCCGCTTCGAAGAGTTTACATGTCAGACTTGAAAAAGCCACACCAAAGCATACACCTGTAAATGAACCGGAATATGCTAAAGTAGACAATGTTGCACGTTCTGTAGGTGTTACCCAATTATATAGAATTCCATGAACAGCAGGAATACTTGCACTCTACAGCCAAAACTTTTATTAAATATTTTCCATCTCCCATATTGTGTTAAACATTGTTACCTGTACTAATCCTTGAAAGAATGCCGCATATCCAAATTCAAATGTAACCCAATTTAATGTAAATGCTTGAACAATTGCCATTATTGAGCTTGCCAATATACAAATTCCAAAAACACGTTGTGCTGGAAATTTATAACTGAGTATTGCAGCTGGAATTTGTACCAATAAGTAAGCCAAAAAAAATGATGCGTTCATGTCATATTCTATATCATAGATTTTATGAAACGTCCTAGCGGTATCATTTTCGGTATCATTGTACTGTTAAGAAAAAAATCCGGAAAGCAAAATGTTTTATCACATTACTTTAAAAAGTATAACTAACAATATACGGGTAGCTAACTCGATAGGAGTTCATACTTTGATTTGATAGCCACTCCTATCGCAAAACAAAAATCTACGATATACTGATTATATTCATTTATGTTATATCCGAAAATTATCGATTAAAGAGTCTTATTAAAAGAGATTTTTTTTTTTAAAACTTAACATAAATATGGAATTAAAATTTAAAAAAAATTTTTCGTCAGATTTTGTATATTTGGGTACTAGTTTTAGCTATTTTCAACAAATTGCACAAAGATTTAAGTCAGTAAGTTCAAATAGTTTTTCAAAATCGTGGAAACGTACATATATATACTAGCTGGGAACTACCCGCTTTGCTGGGCAACATCCCCACTTGCACCCCTCCCTCCACATTTCCTTGCGTTGGATAACAGTTTTGTAATGTACACGCCATGCTCTTTTATTTGATACCCCACTTAGGTATATTTGTAAATATTCGATATTTCCTTCCCACTTTCTCGCTACACCTTTCTACCCTCCGAAGGTTAAAAAAATTTCTAAATGTAATTTAAAACATTCTGAGCAAGTTTTGAACTATTAAAAGCCATAATTGAAAAATATGAATTTTTTATTCATGAACACCCCCGCAACCCCCCTTGTGGGTGGAATTTCGTAAAATCCGTTCTTAGCTGACCTCTACTTGGCAAAAGGAATATTCCTGCCAAATTTCAATTCTCTAGGTCTTATAGTTTCAGAGATATCGTGATGAGTGACTATCTATCTATATCTATAGAAAGTCTCCTATATATATAAGATTATCAATATACTTACCCATCATTAGTTAGCAATTCTTGGATAATATAATAAGCCAAACACTTCCTCTTTAAAATCTTCCGGTTTACGAAAGTTACAGTTTTTTTAACTTTTAGCCTTTTAGAGGTGATTGATATTACGCGCGTTAAATAAAAAAATTAAAAATTGATAAGACTGTGGGACGGAAGGGATGTTTGTTAAATTATTCTTGGTGTGTCTAAAATTTTCTCTATTACTTTTTTCGAAAGTGATGTGTTCTCAAATGACAACGATGACGTCATATTTAAACTAGGGGTCTGAAACGCAGCAAGGAATTTGTCGGATACTATAACCATTTGATAACATTAATAATTGTTAAACAATAAAATATTTTGTCCGACAAAAATACTGCACCGATGAGCTATCTATATCGGCCTGCCTCGAACATGTCGTATATAAGCATTTTTAACCGACTTCAAACAAAAAAGGAGGAGGTTATCAATTTGACTGTATTTTATTTTTGTGTTACCTCAGAACTTTCAAGCGATTTTGATGATTCTTTTTTTTAGTGACAAATTAGTTAGTGTACAGATACACTAAAAATCACAATACAAAAAAACTTTTAACAAAAAGAAAACCGACTTCAAAAAAAACTTTTCCAAAACAAAATAATATGCACCAAAAAGTAAAAAAATAACGATAATAAAATATAGTTAAAATCATTGTTATTTTTGGAGTCGGTGTCAGCCAAGCTAGTGTAGCAAACTGTTCCGTCAGAGTTGTTTCCTTGGCTGACACCGACTTTAAAAATAACAAAAATTTTAACTATTATCGTTATTTTTTTAATTTTTAGTGCATATTAATTTGTTTTGGAAAAGTTTTTCTTTTGAAGTCCGTTTTCTTTTTGTTAAAAGTTTTTTTTTATTGCCTTTTAATACATACGTAGTTAACTTTTGTGAATTGTTAAATAATCATTAATGCTATCAAGTGGTCATAATGTCCGACAAATTCTCTGCTGCATTTCTTCAGACCGTTAGCTTAAATATTCAGCGCTTTCGAAAAAAGTCGTACAAAGAAGTTTGGTAGACTCGCCAATCGGAAGCCACCAAATTTCAAGTATGTATTAATCGTTTTGCAAAACAACCTTTTTGTTCTTGTTTTCTCATAAACTTGTTTATAACTTCAAAAATAATTTGAATTTTGCTTCATTATTTGCTTCGTTAATTCTAAAGATAAAATTTGCAAAAAAAAAAAAAAAAAAAACATTTTAATTTTTTTACACTGACTCTTTAAATACATATTTTAAGGTAGATTTTAAACGCGGCTCAGACTATTCTACAAACGCAAAATAGATTCTCGACTATTTTCAAAATTGTTTAAGATTTAATAAAATGTGACTAATCGAAACATAAATCAAGCACTATCAATTCTGATTTTTTACGAATGACACTTAGATATAAAAAAATCGAGATTTTGTATTTCCAAGTAAACGATAAATAAATCGAAAAATCTAGAGAAAGTTTCCTAACAATTGCGTGTCTCAAACAAACAAATACTCACCATTTCCAAAAAAACTTCATTATCAAAAAAACATAAATCACTACGCATTGCAAATATGATAAAAAATCCCATGTGAATTAAAATTACTAAGGTGTAGCGTTTACTCAATTGAAAACAATTGGGACGCATATAATAGTCTATGTATCTTAATCTTGGACGATTAGGATTAATTAATTCATCCCTGAAAAATAATTAAAAATTTAATCCTACGATATTTTCAAAGTGAAGTCAAATCTGGTTTTTCCAAATCATTTATAAAGAATTAAGATATCTGCAAACAATAAAAAAGTAGTAAATTGTTACTTACTGATCATCAATAATTGTTTCTTCATCCATAATAGCAATAATTTTTTCTAAATTGTCGTAAAAATTTTATTTAATAAATCAAATCAAAAATATTTCCACTTTATACAGAACTAAAACAATATATTATATCAGAACATCTTTCAACAAACGTTGCTCGTCACTATGCTCACATAATTGTTCGGCGTAGTTTGAAGCTACAACAATTGTTTTACTCCGGTACTTCTCCTACTCTTTTAATTTACATATTAATAAATAAGATAATTTAATTTAAAAAGGCTATCATTTTATCTCATCTGTTAAGTTAACAATGTTCAGTTTAGCTCTAAGTCCTATTTTTAATAGAAATAAAAATTGCAACCAATTGCAGCTAAAACGTTAACTGTAATAGCCAGTGTTTTTCATTTCAACGAACCATTGACAATCATTTTGTCAAGCGGCAAGTGGTGTCATAATATAGAACCACGAACCACTGGTCATTAAGCTGTCCTTTGTACGTTTAATTGAGTAAAAGAATATTTTACAAAGCATTTGCACAAAGCTATAATTTTTGGCAAATAAAAATTATTGGAAAATGATCTTTGGTTATAAGAAAAATGTGTTATTTTTTCAATTTTTGGGGGAATTCGATTAGCTAACGCAGCTCTTGCGCTACGAATTTTTTTTATTAGTCAGGTAAGATAGTTGAATTGTATAATTAGAAGTAACAATAGTGTCTAAATATCCATCTATTTATTCAATAATCTGATGAGGTACATTTTAAGCTTGTTGTCGCAGATTTATACTTAAGCAGAGGAGGTCAATAACAAAATAGGGAATTTCGAAACATTAGAATTTATGTTTTAATAAAAATAAAACTATATTCTCACAAAATTTTTAAGCTATTTACAATTATAAATCAATTATTGTCTACTTTCATGTAAGACTAGTTTTAATTTCACAGCTGATAATTTTTTTAAAATTACCTATTCTAAATTCGTAAAAAGTGTAAAACAACTTAAAGTGAAACGCACGATTGTCTAGAAAACCAATTATTTTCCTTATATAGGATTTTCTATACCATTATGCCTGTTTGATGTTGAATTTCCTTCATTCTGAAAAATATCGATTTTATTATTATATAAATTAATTAATGACTCAGTAGAAATTCGATAATTGAAGAGTCAGGGGGAGATTCATAAAATTGATTTTTATCAAAAAGAGGAGAACGTAAGTTATCCGTTATCAGCCCGCTTGGCCCTGCATAATATTATAAGGTATTGAATGTTAGTTTTTGTTATAAATTTATTTTCCACTTCTCTGTAATTTATCATACAATACCAACCACTATGTAGTGCCACTTATGCATAGAAAACGAAACTTTTTTGATGGTAAGTTACAATCAACACAAACTTTAATTTCCCACTTCATTTAAAGTTCTATTCGCAATATGTTCGGGGTAAAAATATTCTATAAAAAAATTTGTTTCTCGCGGTACCTCATTATCGTTTGCTTTTGCCCACGGTTGTACTTCACCAGATCCCCATATTCCATAAAAAACAATACCAAATAAATGAATTGCTGACATGAAATACAAGTATGTTGTCTAAAACAAAAGTAATTTTCAATTTAAAAAAGAAAATAGTAAATTGAATGACTTAAAAACCTTACATTTCCATAGGGCTTACGATAACCACTGTATCCCATCAAGTAAATTCCTAAAAAGAATCCAAGTAAATTGGAAATAGCCATTGTTACACACGCATATATCGGTGCAATATCCAAATGATTTACGAAATAGCCAGACATTGTAAAACTATAGCAGATCAAATCTAGAACTTTATTGTCTACTATGTATGGCCATGAATCTTCTGTCAGGAACAAACCAGGTATAAAGGCAATAATTTCGAAAAATAATCCTCCACAAATATAATATTTTCGAATTTCTGTGATAGATAAGGATGTTCTTTGGCTGATCCGATCGGCTAAAAGTCCACTGGCTGGTATCACAATAGTCATTACCAAACTTGGCAATTCAACTGACAATGGTTTATTCTAAAACAAATTTATATTACCCATAATACTGCGGTCTTTAAGACTGTGGATGCTGCCGTTCTTAGCAATTTTTTCAAAATGGCAGTCAATTTTTAAATAATGGAATACATTGGCGTTAGAAATATCATTTCCGCATTTTTAGATCATGGTAAGTCGAATAAAACCACTTGGTTTCTGATCCAACCTTTCGTTAAACGTAGATATCTTTTTTGCTAAAATATTAACTAACTATATTGTCTATATACGTGGCGTTATATCTGTCATGTTAAATTTCGGATAGATAAATCGAAATTTCATGACTTCCACCCTGGATCTCGGGTTATTTACGCGTTTCAAACAACGTTAAAATTGACCGAAAATCAGATTTCCTGTCCAAACTTTAAGTCAGAATAAACCAGATTTTATTCCACTCGCCTTGACAAAATTATACGAAAATGATATTTCGTTCGTCAATTTATGTTTATTTTGTTTGGAGAAGGTCGCGCTTTGGAAGCTATTATGGAATCCAAACACACGCTTGCATCACAAAAAAATTCGAACACTACAGATAATATTACAAGAAACTTTATATGCAATGTTTCAGAGCTGTTCAAAAATACAGCAGTTCTACATCTCTCATATTTCAGAGCAACGTTCTACTTACATCGTAATAAATATATTGTAAATAATCGGCTTGGAACAAGTAATATGAGTTGGATGATCTACATAGGTACACCACAAAAATTGCCCAACATGGCATCGATGTAAATATTTTTCGCCATTGAATTGGTGGTTTGGTTTTAGGTACTTCTATATGTCGTTTTAAATATTCAAATTCCGAATCTGCAATTGTTGGATGATCTTCTGGTCGTTCAAATACCAACCATATCCATGCCAAATACCAAATAATACCAGCAGTACCATATAACGCCAACAAATGTTCCTCTTCAAAGTCACCACATACCAAACTTGAGAAAACTACTCCAAAAAGAACACCCGAAAATGTACCAGAATATGCTATGGTCGTCAATGTTGCCCGCTCAGAAGGTGGCGCCCACTCATACAGTATACCAAAAACTGCAGGAATACTTGCACTCTATAGTAAAACTTTTTTCAATTGAAAATGTTTTCTATTCGGTCATGCCTTAACATTAAACATACCTTACCTGTGCTAATCCTTGAAAGAATGCAGCATAACCAAATTCAAAAGACACCCAATTTAGAGAAAATGATTCCATAATTGCTGTAATTGAGCTAGCTAATATACAAATTCCAAAAACTCGCTGTGATGGGTATTTATAACTGAGAATTGCAGCAGGAATTTGTACCAAAAGATAAGCTATACTAAACCACACTTCCATTTGTCCTTGTATTTCATACATTTTACCAGTGTGTGTATCATTTGGATACTGCAAAAAAAAAAAAAAAAATCGTGAGCAGCAAACCTTTCACTCTAACGTCAGATTTTTGTCTTTTTATTTAAATGAAATATTTGCAAAAAATGTGCTACCAAAAAACTGAAATTTATTTTATCATAGAATGAATATCTCTCTGTACGGTTTACGATAAATTAATTATTAAAAACAGCCATTGTTACATGGTGGTATATGAAGAAGTCGTAATAAATGTTGGGTTTTTAGTCAATAAGTGCTTTTAAAAATGATACCATTTTCATAAAAAACTGAAAATTGATAACTTCAAAACGCATTTCTTCAAAACTAACAGATACAGATTATTAAGCACCCAGCCTAATTTAGTAAAGCATTTGGGGGCAATAAAATAGCCCCAAACTCCATTGAGCCAAATAACTCAATTTTTAAATCAAGATTTTAAGTGTAACGGGGAGAAAATTTCAGACATCCTCAAAAATAGTATTCGTATTATATTCTTGTGAGAAATATGACTAAAAAATTTTGTATTTGGGTGATTTATAAAGGTCTCTACGACCAAATAAATCAAAACAATTTAAACTCATTATATGGAACATCAGAGGATATTTCCATAATATTAACCTTGATCGAAAGCTTCAAGCATTTTTGCTTTATTTTCATACTTAAATTATTGTGTTTAATCAAGAGAAATTATAATAAATCGGAAAAAAATTATCTTCAATTCATAAGGTTAAAAAAATTGAATCTTGATTGATAGGTTTAAATATAATTACAGAAACAAGGCGTGCCATAGAAATTAAATACTTACAAGTTTTTGAAGTACTTCCAAATTAAAGAAGCAAACATTACTTCGCATTGCAAATATAATTAAAAATCCAATATGAGCTAGAATTGCTAAGGTATAACGTTTACTCAAATTGAAACAATTGGGACGGATGTGATGGTCAATATATCTTAATCTAGGACGAGTTGGATTAATTAATTCATCCCTGCAAAATAAAATAAATAAGTATAAATATTACGTATGACTAGTGCCTAGTATCAAGGCGATAGTAAGATCCTTTTTTTCTTGGCAAGCTATTTCTTGGAATAATTCTGATCACTCATTTTTTACACAAACGGTCCACTTGTAAAGGTTTCAAAGCTACTGTAAACACTCCTTTGGAGACCATAAAAGCAGAAAATTTTAAGAGGACAGCTTTTATCTGTCACGACTACGTAGAGCGTCTTATAATCAAATCGTTTTTAACTACCGCAAACGTTTTCGCTGAGTCACGATTACCTTAAATACATGTTTTTATGCAAATCGGAACGAAAATTTAATTTTTGAATTTTTACGTTTTTTTTACAAAAATCGAGTAAATTTGAATTACAGAGCTGTATTGTTAGGCCCTGGACGGCGTTATCCTTAAAAACGTGGTTTCTAGCACACTAAGTCAATCAAAAATTAGAATTATTAAGTAATTATATTTTTAATAATGTTATAACCTAAATTGTAATAGTAACATGGTTTGATTTATTTAGCTGGTCAGCAAAAATTAATATTTAAAATTTACGTCACAATATTTTATATTTTGACCTAAATGTTTTATATTTAAAGGCAAGCTAAATATTCAAAATTCATACGGTGATTATTACAACTGAAAGTTTAACTATTAACGTAAATAATAATTCAACAAATAAAGTGATATTTTCTAAAATTAAAAAATCGTATTAATCTATAAAGGATTCATAAAGTCTCTCCTTTCAAAATATAAAGACTTTTGGTGGCAGCATCTTCCCTGGACCCTTAACCAAGGCAGTTACATAACAGTATATTCCAAATTGGATTTGAGCATCACGGCTTTGGGAAACGTTTGTTGAAAACCATTAATCAGATTGCTTTATAACCCTCGGGATCGTTTTCGCTGGATCATAATTAGCTTAAATTCATGTTTTTTTTTTCAAATCGGACAGATAAATATAATTTTATTTAAAATAAATTTCTTAGGTTATTTGGACCCAATTACCTATTACACGTCCATTTCAATGCCAGAGATATATTTTCAAAAATTAGCCTGCACATTTTTCTGGTTCGAGTTTCAAGGCTATTGGGGACGATGTCTTGGAATAAATCAGATCTGTTTTTAGTTTCGGCAGTGTTTTTGCTGTCATTTCGTAATTCTAATTAAAAAGAATACATATTTTTCAATTTTTCCCGATTTTTTTTTTTTTTTTTTTTGTACATTTTGTGCATAAAACTGTAACATAGTCGTTTTCCAAAGACATATTTTTGTTGGCAGTGTTTTTCTGTGGCACCAGACGAATCTCAACCATTTTTTATCAAACAACACATTTTATGTTTCTCAGATAGAACAGATAGATAGAACTAATACTTAAAAAAAAGCGTTTTTTGTCTTAAAATTTTATCAGTATGCGAAAAAAATGAGTCGATATACTTTTTTGTGGAGCATAACTGTACCGAACTTGATACATTTCAGGTCGAGTTTGTAACACAGTTTCAGTAAAACACGCCGTTTATTCAGTAAAACACGCAAAAAATTCTTAAGCCTAAATATTTTTTTTATAGCCGTTCCAGTCTTATGGCCTTTTAATTTGTTGACCCAATTTCTAGTTTTCTAGTGATGTTTTATTGAACATTGACAACAATTACTTGATAAGTCGATTCATGATATCTTTGTTAAACTACGGGGAGAATAAAATTGCTACAATTTGAAAATAAAAATAAAATTTGGAAGCGTATAAGAAGATATTTTTTTACACATTTTTAATCACACTGATAACATACTTGCCATTTATATTAATTTGGTTGTGATAATCGATTAACTTATTTTAAATCGCATTATAAAAACTAATAAAACTGTATCAAATTTCACAAAACTCTTAAGATACTTACTGATCATCAATAAATCTTGAATCCATTTTTGAGACTTTAAGTAAATTATAAAAAAACAAAGTTAATAAACGAATCACAAATTCACAAACAACAAAATTATGTCAGAGCTCCGTCATACCGCGTTATAAATGAATGATGTTGCTACTACATGACCGGCTCGCATTAATTTTTATACTAAGTTCAAAATTAAGATTATAAAAAATTGTTTATCTATTATCATCTCGCGGTCTAAGCAATATGTGTATTAATAAATAAGGTCACTTAAGCTTGAATGGCTAGGAATACGCCTAAAGTTAGCAATATCCAGTGTCATTGATAATGAAACTTTATACAAATTATATATCGGATGTTTATGAAAGGTCCCTTCAGCGGTCCTTGACCACCACCTAAATAGACTTATGATTTAATAAAATTAAACAAAAGGAACTTTTTTTTTCGTTTAAAATTTCGTTTCAAAGCATATAGATTCAAAAAAAACGGAAAAAAGTTCTCAGTATAAGATTACTTTCGGAAAATAAATTTACATACCCCTATATTAGATTCAATCAATTAACCAAATTTTGGTGTCCAATACTTGAATATCGATATCCAGGCAGTGAAAAAAATGGTTCAGAGGTATCGGTAAATCATTAATGATAGTGAATCAAATATTATAAATGAATAATGTCTCTGAATAGCCAAATGGAACACAGAATGTGAAAATAATTCAACCATATACCAGAGTTGGTAACTCATCTCATTGAAGGATGTGACAAAGATTTGTAGCGTAACTATTCTGGCTTGCGTGTCAACCGCAGAGAGATCGTTTTCTACACTTCATGGGTAACTTGAATTAAAAAAAGATCCTAAATAAATTTATTTATTGTAAAATGTATACTGACGTTTAATTTGATTTGAATTTTAAAAATTTCATCAAACTTGGTTCAGTAGTTTATAGTCTACATGTGACACTGTGATGTGTAAATAATCGCACATTTACTTTAGTAATTTTTATGAGCGAACAAACTAACATTTTTCATACTCCGATTCGCACTTTGGTGAACAAACTTTTTTTTCACCAATTTTTAACTCGGATGAAATTTAAAATTTTTCGAGACCTAGATTTGAAAAGCGAAACTAACTCAAACTGAGGGATGTTGCTCTATTTGAGGACTACATGTACATTATTCCAACAAAATGTGTGCTTGCTTATACAGAGTGATTTTTTAAAAAGTTCCCAAAAAAAATTTTTTTTAAACGGATTGTAATATCCATAAACGTTAAAATACGGGGCTTTCTTATTACATCGGGGGCCATGAAATGTGATTCGTTTTATTTTGGGATGGTGTCTTTTAGATCAAACGATGAATAACTTTGGTTTTTTTTTTAAATGGACCCACTTATTTTTTGTAGTAGTGGAAATTTTTTTATCTGAAAATACCGAAAGTAAGGTTTTTTTTTTGTAGTATAGAGAGCCAAAATCTGCTACAAAAAGTTTATATTTCTGTTTAAAAAAAAACCTAATGTTTGCACCTCTTTGACCTTAAAGGTACCCGAAAATAAAACTGCGCGCATGTATTTCATTTCTCCTGAAAATAAGAAAAGTCTTCCATATTCTACCTTTTTTTAGAATTTTAATCCCTTTTTGAAAAAATTATCTGTATAATTTAAAAAAAAATCAATTTTTTCAATGTTATAAATCACCGTTAATAACTATAATGAAAAATAAAGTTGTATTATAATCAAAATTTATTGCAAAAAAATATTTATCTACAAGTTATGTACATAATTTACAAATAAACAAATGAAATTATAGGTCCAATTTTCTTTCCAACTCTCTCTATATGTAATATTCTTCAATGAGTTCGTGGTTTAGAGTAAAAAAAATTTTGTCATAGGGGATTTTCAATACCATTATGCCGATTTCTTGTTGAATCCTGGCTCGAATTTTGATCGTTCTGTAAAATAAAAATGTATAATTTTACTATAAATGTTAATCAATAGAAAACTCTCTATATCGAATCTCTATACCGAAAATTCGCGATATTTCCTTATAGTAAAACAATTCCCAGACTCGAATCGTTGACACAGCTAGGTTAAAATACTGCATGCAGATAGGAACAATTAGAGATTTTCGAAATAGAGAGTTTCTTCATAATTAATAATACCTCATCATCATTTGTTTTAGCCCACGGTTGTATATCACCAGATCCCCAAATTCCATAAAATATAACGGCGAATATATGAAATACTGACATGATAGCGAAGAAAATTTGCTAAACAAAAAATTAAGTAATGCTATAAAAATAAAAATTGAATTCATTACAGTTATTCTTTGTCCTACCAAATAAGCAATGTAACTCTTTAGCTTTATAATAATAGCTAAGTTTATTGACAGAAGTATTCCTCAAAAGATTCAATGTTAGCCATAATGGCTGCACTCAGACCCTTGCGAAGAAATTATCCAAGGGAGGGGTTCAAACTTTTGTTCGCCATGTTAGGCCATAAAGTCAATAAAAACAAGACAACATTTAATTAGGTCAAAATATGATATTTTGTCACTTTTTTTCATGGAGTTAATTCTGAGAAGTACAGAAAAAAACTTTTCCAAAAATCTGTACGTATCAACCGCAATGTATATTGAGGGAGTAAAACCAAGCGAGACCAAGACAAGTTATATATAGACAAAGACCTGGGCTCGATGGATTTGGTTTTGCTTTTACTACTTACAATTCCAAATGGCTTGTGACTAGAGCCATGTGACAGGAACCCTCCCACGAGTGTTCCAAATAAATTACTAATGCTTATTGTAATACAAGCATACATTGGTGCAATATCCAAATGATTTACAAAATATCCTGATATTGTAAAACTGTAGCATATCATATCTAAAATTTCAGTATCGAGCAGAAACGGCAATGAATTTTTATCCAGGAATAAGCTAGGTACATATGCTATAAGCTCAATTAATAAACCACCACAAATGTAATATTTTCGAATCTGTGTATTCGATAATGATGTTTTGGAACTTATTAAATCGGCCAAATATCCACTGGCTGGTACAATGATAACCATTACTAAAGCTGGAATTTCATATGCCACAACGTTTTCCTGAAATGTATTTATTATAGTTCATAATAAATTAGTGATTTCACTGGTCAACACAAATTTTGCCACAGAAGCATGTTAATTTGAAGTTATATTCCACCGGTGAATAATTTTTTCTCCCGAAAAAAATTACGCCATCAGAAAATACCATTAATTCCTCCTCAAAAGTCATTTTGAATTTTTCAAAAATCTTTTTCATAGAAATAGAATAGGTTATATATAAATAAATAAGTATAGAATTAATTATATAATTATACATAAATATTTCTATTAGTAGTAATACAATGTGTGGGTATTTTAACAATAATAAATGTCATATGATTTCTCGAAGAGCAAAAAGGATATTGAAATGATTCAAAAAGTATTTTAAAGGAAGAGGGAAGGAAAAGAAAATCTTCCAATTTTTCATATGAAATAATGAATTGCATAATGGTTACAGAATTTCGAATATAACCAAAAAACGAATTTTTCCTTATTTGAGCCAAAAATATTTCGAAAACCTTATGTATTAGAGAAATTCTGAATTCGAATTCGAATTCATTTCCCTCAAAAACTATAAGAAATGTCCATCGCATCAATGTGGCAAAAAAAATCAAATTTTTTTTACCAGTGTTTTTGTTTCTATTAATTACTGCATTTGTAACGGGTCTTAAATAGTTTTGAACATTTGAACATTTGAGATCGATTTTGTTTTGGACATGACAAATCAAGATGCAGTTTTTTTTTTAATTAGATTCTGGATGCCAATTATAAAATTTTTGAACTATTTTGTTTATATAAAATTCATGACAAATCCACAAATTAATTAGTTGATAAATAGTTACCCAAATCTGGTGACCAGGACGATCTGGTTGTATACCTCTTTTCCAAGATTATCGCTAAATTGGTTTTCATCCAACATAGCTACTCGGAGGTTTTTAAAGTCACTGATCACAAATATGATATCTAAAATACGTCTCGGTGAACCAGGATTCCCCAGTTGTAGAGCTCGTTTTCCGGATTTTCACATAATGTGTCACAAATTGCATCTAAATGGAGGTTTTCGAGGAGGTTTCGCTGATAACCAATATGATGTCTCAATAATTTTGTGAAAAATTTTGAAGATGAGGTATAAAACCAGAGAAGCCTGGTCTCAAGTTATGTCGAAGTTTTTTAGGCATCATATTTATGATCAGCGATTTCAAAAGCCCTTGTGTTACAAACTTTGGTCGATTTGTTTATTATTTACCAAGTAATATGTTTTTGCACATACGAAAATGGATACTGGCGATGCCAAAAAAATTTTCATGTATTTTATAGAATCAAAATATATTACAAATTTTATAATTCACTTTCTGAATCGAATTCAAAAAACCGCATCTAGATCTGTCTTACCTAAAAAAAATCCATCATGGATCTAGAAAATCGGGGCAAAATTGAACTTTATTTTGAAATATTCTATATAGTTCTCATTTATCATCTTGTATATATGGAAAAAAATTGGGGAATTAACAACAATGGCCAAAAACATTTCAACTTAAGTTAAAATACATCCCTTTACTTAAGTTAGGTTAGAGTCGCTGTCCTGGAGTGGTACGCACTTAGAACAAACGGCTCGTTGTGATACCAAAAAAGGGTTGGCCAACCCAAAGCCACTACTCCATGAACAATTTGGAGCTGTTTAGGAACAGTGCTTTGATACTAACGGATTTAAAGTCGGAAAGATCGTCAAAGAAAGACTGGCTCAAGTGAAGTTACCTCCTCGTGGCAAGAGCTGTGCAGTGACAGAGAAAATGGGACATAAATTTACTTACATGAACGTGAATATAATTAATTTGACTATAATCTGCTTGGAACAGATAAAACGAATTGAATGAACTGCATAGATATACCACAAATAACGCCCAACATGGCATCGATGAAAATATTTTCTTCCATTGAATTGGTGGTTTAATTTTAGGCACTTCTATATGACGTTTTAAATATTCAAATTCCGAATCTTCAATTGTTGGATGATCCTCTGGGCGTTCAAATACTAACCATATCCACGTCAAATACCATATAATACCTGCAGCTCCATAAAACGCTAAAAAATGTTCCTGTTCAAAGTAAGAACATGCATGATATGAAAACGCTGTTCCAAAAAGTACACCCATAAATGTACCAGAATATGCTATGGTAGTTAAAGTTGCTCGTTCTGTAGATGGTGCCCATGTATACAGCATGCCATGAATTGCAGGAAAAGTTGCACTCTTTAATCAATTTTTTTTTTTTTTACTTTAATAAATATTTATTTTATATGCGATATTATATTAGGTATACCTTACCTGTGCTAATCCTTGAAAGAATGCAGCATATCCAAATTCAAAAGTCACCCAGTTGAATGTCACTGATTGAATAATTGCCATAATTGAACTTGCTAAAATGCAAATTCCAAAAAATAATTGCGATGGATATTTATAAGCGATGATTCCAGCAGGAATTTGTACAATGAAATAGGCTAATAAAAAACTTGCATCCATAGTCCTTTCAATGTCCCAAATTCTATAAAAATCTGTACCATTTGGATACTATAATAATATAAAATTTAAATAATAAATTAAAAATGTAATTTTTTTGGTTACGGAACCCTAAACTCACACTTGAAACATGAGAACTGAGAAAAACCAAGAACATTCTCGATCAAATTGTATTTCAAACAAACAAAATCATCCGCTTAGGATCTAGGATGACACAGACAAACACACAGGCACGTTAAACGTGTATCACCCCTTTTTAAATCGAGCGATTAGGGCATATTTCAGTGAATGACCGAAACACATTGTCAGATGAGTCATAAACTGGAGGTTCATAACCCCAATTAGAAGGCTACGAAATCTTCAAGTCAATCGGAGGGATGTTATACACCCACAAAGTTTTTACAAAAATTAGAGGTAAAACAAAATTTGATGGTAAGTGGAAAATAGGTTCATCGCTACTTCCATCCCATCTGACCATGTTTTTTACGACGCATCTGGAATTCAATTTTATATCCACCCCTTGCCTTGGGGTTACAAAACTTGCCTTGGTGAAATACGACATATAGTTTTTGGCTTAAGTCTGTCATTTCGCACGGATTTTGCCCATCTGTCTGTCGGAAAACCATTTATAGACTATTATTGAAATATTTTTAGAAGGGAAGTAGGCGTTAAAAATATCACATTGCTCAGTGAGGCTACCGTGAGACGCTGTTTTTAGTGGTTAACATCTATAATTACATAATTATAATAATCTATAAATACTCACAAGTTTTTCAATTTTTTCTATATTAAAAAAGCATAAATTACTACGCATTGCAAATATAATTAAAAATCCAATATGGGCCAAAATTGCTAATGTGTAGCGTTTGCTTAATTTGAAACAATTTGGACGCATGTGAAGATCAATATATCTTAATTCTGGGCGATTAGGATTAATCAATGTATGCCTGAAAAAAAATTAACCTTATTAACGAAAAATTATCAGAAAGAAAAATATCCTTAAATAAAAAAGTAAGCTCTGCATTTATAATAAAGGTAAGAACGGAACAAAGTTCCTATCGGGTGTCCCATGGCATCTCTCGTTTTGTTTATACCCTACATCTGCGTGTAAATCTCTGTTATTAGTTCTTTAAAAAAATTTACTATAGAAACTTCATTTACTGCCACAATACTAGAATATAGTTGTTTCTGTTCAACAGTAAATGTGTTTAATTTTTAACACGCGAACTAAAAAAGGGGTGTTATAAGTTTGACCACTATGTGTGTCTGTCTGTCTGTCTGTGGCATCGTAGCGCCTAAATGGGTGAACCGATTTTAATTTTTTGTTTCGTTTAAAAGGTAATTTAATGGAAAGTGTTCTTAGTTATGTTTCAAGTGCAAGTTTAGAGTTCCGTCAGCGAAAAAAAAAACAATGATCTTCAAAATCGGCTCAGTTTGGATAAGGCTTTAAGGAAAAAGCTAATTTAATAGAGAGTGAGTGTTATTAAATAGGTTTCAGGTCGAGTTTAGGATTCCATAACCGAAAATTGGTCGAGGATTTTTAAAATTTCACTTGTATATTATTGTATAGCTATAAAACGGTCAATATTTTTTGTTTTTCTTTAGTTTTTTGAAAAATTCTATACTATCTCTTCTATGAGTTAGAAGCGGTCAATTGACTTCTATTTCCCATGGTATAATTGTATTATAATATCCTTAATTTACAAAAATTAGGAATTTTTAACTCTCTATCTTCGGCAATTTCAGTTAAATAGCTTTTCGCAGACCCTAATGACTGGGTCGCAGGGTCCTTGGAACTTCGAACTTGCTCTGTCAGGGCCTACATTGATAAACAATTCGATTTTATAGATTAAATCATCGAAAAAAAATTTCACTACTTACTGATCACTAGAAAATCTTTCAGCCATGATGGATGATTTTTTTGAGTTTTCTGATATAAATTTAAAAAAAAAAATTATTATGCCTATTATTAATTTAAAGTTCCATTAACACAAATTACATCAGAGTTAAATAATAACAGTAAACAATGTATCCACTCTTAGCACATTAATAAGCAAGCTTTGTTTACAACAGCTTAAAAATAATTAATTTTACTCGCTTCAATTATCTTGTGTAGGTTTTTAATGCTGTGGCCAGGCAAGATGTTGCAATCAAACACCAAACAACAACAAAGATAGGCAAGTATAAAATGAATTATACAATAGTATACGATAATGTATGCGATTTATTGCAATGTTATATACCTACTGTTTGATATTTTCATTGTTATTTTTTGTTCGCCTTCGTGCCTGGCCGAAGCATAACGCATTCAATGATAATGCACTTGACACAATTGTATAGTCAGTTATATGAACTAATTGAGCCATTCAACCTTATAACTAAGTCATATTGTACTTTTTTTGCAAAAAACAACAATTTTCGTTAGTTTTCGATTAAAAAAACTAGACATTTAATTTTTGTATTTTATTTATCTGGGATAAAATTTGTTCCGAATTTAAGTTCCCAAAATATCAGATTCACTGCGCAAAGAATGTCAACCTGTGCCAATCTCTTCAATCGATAAAAACTTGTTTTTATGGATTAAATTCGATTAAAGCAATTTAAAATCGCGTAATATGATATAATGGAAATAAACAGACATTTAATTAAATCTGATTTTTGGGTCAAAAGTACTTTAGTACATTATTTTTATATAAATTGCAAAATAAATTTTCCTTTTTATTTCAATTTTTTTTTCTCGTGTTTATTTAATGTCGCTCTGACAACCCAGGTCCTTGGCGACTACACATAAATACAATGTTTGGATGAACTTAGTAGGTCTGTTGGTCTGTTTTGGAATCGGATCCAGATAACTGTCCGATTTTTTCAACGGGCGGAATGTTGAACTCCTCGGTAATTCTGTTTCTTAACTTTGTGAATTTTGTTTTGGACCCTCTATTTGGTAAGTTGTTGTAACGATTTGTCAGCTTGGACCTGGTCACGATTGGATTCAGGCTGCATTCATCAAACACCTCCTTTAAGGAGTCTGCGGTGACATTTTTGTCAAAAAGGTTTTGGAGATGATCGAAGTCGTATTTGTATTTTGCCGGGTTTTTCAAGATCACTTTATTTATTATAGGGGGAATTATAAATGTTGTTGCAGGACTACGATCTCTGCCAGTTTTGACCTTTTTGGGGTTGGCTTTTTTCAAGTTGCTGGGTGCCGTTCATGCGGCCTTGAACGTGTCTATTTTCATTGACATGTCAAAAGAAGATGTTAAGGAGACGTTTCGAGTACGGATGTTGTGTTGGCCTCAGTGGTTTGTTTCTTGCAGGTGGAGAAGGGTGGAGCATGATCGATGAGCTTGCTGCGTTGCCCAAGCTTGCGGTACCTGTGTCTTCTGTTGTTGTTGAAGTACTGTTGGTGAGGAGCAGGTTTTGCGGCGAAGGGGGGGGGGGGGTTCGTTGACGGAAAAGGGCTAACGTCAGACGCTGTGTTTATTTTGATCCCTGGGCAGTATTTAGCTAGATGCCCCCTTGCCTTTATAACAATTGTTTCTAGGATTGTCCCTTAATTAAAAATATTAAATCATTAAAATTATTATTTATTAACTTTTCCCTGAGGATCTCGATATGTCAGCTTTACAGGGACCAAATATACCTGAGGCAAAACCATTTGCACTCCGTTTCTTAAATATGTATAAATTAAATGAAATTTTCTCGAGAATAAAAATTGAGCAAATCAATCGTCGACATTATAGTTTGTTCATGTATAACCTGTAGATATTATAAAAGTTTTTGCTTTTGAACAGTTTTCCAAAAATAATTTATCCTTTTAAATTCTTAGCCTTTTCGTGTAGTTTGAAGTAGAAATTTTTTTCATTTTTAAAAATCAATAATTTGTTTTTGTTGTTCATAACAAAAACATTAAAGTAAGTAATAACGAAAGCTTTTCTCAGAACTGTTTTTGCACAATGTTTATTAGCAAAAAATTTTTTAAAAGAAAGTAACAGATAATAGATTTTTCTAAGTATCGTAATTGTTTTCCTACATCATTTGTCGGCTTTGTAATCTTTTTTAATCAGAAAAAAATGAAATTATTTCTCTGAATCACACATAAGGTTATGATTGTTTTGAATAAAGTTTGCTTGGCCTTGTGAACTTGATAAATAGAATGATGTGATGTTTTTTGATTTATTATATTGCTTCAACAAAATATCCTCAGGAACACATTTATTATTACTCAATTTTTCATATGAATTTGTACCGAGCTAAAGATATTTAAAACAGCGTGTAATGAAATATTGGTTATTCGCACCGTGCATGAGTTTTATTTCAGGAGTTTCTATGGTAATGGCATACTACTTTATAAACATAATTTTAAAGATGGGTATATAAGTCTATGGTTTACATTGATAATTTATCAATATTTTCTAACAAATTTAAAATATTTACTATGTTAATTTACATTTAAAAAAATACTTTTTATGGAATTTTGTCTTTTAATTTCACAATTTCTAATGCAACAAGTTTAATTAATCGTTATTATTCAATAATTTTTATTGAATATCCACCATACTAATTACATACAACAATTGAAAAATAATCATTAATTAATCATTTAAATAAAATAGGTGATTTATTTCTTTCATATGAGAGCGCTGCGATCGGTTTACTTTTCTCCACACAACAAATAATTACAAAATGTCAAAAAATATAAGAATACTTCGCAGCTTGGAGAAAATAAGTTATTCCTGGTAAAGTTATTTTATATTTTTATAACTTCCCAGTAAAGAGATGTTTTTGTAATCGGTCCCATAATTAAAGTCGAAATATTCAATTTTTTTCAACGTATTTTCATGGTCACGACAATGTATTGTAGCGGGTTAGCATAATCAAATTTGTGTAATAAAAAATTGAACTGTTTATACTCAAATAATTATACGAATTTTTATTGTTAAGCTTTTTTACTACATACAAATATAATACAATTCACAACACTTTTATTTTAATGTTATTAAGATAGATGAGTTCTTTACTTCACTCGTTTTGTAGTTAACTTGAAAAGTGTGTATTGTAATCTAATTTTTTGCAATCTCTCCGTATTGTAATATCCACTATTGTAATCTGTACGATTATAAACTGTGCTGACGGTATCGCACACTCTGTTTATATAGTTACAATCCATTGTTATCGTATCGTCTAGCAAATTCTAGAACTGTCACGTATGTTCTATTGCATATATCTTATTTGTAATTGTTACCATACAGCCTAACAAATTCTAGAATTGTCATGTATTTTCTATTGTATATATTTTACTATAAAACGATATTGTTTGTTTCTTTTTAGAATTGTCTAGATTACATTTGTTTCTGCAAATATAATCTCTATTGAAATTTTATAAATGTTTATAACATAGAAAAAGAACTTTTTTCAAAACTTCAATGGCAAATATAATGCAATTTAAAAAAAAAATAATGTTGACTTTATTTTAAAAAATCATTGATAAAGTGTTTTTAATTCCTTCATTACTGGGACACCGAGGCCAAGGCCATCAACCAAGAGCCTTACATTTCTTTATTACCAAACTAGAATCTCTCTTATCCCGAAGCACTAAATATTCAACATTTTTTCCTGAGACACTGTGTAATAAAAAGTAATTTACTTTTATGGCAGTAAATTGACCTGTTGACTAGACTTGTTGATATTCTTGCACTTTCCGAAAACCAGACTGAATATTTACAAAAAATTTTTTTGATAATTTTTTAAAGGGAATTTTTAAATTGTTATTATTATTTTAATGTTTTGAAAACAATCTTTAAGGGAGTGTTTACATGACCCCGCAAAAATCTGATAGTATTATGATAGGACACTTCCTTGTTGTGAATTAACAAAGTTTTGATCTATTTCAAAATTTATCACATTATAAAAATGTAGGCGAATAACACAGGAATATAATATTTCTGTTATCATGTGCGATATACTACATTTATTGTAAAAATTATTTGTTTTATTTATAGATATTGAAGAATTCTAATGGTTCTGAAAATGAGTTTTTAATGTATTTTAATTCCTTAAGATAAGAAGATCTAGAAAATGGAATATTTATTTATTAAGAAGTGAAAAACTGCAAATTTTTATATTTTGTGACAATAAGAATCTGATGTAATGTATCTGTCAGTATGAGTCGATTTTCTATAAATATCAAAATCGAATTTGTTTTTATGACGGGAAATTAATAGGTCTAAAAATTATAAAGTACCATATGACTCAAATTCGGTTGTGAAATTTATGTTTTCGTGTTCGCCGTTGATTTCCCGTTTATTTCGAATATCGTGGTATTTATTTGAATAACAATAATCTACCATTTGATTAAAATTTTTTTTTAACAAAGTAAAATCAGATTGATTTACCGGACTTTTATAATTAAGGAGTGCGATTTATGACTACTCTCTTCCCTATTATACGGAATCCTAAAATATAAATATTACGTACTTTTGCAGATTACATACACAATATGTGTATCATTCGACATAATAACACACATATAATGTAACATACAAAATATTTATATTTTTCAAGGTCATAATATTTGATAAATAAATATATTAATTTGAAAATAAATAATTAAACAAAATGCATCCATACAATTTAACATTAATTATTTTATTTTGTTAATGTTCTGCATACCATTCAATTACAGTTTCGAATGTTTTCTTCAAGGATCACATAAATTTTCCTATGTAATTGATAGGTACAGCGGAGGTGCTTTTTTATCGAAATAAGCGATATATTTTTTCAATAAAATTTTATAATTATATAAAAAAAATTTGGAAATCTTAAAACGCAAAACAAGATTACGGTTTTGCCGTAACTGTTGGCCCTTTTCTAGTATTAAAGTTTATCATTTTTACATTTCCGAACCATCTTATTGCCTACCTTTGACGTTCAATTATTTCTTTTATTGATCAATTTTTCAAATACCTTTCACAGATTTAGACAAAACGAACAAAATATTTATGACAGCTGTGTCTAATTGTAAGAAGAAGGCAAATGCAACTGTGGGCTACACTGGTCTCTCTAGAGGTTAAAAATTGTAGCTGGAATTTTAAACTTGAAGCCTAATAATTTTGATGTTTTAAATAGAAATATGGAGCCTGACTTTAGTGGCATACAATCATCAAAACTGAAAGTTAACAAGTGAAAAAAACAATTGATTGAGTTAATTCTTGAAATACCATATATAGACATTGTTGATTACACTCTCACATTACACATACATACTTGTCACACATATGTACATAACTGATATTTTTGTACATAACTGATATTCCCATATAATACATACTATACAATTTGCGCTCTCACGGATAAACAGTGATGTTTACGAAAAAATGTTTCAAACAAAACTTGTTTATTTTTTTATAAGAAACACTTTTTACATTTAAACTTTTGTTCTATCTCTAACGGTTTACAAGATCGGTCTACCGACGCAAGATCCAATTCGCCTATGATGCTAGTTTACGAACTTGACCTCACTTATTGCGCCTTAAGCAGGATTTAAAAAATTCAGCTTGATATCTTTTTTTGTTTTTGAGCTTTCGTGTACACAGGCGGAAAGGCGCACAGACGGACAGACAGACAACCAGAAATGAACAAATTAGGTGATTTTATGAACACCTATACCAAAATTTGGTTCGTAGCATCAATATTTTTAAGCGTTACAAACTTGGGACTAAACTTATTATACCTCGATATATGTTACATATATATGGTATAAAATCTGAAATATATATTGAAAAAAATGTTTTTAGGATAGAAATTAGACAAATAATATTTTTAATAAAGTAAACAAACAATTTATTTTATTCAACAACCTTTCATACATCAACAGAGGAAAAAATCAGAAAATATTATTTACTATTCAAATTAACAGGACGATTTCTGTGGGCTGTACCGATTCTCTTTAAGCTATACGATAGTTATACTGCTGATGTGTGTGCTGTGTACAACTGAACGCGTATGGAAGCTACATTCAACTCAGCTACATAGCAAGAAAACTTGCCTATAACACCTCTTTCTTCCATTGCTTAATGTATACATACGTACTCTCTCTTACTCATGGAAGATGTACTATGCCAAGATGTAAATTAAACAACCAGCATATAGTATTTACAACGAAAATTCTACTTTAGGATTTAATTTTAAAACATAGTTAATTTTCATATAAAATTAATCAATTATTTTTATTACATGACGCTGTACAAATATTTTTACTGTTCATTTATCTATCATAATTTATGGTTTTAATGCTATTAAAAAAATTGCCAAAGCAATCGAAACAAACCTAGCTTTTTTATTTTTATTTGTAAATTTAGCTAAATATTTCTATTGTGGGTCTTTAAGGGGGTATATTTTAAGACAATGCATTAAATATTTTCAAAAAAAGTACATTAAATAACCGAAATATTCACCTCCGGTTCCGACTTAGACCAAACTTCAACTTGACCCGATCCCCAAGCGTTGTAAATTAAGCCCCCAATAATATTGAACAATGCATCTAGAATTGAATATGCCTCCATTTTATTGAATTCCTAATAAAATCAGTATAGTTGTGAGAAATGTTTTATAAATTTCAATTGTAATCTCATACTTACATATCCCTCAAGAACTTCTTCGTATTCGAATGGTATGCAATAAATTAAGAATGATGAAAGTACATTCATCATTTGTGAAATTGCCATAGTGATGTGAGCATATTTGGGTGCTACATCTGCATGATTAACAAATATTCCACATATTAGAAAACTATAACTTAAGCAATTTAAAATTTCGTCGATGAATACTAGCCCAAAACTATTAATAGAAAATAAAACACCGGGTAAATAAATTAAAAGCTCTATGAAAAGACAACCGGAAATATATGATCGCCGAATGTAAAATACAGATTTGGAAGTTTTCATCGATATGAGGTCTGCTAGAAATCCAACTGCTAGTAAAGTCATGGCGACGAATATTGCCGGAGGCAATTCAACATTTATAGTCTAAAACACAAAAAGATTCGATATATTTTTTTAAAGATCATCGACTTCACAAAAAAGTAAAAAATAATTTTAAAGTAAATACTTTTATAAATAATTTTCTTGTGAGCAACTACATTTTGAAGTGTATGTCAGTAAATAAATTTTAAGCAAAGAATGTGGTTGGCGTCGACTTCAAAACTGAATTGCTCATAACAAATTTATTTGATGGCTTTGATGGATTTATTATATGTATACTTTTGTAAAGTCACCTCAGTTTTTTCAACTTTCATCCCACTAAGACAAGACTATGACTTACGCTTTGATATACAATAATTTTTGAAGTCGAGAAATCGCCTAAAAGTACGTCCATTGACGTAAATGCTCGGCAAAAGTGTATCACATATAAAGCCCACACTGATTTTGAACAGAAAACTTCTTTCCATGGTATTGGATTTGAACCATTATTTGTTGATTCACAATTTTTTATTTCTTGATTTAAATACTGCAATTCCGCCTGGGTTATTGTTGGATGTGCCGATGGATTTTCATAAATTGACCATGTCCATAAAACAAACCAAAGAATTCCCAAAACACCGTACACAATTACTACTTTGTCTTCGGGAAGTAAACCACATGCTAAATATGAAAAATGCGCACCGATTGCTATCCCAAAAAAGCATCCAGAATATGCAATTGATATTAAAGTAGATCGTTCTTTTGATGGTACCCAATGTTGCCACATTCCATGGGCCGCAGGAAATGCTGCTCCCTTTATTATAAAATCATATTTAATTTAAATACCAATCTGTTTACATACAATATCTCAGAGTAACGGTTTTCCAGGAAATTTAAGATGTGCGTTGAAGTAACCAAGAGATTTGGTTATCAATTAATATCCGTTATTCTGAGATACTTTGCACAGTTTAATTGTTTACCTCAAATAATCCCCGGAAAAATCCAAGATAGTAAAGCCAATATGCGTGACACGTATATATTATTATTAACGTTCCTAATTCCAGCAAGGCGTTACATAAAATCGATAATCCAAAAATTTTAAAAGGAGAAAACCGATTAACCAATATTGCTGTAGGTATTTGAATTAGAAAATAAGCAATCATAAAATATAGCTTCGAATAATTTCTAATCAAGGATAAATGCTAAAAAATATATTTTAGGAATAATTTATTATTCTACACCGTATTCAAAAAGTTTGAGACCCACTTAGAAAATAATGACATAAAAGAAAAAACAAGACAAAGGTTGCAAGACTACGCTCGTACAATTTAATGGGAACCATGTATTTGACCTAAACCATGAAGGTCACTTCAAAGCTAAGTCGATTTTTAATGGAAATACAAAAAGAGATAAATACATTTAATACTTAATCAGACGTTTTTACGTTCAAATGGACTTTCTGTTCTGGAGCACATACGTTGCTTTTTTTTATTAATTTCATGCAAATATCTGTGAGAGCTCTTA
The DNA here is from genome assembly GCF_905475395.1 of Chrysoperla carnea. Lineage (NCBI taxonomy): Eukaryota > Metazoa > Arthropoda > Insecta > Neuroptera > Chrysopidae > Chrysoperla > Chrysoperla carnea. Next base: position 84,335,466 of record NC_058339.1, read on the forward strand.
CAATCAAGTATTGCAAGCAATCTAGAGGAGGATATACGATCTCTTTTTAAAAATTGACTTGATCTTAAAATGACCTTCATTATCAAGTTTAAAGTCAAATCCAAGGCCCCCATTAGAATATGTGTGCGAAATTTTGACTTAAGTCATTTTTTTTTTCAGTTATTTTTAGAAACAAAATATACGGAGCTATCAGAAAATGTGGACTCCTCTTTTAAAAGAAAGTTCTTTCATAGAAGGTAACTGAAAGAAAAGTTGTAAAGGATATTTCTTGGCATAGAATCTTTAATTTTTTTAAAAACTATACAAAATTTTTGTTCGCAATATACTTTTTAATTTAAAAAGTAATTTTTTTTTTTAATTGGGCTGTAATGAATACTTTATGCGTATTTCAGGCGTTATCCAAGATATTTAAGAGACTTTTATAAAATAAATCCCTAAAGAATATTGAATAAATTTTTTATAGAGTTTTTTTATCCCTACGAGGAAGGCGAGAGCTATGTGTTTGATCGGTATGTATGTATGTATGTTCGTGCGTTCCCTCATAACTTCTAAACCACTTATCACAATTTGATAAATGAGATATCGGTGAAAGCGATGACTACAAAATCACTCTCTTAAGATTATGAAAACAAGAAAATATCATCTGATACTGTTATGATAAGTAAAATTGACATTATAGTCGGGAGACTTCTTTCCCCCCTGTGGAAGACGTTTTAATCTTAGAGATTCCCCGACTGTAATGTCGATTTTACCATATACGATGAAAATATTTTCTTGTTTTCATACTTTTTAGAGCATTTTGTAATCGTCTTTATTTTATTTAAAAGGAAATCACCATTTTGAATTCCAAATTAAATGAGAAAAGAAAATTTTGCGTTCAGGTATGATTTTCGTGACTTTGTACAGTCGACTCTCAATAACTCAAATTCCGTGTCTGTGGTTATTTATGGCGATTTTAAAAGCTGGGGCTCCATTTCCAAAACCACCAAATCTCGAAGTTTGCAAACGAGTCAGGTGACAGAAAAGTATAACTAATCTTTTTTTGTTCTTGAGATTTAATTTTACCAAGGGTCGAATGTATTATATAATATTTACCGCAGAATCGAATGTAAATGTACACAAATTAATGCGCATGCCAAAACTTAATATAAACCCGATATTGGTTAAAATTGCTAAAATATAACGTTTTGGTAGGTAAATTCGCCAAACCATCGAACCAGCTGATTCAGCAGGAATATTTTGCCGAGCAGAATTCCTATATTAAAAGAATATAAATAATTTATGTTCCCGTATTAAAATCAGAAAGGGGGGTATTCTTGCAACCGCGCCACCCCAGGCAGAAGTACTTTTTGAGACTTAACTATAATTAAATCAATCATCCAAAAAATTGTAGCTTTGTGGCGAGTGTCTTAGTCAAGGTGGCGACCAGCTCTCCGACTATTATATATTCTATGGGTTTTTTGTTTGTTTACAGCATGAAAATAGATGTTTATACACTTTCAAGACTGTTAGCCACCTATGGGCTCTTGGTTTTACGAATGAATTGTGATGAATATAATTATTTTTTAATTTTTAGTCCGTTTTAAAAGTGTAGTATTAATCAAAAAGTATTTTTTATCTCTATTTTAACTAGGCAATCTAATAAAGTATCAATAAAAACATAAACATAAATTAGTACTTACTGATTATTAGCATTGTTTAGCATCTTTTTAAGTACAAAAATTACTACTATATTAAAAACTAAATAATTCACTGTAATGAAAAATATTACATTTTTTAACAAATCTTAATTTCTTAACAATAATTTCAACGTCAAAATATTAAATAATAACACTAACGTACTTAAAACCACAGTCCATGCTTAGATAATTTTTTTAAAATTATTATTTGATCAGCGAGGGTCATTTGCGCAGATAACAGAAAAGGAAATTACTTGCGTTTTAGTTTCGATAAATAAATTGACTGTTCTCGTACACAGTCAATTGTTTATTTGCACTTGTTTTAATTCATTATATGTCTTAAAATGGTTCTGTAAAAAAATCTATTAACTGAAGGAACTATGATCTTTTGAACAATATCTTCTTTTTTTTTGTAAATATTAGTTAAGTAGTAATTTTATAACATTAAAGATCACATTTGAATTAAGCGCTATAAGTGTTCCTTGATTGAAAAAAAAAAGATAGACTGATTACTCATGAATGTGATTATCGTGTACATATTTTTTGACGCTTTTAAACCTAATGCAAAAGTTAAAAAAATAAAATAACTGCTAGTATTTTTTGTTTGCAAAATTTTCTTAAAGTTTGTCAAAATTCTTCATTTAAATAAAAATAACTCTGCTATAATGAAATCCAAATCCTTATCAATTTCGAAGAATGAAAACCAAAAGTACACAATAATTCACAATAAAAAAGTAAAATTTAATCATAGTCAGTTTTACAATCATATTTCTTTGTTAGTAATATTATCAACCACTTCCTGTTTAGTAGATTCCAAAACACATGTTGTTTATATATTTACTCAATGAATAATTTCCGGAATTAAAACCTTCAAAACTGACAATTAATTTAAACATCGAAAAAACTTTTGTAGGATAGAAATTAGACAGACAAATAATATTTGTCAACAAATTTGTAATAATATACAAAAAATTTTCAAACACCAACTGAATTATTTGAGAAAGAAACTGCTCGATTTTCTTCATCCTGAAAGAAACCATAAAAAGATAATAAAAACATTAGATTAAATCATTATAATCATTCACCTTTGTCTCCGACGTAGACCAACTTTCAGCACGACCCGATCCCCAAACAAAGTAAATTAAACCGCCAACAATATGGAAGAATGTTGCCACAATGAAATAACCCTCCATTTTATTGTATTTCTACAAATATAGTTTTTTGATTAAATTTTTTTTAAATTACAAATTCTCAAACTTACATAATCTGGAGTATCTTCTAACGATTCAAATGGAAGTACAATTGGCATCCAGTAAATAAAATTTGTTGCCAGAACATTCATCATTTGTGAAATAGTCATGGTGACGTGTGCATATTTTGGTGCTACATCAGCATGATTAACAAAGAATCCACTTATAATACAACTATAACTGAAGCAACTAAAAATTTGGTCTAAGAATAGTGGCCCAACATATTCAATGATAAAAATACCGGGTAAATATATTAAAAGCTCGATGAAAAGACCACCAGAAATATATAATCTTCGAATGTATGATACAGATTTGGACGTTTTCATTGAAATGAAATCTGCTAGAAATCCAACTACTGGCAAAGTGATGGCAATGACAAATGCGGGATATTCTACAAAGTACACATTCTGAAATATAAAAAGTGTGATCAATTGGCAAACTATTTGTTGCTTACAGAACTGCATTCAGCGCTGCAAGTGAAAATAGTTATTACTTATATGTCGTTTGATTATGTTATAAATTTGAGTTTTCACAAAATGTTGTACCATTAATTTAATAGTACCTACTACCTAGATGTTTTCTAAGAATGTAACCTAGCCAGATCGATTTTTTGCCCCCGAAATCGCCTGCATAATAAATTTCATGAAAATCGCTAGAGCCGTTTTCGATATAAAAATTTCCGAGCGAAAACGATGTTTTCTACAAATGAAACCTACCTACTAAATCGATTTTCCTCTCCACAAAGCCCCTGCATACTAAATTTGATGAAAATAAATGGCAATGTTATAACATAAACATGATTGGCAATGTTATAACATAAACATATTTCAACATAAATTACTAAAAGGTTAACCTCCACATATTGCCGCAAGTGGCGCTAACAACGGTTATGCACACAACGAATACACAGTAATCAGGTGATAGTAAAAGATTTGTAACTGTAGTTACTAGTCGGAGGACAATTTTGTGCCACACAAAAATGAAATGAGAAACTTCAAAACAATTTTTAACTCTATAGAAGATGCCATTTTCAAGATGTCACATAGCTAGCTAGCATCCCGTTTTGTCAGATTTCAGACAAAATGCTCATTGCACTTTATGTATTTTAATTATTTTATTATTGGAATACCTAATTTAGAAAAAATGGATACTCATTAAGTTGAAACTGGTGAGGAAATAAAAAAATTTTCTTGTTAATTCTTGTCGGACTACTTAAGCAATCCTTTTACACAAATTTTGAGCTTGCTGCAAATTATTCCAAAAAATGAACGTTCGCCTTTTAAACCTCAAAGTGAATCGACGGCATTTCTATATAAAAATATCTCAAAAATAATGTACGTAAAAAGTCACTTACAGTTTGGTGTATAAAATTTAGAGTCGAGAAATCTCCTTGAAGTATATACATTATCGTAAAGGATCGACAAAAATGTACCACATATAAAGCCCACACTGATTTCGTGGTGAAAATTTCTTTCCAGGGTATTGAATTTAAAGCATTATTTGTGGATTCATGATTATTTATTGCCTGATTTAAATATTGCAATTCATCCTGGGTTATTGTTGGATGAGCTGATGGATTTTCATAAATAGACCATGTCCATAAAACAAACCATAGAATACCCAAAACACCGTACACAATTAATATATTGTCTCCAGGAAGTAAATTACATACTAAATTCGAAAATTGTGCACCGATTGCCACACCAAAAAAGCATCCAGAATATGCGATTGATATTAAAGTAGATCGTTCTATTGATGGTACCCAATGTTGCCACATTCCATGGGCCGCAGGAAATGCTGCTCCCTTTATAAAAAAAAAATTAAATTCTCATAAATTTTTTCATATATAATATCTCAGATTAACTTTTTTAGAATTTCCATGAAAATTTAGGATGCGCTGTAATAGCTAACAGATTTGATTATGAATTCAGTTATTCTGAGATATTTTACAGAGACCAATTGTTTACCTCAAATAATCCTCGAAAAAATCCAACATAGTACAGCCAATGTGCGTGAGATATATATAATATTATTAAGGATCCTAATCCCAGTAAGGCGCTACATAAAATTGACAATCCAAAAATTTTAAAAGGAGAAAATCGATTTACTAATATTGCTGTAGGTATTTGAATTAGAAAAAAAGCAATCATAAAATATAGCTCTGAATAATTTCTAATCGTTGATAAATGCTAAAAAAAATACTTTACTTTTTTATTATTACCAAATTATTTCAAAAACAAAAATATAGTCTACTCTCATTAACTCAAATTGTATTATAACCCGATTTTCCGAACTCGCTACTTTTCACTATGATGTTTGGCGTAATCATCATGAATTTTCTTTGTTTCCAGAAATCGTGAACATTTGAGTAGGGAGGAAATTGGATAACTTCCATTTAGCAGGCGGTTCTGGTAATCAATATGAAAAAGAAATCTATGTATGTGTGCCTGTCTGTGGCATCGTGGCGCCTAAACGGTTGAACCGATTCTAATTTTTTTGTTTTCATTTGAAAGGTAATTTAACGGAGAGTGTTCTTAGCTAAATTGCTTAGCTTAGGGTTTCGTCCCGAATAAACTAAAAAATTGGTGGTTATGACATATAATTTTAAAATATAAGTAATTATTACTATGGAAATAAATGGTCAAATAAATCTGGCTCAATTCATTTCGAAAAGTGAAATGGTAAAATAATAAGGTAATTCAAAACAATAATTCAAACGAACAAGGTCAACTCAAATATTTCAATTTCAATAAAAATATTTCCAAAAATTTGTCACAAAAAATGATAGCTCTCTAAGTATCCTTTTCATCCCATCTGATGTCCTTGACCGTCACTTTTTTTTTTATTATTAAATTATACAGCGTTTATAACGTCTAGGTCATTACGCAGTGTGAGTAAGAGTGCAATATTAGAATTAAGAGAGATAAATTTTTAAGTTTAAAGTGTTTATCTGTAATTCTGTGTGTTTCCCAGTGGCATCGTAGCCTTTAAACGATCGAACCGATTTGATTGGGAATATTTTATAGCTAAGTTTCCAAAAATCGATTTACAAAGAATAAATTGCATTTGTCGGGGTTTTTGATATTTTGTAAATTTCACTTGTTGATCCTCAAGTTATCGAGAGTCGACCATATTAATATTATATTTACCACTGGATCTAATATAAATGTACACAAGTTACTTCGCATGGCAAAAATTAATATAAACCCAATATTGGTTAATATTACCAAAATATAACGCTTTTGTAAATTAACTCGTCTAACCATCGAACTAAATGAGGCGGCTGGAACATAATTCCTAGCGGTAGAATTCCTGTATAAAAAATAAAAATGATTTATTGTTTACGTATCAGAATTAAAAATAATAACATTTGTCACAATATGCTGTTCGTCATAATTAGGCTCCCTTATGTTTATTGCCACAAAACTCGAAAAGCCGTCGATTAACTTAAAATTTTCACAGGTCGTTGCACTTTTATCCAAGACTGATAACACATAGTTTCCATTACTGTTAAAAATAACTGAGAAAAAAGTTTTATGGTCATATAAATGTCAAATGTACTCCCCTAATAATTAATATCTATTTACTCCCATAATAATTAATATCAGATAGAGCCATATCGAAAGCCAGAAATTATGAAATTTTAATTATTCATACTATAATTAATTTACAAATTAAAAAATAAAAAATAAAAAAAACATACACATTCCAAGTTTTTAAATTTTCACTTGTGTCCCTATGGTGGACTATCTTTTTTTCACCAATTTACATGCATCTTTATTTACGGGCAAATCGATTAATACAGGGCACTTTTTAGTTTATTAACTAGGTTATTAATTTGTATCTCCACCTCATAAAACAATCAAATTTTATGGCTATTTCATTAAAAAATTGAAAAAAAAATTAAATGTATGCAGTACTTACGGTATATCAGAATCGAAGTTTGGCATCTTTATAAGTACATAAGTTTTCACTTTAATAAAAATTGAATTTTCTTAAAGACCTGAAAAATAATGTTTCTAACACATTAAATACTAGCACAAACGTGCTTAAAACACAATCCGTTCTTAGATAAAAACTTATACACTTTATTTACAACAATAAATTAAATATGGCTTAAGATACGTCATCATATTTTTAAATTACTCGTGTTTCTCTTTAGATTAATAAATTGATTCTACTAACAATGATTGCGCGTATAATTGTCATCCTTACGTAATCTATTAATAAATATGGTAATTGTATACAAAAATGTGATGTTTATAAGGTCAGTTTTGTTTATTAGTTTCGATTAGAAATTTTGATATAAATCTAAAGATTTGTTTCCAACAACTTAATTTTCGGCATCTGATTCTACGGATTTTAAGCCTAAATATCTAAGATATGTAAAAGAAAAGTCAATAGTTTATTTTCAGTTCCCTATTCAATGAATTGATTTAAGTGTTTGCGTTTTTAAAGTGAAAACTTCTTTAAGTGCGTTGGGTCCTTTTGGGGTGGGGAAAAAAACTGAGCTCGTGCGACCGGAGTGCACGGAGTTCGGACTGAATCAAATGGCTAGTAATTGAATATTAATTCAACCTACCTGTTGGATCAGTAGTATGGTAGTTGGACTACCATTCATAAACTTGCGTTCGCAAGCCAACCCAGTCAAAATATTTTTTTTAAATTATTTATAATAATTTTCTTACCCACGTTAATAATTTCAATTTACAAATAAGGTATTCTACTATTTTTGAAAAAGTACTTCAAAATGTTGATTTTGCTAATAAAAAGTCACCAAAAATTTATTTCGGAAAAATACACACGCTTTCTTGCCAAAAACTTAAATTAAATTTTAAACCTTTTTTAAACTGTCAAAAACGCGGGCATCCAATTTGATGACGTAATATCGGTATCATTACACGAAAAAACATAAATAAGTTTGACAGATATGTTCATAGACATCTGATTATAATAAATATAAATACTTATTATCTATGGATATATTAAAGACCATAGCCATAGACCATTAGTTAGTTCAGTGTAGACAGCTGGATGTCTACACTGAACTAACTGATGGTCTATGGCCCATACCGATATGACATCACAGCAAGGCTTGCCCGCGTTTTAGGTCACTCGATATACAGTTTAAAAATTACTATTTTTAATTTTAATATTATAAAAGAAAAATGTGCTTTTATGACTCAAAATCAGAATATTTAAGTATATTTTTACATAAATTTTAACTTTTTTCAAATTTCATAATTTATTTTTGACTAACGATAATATCCTATTATGATATTTTATTAATTCATACTGTAAATAATTTCAAAATTAAAAAAACACAGTTATTTGAAAGTTTTAAGTTTTTATTTCTGTCAACAGCCCTCGTGACTCAATTACTCTTTTCATTTTTTCATCAAATACAAGGATGTTAACTCTTTGAATAATCAACCTGTATGTTTTATCATGAGGGTCAGAAATTAGACAAAATAAAAATTTATTTAAAAAATATATATACTTTTATTTAGAAAAACTTTATACACCAATTGAATTATTTGAAAAAGAAACAGCTCGATTGTCTTCGGCCTAGAAAATAACAAATATTAGACAGTTTTTAAAATATATTTATTTCGATAATATTTACCTCAGTCTCTGGCTTTGACCAACTTTCAGTCTGTCCGGATCCACAAAAATAATAAGTAAGCCCGCCAATAATATGAAAAAGTGCTGCAAGTAAGAAAAATTCTTCGACTGTTTTCGGTTGCTAAAATAAGAAAGAAAAATTGCATAAAAATCTAGTAGATCATCAATGAATCACTTCTTAAACTTACATATGTGGTATCGTCTTCATGGTATTCAAATGCAATTCCCATAAATGTTGTCCAAAGTAAAAATGTTGCAACTACATTCATCATATTTGAAACTGCCATTGTGGCATGTGCATGCCTTGGTGCAACATCCACATGATTAGTAAAAAATCCACATATAATAAAACTATAAAGAATGCAACTCAATAATACATCTAAAAATAGTGGCCCTACGTGTTTAAATTCGAAAATTCCCGGTATAAATATCAAAAGTTGCACGAAAAAACCACCGGAAATATATAATCGTCGAATATATGCAACTGATTTGGATGTTTTTGTCAATAACAAATCCGCCAAAAATCCAACTATTGGTAAGCAAATTGCAATGGCACCAGCTGGATAGCTTACATACCAAGTATTCTGGAATAAATATTATTAGAATCAGACCATTCGAATATCTTTCTTTCACCGACAAAATAAAACATGGTTTGAAATTTGATTACATACACTTGAAAGGTTTTTTTAATCAAGTATTGTAAGGCATCTTCATTAAGTATTGTAAGAAGGGTGAGTGAAATCTGGTCCAAGTGCATAAAAAGTGAGATATTTTATTTCAAGTATCATGATATTTGGAGACGATAAAATTAAGGGGGTGGATAGGGTTCTGTTACATAATTGGTCCATAACCCAAGGATTACCTAAACCCAGTTTTAATAGAGAGACTTCTCTCTCTCTCTCTCAAAAGAAATTGAGAGAGAGAGAATTTTCTCATCGCTGGCAAAATTTTTTAGATAACTCAACAGACTCGGCATTCATCGAAAGAAATACGTAAATCTTTGATGCCTGTGGCCTTGAAATGAACCTTGTTTCAGGTTTCAGCGTCCAACTCCTTCCATTATTAAAAAATACGAACAGTATGGTTCGTTTTGTTTCAATTAAGCTCATTGTGTCTTTAAAATAAAAAATTATGTTTCTGGAAAAACTGTTACTTACATATTCATGTATAAAATCCATTTCTGAGAAATCTCCTTGAATCAAATACAAAGATGTCCAAGATCGACAAAACATTGCCGCAAATAAGGCCCACGTTGATTTTGAGCTAAAAATTTCTTTCCAAGGTATTGAAGTTGGAGTATTATTTGTTGTGATATAGTTTCCAATTGATTGCTTCAGAAATTGTAACTCAGCATCAGTGATTGTCGGATGTGCGGAGGGATTTTCATAAATTGACCATGTCCATAAAACAAACCACACAATACCAAGTAAACCATAAACAATTAAAACATTATCACTGGGAAGTAAATCACATACTAAATTCGAAAATTCTGCACCGATTGCTACACCAAAAAAACATCCAGAATACGCAATTGATATTATAGTAGATCGTTCAATTGGAGGTGCCCAATATTGCCACATAGCTTGGGCGGCAGGAAATGCAGAGCCCTTTATAAAAAAAACCAAAATCAGAACTATCCAAATTTTCTAATTTGTATAAGAGACATTGAGTCCGTATTAAAGTGAAATTCTCATTGTTATTCACGCCCGGGTGAATGATAATGGGTGCTTTGGTGGTTAAGAAAATTTTGGCGTTAACCGTGGCTGATCTGTCGCGTTAATAGAAATGTTGTTTTGAACATATACGAAAAAACTTTATGAAAAAATTCGACTATTATTAGCACTGCAGATATAACTAAAATTTCCTTAATAACCAATGTACCTTTGTTAATCTTCTAATCGACAGATCGACAGAACAAGAATCTTAGAAAATTTCGTTTCTTGTAGGTTCAAAGTCCGAATGGATGCTTTTAAATTTTAGAAATATAAAATATTTATTCCGAGTTACTCTATATAAATGTTAATATACCTGCAATAATCCGTGCGCAAATCCAATGTACATCAACCACGAATGGTGAAATAATTTTACGAAAATTGGTGTTCCTAATCCTATTACAGTACTGCATAAAATCAACAATCCAAAAATTTTAAATGGAGAAAATCGATTTATTAATATCACAGAAGGTATTTGAACAAAGAAATAGCCAAGCATAAAATATAATTCACCCCATCCTCTTGAATTGGATAAATGCTAGAAAAAAGTCAGTAATAATTATCAAATTTCACTATTTTAAAATAGCCAGGTACCTAACCCGAAAAATGAGGATGGACTTTGACCTAGACGCCTCAAAAAAAATATTACTAGCTTCCTTCAATAATTTTTATTCACAGTAATTTCGAAATATAACGATACTTATTTAACTTAATTTTCAAACCGTTTCAAATAAGCCGAGAATTGGATTTACTTAGACTTTTGCTTAATAGTCTGCCTTTCTCTAAAATTTGTAAAAATCATCAAAAACGCCATTTATAAGTTTTGCTTTACTTTTGCATCTTTTATCGATAGTATAAACAGCATCAAAGTTCAATTTGGGATCAAGAACAGCATTAAATAAATCGTTAAATCCTCATTTTTCAATATTGTACATAAAACAGATTCAGAGCAGTAGATTAAAAATGTTCTTGGAGGGATTCTACCCATAGATGTGAGTGTCGTCCAGGTCTGAGACATATTTTTCGGGTTAGGGATAGGTTAAAATATTGAAACACATTTTAATATTTACCACAGGATCTAATTTGAAGGTGCATTCATTACTTCGTATGGCAAAAGCTAATGCGAATCCTATGCTGGTTAATATCGCTAAAATATAGCGTTTTTGTAAGTTTATTCGCCGGACTATTGACCCAAAAGTTGCAACAGGGACATATTGTCTTCCGGCACTTCTAAACAATTAAAATTTCAGAAAAAAAAATTTAGTATGATATACAAAAATAAATTTTTTCTCTTTAATTAACTATTTTCTTACTTAAATAAAATTACTCTTAAAATTAAATAGTTTTACGTTGAAATATATCCCTTTTAATATATTTCTACTTTTTAAGAACTATACTTTAATTGCAATATACTCTCAAATAATAACACAACAAAACACCTGCTCTAATAATTTTCTTTTCCGTAATAATTCTCTAAAAGAATTATGTCCCTAGGAAATCAAAATTGCTAAAATATTTAGACCATCAGGAACGATTTTTAAATCATATTATTTTAGAAAATAATGTCCGATGACTTCTACATTTTCTTCTTTTGACTCTTCGTTGGACTAACTCATAAAATAAGGTGAAACTTACAGTATAAAGCAGGCATGGGCGAGTTATTTTAAGTCGAAATCACCATTGTGTGTCATAAAGTCACCATAACGTTATTGTGTGTCATAAAGTCACCATAACGTTATTGTGTGTCATAAACTTTATTGTGTGTCCTTTTATCCAAGTCCGCTGCTCATAGAGGAGGTATATGATATTTCTATCTATCTCTGTTTCTCTAATAGTAATGAGATAGGTAGAAAAAAATGTTGTATCTCTGTCTTACTCGTAGTTTGGGTTGACACTAGTTAGGTTGTCACTGTCTTACTCGTATGTTAAGTTAGGAGTCCGAGGGAGACTATGTAAGCCACGTTTGCCCGTGCCTGGTATAAACGGAAATGAATACCTTTCTTTACCCAAAATTTTTTAACAACTACGGTTTTTTGTGAAGCAATTCGATAGAAGTAGTGTTTTTTAAAGCAGAAAAGTAGATATATTTAAAAAGATAAATCTTTTAGAGCTGAACTTTTTGGAATCATAAATCTTTGTGAGTAGAATTATTTTGGAGTGATAAAATATTAAAAAATAAGTAAAATTAGTTTTATTTAAACACGGAACTTGTGCGGTTAAAATAATTTTTCGTTGAATAATAAAAGTGTTATTATATTTCAATTGGAAAAAAAACAGCTTGGCGGTCCATAAAAATTCAATACTAATACAGGCTTAGAATATAATTACTCAAATCCAAAAAGGGTCTGCCCTGATCTTAGAGCCGTCACAGCTATCTTCCAAAATATTTTAAATTTTAGTAATAATAAATCTTAAATTATTCAACTTTTACACTTCCCTAATTTGAGAGACCGTATAAGAACTTTGGCGCCTGAAAAACTAATAAGTCACTCCTTATGTACAACAGGTGTAAGAGTGAACAATTTGAAAGAATACTGCAACGAGCTCGAAAGAATGCTGCAAGGGAGTCCTATAATTAGCGCATTCAAAATTGTTTGTAGCATAATAAAATAAATCTTAATCGCTGTACCAAATCAAAACCAACTACTTCTCTAGTTTCAAAACCACATGAAAAACCACATAAACGATTATTCAAGGCTGAAAATTGAAATAATAACTTGACACCTTTCGTTAAGATAATTCAAATATATAAGTAATTTAATTGCACTTTATAGACCTTTTCATCGATTTGCTTTTGTCTCGGACAGTTGTCAAAAAACTATTCAACCTAAGAAAGTAAAATATATTTTATCTTTTTCAAGCAGCGCTTTTTGACAAGGATAGAAGATATAATATATGTCTTTACTTGATTGAAAACAGCCCGAAACAAAAAGGAATCATTTCTAAATGAAAAGTCCTATTAATTAATTGCATTGTAATTAAACAATAGTTAAATTGCAAAGGGACATATTTCAGACTCATGAAGATGTTCAAAAGTATCAAATAATTTTGATAAATTAAAAAATTTTATTTCAATCGAAAAATATTTTGAATACAATTGTATCAAATCATTTCACTGGCTGGCGAAGTAAACTGTGCATTATTTTGAATTAACATTGACGGCGAAAGTATCTTCTTAATTCAATAAAATGAGTATTTCACTTCTTAAAAATTAAAGTATAGCAAGAACAAATTTAACTACTAGTAATTTTTTTCAGTTTTTTATTATTTATTTCTCAATAAATTTATATATTTATATATTTTAGAGGAAAAACAGAAACCTGAATATTTCGAAAAACTAATTTTTAGTTTTTTTTTTTTCACTCCATCTAATCGATAACTGGTAGTTTAATTCAAGGAAATTTGATACGATCTAACTTTCTCGCAAGACTGTCAACAAATGTAAACATTTTTGAAAAAATTTTTCACAAAAACTCATACGGTAAAGTATGATTGAAACTTCACTATACGATAGAAAATGAGTTAAACTATTATAAAAAAAATTATTTTTCCTTGTAATCTAATATTTTTAATAAATATGGGCGGCGAAAGGACCTCCTTCTTAAAACTGCGTCTATTTAACAATTAGGGAGTAAAATTTTCAAAACAAACAGATGTTATGTTAAACCTATATAATTAAAGTTCAAGAATGAAACAAACTGCAACTAAGCCAGAAGTTTACTTATTCAAGTTCAAGTAGATATTTTTTTTAAATTTTAGTACACTCGAAAAGTTAAGTTTTTAATATTGTTTTGCAGCCTGAAAAGTTTTTGCGTTTTTTATTTTAATTTTTAAAATTGTTTTAAAAAATTTCGACACAAAAATTAAATTAAAGATTCAGAAAAATATCAGTACTTACTGATTTGAATCAAAATTTGGCATTTTTCTAAGTACACGAATAAAATTTTTAACTTATGAATAAAATATTTACACTAAACTAAAATAATTAATAAATTTTATAACAAATTATATTAATGTCTGCTATAATTATAATTATTACACCACAAAAATATTAAATATCAACACTGACCGTGATAAAGATTATTATAATTTTAATTTATTAGTTATATATGTTTTGTTTTCAGCATATTCAATGCGGCGTGAGATCTACATCATAAATACTCGCGTTTGTTTCTAACTATAAACAATAAATTGATCATAAGAGAATATAATTATTATTTACATCTATTAAAATAGCACATCTATTAAGAACTAGCCGTTACCTGTTCGCATCGCTATACTATGCAAACAATTACCATTATCATACACGTAAAAAATTACTTAAAGCGTGTATACTTAGATTAATCTCATGAAGTTGAACACCAGTGGGTTGTGTACCGTTCAAGACAACCTTATAGTCACTAGATATATTTATACTTCTTTTAAGGATGTACGGGCGCCAGGGCAATTTCGGATAAAAAGCTTGATTTTTTTTAAATGAAGTAGGACTAAGCCTTAATCAATTCTGAAAATTTTAGAGGGGGAGGAGTGGTTTGCCCGATTATTTAAATAAATAAATTACTTTAAAAGTAGGCATATTTAACATTGATCTTATGGTAAAACGGAAAATGGATTATCTTTTTTCATAGTTTTCCCCAAAACTAGTACGTGGAAATTAAAACAAAAACTATTGAAATTAAAGTACAAACCTTATTAAATTATTTAAAAAAAAAATCCGTTGTGCCCGACCAATTAAGGATGTATAAGCACAGTAGTGGGGACACAAATTCAAAGAATATATTTTTCATTTTTAATGGAGTATTATGTTATAACTTCTCAATATAAGACGAAAAATAATAATAAAATTTTTCAATATATCGAGTATTTTTCAAATTATTGAAAATTAAACTTTTTTAAAAATTGTTTAGCAATCGATATTTCGAAAACCAAAGTTAATATCGAAAAATTTTATTCTTAATTATCGTCTACATTCATGAGGTTATAACAAAATTCATCATCAAAGTTGAAAATAAGGTACAAATAATTTCAACCACAAGTCTAAACTTCCTTTGGCGCTCGTACTACCTTAAGAACTGATACAATAGAAAATATAGGAATCCATAAAAAAAGCGTGGTTACTTGGCTGTAGATTTTCTTATAACAAGAAAATATTTCTTGACTCTACGACCTCAAATTTTAATTCAAGAAAACATGACAGACAGGGAAGCAGAACGGTAGAGACTTAATCATAGGGTCGCGTTGGTTACTCTTTGGGTACGGAATCCTAAATACAAAGAAACAGAAGTTCTCAAGTGATGATCTTACTAACCAACAACATTTCATTTTTATTTATATGGAAAAGATAAATTGATTTTAATAGACTAATTTAATTTGATCATAGATTACAATCGTGCAATATCTACGTAGAGTTCTAATCTTGAATAAACAGATGTGTACTGCCAGCTGATTACTTACTTAAATATTTGTGAGTATTTTAGAAAATTAATACCGGAAAATTAACGAATTCAAATTCGGAAATCAAACAAGTAATTCGAAATTATGATAATATAAAAGTTTAAATGATTTTGAATGATTAGAGAAAGGAAGAAGAATCTGTTATCAAATTAATATCGTTGAATTTTAAGTTTAAATATGACAAAAAGTAAGGCTAGACATGAGACTACATGGAAAATATTATAAATGTAGCGCTTACTTTTTGTATTTACAAGATATTTTTCTACAAATTCAAATACTTGTTTGATCCTTTAAAGAATTTAATTTTATAGCTACTTTTAGTTTTTACTGTATGAATTGATTGTAGTATTAGTTTAAAAAAGACATACTTCTGATTTAGTAGTGAACCTAATTTGTACGTATATTACGTTTGGTTTGATCAGGATATTTATTATGACATAATATAAAAATTTCATTGTACTTATCTCTCTTAGCTTTAACTTCTGATAACTTTCACATTCATCAATTTTTTTAATGATAAAACATATAAAAATATTTTTGTATTTTCTCAAAATTCATGATAAGCTGAATGGATTGAAAAAGTTTTAGTTTCCGAGGTAACCTACATGTCGGTTTTTGGTGTCGTTTTTTTTGTTGCACTTTTTTAGTTTTACCTCCTAACCAGCAAACAAATCAGAACGAACGTGCGTTAAGGAACATGTTCCAATAGTAACGATAACCATACTTGAAGCTTTTACCAATTAATAATTATTTAAACTTTTAACAGAATTTAAAAAAAAATTTCATTCCCTATTAATTGAAAATTTTAAAAAATTTACATACTGTTTCCGTATGATCGCACATAGCAAAACAGGTTGGTGTATAAACGTGCTTAATAACATTCTACAATTCAAAAAATTTATGATAACTTAATAAAAGCAATTAGGTACCATATATAGTGGAATAATAATTATGAATCACAGAAATATTTCAAATTTATTTAAATCAGCAAATTTTAAGATTATTATTTAATATTTAAAACAATCTTAATGAAAATTGAAATTTTATGTGTTTACAATAAATTTATCGTTCTTAAAATAAATAAATTTCCTAAAGAAAATCATGGTTTTTATCCTGAAATGGAAAACAAAGATGTTATTTATGTTTTATTTCAGGAAATGCCTCCGATTTTAATTAATAAGTAAGTTGTATGTCCAGCTCCCAAATGTCGTACTTATCTTAATTATAAAATTTAATTTAATCATGTTATATTTGATTTCGTTCATCATTATATTTTTATTCTGTTAGGTCAAAATGTGAGACTTTAATCGAGATAACTGCATATGTTTATTTTATGTAATAAAAGATGTATTTTTGATTTTTAGGTAAAAAAACAGATTTGAAAAAACCGATGAGGGTATCAATTTACTAGGCCAGACTTTACATTTTACGATGATGTTTCAAATAATTCACAGAGCAGATACATGAAATATGACAGAATATATTAAATAAAATAATTAATGAAAAATAAATTATATTTGAATTTTGATTTTACATCAATTATTAGTTATTTTTAATCAAAAGTGGGTGGAAATTGAGTTTTTTTTTTTGATAAGCACAAACATTTTCAAACTGTACAGAGAATCGACTTGAAATTTATACAGAAGGCGTATTAAATACTCATTAATTGACACACAAAATTTCAATTCGTTTTGGGTATCGAAACTGCAAAGTTAGGAAATTGTAAGGTCGAGAAATAATTAAAACAATACAAATTAATTTGCAAACACTTATTTAACGAATAAATCGTAAATATATTTTTATCGTTTTTTTTCTCATTGCATTCATTACTTTTTAATATATTTTTTATTTATTATTTCAATTTTATAATAATAATTGTTTTTTAAATGATATTTCATAATTTTCTACATTAAAAAAATAATAATAAAATTATACAAAAATTTTATTAACAAAATTATTTCAATTTCTACTTATTTAGTTTTATAGCATCGAATAATATTAAAAATTAATACATTACTATGACAAACAATATAATTTGCATTAATTTTATAATATTAACGTTTTTTTACAAAACTCAAAGTATTAAAGAACTTATTAAGTTTAAACCTCATTAAAATTCGAAAAAACAAGTTAAAAGTTTTCGGAATACCTACTTTGTTGTGTAAAACTGAAAGATGGATGAATCTGAATACATTCAACTCCGAAAGGCTTCAATATGTCCGAAAAGATATGTTAGTGTCGGTGAGATCTCGGCCTCGGCAACATATCGAAAAAATAAATGAACAACTTGGCTGACTGGGCAGAATAAGAAGTTGACAAACTATACTCGGAACTTACCAGAACTTATAAATTGAAAACTTGAAATCCGAGTGGAAATCACTCTTCAAAGGAGGTTTTTTTTTTTTTTTTAAATATTACTAAAGAAAAATTTTTCTGCTATTGCTTAATTTAAAAAGTAAATCAGTAGTTAAATATTTTTATGATAACAGATCGCAATATATTTTCTTCTAAGATACGTCATCTGATCGATGGTATATTTTTCCTATATTTCCTAGGCGAATATAAATTTTAACATTAGCTCTGGAATAATAATTTGCAAGGGGAAAGTTGTTATTCTAACATATAATTTTTAGTTTTCAAATTTTAACTTTTACTGTTTTTTATGAGGTTTAAATTTCAACATAATTTTAAAATTATTTGATGTAATTAATAATAATAAAGTTTAACAAGATTTAAGATCTTATAAACAGTACCATTTTAATATTATGTAAAATTGTTTTTTTGGTTACTTAATATTAACGATAGTGTTGTGTTTTTTCTAAAAATATGTTACCATTTTGTGTTTGTTTTTTCTTTTTGTTTATAACAATTCAACTAAATTTATTGCAAAAATGGTAACATTAAACTATTTTTATAATTTTTTTAAATAACTCTGCATTGTACACTGTTTATTGACCAAATAGAGAGTTTAGTTTAAACTCTAAAAAATTAAAAAAAATTAAATATATATTTTTTTAAACACATTTTTATACAATTAAAAAATAGTTTTTTTTTTCATCTACCATGGGTTTGTATAAAATTTAATTAATTAAACATAAGTGGATTATTTACACAGTTTTTTTTTTTATTTAATGAGGATTTCTACAATTAACTAAATTGTTCATATAATAATTAAATAGGCAGAAATGAAATTTGGAAGTTATTTTATAGTTTTACTTATTTATAATTTTATGGTTTAGGAGCTAATATTCGAAAAGGACAGCTTTAGTTATTATTAGAGTGAGATAACGTTTAAAATAGGAGACTCTGAAGGGCAGCATGTGGCAGCAAAATAAGGAGAGGTTTAATCTTATTTAAAGAGAATTGAAAAAAATTCGTACATAGCAGGATTCAAAGTCGGGTGTAAACCAACTGGGCCATACATGCTCTAGGCACAATGTGTACCTACCTTTTTCAACTTTATTTTATTTTTGAAATTTTTTTGTCAAGATTAACTTATTTATTGTTTATTTATGTTTGTTTACTTTTTGTATACAAATTTAAACGTCAAAGTCTCTCGATTATTATTTTTGTAACTCTTCGAACTAACCTTAATTTAAGAGAATTAAAAAATTAAAACATATTTCATAAAAACAAAATTTCTATTAAATAAAATTTATACATTCGGCTCATCTTATAGACAGACGGGAATAAAGTTGAAACGTTCATTTTTTATCAGGCTAGCTTCTGGATCACAAGAAAATTGAAAAATATTAATAAAATAAATTCTTAGATTAATTTTGTTATTGAAATTAAAGTAAGTACATTAAAACATACTGATAAGTTAGTTAAATTTTCGATGTTTCGGCGGAAAAAGCTGCTATTAATTAGATAAAGAATTTGTCGTGAGTTTTAAATCAAAATTGAAAAAACAGTCTCGATTAAATTTCCATAATATAATACTCTTAAAAATTATCTCATTCTATTAATAAATAAAAGCATATTTTTCAATATCATATTCTAGACCAGTCCATAGTAGGGGTTAATTTTTCTAAAAGACTACTTTATTTTCTAGTTTCAGAGGCAGTTAAATAAGGGTAACACACCTTTACTAATTTTAATGGAAAATTATTGTACAATTGGAATTCAAAAATATAATTCACATATTGATCAATTTGAGTGGCTTTTTTTCAAGAAAATATTTACCTACGGATTTTATTTAGAATTTGTTTTCTAAAATTATACAGTGATAGGTAAAATCCAGAACACAGTTCAAAAATTTATAAAAATTTTTCATCTATTAAGATAGTTTAGTTTTCTGAATTTGGTGATCGTTAACCTTTTGGGTTTTTTTCCCTAAATACACTGATTAATAAGGAAATCTTGTAGATCTGATTTAATTGAAATTTTAATTATCTAACAGAAAAATATATTATTTACTTATATTTTAAATTAATTAACTAGTTAAACTTCCATTATTTACAACAATTTTTACAATTTATTCTTTAGTTACTACAATAAATTCTTATTTGAAATAATGTTTTGTAAGAATATTTTAATTACAGCGATATAGATATAATATAACTCTAGTTTTACTTAAAGAAATATTTATAGAAATTTACTTTACGTAAAGAAATATTTGTAAAATTCCTGTTTTTTTTTAAACTTCTTCTGCTTCTAGCTTATTGTAGAATAATTAATTAAAATTGTTAATTTTAAATAGCATCTCATGCAGGATACGTTCGATATATGTTCACTTGAACGAAATAAAGTATATCTGTCATTTATTGAGAAAAAATAACATATTTGTTAAACTTTGTTAAAACAATTAAACATGTATTTCAAAAAATATTATCAAATTAGTTTAAAACAAACAATCTCTTTAAACAAATTAATGAGTGGTTTCTAACAAATTAAATTAAATTATTTAAGACAAAAAGTATTTATTCATATATAAATTTTGCAGATAAAACAAAAGAATATCATGTGTCAAAATATATTTTAAATTGTTCTAAACCCTTAAATAGTGGCAAGTTATATGAAATGTAAATAAAAGGTGAGTATTTTACGATTGTTAGATTTTTATTATTTATAACATTCCTTTCCGGTGAAATCAAAGGTTTGATAATCTCCATATATTATTTGTCAAAGATATTTTTTGACGGTATTAAATATCCTCCATAAAATTGCATAAATTTTAATGAATCTGTTGTCATTTTGAACATTGGCTTTCCCTTTAACAAAAAACAATATTTAAAATTATATTTTGTTTTGATGTACAAAATTGTCTGGTGAAGCCGAAGACCGTGTGCCTACTTGGGAGGTAAGCCGGATGATGCATATTTGATGGTGTCTATTAGGGGGTACAAAAATTTTGCACGAGTAAAAAAAAAACACAATTTTGTAGCTTCCACAAGGTGGCTCAATGTCACCAGAAGATGTTGGGCACCGATTTATATTTTAATTTTAAAAGATATCTTTGTAAATTTTTTAATAATTAACGTTAATATCCTACATGAGATAACACATTTCAAAAAATCATTTTTCCGAAAATATAAAAATTGAAATATTCATTTTAAATTAAAATTATTTACATAAATCGTAAATATTAATAAAAGTATTTTTTGAAAATGACTACCATCTGACAGACAATGATGTAAAATGAGTTACATTATTGATTAATAACAATATGGTTTGAGTCTATGATAAATAAAGCTATATTATATACATATACATTATTGTTTATTTTTTTCAATATTAGGGAAATTATTATTCTTGAATGCATCTTTTTTGGTACGACTTAACTAAAAACTTTTTTGGTGTGTACTGGCATCTAAATTTCTATATATAACACATTTACTTAGTCACGCATATTAATATTAAATTTTTCCTATAATTATTTTTTTTATTAATATTATTATCATTAAATTATTATCAACGTCATTTTTTTCGGCATTAAGCCATATTTATTGTCAACACAGCCTTGAGAGTGAGAATCACCTCAAAATTATTTATACATGATAAAAAGTTATTTAAAATAAACTAAAAATTTCAAAAATCAAAATTTTTTAAGCCGTTCTATAAGGAAAGACCCATTATTACTATAACTAGTTTTTTATTTTACAAATTATAATTAGAAAAAAGCTAATATAGAGTTGAAGTATTTATGAGTACTTTTTGTTTCGCTGTTTTTGTTTTAAAAATTAAGTTTTGTTATATAAAAACATTTTTCATTCACTAAAATCTATTTTGTAATCTAAAAAGTTGTGATATTTTATATTTTATAAGTCGGTAACGTGCAACTCTACTCAAACCAATTTCAAAAACTATTTAAACTAAAGTGTTTCATTTCTATAAAAATAGATGGCTAGTGTTTTTCACATTTGTTAAGTTCGATTGTTGGCTCCAATTTTAAAATATTTTAAGATTCAAGAAAAGAGGCATAAACTTTCGGATGTAGTTGTTAATGTAGAAAACGAGTGTTATCTAAGAAAAGGTAGGATTAATGGAATAATTTATCGAAATAACTGGCACCTGTTTAATCGATTTATGATGAGAAATTTTATATAATTTTCAGTTTTATATAATTATTATTTTTTGGTTACAACTGTTTTTTTTTTATCACGGCCGCGGCGTTATGTTGTAGAAAATAAAAGATAAAGTATTTCTTAATACTCAAATAATCAATTTCTAATTTTATTGAAAAGAAAAAAATTTGATTCACTTTCCCGATTTTAATTATTTTTAGGTGTCTTATTATTGTTATAAAATGAATTTGTCTAAAAATGTAACAAATATTTTAAATAATTTTTAAAAATAATTTAGTTATATAGATAATTTCTTGATAGAACAATGCGTGAAATGAATAAAAATAATTTGTTGTTAATTTGCAATAACATTTCTTTTATTTTTAGACAAAAAAAAATTTTTGATTGAGATACGCTGGTTTTTTTTATAAAATCTTCTATGGAAATTTGGACATTTTTTTTCAAGAACCTTTTTATAGTTTCAAATCTTAGCCATTGAGTGCAATTCTCGTAACTGTATAAAATATAAAATAAATTGTTTTGATTTTTAATATTAACTTACTACAAACAAAAATCACAGGTTAAATGACTTTTATTTTGTTACTTTATTACAACTTTTGTATTTTTTTTTTTTTTTTTTTTTTTTTATAACATACATTTTTTCACAATAATTGGAGAACACATATATTTTCCAAATAAACTCAAAAAAATGCTTGAAATATTATTTTTGTGGAATATTTGAAGCATTTTTCATCACACAACAAGCTACAATTAAATTTGACTAGATTTATTTTTAAAAAATATTTTTAAAAAGCCTATTTTTATAACGTTATTTATATAATTTTTTATAACATAAAATTTTTTTGTTAACAAAAAATTATTAAGCAAATAAATACAAGATATTGGGTTTTATTTGCCTCAAAATATTTTTATTCAATAAATAAATTTTTATAATTCATTCAACGTCAGTAATGCTAATTAGATAAATATAATTTTTTTGGTATTTAACAAACATTTATAATAATACTTTTTTTAACGCCTTTTGCTAAATTCTTTCTTTCTTAAATATTTTTTTCTTATGAGTTATTTACAATATATATTTTTAAATTATTATGTTTTTTTTTTGTTTTCCTTGTAAAATTGACAAAATCTTATTAAATTTTATTTATTTTTGTGCCAATATTTAACAAATGCGTTTTTATTTATATTTTAATATTTATATATAATTTTATTTATTATAAACAACAGTCAAATATACATTAATTTATTTAAATTAACTTTTCCCCTAAATATTATTAGTTTTATTATTGTTAAAATATTTGGGTTACTCATATAGTAATTAATTATTGTTTAGTTTAATATTCAGGTTCAACACGCCGTAATTTTTTGTATTATGTATTAATGAAGCACCGACATACATTTTGCATTGTGTTTTTTTGTGTATTCGTTTTTGTTTATTTAAATTGACTGAGTAAATGTGCGCTTATTAGCTTTAAATATTTGATCCAATGCATTTGAATTCTTAAGTAGAAATAAATTCATATATGATGACTAGATTATTAATTTTTGTATCGTGTCGAAATCTGTCGAAGGTAGTCCTAGTAATCTTAGTTCAGTTTATGATTCTCAAATAAAGTTGCTTTTAAATTAAGACTTGGTCGTTTAATTAATTAAATTATTTGTTTCATTTATTTTCTGTAACACTTTTGGAGAAGTGGTGGTATATTTCAAAAATAGTTAGTTTTTTCTCAAACGATTCCAGAAAGGAAGGAAGGAAATAGGGAATTGTATTTGGGAGTTGGCGCCTTGATTTCAATGACGGTGACTAATATATCGAGACCCGATGGAAGTACCTAATATCCGATGGAAGTCGAGATCCGATGAAAGTTTAAACCAAGTTTAAGGATTCAAGTTAAAGAATTTCATTAGAAAACTATGATTTTGTACGGAAGTTATATACTTTAAGTATAGTTACTTTCTTTATTAAGTACTTCCTTTAAAGCAACATCTATGCCACTGAGTATTCTGGGAAAAGTGATTGATAAAGTAAAAAGATCTGAAACCATTTCTAAATTATTTTAAAATCAATTTACTGGTGATTTAATAACATCATTAATTCATTATTGACAATTGTGTGAGCTTCAGACCATTTGAGTTGTTCTAAATAATTTTTTATTTATTAATTTTATTAAAGGACCATGATGTTAAGAAAAATAAAATAATTTCTAAAAATGAAGGTATTTCCTTTGATTTAAACTAGCTAAACAAATTCATTAAACAAGATTTGTATTATACAGTGTGTTCATTTCAAAAGTATCCACCATTAAAAACTCTTGATCGGATGTGATGATTGTTTTGAGTCACACGTCGATTTTATATCGAAGCGGAAGTAATAATACTTAGAGAATTTTAGGTTTCATGCCTTCGCCCTTAACTACCCCAAATTTGAAATTTCAAATGGCACCCCCTTATTTGTTATACCTCATTTCAAAGAGCATAAAATTCTCTATTCAACCATGATAAAAAAATTGATTGATTGGTTCTTAAAACAGACTGCACAGAAGATGGAATGCATACCTTCTTTCTTCTGTGTAGTTTATCTTAAAAACCAATCGATCGATTTCATTTTTTTACCATGGTTGAAGAAAGAAGTGTATGCCTTTTCAAATGAGGTATCACAAGGCAAGGGAGTGATATTTTAAATTTCAAAGTAGGGGTGGGTAGGGTTGAAGGGATGATACCTACATTTTTGTGGGTACCAATTTTGAACTTCCCCCTCAATATCTAAATCGACATGTTTTCACCCAAAACAATAATCACATCTGGTCAAGAGTAATTAAGGGTGGATACTTTTAAAATGAACGCACTGTATTATAAGATCGTGAACTACTTTTAATATAGGATCATATATTTATACAATGACGTGTTGAACTTGAATGTGTATTTCAATAATATGAGTTTTATTTGTGCCATGTCCATTTTACTATCTTGTGAATTGATATGTCTATAAATAAAAAGAAATGAAAACTAATAAGTTCGATCATCGACAGTTCCATGTAAATAAGGGTCATGCGGTTCAGGTTGAATATTTTCTTCGGTTACGTGATTAGCATACGCAAACGGATGACCTGTTTGTTGTTCTACGGCACCATAATTTACAGCTTTTGTACTAAATTGATGTTCTGCTTCCGTCTAGAAAACCAAATTCATGTATTTATTAACATTTTATTCAAACTAGAATATCCGTTTGAAAAACTTACCGGTATGGATTTTCGACTTTCCGTTTGAGGTGTTGTCATATTCCATTGTCGTTTCTCTTCTTCGGTTGGTTCAGCCCAACTTTGCAACTCTCCGGATGCAAATATCGCATAGAATGTTACACCAAAGAAATGAACACAGGCAGCCATTAGAAATACTGTTTTCCAATCTTCGATTCTCTGTAAAAGAATTTTTTTTTTATTATACAATTGTTTTGATAAAGATTATTGATAATGATTTTCTACTTCATAGTCATCATAGTGATCGTTCACAAGGCAGCAGCACCTGTTAAATTAGTTTAATTCAGCTTATGAAATAGGATAATCGGAAAAATAGACCTGTATATGATTATGGTTGTAATTACGAGTTGGTTAGGTTGAGCTTATCAACTACAGAAAGTTGGTTGTGTTTTGAAGTTATTACCCCTTGCGTTCAAAAATAGGACACTATTACAGAAAGTTTTTTCGGTCTTTTTTTTCCGGGTCTTTTTTGTCGGCATATTTTTTTCCAAAACCCATGAAGTGTGCAAACATGTCAACGATAAAACTTACGAGTAGTGATATTATTGATATTATTAGTGATATTAGTAGTGATATTAAATTGTTTATTCTTTGTAAAATTGTAGATTAATGTTCTAACTTTTGCGAAACTTATATTCCAAAAATCACAGTCCATTCAGATGGTCAAACAAATTATTTTGAATGACCCACACAAAAAAAAAAGCAGCGAGAGGTTTCGAATCCGGTAGGAACTATTTTCTTTTTGCTATAATTTACGTATTTTTTAATAATTGAACAATTTTTAAAAAAATTTAAAATTTTTTTACATTTTTAATTTTTTTAAATCTAATAACGTGAAAGGGTTTTGACCTGACTTCCTTCCCATGGGGAGCAAAACTATTAGTATTTCAATAAAGAAACAAGTTTTTGTTGGTCCCCCGAATACGCGATAAAGGAATATAGTTTCAAAAAAAATCACTGGATCAAAGTCAATCAACATGTTAAGTTAGCAAATAAAGGGCTAAAATTTCTTGATCTAACGATCGTAATATGGAGTCCCATTGAGTAAGGTAAAATTTACTGAAGTTTTGGGCAACCTATACCAATATTTACTTTTTTAACTTATAGTAAAAATTTTATATACGCAAAAAATTATGATTTCGGAAGAATCAATTTTCCACGTTTTTCTACAATTTTTTGCAATTTACTTGAAAACCATGCATATTAGAGAAAAATAGTTCAAAAGTTATCGAGCGTAAAATTGTTGTATATATGAGAGCCTAAGTGGTTAAGTGGTCTAAGGCGTTAGACTTTGATCGTTTGTCTACTTAGACTTTGGTTGCGGGTTCGAATCCAGGCAGCGGCTGGGTGAACAATGTGGGTGGCCTCTGTTATAGGCGTATATGTCAGAAAAACGGAGGTTAAACCCCATTATTATTATTATTATCTTTCATATATTCTGATAAATTTATATCAATGTACAGTTTTTAGTGGTTTTTTAATTTTTCTTGAAAACTGTACATTTTAGGGAAAAAATACTTAGGCATAAAATTTCGATCCTTCTGTATATTTTGATTATTCCCAATCATTCAGATTTTCAGAAAAATTTGCTGCACCCAAACCTGCAGTAAATCATATGAAAATTAATAAAAGGTAAAGTATAGCAGGTAAATATTTGCTTGCTTCCATTTTAAGAACATAATATTGTCTTGCAACCAATTTTACTATACGCCGTACAAAACATTACATTGCTTAGGGCTATAAAATTTATTTCATTTTGAACAAAAACTTGCCAGTTTGTTTTGAAAACAGTCATATGAGTGTTTCAAATGCCCATATTTTTCCCGGGAAACATTGGTATTCAATACATAATATGAAATATAGCTACTAAAAAAAAGTATAAATTACATTTATGAAGGGTGATTTTTTTTTTGTATTCTATATGTTTCGATTCAAAAGAAAATTCAAAACTTTCCGCTTGTCTTGTTTCAAACGTACGGTTATTATATTGTCTGACGGGAATATTCATTGTTTATGTGTTAAAAAGCGCTCGTGCAGAAAACTTGATTATAACTAAACTCAAATCATATTGCATTGGTTATATGTATGTAATATTATATATTTAATCATACAATAAAACAGAACTTTTCCGATGCAGCTTCATTCGTGTGGTCAAAATATTGTAACTTTATATTATAAATGTGAAAGTAAGCATGTTTGTTTATTTGTTACGCTTTCACGATATATCAAAATAACGCATGTACTATAATTAATAAAAATATATTTAAAAAAATAAAATTTGATTTGAAATTTACCATATTTTAAATTTTTACAGAAATTTATTTTATGGTTCAAAATGATGATTATAGATTGATCAGATCTATGATCATCATTTTGAACCATAAATAAAAGAATTATGTAAAAATTTAAAATACTAAATGTCAAACAAATCATGGCCAACTATTCTTATATACTCAATGAATTATGACTATTTTACATTTAACAAAATGGAAAACTGTGCACATCAAGAGAGGTGGAGGCTATAAAGCGGTGGTTTTTACTTTTAAGCCCAGTGAAGCGGGTAACTAGATTGATACCCTAGTTAAAAATAAAAGTATTTGAATAAAATTTAAATTTAAAACTGTGATCTCGGAACAGTTGTCGCAAATAACTAGATAAAGTTAATTTTTACTGTGATTAGCTTCACATATTGTTCAAATTTTCTTTTAATGTTGATGGTGATAAAAATAGATCCTATAGTTTATATTTCCAACATAATTATAGTTTAAATATCGAAGTTTAAATGTATGTTTTATACAAAACATTTATTACGCCATAATTGTGCGTGTAATTTTCCCGTTAAAAAACTGTTATATATTACATTAGACATTAAAATATAATGTCATATAATTACATTTTATCATAAATCAATATGAATACATTATTTTATTGTAACATGTCTATTAGTGATCTTTTGAACTTTGGGTGTAAATAAGCACTAATTACCTGGAAAAGAGTAAATACACTGGTGCTTTTTTCATTTTTTGGTACAAATGTTTTACTTTTTACTTTATCGACCTTTTTCTAACCCCCGAATTAAAAAAGGGGTGTTATTAGTTTGACTGCTATGTATGTGTGTGTCTGTGTGTTTGTCTTGCTGTGACATCGTAGCACCTGAACGGATGAACCGATTTAAATTTTTTGGTTTCATTTGAAAGGTAATTTAACGGAGAGTGTTCTTAGCTATGTTTCAGCTTGGGTTAGGTATCTGTACCCGAAAAAAACTAAAAAATTGACGATGATCTTCAAAATCGATTCAGTTTCGAAAAGACATGACATATAAATAATTACTATAGAAATGAATGGTCAAATAGACCTGGTTCAATTCATTTTGAAAAGTGAAATCGTAAAATAATTAGATAATTTAAAACAATAATTCAAAAGAACAAAGTCAACTCAAATATTTCAATTTCAAGTTAAATATTTCCAAAAATTTGTCCCAAAATCTGATAGCTCTCTAAGTGTCCTTTTCATCTCATCTGATGTCCTTGACCATAACTTTGATATTGATTAAAGAAGGAGTGTTATAAGTTTAAAGTGTTTATCTGTGCTTCTGTGTGTTTCTCAGTGGTATCGTAGCCCCTAAACGGCCGAACCGACTCGATTGAGAACATTTTATAGCAAAGTTTCCAAAAATCGGTTTACAAGGAAAAAATCACATTTGTCGGGGGTTTCTTAAATTTTGTAAATTTCACTTGTTGAGGGCAACAGAAAGAAAGGTTAAAAAAATTGTTTTTTGAATTTACTTACATTTTCTTTGGTTATATGGTCAATAACAATTGGACATATTAATCCCGCAACAGTTCCAATCCCATTGGACATACCCATCAGGATACTGGCATAACGCGGTGCAATATCTAAATGATTTACATTAAATCCAGATATTGCAAAACCACTAAATGCCACACCAAATGTTAATGCAGTTGTTGCAGCAAACGCTGTTTTTGAGTACGCAACGACAATGAAAAATATAGCTTCCATACCAAAACCACCGCAGTTGAAAATTTTTCGTACATTTGTTGTTGAAAGTATACCATTTTTTCGTAAATAATCGGCTAATAAACCACCAGAAGGTACAATAATCGTCATTAGTAAATGAGGTAACGCACCAATTATACCGGTCTGTAAGGAAAAAAATTTGCTTTAAAAATTATATTTGGTACTTGACTGTAGATGTTCTCTTAACAATTAATAAATATTACTTGAGTCAACGATCTCAATACCCGATTTCAATACCCCAAAAGCCAGAGCCAAAATATTAGGTTCATAATGCAATTTAGGACAGAAATTTTTTCATGTTGGAATGGGTCCAGGGGTATCACCCAACATAAACTTAATTTGGCAAGAC
This sequence comes from Chrysoperla carnea, assembly GCF_905475395.1. Taxonomy (NCBI): domain Eukaryota; kingdom Metazoa; phylum Arthropoda; class Insecta; order Neuroptera; family Chrysopidae; genus Chrysoperla; species Chrysoperla carnea. Next base: position 84,365,357 of record NC_058339.1, read on the forward strand.
GGGAAAGTGCGAGCTTTAGCCGCAATCTTGGAAAACACGTTTTATATTTTAAGAGCCGCGCATCGTACGACGAAAATAATAAGAATAATTTTTGTAGATATTAACATTTTGGTCTTCAAAATAGTATTTTGATTAATTTAATTTGATTTATTATCATCTACATAACATTTCACCTACATAACACTTCAAGCAAAATAAAAAAATTTCACTTACTTCTTCAATTTCTAACTTAAAACTATGTTGTAAATATGCAGCTTGAAATAATACTAATAAATAAAAATTCCATGAACGACAAAAGTTCGCCACAATAATTGCATACACTGGCATTGATGTGAAAAAACATTTCCAAGGACATGTTGAAATTGTTGGCATTGCAACATTCACAGAAGAGCCTATAGATTGTTCAATATAAACTAACTCTCTAGCAGATATACTCGGATGTTTCGCTGGTGTTTCGAATGTTAACCATAACCAAAATATGTACCAAATTATACCAAAAACACCATAAAAATAAAATGCGGCACGCCAACTAATCCAACCAGATAGTATACCAGATAAAGGCATACCAAGTACAACTCCAGCATATGATCCACAAAATGCAAGTGTTGCCAAACGTGAACGTTCTAATGGTGGTGCCCAAAATCGCCATATACCATGACATGCTGGATATGTTACACCCTGTAAAGACAAGACAAATTTTACTGACAATAAAATCGGTTAATTTTTTATTTTAATTCCTCAAAAAATATTTACAGTACAATACGTTTGAAAAATTTTTAAAAAATCATCATATTTAATAGCTTTTATTAACTAATCAAAACCTTAAGTTGATCTAATTCATCTTTGAAAGTTTAGCACATATCTTTGCTTCATTTTAAATACACAACAAGAGAAAACAAACAATTGACTCAGTTAATTGTCGAAATACCATGTATGGACAGTGTTGATTATTCTGTCTGATACTATAACTGATATAACCATAACATACATACTATACAATTTTGTGCTCTCATGGGTAAACAGTGATGTTTACGAAAAAATGTTGTTTAATATTTTATAAGGAACATTTTTTACATTTAAATTTTTGTTCTATCTCTAACGGTTTACAAGATAGGTCCAACGCAGCAAAGACCCAAATGACCTTATGACCCCTTAGAAAAATTCGAAAAAATAGTAAAAAATTATTTGTTTCGGAATTTGATGAAACTCAGTATATAAGGTAATTTTGACCCAAGAAATTCAAAAATCGAGTTTATTTGGCGATTGGCCGAGTAGTTTTCGAAAAAAATCATATTTCGGAACGATTTCTGGTATTATCTCGAGAATTATTCGCCCAATCGTTAAATGAAACCGATTTTTGTATTTTTTGGGTCAAAATTACCTTATATACAGAGTTTTATCGAAATTGGAGACGATAAATTTGTATCGATTTTTTGCAATTTTTTCAAGGGGGTACCCCTTAGAAAAATTCGAAAAAATAGTAAAAAATCATTTGTTTCGGAATTTGATGAAACTCAGTTAATAAGGTAATTTTGACCCAAGAAATTCAAAAATCGAGTTTATTTGGCGATTGGCCGAGTAGTTTTCGAAAAAAATCATATTTCGGAACGATTTCCGGTATTATCTCGAGAATTATTCGCCCAATCGTTAAATGAAACCGATTTTTGTATTTTTTGGGTCAAAATTACCTTATATACAGAGTTTTATCGAAATTGGAGACGATAAATTTGTATCGATTTTTTGCAATTTTTTCAAGGGGTACCCTTAGAAAAATTCGAAAAAATCGTAAAAAATTATTTGTTTCGGAATTTGATGAAACTCAGTTTATGAGGTAATTTTGACCCAAGAAATTCAAAAATCGAGTTTATTTGGCGATTGGCCGAGTAATTTTCGAAAAAAAAACGATATTTTTTTGTTAAAAATTTTAAGTGAATCTGAAGTACACTAACTAATTTGTAACTAAAAAAGATACTGAGTTATTCGTTCATTTGTTATGCACACACTTAATGTAAATTTAAGACTTAGATGGTTTTCTCATGGATGCCATTGTCAGAATCAAATTGAAATGGAACGACATGGGAAGCTCCAGCTTTCAAATAGAAAAAGAATCATCAAAATCGGTTTACCCAGTCAAAAGTTCTGAGATAAAAAATAAAATAAAAATATAGTCGAATTGAGAATCTTCTCCTTTTTAAGTTTGTAGTCGGTTAAAAAGTAGTTATTTTCAGTTTTTTCGAGGCACTTAAGAAGGTCCTACTATTTTTATGTATACCTTTAACATCGTCTTACTATACTTAAATTAAAATGAAGTTTTAAATTTAGTTTAATTAAATTTAATATGCTCTTAATTAATTGAATAAAGCTCTTTTTCTTTTGAAATAAGCATTATATTAAATATATGTTACTAATTGAACATAATAATAGTATATTCATAAGTCTATCTACTATTCAAAACTTTATTATTCAAAATATTCCCTGAATATTTATGTATAAACATATATATAAACATTTTATAGTAGTAATAACATAGTTATTATTATATACAGAATGTAACGAAAAATGATATGTAACACTCTAAACTTGATATTATTCAGAAATCGCTAATATCAATTCCTCTGAATATAGATGAAAACCCATTGATGGCTTTAAAAAGTTCCAGAATATTTTTGTGGATGAATTCGCTAGGAATAACTAAGACTAGAACGATTACAAATGAAAATATGGCGAAAGTTGTAATTTATGAATTCATGATATTGGGAAATCTTTTTGGAAATTTATCATCGGCAGGTTGATATATGTATTATTCATTCTTAAAAAGAAAACTTTTCGTTTTTTTCATTATCTAGCGCAAAGCGTTAGGTAACGCAACGACTCCCAAGTACTTCATGCCTACTAAGCTTAATGGAAAAGAAATATTCTAAATTCAGTCATCTAAACCCGTCAGCATTCGTATTATGTGCATTTGGATCTCGCTTGAATTATAAACATTCGTATTATGTGCATAACGCGGACGGAATTGGTTAAGCCTTAACCAACTGAGCTAATAGGGCGACTCTTGCACCAAAGAGTCTTTAAATTTTATCTTGGTCTGTTACATACTGTACTCATAGTTGAAAATAAAACCATAATGTTAAATGTCACCCTTATTGCTAAAAGCTAAATCATATTTGTGTTATTATTATATAAATCTATATATTTGAAGGTGGTATGGGGATGAGAACATGAGGAAGACATGCTTTGTTATATTGTTGACTAATGGGTTCGTTCTTTTATATATGATTTTATTTTATATTATATATAAAAGGAAATACGTTTTATTCATGCTATCTATCTAGTATGAGGACAAAATATATGGATGTATTGTAGCTTTTTGCTCATTAAAAATTGTCGAAAAAGACACAAGCAGATTAAAATTATTTGATAAAAATCTTTTTTTTTTTTTTTTTATAGTAATATTCTTCATTAAAGGGATCATATTTCTATTATTTGAACTTGCTGCAAGTCTTTTTGAAAATCGATACACATTTTTATAAACTTTTATTTCGATTATATCTGTTATTGCATCGGTTCAAAATTTATAGTTGATTTCTTGATTATATGCGATTTATCTTAATTGCAAATAATCAACAAAATACAAATATTGTGAGCACGCCCTCAAGAATATTTAAAAACTATTGTAAAATCCAACTTGTTGAACAGAGAGAAAGATAGAAGGTCACATCGATTGTCTGCGAAATGGAGATAATCGCAAAATGAAAAATGAACATTTTTATTAGATTGTACCCGTAAAATGTTATAAGGGTGATTCCATATGTGGCTGACACTACATTGGATCAAAATGGGTTTTATTCTGCGTCATATGAATACCTTTATGTTAACGGTTTTAGTTTTAGTATACTTTTATGGCTGATTCTATATTTGTCCCTCTGCAGTAGAAAATTGTCGCCATAAAACTGAACGATATATGATTTATTCAACAAAATACAAATGTGATTGGCGCTACATGAAAAAGGAAGTCTCGCATTCGAAAATGTTTTTGAGCTTCGAATATTTTCCTCTATGCAGGATTTATTTAAAATTGTCTTTGGGTAAAGTTACATAAAACAAATTATCCGAAAACGATAAAATAAAGAATTTACAATCACGAATACATCGTGACTCATACTACAGAACTAAACGTGACTGACACTACCGTCACGTTGGTTTGCAAAATAGTTGTATTTAAAAAAAAAAAAAAATCCGTAGGAATTAACATTACAGGACACAAGATAGGAACTGATATTTTTAAGTACAATTAACTAAAATAAAAAAATCACTAATAAAATTTAAAATTAATGTAATTTAAACGTTTTTATAAGCATAAATAATGCAATTTTAATGTAACGGAGAAAAAAAAATTAATAAGTACTTAAGAAACTGAAAGTACTATGGTGTTACCATAATAAAGTGATATTTATAAAGCACGTTAATAAAATACTTAATGCATATTAATAAAATACTTGCGCCAAAACATTAAAGTTAGAAAAAATTATTTACCTCAACAAGCCCTTGTAGTATTCGAACACAGATAACCGCTGTAGGACTTAGAGCCATTGCACCAGGTACAAGTAAATTTAGAAATGAAGAACACGCAATGGCAGTACCAAATATACGATTGGCTGGATATGCGGAAGCAAGAAAACCACCAGGAACTTGTGTTACCAAATAACCCCAAAAAAATGATGAATCAACAGCACTCTCTACTCCCACCGTCCAATTGAAACGTACAGCCTATAATTAAAAAAAATTTAAACTCAGAAAAAATTAAAATAAAAGTATATATGCAAAACATCGTTTTTTTGGCCTAAAAGGACATCGTAGATGTTTTCTTGAGTTGGTTGACAAACCCGAAATGCAAACAGTATCTATTATAGTTTATTTTTTATATTCATTTCAATCAAGGAATTGACATTAGTACATTTGCGTTCGAATATTATAGTATTGACTGGAGCTATCCACTAGATGGACTGTGGCGACCGCCAACCAGTATGGGCCTGACACCCTGACACAATATGGCGTTCACACCGATAATGACATAGTGATATCCACAAATAATTTTTTACCGTGCTTGATAAAGTGAATAATAGTCTGACAGATGGTTAGGTTAGGTTAGGTTATGTTGGCTATCCACGAAGGACACACTTAGGCTATAAAGCCCATTGTGTTACCATATATGTGTTTTTACCACCTTTTTCGCTGATAATTTCATTTATTAGCTCCTCAGTTTCAGAGGAGGTGCACCTCCTTCATGCATATACCATGCACTACACCAGCCCATCACAACTATTAATTAAATTAATTTTTTTTGCGACGACGGGAATCGAACCCGCTACCCTGGGCATCTCCCGGATCGAATTGGTTACGCCTTAACCAACTGAACTACCAGGGCGCAGTCTGACAGGAATAATTTAACTAAATTCCAATAGTTTCAATAACAAGTTTTCAAAATTTCCCAACATTTTTCGAGCATATATCGATTCGTTCACCGGGAGTTTAGTATTAATTTTCGTTATTTGAAAAAAGACCTTAGAGTTCCATGTAACGAAAAAACCTCTTAAATATAGGTCTCCCGGTATAGTAATTAGAATGCTATGAATATAAAATGTAAACTACATCATAAAATATTCTGTTTCATATAACGTAAAACTTAATATCGAGTAGGTATTCATGCCTAACAAATGCGTGTGCATACAGTAGTTACATATAAATTGACAAAACATTGTTATAAAAACGGAACTGAGCCATTTCCACTTCACACGCACCCTTCTAGGAAAATATCATACAAAAGACTATTTGATGAGGTTTGAATAGATGCATGTTAGTGTAAAAAACACACTCTTTTATATAGTAGAGTTTTCAAACCATTTACGAAAATACACGGATTGCACAGGCAATAACTTTTTTTGGGGAAATATTTTTGGATTAAAATATTACTTACTCCATGTTCTAGCTGTAATTTTGCCATTCCCATGTTACACCTCATTCCAAATGATATAATAAATCCTAAACATGTTAATATGGCTACCGTATATCGTTTTGAAAGACATGGACATTCAGGTTTTATGTATTTATCAATATGTCGAAGTGGCGGCCGTTCTGGGGATGGTAATGAATCGGGACTGTCCATACCACCTTTACCGGAGAAACCTTCAGCACCATCAGCTCCTTGTTTTGGTAGTTCAAATTCTTCATACTGGGTATTTCTGAAAAGAAGAAAAAATTGAAAATTAATTTGCCAGCATTTCAAAATTTTATTTCTAATTTAAATAAAGGCGATTAATTTAACAATATTTGTCTTTATCTGACAATGATGTCTCTCTGAAGCATAATTACTTAAAACTGAGAAAGGCGCAGAGATTTTCAAAATCCAACGAAGAAGAAGAAATAAATTGAATATATACAATCCTCGATAGCTTTGAGTAACGCATGAATCAAAAGTCCTTACAGATATGAATTTATTATTTTTGAACTACTTAAATTTCGTACAGAATTCACAGCAAATAGTTGTTCAAAATGACGATATGTCGGAATAGTTTTTACTAAGTGTCCTTGAGATTAACTTTCATTCTTTTGCTATTATTTTGAAAAATTACTGCAAAAAAAAAAATCGCACTATCGCACTGAAATGATTTACAGTCAAATCTAGGTAAGTGAGAACTAGATAAGTGTGGAAACTCTTTATAGGCTATCCAAACATGCACGAAGGGTCTTATTACGATAAACCTAATTGTATCGATACAACTTGAATACGAGGACGATAGGGGACGTAATTCGATTATTTAAAACTTATTCTACCTTCAAAGTGGTTGTTGCTGCTTGATACCGAAAATCATGTCAATATTTTTGTATGCGTATTGATAGAGCAACAAGTCACGAAATACTTGGAGTGGGTTTAAAAAAACTTCTGCAATTTCTAGAATTTCTTGAATGAATTTCTATAGCTTTGTAATTGCCAATCGTGAATAATAACGCAATATTCCATTCAAAAAGTACCCTATTTATTTTGGGTAATATCATGCCTATATCCTAAATTTTGTCAATTATTATCTACAAATGAGTAAACATTATCTGTTGATTAATGATTTTTTATGACTAGAAAAATGACAAATATAAGTAATCCTAAAAGAAAGAAACATGGTTGAACAGAAATGATAACTATGTGACCATTTATCATCAAACTACTGTTTTATTTTTAATCGGATCATAATTGCAAAGTTGTTGTCACGTTAGGGTTCCAGTAAATGCATATATCTATCTATGTAAAAAACATATAGTATGGAAAATTATGAGGGGTAAGAGAGACATTATATAAAAACACCATCAACATATATTTTTAATATTATTTAGTACGATATAGTGTTGTACCTTGGATATTACTATGAAAATAATTTCATCTGGTAGCATCAACATTCCCACATACAATGTATGTTTTTGACTACATAAATATACCCGGTTATCGATAAAAACAGTATTTTTATTTTTATCGGACTAATAGTACAAAACTATGGGGTAATAAAATTGGAGGACATTTTTTTATTTGAAATAAAAACAAAACGGTGTAAGATATCATCATGATTTTATTTTAATTTTAGACCATATTATTTTTAGTTAAGAATGCTTTCATATTAAAGAAGTGTTTAGAAATATTGATCATATTAAGGAGGTCAAAAGGATTAATTTTCAGAGGGTTAATTTCTTTTTGTTTTAATTTTATTTCAAGTCCTTTAAAACGTGTGTGGAGATGTAATTGGATCCTAATTTTGAAAATGAAAATTTTTTTGCTGTTACCTCGGAGAAGCGTGTAATAACATGAAATCAGTTAAAAATAAAAATACGATGATCCAATGCAGTTTTGACGTTTCCTGATTTTGGTTTACTGGGCATCTTAGATTTCTTATGTACCTCTTTTAATTCATTTAAAAAAGGATAATTTTTATTATCAACATTTTTTACAAACTTTAGAAACCCTATTAACAATCTATCATCAATCGTTAGAGCATTACATGCTTTAAAGATATTAAACAATTCTTCTTTACGTTTTTGCAGTAACTGAGATTGTTGAGCTTCTAATTGTTCTTCAATTTTAGCGATACGATCTTTTTTAAGTTGTTGCAAATTAGCAAGTTTAGTGCTGGTTGCAAGTGTTTTAGTTGCCATAGTTTTTCAAATCTTTAAATTTACTGTAATCTTTAGTACTTCTATGCTCAAAATTTAAAATAGCCATATTAACATCTTATACCGTTTTGTTTTTATTTCAATATAAAAATAGATAGCACTTATTTGTGGTAGGTCGGGTAAAAAGTCAGAGCAAAAGTTTTAGTTTTTGCACTAAAACGTTTTTTTTATTTTTTCAATTGAAAATTAAAATTTTAAAGGTTGTGTACAACCATTCTCTTGGTTGCTTGCCATCTGGTATATTATATAATTCATAGATACATGGGAATATCATTCAAGAAACCTAAGGATGATTCCAGGTAAATTTTTGCCAAGGCACAACACGCTATTACTTATAGTAACTACACTTGCCCATGAAACCATGACATTAATGTATTTTTTGTAATTTTAAAACAGATCGAATGATATTTATTAAAAAAAAATGATGCTTTTAACTTTCGTTATTTAAAGCTTGAGTAGATTTTGCATTTATTAAGCAGAAAAATTTGAATTATCGTTTAAGATTGCTAATTCTATTTGATTTTACGTGCACGGTTTTCAATTCTAGTACACTGGTCTTGATAAATATGACCGTATTTTGAATAAAAACCATTTTTCTCAATTATTTGCAATTTTCATAAGAGAGAGTTTTTTTCAAAAAAAATATGTAGAAATTTTTCAAAGTAATTTTGATTGCTAATATCTTATTATACAAGGTGAAAAATGTCCCTTTTTTTATTAAAAACAGAATACATTTATTAATCTGATATTTAAATTTCATTGAACTCGCCATTTCATGATTTAACCACCTGAAGCGCAATAATTTTTGTTTGAAATAGTTTTCTGTACCTAGCCTACTCTATAAATTTCTTATTATGGCTAAGTTTTTATGGAACATACTTTATAAGATACCTGCATCTAAGTCCCTTTTCCTAACATGGCTCACTTTCAAAATCTTAAACTTGCAAACGTTCGAATAAGTTTAAATTTCACGCTCACTTTCTGTTAGTGCCATATATAAAACTGCAAATTGATATCTATGGTAGGAAGTCGCCGTCTTTGTTGTGGTTGATTACATCTAGCGTCCTATATAAATTTTGTATTAAAAGGTGACTAAGTTCCTGTTGAACATCCTGTAGATTGGAAGTTGCGTAAATATTTTTTGATAAATGAAAGATGGCCTCCATAAAAGAAACATATTCAATTATGAATTTAAATAAATAAATAAATAAATTTATTATTTTAACGCAATTTAATGGAATCGATAGGTGAAAGTTGTCACGAATTCAAAAAAAAAAAAAAAATTATTTATGATTTTGTGACGACCCGTGTTACCCGTTACATAATCCATTAGTATGAATAATGTCAATCGATCATAAATATAAAAGCAGTGTTGAATATGGCTCTTCAGGGCCAATATTTTTCAGATAAATATATTTATTTCGATACGGTTATAAAAATCTAAGTCAATCTAAAATTGTGAAATATTAACCGAAAATCTGCACACATTTTTTTTTAAATATTTTCTATTCGTTGCGTTTTCTATACCAAATTTAGCGCCCCGCGAGAAATAATGAAAACTTTATAACTTTCATTACAGTATTATGAGTTTTCACACAAAGATATCACAAGCAACAAAATCAACTCAAATATTTCAATTTTAATTAAAATATTTCCAAAAATTGGTCCCAAAAAATTATAGCTCTCTAAGTATCATTTTCATCTCATCTCCCAAAGGACAGCATCTGATGTCCTTGGCCATCACTTTGATATTGCTTTAAGAAGGAGTGTTTATCTGTGCGCCTGTGTGTTTCTCAGTGGCATCGTAGCTCCTAAACGGTCGAACCGACTTGATTGAGAATGTTTTATAGCTAAGTTTCCAAAAATCGGTTTACAAGAATTAAACAGGATTTGTCGGGGGTTTTTCAAATTGTTTAAATTTCACTTATTTTTGCTATAACATTGATTTTATTTTCAAATAAATAATATTATTAAGGATAAAAATATAGACAATATAATTGCATAGATGATTAAATTTTGGTGTAAAAACTCAAATGAATAATTGAATGAAAATTTATAGTAGTTATACACATTTTCGTGCAAATTTTGAACTTCTCAAAACATTAAGATATAGTGTATTACCATAAACATTTCGGTTTTGTCGGGGTGAATACAATAACTTCTTTTCAGGAAGATAATAATATGTTATAGAATTTCATTTACAAATGAACGTCTGTATGTAACGTGTGTGTGTATGTGTTTGAAAATTAATTTTTATGTAATGAAAATTGTACGGTTTTTATTTATAATAATGATAAATGTAATTAACAGTTGCATAAACGATTTTTTTTATTACTCGTAAATATAACGTGAGCTATTTATTTTATTATTTTTTTATAAAATACTAGCTGTTAAACCCGCTTCGCTGGGTTGTTTTTGCACATTTGACTTTTTTTTAATTCTCTCTGTGTGTACGGAACAGTAAGATTTTTTTGGCCGATCCCAATATTATGTCTACACTCTCTGTGTGTACGGAAAAGTAAGGGAAAGATCGATAGAAACCCATGGAACATTCCAGAATATTCGAGAAAAATCGAAAGACATTTGCGCCAGTAGCGCCATCTAGTGAAAATTGTACTATTGACAGTGGGGCCTATTGTACTATTAGAACTATTTTTTTAATCTATTTTCTATGAATTCCTAGATCATTTTTAATTTCGCCCCCACCAAACTCCCTTATTCACAATGGGAGCCTAAGGGCTACCCAATGACATAATCCCCTACCGAAGGTCAATGGTTAGTTTTAGGGAAAATCGGGGACATACAAACAAACACTCTCTTTTTATATATATATAGATTAATTATATCTACAGAGGTTTGTATATTGTAATTTTAACCAATTAACGAATATTATTTTAAACTTCCTTCATCATAATGGCCTTTTTGATCCAATAATATTGGCTTTTATTTTGGATGAACTTATCAAAATTAGGTTCCATATTATTAATTTGGTTCCACACTTGTGCAAGTGTCTTTAACCTTACTTAAATTCGCCCGTTCTATACCTCTCCACTAAAAATCACTTAACAATAATAAGTGTAAGTTATTAATTTATTGAATAAATAACGAGATTGTATTTAATCCTGAAAGGAATATATTGACAAAATTATATAAAGGAATTACACTAAATTTACAAACAAAAACATACCTGAAAGGAATAAATTAAATTACAACGTTATTTAATAGAATGTCCACTAATAAACGTTTATGATTCTAACACAATATAAATTATAAAAATCTTTAGTTCAGGTATGTCAATTGAAACAAAAGTAAACAATTATATCACTATGGAAGTGATAATAATTTACACCTTCCCCCCCGAAGTCATTTTTTGCGAAGTAAAAGGTGACAGCTTACTGCTATGAAAATAATTTGATTCACTTCTTTTCTTGCCACAATCAACTTCATAAAACGAAGATGAAATCCGGCTTAATATTTTAAAAGGCCCAAGGCGAACTTTGTCCATTTTATTGCGATTTAATTTGTTCCCATTCTCTACGTACACAAGATCTCCAATTTCAAATTGAAAAGTTGTTCGATTTTTGTCAACTCTTTTTTTATTTTCCATAAAACTTCTGGATGAATTAATGAAAGCTTGCTGGCGGTCTTCAGCTAAATCACTAGGTGGTTCATATATTGGCGAAATGTTTGATTTCTTGCCTAGGAGCAGATATTGTGGCTCATAGTTAGTAGAGCTATGAATCGTTGAGTTATAATTTTCAACACATTCAGCAGCAATCGTAGGCCATGCTCGTTTATCTCCATCAATAATTTTACACCTAATTCTATTAACTAGAGTTTGATTTAAACGTTCGTTGAGACCATTTGAACTTGCACAATCTATGCTTGTAAAAACAAGTTGGATACCTCTTCTATTTAGGTAATTTTTGAGTTCTACGGAATTTAGTCCAGTATATTGATCGGCAAGAATCAACTTTATTTTATTATTTTTAGCGATCGGATGTATAAGATTTATAAAATCTTTTGCGCATTGGCTTTTTGTAGTAGAAATCCAAGCATACCTGCTAAAATGATCCACTAGTATGTGCATAAATTTCTTTATAGACTTATTTCCGGCAAAACCACCCACTGTATCTATGGACAATATTTCATAGGGTTCTGTTGCAGGTTCTATTAAATTGACCACTTGAATGACATCTTCATTTTCGAAATATTCTATCTGGAAATTAAATTGTGACAAGTAGTGGACCAGATCGCCAAGAATCTCATCAGTTCGTGACTTTGTTCTTAAATTTTCCAATGGTTTATGGTCACTACAAACGAAAAACTTTCGTCCAATAAGATAGTATTTCCAGTATTTAATGGCTTCTTTTATCGCCTTGCATTCTAAATGAATCGTTTCCATTTTCTTTTCTCTTTCTGACAGTTTTCTAGAAAAATAAGCTACAGGGTGTAATAGACCATCTGACTGTGGTTGCCTCAAAGTCGCTCCAAGTCCTTTTTGACTAGCGTCTGTGTCAATGTAAACATCTTTTTCGACATCATAAATTGATAAAATTGGACGGGAACACAGATATTCTTTGATCATGGAGAAGCTGCGTTCACATTCTTCCGTCCAAATAAATTCAGTATTTTTTTTCAGCAATCTGTGAAGGGGCTCAAATTTTTGAGCACTATGATCGATATATTTTATAAAGTAATTTATTGTTCCTAGAACACTTCGAACCCCAGATTTATCTGTAGGTCTTTTCAAATTTTTTATTGCCTTTAAATTTTCTTGTGCTGGTGATATTTTATTTTCTTCAATGTAATGGCCAAGATACTTAACCGATTGGGCTGCAAATTTACACTTTTCGAGCTTTAATTTAAATCCTTCTTCTCCTATTACTTCAAGAAATCTTGAGATATGTTGCATGTGATCTTTCCAATTGCGTGAGAAAATAAGACAGTCATCCATGTAGTTGACGCAAAACTCATCTAGGTTATTTCGTCTTATAATATTTGAAAGTATGCGTTGAAAGATTGCAGGAGCATTTTTCAATCCAAAAGGTAATACTTTGAACATAAATTTCCCGTACTTTGTAACGAAAGAAGTTTTCTCACGGTCCTTTTCTTTTAACCTAATACACCAAAAAGCGGAGTTTATATCAACAACAGTAAAGTATTTACATTTCGAAACTTTTTCCGTTATATCATTTATTGTTGGAAATGGGTAGCACTCTGGGATAGTTATTTTATTTAAGTTTCTAAAATCGATGCAAAGCCTTGATTTTCTTCCATCTTCTTTTTTATATGCGAGTGTTACCGGTGATGCGAACGGTGAATCAGATTCCTCTATTAGATCGGATGCTAGTAATTTCTGTACTTGATCTTTGATTTCACGTTCATCTGGTATAGAACATTTATAAGGGCGGGCCGTAACATATTCATCTCTCATTAACTTTATTTCGGCCTCTCTAGACTTTACTTTACCGACATCAAATTTATTTTTGGCAAAAATTTTCTTGTGGTTTTCAATAATATTTAAAAGTTCTACTTTTTTTTCATATCCATCTATGTGATCTAATTTAGGTTTGAACTGATTTTCATTAGTTTCTTCTTGATGGTAAATTCTAATATTTTCAGTGTTTTTCTCTTCTTTTTCATTTTCATTGATTTTACCTTCTTTATTAAAATTTTTAACATCTTTATTATCTTCTTTCTTTACATCTCTATTATCTTCTCTCTTTACATCTCTATTATCTTCTTTATTGACATCTTTATTATCTTCTTTCTTTACATCTATATTATCTTCTTTCTCTACATTTTCTTTATCTTCTTTATTTTCATTTGTAATTATTTTGTTAGAAATTTCACAAGATTTCTTCTGATTTTGATTACTTCTTATTTGGAGCATCTCATCATTTTTAGGTTTTTGGTATATGTTTAAATTCTCGTCTTGAATTAGTTTAAATTTTTTAATAGCATCTAAACCTAGTAACAGGTCATAAGAAAATTCTGAATTTTTAACTACAAAAGTATTCAAATTGTTTGTAATATTTCCAATTTTAAGCTTTATGTTTGCCCGGGCCGAACTAAAATTGAAACCATTAATTGTCTTGAATGCAGTGTTATGCTTTAACAAACTTGTTTTTAATACATCTACAACTCTTTGATTAATTAGACTCACGTTAGATCCTGAGTCATACACTGCTTTTATTTTCATTTTATCATCAATAATTACGTTTACATGAATTAATGGAATCAAATTATCCGGGCTCTCTAGTTTAAAGAATTTTGGTCAATTTCCATTTTCATCATTTCAGCCTCATTTTCTGAATCAGATTTCGTTTCAATTAAATTAGATTCTTTTTTCTGAGCGTACAGTATTTTATTTCGGCATTCGTTAGAGGGATGAAATCGATTTTTCCAACCAAGAGCTTCACACATGTAGCATGGTTTTTTCAAGGGTATATCAATTTGTTTCTTTTTAGTCGATTCTCCTAATTTTGTTTTTTCATGCCGATTATCATATGGTTTATTTTCTTTCGAACGTTTATTATATTGACCATCTAGCTTTCGGAGTTCATTGTATAAATTTACAATGATAAATTTATATTAATTTATTGAATAAATAACGAGATTGTATTTAATCCTGAAAGGAATATATTGACAAAATTATATAAAGGAATTACACTAAATTTACAAACAAAAACATACCTGAAAGGAATAAATTAAATTACAACGTTATTTAATAGAATGTCCACTAATAAACGTTTATGATTCTAACACAATATAAATTATAAAAATCTTTAGTTCAGGTATGTCAATTGAAACAAAAGTAAACAATTATATCACTATGGAAGTGATAATAATTTACATAAGTTATCAAATGTTTAATGCTGTATGTACAGTCTCGCTTTAATACATGCAGAATGATCCAAATTTAGAATGAAAAACCACATAAGGTAGTACGAGCGCCAAGACAAGTTTAAGAGTTGAAATAATTTATACGTTATTTTCAACTTTGATTATAAACTTTGTTATAACTTCATGAATGTAGAAGAAAAATAAGAATAAAATTGTTCGAAATCTGAATTGGTTTTCGATATATCGATAGCTAACTAATTAAACAAAAACAGATATGCAAAAATTGTATTCCTACTTTTCGTCTTATATTGCCAAGGAATAACATAATTCACCATCAAAATTGAAAACATATACCTTTTTATTATTTTTTGTCTCCACTACCGTGCTCATATTGTTTTCAATAATTTATTAAGGTTTCAACTTTAATTAGAATAGATTTTCATTAATGTTTACCGACTAGTTTTGGAGAAATCTATGAAAACATATGATCCATCTACAATTTTGACATAAAACCAATGTTAAATATGTCTATTTTTGAAGTCATTTATTTAATTAAATAATCGGTAACCCACCTTATAAGAATTGATTTAAATATAGTCAACCTCATATAAAAAAATCACGCCTTTTATCCCAAATTGCCCTGGATCTCGTACATCCTTAATTGAATAATAATTTAATTAATAGAAAAAATGTAATTTATAAAAGATAAGGAATTTGTGCCAACGTGTCATTGGTAACTCGATTACGGGCATGGGCATTCCGCGGATAATAGGGTGGAAACCATCGCAGGATTAACGTAAGGTCCCAAAAACTCGCAGATTTATTCTGAACGGCCACCCATAGCAAAGAGCAGACATTCTACGTGTGCCTCCGTAAAAGGTTCCTGTATAAGTGTATTGTTGTGTTAAATGTGTCTACACCACCATCTTAAAGAGTATCAACAATAACTTCGTTTTAAACGGCATCTATTCATTTTCAAGTGGTAGAAGTCATAAACATAAGACAGTGAGTGAATATGAGAGTATAGAAGGTATATTATACCTTATAATCATATCGTAGTAATAATAAAGTTCCACGTTCTAACAGATCTTATCTTTAAGTTTGATATTCGTGATGATATCTTCGCGTCGACTCTTTATTGAATGAATATGTGGTTCTCAGGAACAATAATAACTCATTATCACTTCTATTGTTGTGCAATAATAGAAATGTTTTCTGTCTCTTTAGATAGGTGTTATAAACATATAAATGTTTATTATGTGTGTAACTTTGTTATACAGGTTGATTTAAAAAAAAAGGTTACCACCATGTTATTTCGAAAACGTACATATGTTATACGTACTCGCTTTCGAGTAGGAAAAACAATTTTTGAACGAAAAAACATATTTTTGTAGTGAAAACTTTTTTAGCTGCTTTCAGTGATTTTATAATAATATTTTTTTATTAAGGGAAAAATTTTAGTTTGATGGTCACCATGGATTGTCACCTCGGAAGTAATATGCATACCACGTAACATACATTGTATAAAAAGGGATAATCGTTATATAAATATCAAATGTGTTTCTAGACTATTTTTTACTAACTCCAAGGGTTCAAATAAACACAGTTATTCCAAAGTTTTAAGTTTTCACTTCGGTCGGTTGTCCCCATGAATGTCTATATTATTTCTTTCCTACATATTTTTAATCTCTATCTACGAAAGCTTTTTTTGTTTAAAACAATTTATAGCACAATTTAGCCGAAAGTTTTTCACACTTATTTTTACTGTTTATGTAACTTAAAATTAAAGAGAGAATATTATGAAAAAAATATTTCGGGCAAAAGTTCTAAGACATATTTTCAAATAGGCACACATTTATTTCGAGAAGGAATTGGAAAGACATATCAAATGCCCGCGTTTCTGTTCGTAACTTTTAAATGAAGACATGTATTGCGCTGAATTTTATAATCTTGAAATTTTTTTGCTTGCCTTTGAGTTTTATACAGGTCCAAGTTATTACAACAGGACTTTGGTACATGGATATCGATAAATATAAAAAGGGGCATAAAATAAAGGTCATTTCATTTACAGGATGTTGAAATTTTGGGAAAAAGAATATTTTTGTTAATATATCGAAAAATCCAGCTTAGAAATAGTGGAAATTTGACAGTTTGAGCTTCATGTTTTAATACTTACAATACTACTGCTACCAGCGGTAGTGATATATGGGCCGTCATCTTGTTTCGAAAAAAAATTATAATGCCACTGACTTTATTTTCAATTTTTCTAAGCAGGAATTATTGTCAATAATATACTTTTTTTTTAAATTTCAACAGATGATCCTGGTATATAGAAAAGGGCAATTTCTCGGTTTTTAGTTTTTTAGTCGAGGAATTATCATGATTCCCGCTATATATAAAGCGTAGGTGAAGTTAAAAACATACAAAATAATCATCTTTATCATAAAAAATAGATTTGTGATAATGAAAGAAATGAATAAAATTAATTTCATCCCTAATTACATCAAGTCTTTCTATTAATTTCATTTTTCCAATTTATAATTAATTTTCCTTATGTTTTTTTTTTTTTTTTTCGTTTTTTGTTATTAAATTCAATAAATTCAATTTTAAATTATATTTACATTTATATATGTCTTATATATACATTTATTTATTTATTTTTATTTATATATGTGTGTATGCGAAACGTCGACATCGAAACACTTAACGTCATTTCCGTATGATATACCAATATGTATGGTATGATATCTTTATATGCTTGTTTATTTATTCAAACACTAGTAGATGTACGAGATAGATGGTAAACGCAGTCGTAAGAATTTGTACGAGTCGTGTAGAGTCGTATACAAAGAAAAAAACAACAACTTGTGTATTGTATACGAGAAAAAATTAAATAAATTCTTCCCATACAGATAAATATTCGATAATTTTTACTCATTTTATCAAAATAATATTAAAATATAAATTTTCAGTCCTGAGGCATGAACCCTCTCGCGATAAATATTACTTTCTATAGGCAACGATTTAGTATTGTAAAATTTATTAAGTATTGGAAAATTTGTACATTAAATCGAGCTGATGTTTGATAAGCCCCTTTTGTTAGTGGAAATTTCTTGTTTTTTGACAGTTTTTTAGGGTTTTATACCTCTATATTGATCGCCTAACTGGAAATAAAATACGAGAAAATAGTTTTTTGGCAGTTGGTAAGGCTACTTATTCTAAAATACATTCGGGTGTTGGAAGTTTATAAAATAATGAAATTGGAAAACGGTTTTGTAGGATTCTTAAACGAGTATAATTATTTTCCACCATAGCAAAAGAGTAAGAAATTCAGTAGTTCAATTGGTTTGAAAATTCAAATGTTCTTATTCGTCCATTGCAAGATTTTAATTCAATGTTATCATAATATCTGCATGCTTTTCTGGGCCTCAAAGCCACCGCGTTATAGCCTTCACTTTCGTTACTCTCAATTATCTCCCGTCCATAACACACAAAATAAGAATAGGGATTGTTTTACACAGGTAAAAATATATGTACAGTTTTCAATTTCGTTTTTTTTTTCAAATGTAAAGTTGCCATAAAGCATTAAGTATATCAGAAAAACCTGGTTGGACATAAGGCCACAAATTGTGTCTCGTTCGCTCTTTTTACAGAAATCTTTAATTTATGCTTTATAATGATATTCACAAATGACACTCAGTTTTTCGCCCCCGAACAAAAAAAAAGAGGGTTATAAGTTTGACCGCTGTATGTGTGTGTCTGTGTGTTTGTCTATCTGTGGCATTGTAGCGCCTAAAGGGATGAACCGATTTTAATTTTTTGGTTTCATTTTAAAGGTAATTTAACGGAGTGTTTTTAGATGTGTTTCAAGTGCTAGCTTAGAGTTCCGTACTCGGAAAAACTAAAAAATTGGCGATGATCTTCAAAATCGATTCAGTTTTGAAAAGGCATGACGTATAATTTTAACATATAAAAAATTAGTATAGAAATGAATGGTCAAATAAACCTGGCTTAATTTATTTTTGAAAAGTGAAATGGTAAAATAATTAAGTAATTCAAAACAATAATTCAAAAGAACAATCTCAACTCAAATATTTCAATTTCAATTTAAATATTTCCAAAAATTTGTCCCAAAAGTGACAGCTCTCAGAATTTCCTTTTCATCTCATCTGTTGACCTTGACCATCACTTCGATGTTGATTTAAGAAGGAGTGTAATAAGTTTAAAAAGTTTATCTATACGTTTGTGTTGTGTGGCATCGTAGCCCCTAAACGGTCGAACTGACTTGACTGAGAACATTTTACAGCTAAGTTTCCAAAAATCGGTTTACAAAGAATAAATCGAATTTGTCGAGGGTTTTTTAAATTTTATAAATTTCACTTGTTACGATAAAGCGTAGCAAACAAACAAACTTACTTTCACATTTATAATATATTAACACACGTTTTGAGAAGGTAAAAACCTTTTGAGAAATAATTTAAGTTCTTATCAATTTCAATTTGATTGTGATAAATAAAAATATATTTATAATCTGTTACGAACATTTTATCAAATCTGTTTTTATTCGGTTTGGTGAGATCAGATCAGGTTACATGTGATTTATTTATGTACGTTATAAGAAAGGGAAGCTGTAAAGATGGTTGTTATTGTAGGGTTGCTTTTTATTTCTCCTTACTATGAATTTTACTTTCTATTCTTTTCTTTTTTTTTTTTTGGTGTAGGGTAACACAATAAAAAACAAGTGAAAATAAACAATTGACTGAGCTAAATATTGAAATACTGTGCATTATTTTTTTATGAATTAAAAAGTTGAAAAAATCAACAAATTTATGACGGGCTTCCATCCGTTATTTGTTCCAAAATTCGAAAATGTTTCAAAGATTATTCTATTCTATAGTATTTTTTATGAGATATGATTTTTCTATAGTAAAATAGTATCTATAAATGTCTATTGCATATCAAACATTTAACAGGTTTCGTATCAAGAAACAGCTAATGAAAATACTAATCATGTTTTTCTTAGAAAGAATCCTTCGGGACTTTTATCCTTGATACGTATACAAAGCATTTGATTTTTAATTATCTTTTGGCTTGTACATATTATTAGACAATATTTATGTATATGTTACCGATAAAGTGAAAAATTCAGGTAAAGTATAAAAAACAGTCAGTACTAGTTATCGATTTGCATGGTATGTATAATATATTACTAGACATTTTTTACCATTCAAGGTATGCTTATATTTCTAGGTAAATTTCGCTGGACTATATTTCCTGAGTATTTCTTTCAGCAGTTTATACATTTATAGAGGAAACAAGGATTGTTTCTCAAGGTGTTTTTTTTTTTGGCATTAGTAAAATGATAAATAAATAATCAAGATACAAGTCGATCACATCGCTATCATATGAAAGGAATAAAAAAATCCTTTTTTAAAAAGTTTTCTATAAAAAATGATTACCATTCAATTGTTAACATGTATTTTGTGTAGTAAATGTCAAATCATAACCTGTTAATTGATAAAAACTCTCTTAATTGATCGGTAAGATACCCAAATTTTTGTTTTATACAATAATATATTTCGTTAACTATAACATACCAAAAATTCGGATCATTATATACATACTAATTTATTTTTTTCTATTACTGGCGAGGGAACATCCTTAATAAAAATTGAAAATGCTTAATAATCTCAATCCAATTTACATTAATAGAAATGATAACAAAATATGGCATTTTTTTTAACAATAAAAATTTAATGATTAGTATTTAAAAACTCATGGCGCCAATAAAATTGCATAAAAAGTGTAGTGACTGTAGAGACGTGAATAATTGACATACTGAGTGATCAAAAAGTTCGAGACCCCCGACTTTTAGAAAATAATGAATAAAAAAAAAGACTTATTCAAGGAAGAAGTAGCATTACACTCATAAATTCAAATGGTGGTCTTGGATTTGACCTTAACCTTGATCATGAAGGTCATCTCAAGGTCAAGTCGATCTTTTAAAATATTATTTTTAAATGATTTAATTATTAAATTAATTCACTATAAAAGTAATGGAATAAAATTTTCACATCACCTTGCGCATCGAACTTTTGTTTTGGAGTACCGTGTGTTGATTTTCCATTTAATGCAAAGTTTTATGAGAAATCATAATTTAGAACGGAATAAATAATCATATTAAAAAATCCACTTAATCTTGAAGTGATAATTCATGTACAAGGTCGCTTTAAAGTTACAAGCAAATCCTAGGATAAAATTAGACTATGCGAGCGAAATCATGCAACTTTCGTCTTGGTCTTTTTCATCAGTCAATTTTTTCTACTATTCAAGGGGATCTCGAACTTTTTGAACACCCAGTGTAACAGACAATAGTGTGTTACAGTTCCATATTACTTAATAAAATATGAAATGATATAAAAATCAAAAATTATTGACGTAATAATGACTATCACACAAATTAATGCATTTTACATTAAAATTACTCTTTACAATAAAATTATGATCATAAAATTATTATTTTTTTAAATAATTTCATTTTAATATACATAGTTTTATGACCTCCAGTTATAAAAAATCGATAAAATTATAATGATGTTATGTCTATGCTAGTTTAATATAATACTATGAAATAATGATCGGTCACCAAATTTTATATCTAGCAACCTTAGGTATGTATGAGCACGGTTGTGGGGGCACAAATTTAAAAAATTGATATATTTAATTTTGATTGTGAATTATGTTATAACTATCTATATCTATCTTTAGTTATTCAGCTTTTGATATTTGGTAAACCAAGGCAGGTATCGAAAAATATTATTCTTATTTTTCGTCTACATTCATAAATGTATACTAAAATTCATCATCAAAGTTGAAAATAAGATAAAAATAACTTCAACCCCAAATCTACCCTGCTCGTACATCCCTTATATGGAGACACTTGGATTTTTTCTTGTCTATGTCATTGCTATGTTCACTTTCTATTTAAAATACTTTTAAAATTTGTTTGTTCCAAGTGAAAATTATCAAAAACTTTCAAAATATGTTGTTTTTTTGAGATTTCTCCATAAGAGCAATATATTTTCTATCGATTTTCAATGATATTTTTCTTAAAAATTTGCATGTATACCTTAACTATTTTTTACCACATATACTTTGATTAAAAGTCTACCGATAAAAGAATTTTGAACCTTTAAATCAATTCTTATTGCCATGCTCATACATCCTTAAGATGTGACAAAACGTTGTATTAAAAAAAAAAAATTCACAAAAAGTACAATATTATTGATTTAAAATATATATTTTTTAAGTATTTATTAAATTAAAAGAAGTCAACACCATAGAATACTTGTGGAAATAATGGAAGAAAATATGATAATGGACAATATTGCAAACGTGTTGAAAATTAAATATTAGAGATTATTATTTATTTATTTTTATGAATCAATGCATTTTGGTTTCTATGGTTGTTATTAAACTCAACAATTAAATATAAGCTTGAAAAAATATTTTTATATTAAAACCGATCGAAGCAATAAGTTAGGATCATGTAAACTAATGGAAAAATTCTTAGAAAAACACTAGTGATTGTGTCAGAAAACTGAAGAAACAATTAAACGATATAATTCATAAATAAAAAAAGTTATTTAATATATTTTACATAATATTTTATTTAAGTGTATATTTCATGTATATACGGAAGCCTGAATGGCTCACAATCAATTTATGAGAAAGTGGCGCTACACTAGCTTATTTTTTAAATGTGTACTACTCACAAGTATAAAACCAACTTTAAAAAAGCCACTAGTTCAGTTTCAACAAATGCACTTCTGACTTGTGGTATGGTGACTTTAGTATTATTTAAAAAATATAATGCTTTCATTGTTGATGTTTTTCTTTTGCATCTTCACATTTCTAATTTCTAACCTTAAAAGTATTATTAATTGTTTATTATAACGTTATAATTAGAAATCTGCACATGACAAAGTACCGACTTATCCAAAAAGGTTCGTTTCCATAATGCCACAAGTCACAAGTGCACTTGTTGAAAGTGAACTAGTGGCTTTTTTAAAGTTGGTTTTATACTTGTGGGCAGTACTCAAAAAATAAGCTGGTGTAGCGCCACTTTCATATAAATTGATGATTGTGAGCCATTCAGGCTTCCGTATGTATACGACTAAAATTATTATTTTTTATATTATGTATATAACATTTTCTAACGTTTGCTTTTTTTAAGAAGATTTTCACGTCGGTTTATTTTTCACGAACAGGTTATTTCACTTAATGTCACGTTTTTTTTTTCATTCTTTTTCTATATAATTTTTCACTCAATTCATCACATACATTTTCTCTTTAATATACTGTTTAAAAAAAAAGTGTTTAACTTCAGTAGACATAATAACCATTTCAAGGAATAATTTTGGTGTATTATGTTTTTCTCAGAGAAATTTAACTTAAATATGTACGAAAGGATCCCGCATGAATAGATAGGAAAAAATGGCTTTCTGTGAAACTTTTACAAATCGGGTCGTTCTGATCAAAAGCTCTCACGGGCACAAAACGGATAATTTTCGAGCTCCACATGTATTATATTTGTCGTATATGATATACCTTCTTAATAAAGATACAATGTACAAAATACTACAACAATACAGAAACACACACGTACCACATACGATAGTCATATACTATAACTATAACAGACAGGATTGGGACCAGAACCTAGTTAAACGAAAGGGAAGAGGGTTCTCTAAGTTGGGGAAGAGGGTGGGTTGTGAGATCTTTTCTGAAAATATCGATCTGCGTCTATAAATTTGGATCACTGTAGCGTGTATCAAGCCGAAGTGATGGCTATTCATGAGGTATGTGAATGTATAAGACTGAACACCCTTAGGTGTTGGGACATTACAATCTTCATCGACAGGCAAGCAGTTATTAAATACATTAGCTCACTATATCTAACTCTCGGAACAAATGAATGTAAACCTGGTATGGGTACCGGGACACAGTGACATTCCAGGAAATTGTGAAGCCGACGAGCTTGCCAGAAATGGCACAATGCTGCCGGATACGAGAGTTCCATTTGCGAACTGCAAGTTGCTCCTCAAAGAGGATATCTTGAAAAAGGACAATTTGAGATGAAGGGAAGAACGTAATTGTGGTACTACAAGACAGATATGGCCTCTTCCAAGGGCCTCTGTTAGCTGAACGCCTGGACTTGACAGTGTATCACGACTACTGCAGGAGCTGTCACAGTGGTGAGGAGGAGGAGACAACGTCTCATCTTCTGTGTCACTGTCCAGCTCTTGCCATTAGGAGATGGACTTACTTGAGCCAGCCTCTCTTTGAAGTCCTCTGCGGCCTACAGTCCGTGGACGTCAAAGCTCTCCTGCTGTTCTTAAACATTTGGAAATGGTTCATGGAGTAGTGGCCGGGGATGGACCAACCCTTTTTCGGTATCACAACGGACGCTATGGTCTAAGTGTGTGCCAGCCCAGGACAGCCACTCTAACCTAACCTAACCTAACCTATAAAGAAGTATCTCGGTCTGGCCAATATAGGTGGATATTTTAAAAAAGTTACGTGGTTTGATAATAATGGAAGTTAAATAAGGCTTTTTCATGTACTAGTACATGAAATCTACCTTATCTTCTTGTATCTTCTATTTTAATGCATTTTTGTACATAATACCTATTCACGTGCAAACCATGATCACAATGAATTAGTTATGAGCTCTTATTCAATCTGAAATAGGAGCGCAGAAGGATTGTAAAGTTGAAAATCACTCTATGGAGCCCCGTAATAGTAAGATGCATTTATTGTACATGGCATTGTTTGGCATGAAAAACACCGAAAATATGAAAAAGTAATTAACTTAACAAATTAAAAATGAATGTTAATATGTGGTATTATATTTAACTACCCAAGTGCGATAAAACACCTGCTATACGATGATTATTTGAATACCAATAGTCATGTAAAAGTCCTTAGGGAATAATACAACAACCCTAAACTAGAGTACATACATCATCAGTATATATATTACCTACCTACTTCTCTTCTAATAATCGTCACATCATTATTGTGTGGATTTATGGTATTGTTGTTGTACCATGCTGATCGTATAATGTATCTTGAGTCATTCTTTAATTTTTTTACATCTGAGAGGTAGAGACTCTATGAAGTTAAAGTTTAATAGCATACCAGAGAGCAAACAACAGAAAGAACGGATGTAAAAGTGCATTTTTAATCCTCGAACTAAAAAAAATAAGGAGTTATAAGTTTAACCGCTATGCGTGTGTGTGTCTGTGGCATTGTAGCGCCTAAACGGATGAACCGAATTTTATTTTTCTGGCTTTGTTTGAAAGGTAATTTAATAAAGAGTGTTTCAAA
Source organism: Chrysoperla carnea (assembly GCF_905475395.1). Classification (NCBI taxonomy): domain Eukaryota; kingdom Metazoa; phylum Arthropoda; class Insecta; order Neuroptera; family Chrysopidae; genus Chrysoperla; species Chrysoperla carnea. Next base: position 84,390,812 of record NC_058339.1, read on the forward strand.
TTTAGGGTTGCGTAGTCGACAAAGTTGTCGGGGGATTTTAAATTTTGTAAATTTTTCTTATTATAAGTAAAATAGAAATAAATATTTTGTGTTTTAAATCACATTTTACCTTAATGTTTATTTACTAAGAGTACAGTAAAAGATGTTATAAAAATCGACTAATAAAGGCAAATGAAAGAAACCCCTCGCGTTTTTGCTAAAACCTCATGGCATGTGTTTCTTAGGTGTCTAATATCATCAGTAACACATGAGTTAGTGGTGTAAATGTTTCTATTTGTTAATAAACAATGAATTATTAATTCAATGGAACGGTCAATATTATAGTTCACTGAAAAAATTAGTAGTTAGGCAACTTGCATGACGTAAATGTTAAGTGTTTGTCAAATAATCGAAAACTATTATACGTGTATAACGTATACATAATTGAAGTTGCCTATTTATTAATTTTGTAAGCCAACTTTAACATTAATCGTTCCACTGAATTAAAAATTAATTGTTTATGAACAACTAGAAACATTTGAGCCACTAACTCATGCGTTACTAATGATATTTGACACCTAAGACATACATTCCATGAGGTATTAGAGAAATACGAGCGGTACCTTTAACTGTACTGTAATTAAGTAGGTAAAGTATGAAAAGACACACCGTCATACATCTTGGATCAAAACAATATCCGGTACCGGTGATCAAAGGGCATAGATACTGAATATTAAGGATATTTTCTTTTGTTTTAGATCTGTATATCACGTTAATAAAATAAGTAATTGAAACCAATGCTGGACGATTAAAGAAGACTGACAATGAGAGAAACATGTCGATTTTTTCAATTTTTCAACAACAAATTTATTATAATACTAGCCTCTGGAGTAAACTGCTATTTTTATATACAGAAGACATATACAGCTCACTCAGATACAAGGTAGGACTAATCCATGGTACACTATGCTCTTCTACCATGGGAAACACATATTAACACAGGATAACTATAATTGTTATATTCAAAAAATATAACAATGATAAATATAAATTGTGATCCAAGGTTCAACAGGCTCCCCATTTCGTATAAGAGAATGGTTTTGGTCGCAAGGAATAAGAGAATACCAACTTAATAATAAAGGTAAAGCTTATATGGTATATTTATACACAACATAGCTTATAGAAAATGGATAAGTGTGAAGTTAACCTCATTGCAATTCAACAGGTTGCACATACATATTTAAACCGTGATCATCAGTGTATACCTTTTGCTATAAGGCTTGGACATGTTGAAGAAGTCGGGATATATCTTATATACTTCGGATATATAAATCGTTCTTATATTGTTTGAAAGATATTCACTACACATACCAGAACAAAAGAAAAAAAGAAGGATACGTCCAAAAAAATTTTCATGCGATCAATTTAAGCTCATTTTGAAGTGAAGTTCTGCTTTGCTGAATAAAATATTAACTGAGTATGTATTCTGTCGGAATAAATTATATTTCTTATTCTCCCATCGATTCTATCCTGATTTTGTGTTTTTTAACAAATTTAAACTTTTATCACTTATATTATTGTATTTGAAACTAGGTTAGGTAAGGTAGACTGGCTGTCCTAATGTGAGACACACTAGACCATAAGGTTAGTTGTGATACCGAAAAAAGGGTTGGCCTATTCCCGGCCACTAGTCCATGAACCAATTTTAGTATTTTAAGAACAGCAGGAGAGCTTTGACGTCAACGGACTTCAGAGAGGTTGTCAATGAGAGGCTGGCTCAAATATGAATTTAGAATGGCCCTTCTCGTAGAACTCTACGCTGTCTGTCGATATGTCCTGCTCCTCTATTAACAAATTGAGAGCTCACTAGCTCTAAATTGGTCGTCCTTCTTCCATAAATTCTTGAGTTTTTATTTCTTTTATGGTTAGTTTCTTAGCTTATCATTTAAGGATTTATACATTTTTAACCACGAATAAACCACAACCATTTGTAGAGACAAATATTTTAAGACTATGGTGTTTTTGAAATTGTTTAAGACTTTTCAAAATTTTCAATGTTTTCTAAATTGAATGAATACCTAAAAAACGGGAGACGGGAATGATGAAGATATCCTCTTATCAATCCAGATGTGATTTATGCCAGTCATTCAATTATAATTAAATGAACAAGTTTATTAACAAACCAGAAGTAAAGAAAAACAAAATTCAAACCTGGTGATCGAACAATTACACGTTGCGTTGAGCTACTTTCTTCGTCAATTGATTAAAAAAAAGGTTTTGTTTGTTCTACATGATACAACAATAAAATGCTTTTATATCGCTAAAAATTAGTTCCATATTCTGTGTTTGTTTTCATTTCAATGTTCTCAGCACATTTGTATTGGGTTGCATAATATGAAAGCGTAGTGTGAGCCCCACATGACTTCTATATACAAACAAGAAAACACATAATTGAATTTGTACACGGAAAAAAAATTAAAATAATGACCGATAATTCCGAAGTTGGCGTTTCATGTTGAAATAAAGTAAAAAAAACATTCAAACAATTGCCTCGTCAATTTACCAATCAAAGGATTGGAACAAATACAGCTAAATATTTGTATTTACAATAGAATGGGATTGAATTTAAAATATGAATTCATTGATACAAAATCACTGAAGTTAAATAAATAAAATCGTTACCTCTATGAAAGAGATTGATTTTAGTTGAAATGAAGTAATGCATTTTATTGATTGAAAATAAAATTGTATTTAGTTGGAATATGTAATCGTGTAAATAAAGCGAACCGTTGAATAACAAGAAAATTAATACTTTAAATAGAGGATTTGGTTATGATGATCGCATATCTATCATGTTTAGGCCATATGTGAATGAGCTAACTACATGAAGATTGTTGTTACTAACTTACAGAAAGATTAACTCATTGATCATTTTTATAACATATACCAAGCATCGAAAGCGCAGTTTGTTAAGATGTAGGCACTAACACCCATATGTCGCTGGTTCAAATCCGACTCGAAGAAATGTAATTGTTTTTAAATGAACCTATTAGCAGGTATAAACCTTTTATTTTTTTACCTGCTTATGTAGTTGTGACAATCACACCACTATTTTGTACTATATATATTCATAAGGGGTATAATCAATCAAAAAAAGATTGTTTAAAACTATGTTACATTTCAAAACAACAATATTAAAAATTTTCTAGACAGTATATTACTTTCATACAAACAACTCATGCGTTTGTGTCAATTTCACCCCTCAACCCCGTACGGTAGTTGTATTACATTCGTGACACCATGCTCCATATTTGATCTCGCGATGAGGTTGAGATAACCCCAAATCGGTTGGTATTTAAGAATTTTTATTTCAGTGTAAACTTTTTGCTGTATGCTGGTGTAATAGAATATATAGGTACATACTATATTGCAAGCCGCAACGAGTGATTTTGCATATTACTCCAATATTTTCTTGGCATGACTGAGGTTTAAGGACCTTGATACGTCATGACTAAATGATGACTAAACATAACTAAACATAAGATTCTGACATACATTGCAGTTTTTTTTTTAAATCTGTGGTACAGAAATGTATAATTAATACTATCAAGTTATGATTAAGGAGCATAGTTTTCTATGTTTAGTCTCAAGGACAGTCGGTCATTCGGCGGAAATGAAAACTTTGGAAGAACAGCTCAACGCGCCAAAAGAAGTTTGCACCTCAAAAATTTCCATGATTAACGTAAAGTTCTTGTAAGAAGAATACATTTCGAATTCTCTGCAAAACGAGTAATGTAAAGTCACTTCGTGTAATTTGTAAAATCACTTCCTATAATTTGCATGCCTCTCCTGAGTGAGTATACACCAACTGTCTTCTTACGAATAGAGACTTAGCAGGTCTGACTATTGGCAATTAATAAAAGAATTAGAAAATAAAGAAAACAGCTTCATTTTAAAACCCTTTTACATAATGAGAAAACAACCTATTTATAGTCATCAACATTAAATATATTATTATAGTGTTTGTAACCGTATCGCTATAGCCATTTATGATATATGAAGTAAGAAGAATTCTTATGGACGTTCTTGTGTATAAAACAAAGAGAGAATGTATATTTGTATACATACAACCGGTCAGACCTATCGCTTGAAGTTGTAAACATACAATACCAATCACACACAGTAACACGTAACCATAACACACCATAACACACAGTACACATTCCCTCTTTGTTTTATACATGAGAGCATCCATAAAACTCTTTTTATTTTATATATTTTACATAGCTAACGGGAAGGCTTACAATCGGTATATTTTATAGCGATGTAAAGCAATTAACCAAAGTTTCGGTCAAGTGTAGTCAATGAAGTTTTTTCCTGCTAGATACCTGTTGTATCCTCTATATGGAAGTAAAAAAAAGTATATGTGTTAGATTTATACATACATATGTACACATATATTGAATGTAAATTTGTATTTATGGGAAAAGTGGTATCAAAAGATTTTCTTTACATATGTGATATCCATCTAATATATTACGTATGTATACAAACAACAAAAAATATTGATAAGTAACTTATTGCTTACAATCAATACGAACTATATTGAATAATAAATAGTGTATTAAAATGTTTATTTGTGTACCCCACGTTTATTTATACCTCGTGTTCAGTTAACATCTAGGCAAAGGCCTACCACGGGCACGGGTATGACAAAATACATGCGTTAAGCAATGCATCTAAGAAAGTGATTTTATAGACATGTGTTGAAGCTTCGATAGGCGTTGAGTTAGTTGTAAGACGCTTGGAGTTGTAAGACATACTTAATTTCATATAGCATATATGTATAATACCTCTTACTTAGATGCGTTGTTTAACGCATGTACTCTGTCATAGACGTCTATTCCTAGATGTCAACTGGACAATTAGTATACCAAGTACCAGATCTGTGAATGTTTTTCCGAGTAATACACGTGTTTCATTCATATTACTCAACTAGAAAACTAGAAAAGAGATTTTGAAGAATTTAGAAGTTCAACTGTGGACCTGTTAAGACATTAGCCACTTACTGTGATGTCACTGTGATTCGATCTTGAAGAGAAAAGTAGTTGTTGAAACAAATGTTTTTCTGAAAAGGAAACACCAGCCTCTGCGACTCTTTTTGTGTTGATTTTGTGTTGGATGAGCATCCACTGTCAAAGAAATCACAGGACTGCTGAACGTCCTTAAATGAGCTGGCGGAACAAATTATTGTAAAAATGATACTAGTACGGGCACACAGGGACATTCCAGGGAGTTGTGAAGCCCACGAGCTGGCATTAATAGGCAGCCGGGAGTTTACTTTGTGAACTGCAAGCTGCTCTTGAATAACAAAATCTTAAGAAAGGCTGCAACCTTAAAGTAAAGCACACTATATGTAAAGTATAATGATTTTGAGAAGCAGAAAGTATATCCCTGTTCTGTGATCAAAACAAAGTTAACAATATCTCTGAAATATTACAGAGCATGTTTAAAAGCCTCTCCATATCTTCAGTAGACTTTACGTGACACGGCTAATAAACATTTGAACAAGATTCATTCAAGGTAATAAAGTTGGAAACTGATGATCTAATTTTTGGCTTAATGAAACAAAAAATGAAAAACTATACCAAAAACTTCGATTCCTGTTTCAATATTGCTAATGACATGTATTTCAATCACTAAGTAACCATCATCAGTATGAATTACATCACGAAAACATTCTTTGATGGGTTACATAAAATACATATTAATACTTGGTTTAGTTATTAATTTAGGTTTAATAAATAAAATGAAAGAATTTGCAGAAAGTATAAAATTGAAAGAAAGCTTTTAGAAAGTCTGAAATTTAATTTGAATTTGTCATTGTCAAATCATTGTTTTATATAACCTGGAAGTTTTTCATTAAAGTTTGAAAAATTTTTAACCGAAGTTGATGGACTTATTAGGAAATAATAATTGATTTTTGAACAACCAAGCGTTACAGAATGTTATTCTACAGAATATTTATCAAACCGATAAATAATGGCATATCTATTATTGTAATTTACCTGACATTTTCATTATCGATAATAAAATATTCACATCAACGGAATTCATTTCAGTAATTGATGTATTCTAAACAATAAATCATGCTTATACACTTACGTAAAACTTCGAAAATATCGTTGAATATCACTTTTCATTCTCTCTAAATAAAAGCACAGAGCCAAGCACACTTGGAAAAATCACTACACACACTAGATTTTGAGCTTTTAGGCAACAGGTTATTATAAATAGAATGCTTTATAGTCAGTTGTCTTATAACATAATTGATGTCTTGACTTTCCCAAATAATACAATCAGATGATAAATTTATATATATTGTCTTTATTTTTATCCTTTTTTCTCGTCGAAAATTCTTTCTAAAAATGTTGTCCGACTGTCAGGAATGAACGACTATGAATAACGCAATAGCTGTGTTGTAATCGCCATCACCAACATCATGTCTCACAGACAGACAAACGCGTCTACAGACGGACAGGATAACGGGAAGGAAGGATAAACTAGATCGTGATCAACACCAAGTGCAATAATATATATAATAATAAAAATTATCTAAATGATAAAGTCGTTTCCGAACTATTGTTCTATTTCTATTTTTCTCATTTTTATGTATTTTTAAAGAAAGTGTTTTTTAACACTCTTATTGCAATTTATTACCTACAAACAAAATTATTTTGGTATCTTTTTTGCTCGAGTTTATCCATTAGAATAAGTTGTTGCACTTTATATTTTTCGGAGCGCCTTATGTTGCAAAAATAAGAACACTGCCTTTTTTAATTGATTTCTTAATTAATTTTGATAGTGATTTTTTTTTTTATTGTATTATTTTCAACACTTTATCATTAGTCACATTATCCGCAAATTTAATTCTTTAACATTCACCGATAACTCCACATTTCAAAAGCATTTATTCTGTTAATTACGTCATCTTTTAAAGTCTATATTTCACTAACTAAATAAACCGTGTTATAAGTTTGACCGCTATGTCTGTGTGTGTGTGTGTGTGTCTGAGGCATCTTAATTTTTTTGGGTTTGAAAGGTAATTTAACGGAGAGTGTTCTCAGCTATCAAGTGCGAGTTTAGAAATTTTGTAAATTTCACTTGTGTTTAATTTAATGTTTTCAGTGTTTCTCGTAAATACCATCGTTACTGTTTTACTAGTATTTATTCCTACGCCCGTTCACGTTCACTACAGTTAACAAGATTATTTATGATATTTTGTAGATTTTCTTCTGAGTCCGCATTTAAAACCGTATCATCGTCATAACGTAGGTATATGTCACTTCTTTAAGAACAATCAAATAATGACAAAAGAGACAATTTTTTTCAGATGAAGTGTATGATTGTGTGTATAGAGGTATACACAGTTAAGTGTGAATAAGGTATGTATTATAGTATACGTATATGGTTATAACTTATACGATTGTAGTATATATCGAAATAAATGTCGGGTGTGAAATGCTGAATATATATCGTAGAAATGGAGAAGAAAGTTGTGCAGTTAATATAATTGATTTTATTTTCAGAGATGTGTGTAAACGAACGACGAAAGTGAATTTCAAGTAAAAAAAAAAAAATGTTTTTATGTAAGTTGATTTAACATATGCATTAACCTCTTATTGTAAGATCATTTATGCCACATACTTGAAGTATATGGTAGACATTTTTTTTTTACTTCATACTTTTGGAATGTATTTGGGTCATGTTATTAATGAAAATGAATATCTTTATCCTTATTATAATTATTGATCTATAAGTGTAAGAAGCGGTGTATGATCGACCACTCATCTGATAAGTATATGAGACATATGACACATATTTTTTTTGAAATTTTATTGATTGATAAACACGCCAATGATGCTTGTCTATCCAAAAGTGTTCATGGATATTTTTAACTAAATTAATTTTTTTCAAATTTTTTTCCAAAACGGTTTTTTGAAAGAAAGTCTATACCATTATTTTCGTAATTATACAAATTTCGATTGGTGAACACATCCGTGTAGTTTCCTACTGTACATACCTAGTTACCAGGTATGAACAGATAATTCAATATAGGTAAATATACCGACTTGTTAAGCAATCGAAATGGGTATCAGAAGAAAGATAATTTAACGACGACAATAATAGTGTAGACCCGCCTGAAAAAAATTAATTTAATAAAAAATATCCATTTTCCGATAGACAAGCTATCAAAAGCATGTTTTTCAATAAATAAAATTTAATAAAAAATATGTCAGTCTCCTGTACTAATGTATTTCAGGTTAGTTCGTCGGGGAATTCATTCTTGATGCTGAGAAGGAGCCTTCAATTCTGTTCTCGTGCATGAAAGAGAACAAACAATTAATCATAATTAATAATTATTTTCTGTAGTTTAATTTGATAATATCAAAAAATATGGTACCTGTAAAGAAGTCAGCACGAAAAAAAGACCTAGAAATTTCCTGACTTTATAGATTCACCCATGTGGATAAAACAGATATGTAGTACATCATCTAGTGAAATAAAATGTAGTCGATTTAAGAATACCTAGCGTAGATGACATCAGAGATCATACCTATTTTCGACGAACAATATATTCCTTTAGCAACTCTCCTTCCTTTATCAAGATTTCGTATTTTTTTTATCGAGGTTAAAGTTCTCAAGAAATTATTCAGCAGTTTCACTATACTTCTACAGTGCATGAAATGAACCTTAACAAATACAGAAAAATGAGAAAAAATAAATTTCAGATTTTAAATTTTAAATTTACTTTATTATGGTCAATTGGACTTAATATTAAAAATATCTTAGTATTCTCAGGCTGTATATCATAATAAATTTCTCATATTATAGGGAGTATTTTATACTTGTACGTTAAGGGAGTTGGAGATTACGATTATTAAAGGAGACTCGAGAGAAAATTGTTTTGAATACTATTAATACTTATTATCAAAATATGAATGTCTTATTATCGACGCTTAGATAATACGAAATTAGTTAAAAAACGAATTGTTGGTTTTGTTAATTACCGAATTGATTATATTCCAGAAAGATGGAACATAATAAACTAATCTAAACGCACTATATAGCATAAACGAAACGCAATTTCTTTGAAACATTAGTAATATCATTTGTGAAAAAATACTATAGAATAGATCCATAATTTTGTTTTGCGTGTATATTTTATTTGCAAAATATTCTTTATGAATTTCAAAAAATTTGCGGTCTCTAAAACATACAAAAAAGGCGGTAATAAAAAGCAAGCACATAATTTAGAATTTAAAACAGTAAATGTGTTAAAAAATACAGCCAGAGGTTTTATTAGTAGTAGCCTGATTGAATATCATATCAAATAATAAACGATTAAGACTCGAAATTCTTCATTTTAGTTAATTTTATATAAACTTATAAAAAAATAAAGAGGTTTTCCTTAAAAGACCTCGCACAAATTATATGTAATCTGCATTCCGGTCAAACTGTTTCAAATTTTGGGAAATGATAACTGAAGTCATTCTGAATAAAAGTTCGCGTAGTCACAAGTTATGAAAATGACAGGATTTCAAGTTATCGCTAAATTAAAGTTGGAAAATGTACTCATTTGTATAACAAAAACTATTGCAATTTAATTGTCAAAATCATGTACGTATATAAATGTAGCTGAAAATATTGATCTTAACGCTAGAATTCATATTATTGATCCACTGAACATTTGACACTTTTTCTTCGAATTTCGTAACATATTCTTAAAAAAAACAAGAATTAAAAAACAACACTCTTGCATTAAAAAAAACACGTATGCATGTAGCTATACATATCTGTATATTTGCCTATACACACATAGGCATATATTATACAAAAGAGTACATTTTAATTTTCTAACTTTAATTTAGCTATAACATGAAATCCTATCATTTTCATGACTTGTGACCATGGGAACTTTTCTTTAGAATGACTTAAACTATCATTTGCCAAAATTTGAAAAAGTTTGACCGAAATGCAGATTACATCTATTTTGTGCGAGGTCTTTTCTAATGTATTTTTCCCATTAAATATTTAATATTTTACACTTTAATTTTAGTTGGGATTTGAAAAGTTCTCTTAGGGTTTCCCTTTAAAAAAACTTAATTTTTCCAAAATATCTAAAACTGTCCACGTATGGTGATTTCTTATGACTACTTCGATATACAAAATAGAATATATACCATCATTAGATTGTTGTCTTGGTACAATTTTATCAAAAAGTTTTGAAATATATGAGCAGTAGTAAGAATAAAAAAGCTAATTGTGAAAAAAATAAGGTGTAATTTTTATCTATACTGTAACACTCAACTGTTTACCATACAATATACTGTGGATGTTGAGTTATTAAAAATTTTTCTATTATAGTTATTTCTCTAAGTATCGTTGTTTCTGTTCAACAATAAAATGTTTTAACTTTGCATTATTAATCTTGACAGTGACACGGTCAGTAATTTTTGTTTTTCTTTTTTCACTCAGAACAAATACGTCAACAACCAAATAGTAAGTTTAAAAATAAATTTCCGACACATAGTGTTTTTTGCTAGAATCAAAAACACAACCTCTCCTGTGCTCTCCATGTTAATAAATATAAAAAATTGATAAATTTATGACTCTATGCCCACGAAAAGACAACAGCTTTAATCATGAATTTCATAAAAAAGAACTTGCTTTCTCAATAAAATTTCTCCATACACAAAAAAAAAATCATACAGGTTTTTTATTTGAAATATAATAAATATAAAAAAATTAATAATTTTTTATTTGTTTGTATGCAAATATAATATGCGTATGAAGGGTATTATTATGAAGGGTTTATTAATATGTAACTATTAGGAACATCTTGAAACATTTTATTATTACATTTCAATAAAGTTCCGGTTGCAAACAAATAATAATAAACTCATCACTGTATATTATGTACATCCTTATATTAAAATTAAGTAGAAAACTCGTTGAAAAATCACACAACATAAGAAAAAAATCACAGCCAGAAATAAAAAATTAAATGTAAATCATATTCTTTTAAATATAATCTGAGGTCTATTATGAACTAGAAATAAATTTTTGTTAGTTAAAATATAGTAGCCAACTTTTTCCCCATAGTTACGTTGAGTCACTTTGAGGAATATTAGATAAAATGTTGCACCTGGTTGTGCTTGAATCATCCAGCAATTCAATTCTGTGCTCTCAAAAATTTGCTTCATAACAGACATTGTTTGTAAACCAAATTTACCTACCGGAGAGCCAACAATCGAGCGCGCGGTTGATTATATGATTTAAAATATACATTTTTTCAACAACAAAATTTTTTTTTTAAATTGAATTTTCTCTTTAATTACTTACAAATTGACTAATATAGTTTATGTTTTAAATTACATTCTACCTAAATCACAGCTTATCACTGGATAATTGGTTTTTAGTCAGTTTTAATAATGTAGTATAATGTTGAGGAGGTAAAGTAAGGAAACACAGACGTTAATGTACTACTGAGTTACACATTCTTAATGATATAATAATTTTTCCATTTATTAACTCTCCTCCATGATAACCCTAGTAGCTCAGTTGGTTAGACCGTAATAAATCCCGTACCCGGTATGCCTAGAGTAGTGGGTTCAATTCTCGATGTGCTAGTGTTGTGCATGGTATATGCATGAAGGAGGTGCACTCAGATCCTCAAAATGATCGACGAGCTGATAAATGAAATTATCGGCGGAAAAGGTGCTAAATCAGACATATGGTATCACAATGGGAAATGTGGCCTAAATGTGTCTCTCGTAGACACCCAATATAACCTAACTTTATTTAACCTTCTTCCATACTCTCGCAAAGTAGCAAGAAGTTGTTTGAGGAAGGAGAATGTGGATATCATACTTGTGATATCTCGGCTGATCCCACTTCGCTTTGCTCGACTTCGACGAGTACAGGCGAGATACTTTCGAAGTGAGAGAATGAAATGTAGTTAGTTAAAGTTTATAGTAGTGTTAAAATGTATTTTTTTGTTTGAAATCGTATGTCACACATCGGATACTCAATTCATTTACATACATAATCATATACATACATATATTTAGTAATAGATATAGCACTGATATACTCAATATAATATATTAGAGAGTATGAATATAGATTATGATTATTATTATTATTACAACATCCCTTGTATATACTATTATAATAAACCCTCCTATGATAAATATCTCACCCTATATATGTATATACATCTAATAGTCGTCAGTCAATCCACTAACACACAAACTTAGAACTCTGTTGTAATACACTCTATATCTAACTCTTTTTAACAGCATTCTCTTTACTATTTTCTAGTATATTTATTTACTCCATACAGTGAAAATGTGCTCAATGGATAATCATAATCAGTGTATAATCAAATGATTCCAAAAATTATAATGAAATTCACAGCAGTAAAAATTTTACTAACTAAGGCAGGGCTTCTTAAACTTTTGTAATTCACGACCCCATTTATGATTGCGAGTTTCTTGACGACCCCATAGAAATATAAAAGAAAACTAAATTAATATTTTTTGATGATTTATTTATTAGGTAACAATATACATATACATATGAAAATATATAAGTTTAGAATTCGTTTTGAAACATACAAAAATCTAAAATTAAAAATTGCACAAAAAATTATAAAATTGTATTTATTATAGTTTCAAAAATAAAAGTGGATTCTGACCGTCTTAATTCTCTCGAATATATTCAAATAGTTGCGTGGTAAGTATTAAATTAAAGTATAAGTTAAAAATTTAATGAGATGGATGTGCCTGTTTTTTATTGCATAACAAATCAAATCTTGGTGGAATGTTTGAAACTGCTGGACGTAAGACCTCTTCAACATTTTTTATCGCTGAACGATATTGGGATATAATATGTGTTAAAGCTGTTTCTTCAGCAATAATATCTAGAAATTTTGTTGATAATTATTTCTCGGGATTATTTCGGCTTTTAGAGATTGACAAAAATAAATTTATATTTTTAATTAATTCCAATAACATTCCATAATTCATAGTAAATGTTATTCAAGTTGTTATAATGCTCTTAATAGAAATGCAGGTACAAACAATCTTTCCGAACTAGAAGATTTTATGATACATTTATCTACGATAATTGTTATTTTATCTTTATAACAATAATTTTACAAGTTAAAAAATATTTTCTGTTAAATTGTATTTTTACCTCTCGCGACCCCAGAATTTTGTTACGCGACCCCAAATGGGGTCGCGACCCATAGTTTAAGAAGCCCTGGTCTAAGATGTTTAGTCTACCAATCTTCCCTCTGTAGAAAAAAAATATAAGCTGAAAAAATATTTAATGACTATTGCCATCTATATGCATTGTATGTAAGTCTACATATGCAAATACAAACGGAACCCTTGAACTAAGGAGTTACAGCAAATACCTTGAACTAACTTATTTAGATTTATTTTGTATGAAGACAAAAACTGATAAACGAATTCGAAATCGAATCAAGGGTTTTGAATAAATATATCTAATCAATGTGCCGTTCTATTTGGATATTCAACTATGTTTGAGTAAAGTACTTCAAAATGTTGATTTTCCAAATAAAAAGCCACAAAGAAATATATTTCGTTAAAATAAACACGGTTTTTTGCCATAAAATAAAATTAAATTTTGAACCTTTTTTATTCGCGCAAAAACGCTATCAGCCATTTAATAATGACGTAATATTGGTAAAAACAACAGTTGTGTATGTAATTATCATATTTATAAATTAAGTTGGTGGTAACATAAACTACAATTACTTTGAAAACCATCAATAAAATAATAATTAATGCATATTATTTTTGCCTATATGATGTCACATCATGGCGGCTCGTGTTTTAGGTGACGTGATATACAGATTAAAATTACGACTTTTAATTTAAATGTGCATTTATGATTCAAATGAAGAATATTTAAGTATATTTTTTAATATAAATTTTAATTTTCATCAAATTTCATAATTTATTTTTCACTACCGAAGTTTTCACTGTTCAGTATAAGATAAATTTGTTGCCATAAAATTAGTGTAGAATTAGTGCCAAAAAGAAGGGAAAATACAAATTTCCAATAAATCGGAAAGATTTTATTACATCGAGTCACACGAGATGTGTAGAGGGTGATCTCTTTTATTTTCCTGTTTGCAACTCTGTTGCAAACTATTTGAATGTTTGCAACTCTTTAAATTAGAATACTGTCAATACTTTCGCTCTTTCGTCTCTATCGTCACATGTTACTTTGAAATCTTCTATTGACAATATTAATCGTTTTACTAATGCTTAACAGAGGTCAACGCTCAAATTTTTCACTAATAAGAAATAAACTTTCCGTAAGCACTGTGTACGGAACGACTATGACCAATTTAATTGTCCTAGTAACCGAACAATTTAAGAAGTGCAAAATGCAAAAGCTTTAGGAAACTTTTAGTATTGAGGAAGGTAAGGTGTGTGTATCATCGTAGCTTGCTTTTAGCCAAGCATTTTGCATTGAAATTCTTTTTTTGGAGGTATCTTATGAGTAACATCTAGTTGGAGTGCTTAAAAGCTAGCATCCGCGAAGTTATAGGCGAAATAATTTTTTGAAAAGAAAATTACCTCGAACGCATAAACTGCTGCAGAAAGTTCAGATACAGCACTTGGCTGACATAATAGTTAATAAGAAAATTTTACTTTTTGTGTTTTTGGATATCAATAAAGTGGCATTTCAAAGTTTATTTCTTAATCTTAATTTATTTTTGACCCTAATGAAGATTCTAACGATGGTTTACTGTAGAATATATACACACATACATGGATACCATAGATATTACACACATAAGGAATGAGATAATGTTTTAGATGATCGAACGTCACAACGTAACGTCGCGACGCCCGCTATGTATCTGGATGTGTAAGTACCATGCTATCCATGAACATCGACTTGAACATTATAGTATGGTGAAGATCAACACCATAGGAGTTTATTTCGTATGTACATGTGGGTGATCTAAAAATCGCTTAAGAAACCTCCGACGTTTCTTGCATTCAATTCTTAAGAATCCCGTGTCCCTTTTTGCACTATGTTGAGTATATAAAAATGTACTACTAGGGTTGTGAAAAATATATGATGAAATATACAAAAGGAAAGGGAACTTTAACGTTTAATTTTCAGGTTTAAAGTTGTTAAAAGCAAATTTTACAATACAGTCAATATTTCCGACCAAGTTAAGAACAAACAACATAATATAATATTAAATTAAAAATTTAAAGGAACCCCAAACATAAAATCAAGTCTGATCAATTCGTTTGAAGCATTGCAGCTGCTAAACGGATGCATAGATTTTGACTATTTTTTGTTGGAAAGGTAATTTGTTTGTTTATCTTCTTTTTATTTGTTATCGGGAACGTAATCCTGACCTTACGCTTGAAATATAGTCTAAAACACTCTCGATCAAATTACTTTTGGAACAAAACAAAATCCAAATAAAGTCTTTCTTTTAGGAGCTACAATGCCACAGACAAACACACAGACACACCCCTATTTTTAATCGGGGGATAGAAAAAACAACTTATGAAGGATACATTTAGAAGAAATTTAAATAAAAAGTATTTAGAAAACGATATTTTCGTAAACTCAATACAGTATCTTGGAGAAGGAAAAAGAACAGACGTTTCTATAGAAGTATCGGATCACAAAAGTATTCGCGGAAAAACAAAACGTTTTAAAAATTGCCTGTACTTTTTAGAAAAAAAATTTCTTGATTAAGAAATCAAAAATTGATTATGAATAAATATATTGTTATCGAAAAAAAATTATCATATATTTGATGAATTCGAATTTCAATGAAAAACTGACCTTTCTCAAAAAAAAATCTATCGATTTAAGTAAATGGAGACAATATCTTCGAATAAATATAAAGTATAATTTTCTCATAAAATAAAATATATAATATTACATTATTAAGTACATAATAGCATTTTATTGTAATATAATAAAGAGTCGAATTTTCGATATGTATTTTCGATTTTTTCTTGATTCTATAAGATATATAGGTACCTTTATATATATTTATAAATAATAATAGCAAGAAAATGATTTCGATTGTATGATACTCTTAAAGCTTTTGTGTGAATTTCTATAAGACCGGAAATGAGATCAGATCAAAATGAAGAAAATTCAGTTTGGTGAACACACACAACATATAGACACACGACAATAATATAGAAAAGGATAGAATATATGTAATGTTTGTATGTAAAACGAAGATGATCATATGGTTGAGGGTGATTTTTCATTTACTATATATCTTTTTCAAGAGAAGAAAAAAATATACTATGAATAGAATATGAAACGTTTTTGGTTAGAAGAATCAGGATCAAATAGGATCAAGATATCATCTGGTGAAAAATCTTTTTACATTCAGTTTGAAAAAAAAGAATCTTGACCAGATGACATAATCTCATTGATTCTGTTCTTTTGTCGTATGTACTACCTAGGTATATCCACGCGTAATATAAATAAAATAATCAGTTTGTTCAAGAGAATCTCAATAACGTTTTTTTTCCTATGTAACTTATACGCCAGTCGCGCTATTAGTTCAGTTCGTTAACGAATGACCAATTCCGTCCGCGGTATGCTTAGGGTATCGGGTTGGTGTAGTCCATGGTACATGCATGAAGGAGGTGCACTCAGTCTCTGAAATTGAGGAGCCGATAAATGAAGTTATCAGCGGAAAGGTGGTAAGACACATGGTATCACAATGGGCTCTATAGCCTAAGTGTGTCCTTCATGGACAGCCAATATAACCTAGCCTAACCTAACCTAACCTAACCTATACGCAGTCTAATCAAAAATTCAAATCATTGATGAATTGAAACCAGAGTCTTAAAGTCTGTGACCAAAACAGCAATTATTGTAAATATTTTATAGACAGATATTGGTAAAAGTAAAGACATCATAAAATATCTAAAAAGCACCCTAACCTTTTTTACGATAAAATGATTTTTTTGAATTTAAAGGAATTATTTTCTATCTTTTAGTTCAGCTAGTTACAAAAGCGTGTTTTTTAGTTTCTTTAAATTATTATTTATTTTGTGTTTTTTAGTTTTTTACACTATTATTTATTTATCAAAAATTCAGTATAAATATGATGGGAGTCAGATATGGAAATTGTAATTCCTTAAAATGCTGATCAGGATAATAAAATAACCTTATTAAATTTTTGTCGCCCCTTGATAAGTATGCCAAATTTTGAGTTAATCCGACGTTTTGAAGTGGGTCAAAATATTGTTTCCGTTGCATACTAACAGACTAACATGCGTATGAAGCTTATAAAAGTGTGCTAAAAACAATATTAACATACGAATATCCACGGAAAGTTTATATTTTAAAAATTTATTTTATTGGTTTACGTTATCAAGGATCGTAAAATGGCAACTTTCATAGTTAAAACACAATTTTAATAAACAGGAGACTATTTATAAAATTGATGCTTATATTTAATCAACAATTCAAATCTCCCAAAAACCTCCCATTGAATAGAAATGCTGTAACAATTCATCAATCTCAAAACAATTATTCTTTATTTAAACTAAAACTATATTAATTATAGAAAAGGAAATGAAGTGATAATAGTTTTTGGAGGTATACGAAATGTAGAAAGTTTATCTAAATTATCAGTTGATGATGATAATAGAGAAGTGTTAAAATATTTACTATTCTTTAACATTTTGATGTTATGCTTCAAATAACTAAAGTAACTAAAGAATATTCATTGTTCAAGGGTATAAAATAATAGTGATATGGTATACGGTTTATATTACATTCATTCATTGCACTCTGCATACAAGTGCTGTGTAAATAAAAAAGGATGATTTTAGATGAGATATGAGAAGGAAAACATAGGAAGTAAAAGTAAGCAAACTTTCGGCTAAAATTATATAATGGAAGATTACAATCTATTTAAATAATATAGGGTTTTAAATTGAAATTAACTTCTTCTTTATATAAATTTAAAAAGCGTTTTATTTAAATATTATAAAAGTAGAAAATTATTTAAAAAAGAAATGTTAACCACATAATTTCATTCGTAAATTCACTTTTCTTAAGAAGTCGATACATATGAAATAAATCATTTTAGTAAATGATTATTAATAAGTATTTACGATAGCCTATTCTTTGATATGATGTATTCTGACATAGAAGAACTTAAAAATTCGATTAAAATCATGAGTAAAATTTTTTGACAACATAGTTTTGGAAATTTCGAATTTAAACGAAATACACACTATTTTGATGACAAAAGGTGATTATCGTAATCTATAATCTAGCGAAACAAAATCCCAAACTAATGATTATTAGTTTTTCAAATTATCCTAAAAAATTACCTTTGCACACAAGACATCGAGGTCGGTTTTAAAATAGATTAGCCTATGCTTTGTTTTGTAATCTTAGCGTAATAGCTGCGTTAGCTAAGCGAAGTCTCTCTTGAAAGCGAAGAGATTGAAAAAATATCACTTTTTTCAAGAATTTTTATTTGAAAAATTAAAGGTCTAGAGAAAAAATCACAAGAGTGCTTTTTAGCTAAATACTGATCAAAAAATACAAAAATGTTTTTTATTAAAAAAAAATTTGAATTCTCCCTCCCCCCCTCCTTTTTGGTTATCTGTCGATTTTACCGAGTAACGAACTTGACTATGCTGTTTGATACATGAATGAACTTCAACAGTCAATTAATTTCAACAGTCTTGTCAGAATATTACATTATTTCACTAGTATGAAATTAAAGAGGCCATTTTTAAAATCTATATATATATATATATATATATATATATATATATAGATTTTAAAAATGGCCTCTTTAATTTCATTCGATATTCGATTTCATAAGTCGATCCTTGTTAGATCGACTTATCGCCCCAAAAAACCCCTACATACTCATTTTCATGAAAATCGTTGGAGCCATTTCCAAGATCGTTGATATATATATATATATACAAGAATTGCTCGTTTAAATATATAAGATACATATATATATAAATGCTTAAATTTTTACACGATATACAACCCCCTTAGAGTAAGGGGGTATGAGAATGGAATGGAAGTGGGGATGAACAATCTTTTATCGGGAGGTTGTCAAATTTTATAAAATTTACAAGCTGTTAAATTGCTCATCTACTTTCAAAGCGTGAAAAGGTACAGCTAGTTGTTTATAAAATACCATTACCTATGTTTTTATGCAGTACTTTGTGATTATGTAATGGTGTTATGAAGAGAAAATTTTTCAAATTAAATTAATTTATCCACGATTTAATTTATTTAATTGATGACCAAACTAAAAAATTAATTTATTTCAAAACATGTTGTTTTATTGATTTAACAAATAATAATAATTATAATAAAAATTATAAAAAATAAATTTAATAAAAACATTTCCATCATAAAATTAAATGTGTATCGTTCGTTCTAGGTTCGTATTCATACATTTACTTACATAATAAAAATACAATTTATATAAAAAGCTTTGTGAATCGTTAAATGATATTATCGTAATATAACACAATGTAAACTAGGATAAAAGAGTTTTCTTTCACAATAAATGTATACATAAACATCCTTATATACATATATATATATGGATGTATCTAGACACATATATAAAAACAAAGGATTTAGAAAATATCAGTGGTCACGAAAATATTTTATAATTAAAAATTCACATTCGTTTTTAATTAAATTATTTTCAGCGATTTTATCTTCACAAATCAATTACAACAGATTTTAACGATTTCGTTTTAAACGACAAAACTGAAAGGTCTTGATTGAATCCTTATATACAAAGTGGTCTATAATTGACTCCAGAATTCGTCACTTTCTAAATAAGCTTATAAAGAAGAAAAGCGCTTTACCAAATTTGGATCTAAGGTCTAATTTCCGAGATAATTAGCCAAGTCAATTAATTATTTTATCCAATGACATATCCAATTTATTATCTATCTCACTTTATTTTAATTTTTATTAAACCCAATCCAAATTTTACCATGGTTTAATTGAAAAATTGGTTAAAAAAAGAAAAATAATACAATAATTAAATGCAAGGATCTTGCAAGGACCTTCTGTTTCTAAGTGCTCTATCGTGGGATTATTAATTGATTTAATTAATTATCTCAGAAATTAGGCCTCAGATAGAATTTGAATAAAGAACTTTTTCGTAAGTTTTTATAAGCTTATGTAGGAATTGAATATTTCTGCAGTCAATAAGGTGACATATCGGCTATAACGACAGTAAAACAAAACATAATATCATCATTGTAACATTTTGAGCATTATGAACTTTATTTTTTTACTTAATTTTGAACCTTATCATTTTTTAACAATCCATTTTTGCTCGAATTAGTCTGCAATAATGATCAACATGCCCACATAAGCATACACTTTCACTTTAATAGAAAAATTTGCATATAACGACTAACAGTTATAACGAACAAAATTGTTGGTATCTTCAATGTTTTGACATATTAAAATGATAACAATTTATAGCTTTTCAAAAAAAACTATTAAACAAAAAGCTTATTACTCTTACACAAAAAGCTCCAAAATTTTTTTTTTAAATAATTCTGCTGTTATACTTATCTGAGAGTAATCGTTTTTGAGAAGAAACTGTTTCTTACAAAAAAAATCGAAGAGACTGTTTTTCATGGAAATTTAGCTTTTTGAATCATTCAATAATACCAGCATTGTGTTTAGTTTTGAAAATGTAATTTATCTTTCCATAACTTCCACCAATTTTGAAAAGCTTCTTATTTACAAGCCATTGTTAAAGTTCATGTACGACCAGAATTACTAAGATCCTCGTTTTTGTGATTTTTATATATATTTCTCTGTATAGATCTCGAATAACTGTAAAAAACGTTCCTTAGTAATTTTTATGCTTTTAGGAAAATACAGCTTGAAATTGAAATTCTATTTTTTTGCAATCCAATAGGTGTTAGCTATAAATAGGCCTGTTTATCAGCCGCTGAGGAACAATTCGTCCTCTGGGTCTTAGATCTTGCTTCTACACATGCCAAAGAAATGCCATTGCTGCTTCCGAGGCTGCTTACCTTTCACATTTTGGGGAAAGCCGAAAATGTTAATTTTCCAAGCATTGACTTGGAATGGTAGCCTAGAAGGCTTGATGGAAATTCTTTGTTCACAATTTTCCTAACTTCCTGTACATATTTAATGGTTATATGGTAGTAGTTGATACAATTTGATGGCGTAATGCAGTTAAAACGCATCATCAAAATGTTTGTATGTATGTGTGTATTTGGTTTACGAAACACCATTACCGTGATTAAACTCGTGCCGGTCTCTGGTCGACTCTGGGTATTGTCTTCTTGAACAATACATCCATCCACATACTTCACATTCGTATCACTGTAATGTATATAGTGTTATTTTTTCTCAATGGTTTACCCCATCATGATGATGGTTTTGTTGGTTTTTCTCTATTGTTCTTTAGTTTTTTTTTTCTTATGTTAAAAATATTTTCTTTTTGATGGATAAATAGATATAATGTAAGTAAAAAATCCCAATTTTAGATTTTCTTATGAAATTTTATATTAGTTTTACTTGAGTTATTTAATTAGCTAGATCTTTATCAATGCCTGCCTTAGACTTTATCAATTCATCAAAAAAAGACAAAATAATGAAAATTTCATGTTCTAAGGAATTCATACAGTAAAAGCACGAGAAGTATAGCTTACAATTCGACATCAAAATCGTACATTAAAAGCACGAGAATCAAAATGATTGCTTACAAACATAATCGATATAAGTGCTTACGTTCTTAATGGATGCGGCATATGGATACTCACAGAAAAAAATCACCTTAAATTACTATGGGATGTAACGTGAAGCATAAGATAGTAAGTTATCTCCTCCGAAGGTTGGCCTAAGAAAAACCGATCAAAGTGATGATTTGATATTTTAGAACAAGGCTTTTTGAATAGATTTGCTAGTAAATGCAAGCGAAAATAGTAGGTTCCACTAAAAACTGAAAATATTGAAGATAATTTAGTGGGAATAAGAACGAGTCTATAGACGAGTTGAGAACCTAGAATAGTAGTCTGTGTGAACCAAATTATGGATCTATCTATCTACTTAAGTAATGCTGTAATCGATGATTTTATACTTTGAGACAATCTTTTATCACTGTTAAAACCTGGCCATATTAAACCGAATATTTGATATTTTGCGAAAATCATTTTTCAGAACTAAAAACAGATATGCAGAAAAACAGAATTGCAGAATTAGATGAAAAGCAAAACAATAGACTTCACTAAAACTGAAAATGTTTCTTAGTGTATATTGGGAAGAGTTAAACATCTGAAGTTCTGAACGAGCCATTAACATCGCCTAACCTAGATTCATAGCCGAAGTGAACTATATTAGGGTTTCAGCTATTAACTTTGATAACGTTATGCCCACGGTAAACCAGTTAGTCATCTTCACTCACGATGCCAAACTATTTACAACAGGTTTGAAGAAAATGTTGAAGAAATTTTGTAAATATAAGAATCAAGCAAAGAATTAGGCGTACTGAATGAGTTCTTCAACTTCACCTAACCTAGATTCATAGTCTATGTGAATTAAACTGAGGTTACACTTTATGATTACAGCTACTTTATACATAAATGTTTACTTCAACAAAATTTTAAACATACGCTTACAAAAGTGATTTGTGAATATTTTTCCATACAAATGTAATTTCCACAATATATTATGTAAGAGTAATAATAATATAAGCAAATGCATCTCCATTTGTTGTGGGACATGAAAATAGCGTGGCTTTTAAGTCACTATAAAAAACATGACAAAGGGTTTCATATATACATTTGTATATATTTTATAACAGATCCGAGGATATGAGAAAGAAGGCAAGTATTTTATTTTTATGGTATTGTGATTTTTCAATGTGTAGAAAAAAAAATAGGAGGGTCTTTTTTCAAAATAAAATTTAACTGAAAATGTTTATAAATAAAAACCCATTTATTAAAAATATATTGTCGACATATTATTTTTGTGATTTTCTTCAGAAAATACGAGACTGATATTGTGTGTTTAAATTTTTACTCTAACCAAAAATAACATTTTTTTTCGCTTATCCCCTTTCTATAACACTCGAAATAATGGTAATGATTGTATGGTTTTCTATTTTTTTAAATGTATAATAGTCATTAAGTAATTATTCATTGAGTATATCAGAAAAGATGGCCTTGAAATATTTTATATTGACTATTTTTACAGAAATCTGTAATTTATGGTAATATCAAATGACTACTTTTACAGAAATCTTTAATTAATGGTAATGTCAAATTATTATATTGCTGTACAGTTTCATTAAAAACCATTCGCTGGTTTGAGTCTGAAAGCGTAACAAACAAACAAACATGCTTACTTTCGCACTTATAATATATAGAGATGAGGATTAACGTATTTCATAACTCCCAGCCAAAAACATCCTGATTATACAAAGGTTAATCGATTTATCTCTATGGAGGAACGATGCCTTAAGTACAAATTGGCATATAAGATTTATTTTATCTGAAATGTAGCTATGGTGAATAGAATGGCTGAATAGATTTTAATAAGGAATGACTTAGATTTTAAAAACTATTTTGATTGAGCCAGGTGTCTTGCTTCCGCATTCTGGAAATCTGAAAGATAGCAAAAGGATAGGACAAGGAGTTATAATGAAATTTTGGATTGACGAGTGTCTTAACTCGTGGGCAAGTAAAGATTAATGAATGGGTCAGTTGAGTAGTAAAAAACTTACCTCAATCAAAATAATCACAATTTATTGATTTTCTATTTTTCAAAGGATATTGACCTCATATTTTTTTATATGAATCTCTACCATAAGATAAAACTACCAAACAGTTGACAATCTATGTATGTTGACAGTTTATGTGACGTCACTGATATGATTGAATTAAGTAAAGGACTAAAATTGAATCAAACTTGAAATGACTAAATCATGTTATGTTATAAAATCTAATTTATGAGAATATCGTTGTTGTTACGATACAAACTAAACATATAGTAGCTACCAAACATCGAAATATATACTCAGTCGAATATCAGTCGCCCTATCTCTAAATAGGGGACAAATATTTTTTAATATCAATATTGTACGCATTTATATATCAGAGACATGATTTATAATCTATTGTGACAGTAGAATTTGAAACTTTCATATTTGGTATTGTGAAAGTACTTAAGCACTAGAAGACAGGATATCTCCATTAATGTTTGAGGATGCTCTCGTTATTGGTATACTTTTCATTAATTAATGTGCAAACAATGAATCATTGCTTTCTTTTTTTGTCGAGAAAATAAATCATCATATTCCTTATAGACCTGTTCCCGAAGCACGAAAACAAACTGGCGTGTTTTGTTTAACTCGGACTGAGCTATTTTTTATTATTTTAATTATTTATGATAATTTAGTATGTACTACTACCAAAAGCCTAATATAAATTCAATTAAAAAAGATAATTACTTCCAACAAAAAATCTATTGAGAAAATCAGTTATCTGCAGCGAACTTCTGCAATTTTCATTCAAAATTCATTCATTAAATATTGCTTGATAGCTAAAAGAATTTAAGAGTGCAAAATTAACACAGATTAAGTTTCTAGAACCTCGTAGGTATACTAATTTAAACCTCGTCAAGATACTTGCAGAAGTAACCAAGCACCCAAGCTCAAGTAACTTTATTTTGTTCGAGTGATTCAAGCCAATTTTTGCGGTTGTTTTTACCTACACGATTTCAATTTCAGCAACATGTTGATTTCGCACAACGTATTATTTGTTTACTTTGTTCACATTGATTTTCTTTTATTTTCTTTGCATACCAATTTGTTTTTGATATAATTCCTCAAAAAAGCACCAACTTTGAACTAGTGGTGCTATTAAAATTTTCCGAGGCTTTGCTTTTCAAAAGTGCCCTTGCTTAGTATTGTCAGGCTATCTTAGGTCAACGCATGTTAGGAAAATCATTTTGCGTTGCTACCACTGGTACCTTAAAATACGTGTAACAGTCCAAAACTGGGCTGCAGTGGTTGTCGAGATGAATGTTAAGTAGCTAAAGTAATTCAAACCAATATTGTTTAAATGAATGCATAAACTGTCCAATGGACCACCACTACTATTTTTTTTGTTTTTTTGTAAATGTTAAAGCCGGCTTATGGCTGTCATGTAGATTGCATAACGTTGTTAGTGACAGGTTTTAACATCCTTACAAATAATTCCAAAATATGTAGGATGACTTTATATCTATTGTTCGCTACTCAATCAGATCATACTCAAAAAGTTATCTAAGCCTTCGTATTTCTCAAATAATTTAAACTAAACCCAAAATATTGTGATACAAAATTTCCCGATGAGGCAAAATTATTCGTAGCTACCCTAAACATTATATTTTAGTATATTTTATAAGGTACTGTTCACAAGTTGAATAAATAAGATAAATTTTTCTGTAAGTACACTTTTCAATCAATCTTAATATACCTTAAATAAAATTGAAAAAAAACATAAATTGTATGCTTGGTAAAGATAACGGTATGGTCATATTTATGTGGTCAAAAAGGTCTTTAATGTTATTTCATTTTGACATTGTCAATCAGAAAGTTATCCCTTAATGTATATTGATTCTTGATTGATGAGATTTTGATACATATGTTATTAAGGCGTATTTACTGTATGTAATGATTTACGTTGATGAAAATTCCATCTGGGAGTCTGGTATTTACAGGAACTTCAATCTCCAAGTTTTCTTGAACCAACATCAAGTCGGAGATTTTCGAGTAACCATAATTTATGTACACGTTGAAAGTTCAAAAATATGTACAAGTCGCAATATGTACTCCGAAGACAACTCGCCTTCGTGTGACAAGTTTTTCTCAAAAAGGATGTACAGGACCACTTGGTCTAGATTCCAGGGATCCATTTGCAGTACCTTATTTTGGATTATTATCATTATTAATGGTAAATCAAACATAATAATCGAGAATGTACAATAAGAATATAATTTGGAACATCTTTTAGTCACCGGCATCGTTTTTTCATCATGTAACAGTGAATTCAAAATTCTATTGAGAATCATGTATTTGATAATTTTGACCAAAATAATGAGCGGATTTTTGCTTTGTGTCTTAAGAAAACCACAATTCACCAATGGGACCGGATATTAGCCAGTGGCACCATTTCTGCCAGATTTTATGACAGTTGTAGGTAACGTATCTCTTGGAAAAGGTGTTTAATAACTTTTTTTCTTCATTTCATAAGAAAAGCAAGGATGACTTCATGAAAAAAGACCATCTTTACACTGTTGGGAAAAATTTTCAAAAATAATAAAGTTTAAGGAGAAATTTATCAACTACGTAGTCCCGAGAGACAGTGTAGTTTCAAATATCTTTAAATGTCCTTATCTTGGGAGGGGAGAGATTAACAACATAAAACTTTTACTTAGCTTTATACTGCAAACTTTATGAATTAATAAAAAAATTGCAACTGTAAAATAAAAAGCTGTGTCTTCTATCAAATTTACTTCTTGCGTTAATTTTGGGACACGCTTTATATTGTAAATCGAAATTTGGTGGAGATCTAAGTAGTTAGAAGCTTTCTCGTCAGGTTTAAATAAGCCTAAAACGATGCAAATCGGATTTATTTAAACATTTTGTCGTCAATTATTAAGTTCAATATTTCGTTTGTTGAATTTAAACTTCAGAAATACCGTAGAATAAACTTTTTATGCAAAATAGCAAAAAAAGTGTACAAAATGCTACGCAACCCTTTGAACATAGCCCTTTATATTTATATATATTTTAAGTTGTGTGATTTGTGTTTGAAAAAGACGAAATAACAATTTATTTTCCTTTCCCACAGTATACAAGATTCTTCCGACCATATCACATACCATATAATATCTATATACAGGATGACTCAAGTTATATCAGCAGAACTTCGTCAAATGGCAGATAAAGTTAAAATAATGACAATTGTTCAAAACACTTATAACGGGGAAAGTATATTTTTTCTTGATACATAGTGTTGAAATTTAAAAAGAAAAAGCATATATTTTGTGAATATTCCCAAAACGCTTGCTTAGAAAAATTGGAAATTTGACAGTATGAGTCAAGGATACTTCGGATTTAAAACTTTTGATGTCACCTTATGGTTTATTAAAACTCTTATAACTTTTTGTTGAAATTATCCTTAAAATTATAGTTTTGATTTGAGTTACTGTTTCTGTTTTCACATTTTGAGATACCTGTATCTGATATTTCATTTTACATTATTATTCATAGCCTTTAATTTAACCACATATCATTTTGAATATTTTCCATAACCTCTAATTCTTGACTCGCTGCATTGATAAATGCAAATCATTTATGCAATTCTGCCTGTAAAAGTTCAGTTATGAAAAACTGGTAAACGCCTTTTATCTGATTTGTATAAGGAAACTGATTTGTTCAAGAACTAACGGTTTTGTTGCTGTGGCGGCAAAACAGCTGTGTCGGCAATCCATCTGCGATGCATATACAATAACCTATGCATGGGACATTAATTGCCAGAAATTCAAAATTCTATTGAAAATTTCAACACTCAACGTTATTTGTCCATTTGATGAAATTATGCTATTATAGCTTGGACCAACCTGTATAAGTTATATATTTAAACAATAATAGAGAACTTACAGAGTTAAAAAAGTTGAACGAAAAAGAAAACCTTTTTAATAGTGATTTCTACTATATGTGTATAAGTTTGTGTCCCTATAGTAACATAAAAACTGCATTTTGTCCATTTTTCTTCTTTTACAAGTCACTTAGAATTAATATGTCGTCAGAGTTTGGATGTCAACAGTTGTAGATTCATTTCACTTTGTGTATTATTACTTATCATTATTTTGTTTTCATTGAATTTTTTTGTATTTAATGCCTATAATAATTCTTCGAGTAAATTATGGTGGACATAACAATTGTTTATATTCCGTCATAAAACTACTCATCGTGTGGGGGAACGAGGTAACTGGAAGGATCAATCTACTTAGAGGGTTGTTATATGATTAAAACTCTTAGCTTGTTTCGTATTCATTTTTCGAAAAAAGGTTTTGAACAAAAATTGTAGGGCTTTTTAGGTTAGGCCTGTTCTGTAGTGAAGAGTATAGGGTCCGCTGTGATACCGAAAAGTAGGTTGGATCATCCCCGGCCACTACTCTATCAACCATTTGGAGCGGTAGAGGAACAGGAATGGTTTTTGACGTCAACGGACTACAGATCAGAAAGGTCTTCCACCAGATCTTCTCCATTGGGGGAGCTCCTGCAATAGTCGTGATGCACTGGTAGTCCCAGTCGTTCAACGTGCCTTCCGCCAGGCTATTGTAGAAACAGGAACGTTTTGTTTATAGAAACGAGAAACGAGATGAAATCTGCCGAATGCCTACGATTATAAGACGACCATATCTGTCTTATAGTACTACTAGAGCGTTCCTTTGTTAGTCTTTTACGAGCAGATTACATTTCACAAACGGATGCCTATTGATGCTTGTGTTTGCAAACTTTGGACCTTTTCTAGCTGTATCTTTGGGGCCTCGCCGGTGGTAGGTATTTCAGGTCGTTGTATATTTTATAGCCAAAAATGTTTTTACATACTTGCCATCCCAAAATGTTCACGGGAACGACTATTTAAAAATAAATGAATTTTGGATGAAAGTCATATAAATATCAAATTTATTTCTTGATAATTTTTATTAACCCCTCTAACAATTAATATCAGACAAAATCACAGCGAAACGTGGTCGGGCTTTGCTTCTGTCTTAATAATTTCAATTTTCAAATTAAAAAATTTTTATCATTGGTACTATAATTAGTTTAAAAATTTAAATTTCTCCATGACTGCCTATCACTAATTCTGTTATGTCAAGGTCCTTCGAACTAATGGAAACTATAGGAAATTGAGTCCTTGACTACACGAACAATTGGAGTATTTAAATTACTTTATAAATTTTTCTAAAGAATTTCAAAAATTCAGTACACAGTACGTAAAATCTAGACACACAATTTTTCCGCTAATTTTTTTTTTTCATTATGATTAAACTACAAGTAGTAATACAGGGTTGAGAATGTTTTCAACCATGAATGAAGCGACCATTCAAGTGTAGACTTCTCTACATATATTTTTTTCACAGACACAAATCCATTGGGAAATCAGCTAAACCATATCAGAATCTCCTTTTTATATTCAACAGATCTTTTATATATATATTTTTATATCTAAATGTAATTCCCATTTATTGAGAATGCATCATCACATGTATGTATCATGGATATATTACATGCATGATATTATTATTTTCAATGCATTTAATGCTTGTTTTGATAAAATGTAATTATCAAATTTGAATAGAAATTATTGTTTAAAGTTAATTGAATTTTATTAACTATCAGGAAAATTTTTTACGATAAAACTATTACATAAGACTTCAAATCAACTAAATTTTTATGTTTTGCTCGACTTCTTCTAATAGTATATGATAAGAATATATCATAAGCTACAATGAATCCCCAGAGACAAGTTTGTCAAGTCAGAATAAATCGAAAAGTTCTAAAGAGTTCTTTGTTTCGATGCACCATTAACGAGATACGGCTGAAGTTAACATAGTATTTAATTTTCAAAATTTCTCGTATAATAAGAAAATTTAAATTTTTGTAATAAGAAAAACTTTAGGAAATACTTTTTCTTGCATTTTATCATCAACATTTGTATACTCTGTATATATGTAAAACATATCAAGGTATACTAAGTTTAGTCCCAAGTTTATAACAGTTAAAAATATTGATGCTGCGAACAAAATATTCATAAAATCCATTTCCGGTTGTTTGTCTGCCCGCTTTCCGGTTTTTTCACACGATAATAAAAAAAAAATTAAAAAGGCCGTTACAGATAGAACAAAATGTTAAAATGTAAAAAATGTTCCTTATAAAAAATAAACTTTTGTTTGAAAAATTTTTTCGTAAACGTCACTGCTTAGCCGTGAGGGCGCAAATTAAGATAAAATTTTGGTGCCAATTAAAACTATAAAATATAGGGAGTTTAAAATTTGTAGATAGCTTCAACTAGTGGTTGGTTTTTTAAACTCTTCTTATTTAAAAAAAAATTAATGCAAGCACAGCTAGCAGATATTCACATGCAAGCAGATATTCAACACATTCTATACAGAGTATTTCATCAATTAACTCAGTGAACTCAGTGTTTGTTTTCACTTGCTTACTGTAGGCTTAACAGACTCTAGTCTACTTTACTGTAGACTTTGTTTACTGTAGGTTTAACATTTATAGAGAAATGTGCTTTCAAAGTATACACGGTATAACAAGCAGCACATGGTCATAGTACAGAAGTTAAGTGTATAACGTTGTCGCTTGTACAATTCACTTTTAGACTAAATATTTGTAAAAAAGTTGCCTTAGCTGATTGTTTTTTCGTAAACTAAAGATGTTTAAAAATACCTTTTAAACAGTGTGGATTCCTATCCTCTACGTGTTAAAAATCGAGAACTTTGAAAATTTATAACAGCTACCAGAGACTTTATGTCGCTTAAAACTACCTCTACATCTACTGCACCGCTTGTATTACGCTTCCAAGGTACTCGAAACGATATGTTAAAATTAATAAAATTTTAAATTGAAATTGATTTAAATAGTATTTATTTATAAAAATTTATATCCCAAAAAATGGGCGTTAGTATTTGCCCTTTAAAAGCATTTAAAATTTATAGTGGCATATATAGTGGTTGATTTTAAAATGTAACCGGGTGGTAATATAATGTTTAAAAGTTTTGTTGGTGTACAAATTGAGTTACATTTTATATACAACAATAAATTCATTGCAAAAAGCTTTAAGTACGTATAGAATAGTATTATATTAAAGGGTCTGAGTGTTTTTCATCTTTTCCCCAAGTCCCCCTATATATATATTACTCAATATTACACATGTTTGTAAATTTATTTACATATACACATTTATATATTTAGAGGAGAGTGGGTTGATGGGTTTGAATGAGAAACCATTCATATTTTTTTTAAAACAAGTGCTTTTAATAAATGGACTACATAACCACAAATCAAACTGATATAGTAGTAGTAAAGCTTTTTATATAAATTAAATTGTTTGATGAATATCGTTTTTAAACAATTGATTGGTTTTATGATATGGAGAAAGTTCTTGTCTATTTGATGAAAAAGATTGCTTTTTAGAGATTCTGTTTTTGAAAGTAGATCTTCTCTTCTTTTCTCCAATAAGATATCTTAACAAAGAAATTATTGATTGTGTTTCTTTATAAACACCATTGTTCCTTGTCTACGGAACACTCAGGCTGTGCTTGTAATACATGAAAAATAACTCGCCGAACAAGATTTCCGAATCACTGAAGCCACGTTAGCAGATTCCAAGCGAGCAGGGCAGTGACAGAGGTAGGTCATCGTTTCCTTTCCCTTCTGACAGTGACGTCTGCTGCAATGGAAACGTGGCGCAATAAGAGACTCAAGCTTATGTCAATTATATTATTTATTTCCTCTACGAAAACTAACGTATTTCATTAAGGTAGTACGAGCGCCAAGGGAAGTTTAGACTTGTGGTTGAAATTATTTGTACTTTATTTTCAACTTTTATTATTTTGTTATAACTTCATAAATGTAGACGAAAAAAAAGCATACAAATTTTTCGATATGTGCTTTGGTTTTCGAAATTTCGAAAGTAAAATATTAAAAAAAGAAAATTGTAAAGTTATAACATATACAATATACAATAATTTTTTGTTTTAAATTTGTGTTCCAAATACCGTGCTCACTACTCATACATCATTAGTTACTCGGCCACATCGGGTTTTTTTGTGCTATAATTTCGTTATTTCTTCACTTTAAATTAAATCATTTTTTTATTTTAACCGACTATTTTTGGAGAAATCTTAGAAAACATATCAATTTTCCGTTGGTAGTCTAAGCATATTTAAAGCAGAAAACAATTTTTGGAGATTTTTGTATAAATGACAGCATACGTTGATGGGTATATCTTGACTAAGTAGTGTCATAGTTTTAAATACTAACGCTTCATCGAAGTAAAGTTTCACCAATTAAAATTGCATTATTCAAAACCAACATAATTCAGTTATGAGTTTGTTTGCAGAATTGAAATTTGACATTGATTTTTCAAGAAAATCATAAGACTATTAGTATGATATGTATAAATTGTAATATATCGTTATTCAACGGTATATGTAATCATTGCAATTAATATATCGTACTCATTATTATATACTAAAACAACCCTTCGAAACATTTAAGGGTGGTTTTCGTAGTTAGTAAATTTATGATGTGTAAAGTCAAGTTTATGTGAAATACAAATTGCATATTCTTTGGAAACATATTCGCTAATGTTTCGCTTAGCATGTAAAAGTCGTTAAAACCCACTAGCACATATGGGGGAGAGTCAAAATTTTCTTTTATTGCTGAGTCCAAGATTATATTTTGGTTTGTGGCCACAAAAAAAGTTGTAAATTCCCGTGCCATAAATTCGTAGACATAAATTCTATAAGTAACAGATGTAGGCCGTCAAACCAAAGCAAGTCATGTTACCACATTTCAAGGCTCAGCCCAAGTAAGTTTTTGTTAGGTTGTAGGGCTTATTCGGCAACGTTGATACTAATTTAGAGGCCGGAAGCCCATTTAAAATTAAAAACTCTTAGCCCATTTAAAATTAGTAAAGCCCGTTTTCTTGTCAATGTCTATTTCCGTCGCTTTTTCAGACTATTTAGAAAATATGTCTAATATATTAAACCATCGGTTTTCCAATCGTTTATTGCTTCTTCTTCCTCGTCGCATTCACCGCAGGATTTCCCCTCCCCCCCATTTTTCTTCTTGATAACGAGAGTACAATTTCCCCTCCGTGACCGGTTAAATATACAAGGTATATTTCCTATGATTTAGTAGTCTTTTTGCATTTTGACTGTTATCGATTTTCGGCAAAAAGTTATGAGAAGATTATACCACAATCATTTCAATACTGCCATATCTCTTTTGACTGTCTCTTTTTAATTTCATTGAAGGTATCTTTTAGTAATATGATTTAATAGAGTACAGTGGTTAGAAAAATCTATACACGGCCCTTTTGTACTCAAAGCTTTGGATTAAGCTACGTTTCCCGTAACATAGCTTAATTCAAAGCAAAAGGGAAAAAGTTTCGAGATTTTAGTTGGTAATCGAAAAAGGTTGGTTGAAATAGAGGAGAAAGAGAATCCAGTTTTAAATTTATTTCAAAACCTTTTCACACAAAACATTATCTAAACCAAAGTATTATCTGGTTTTAAATCTTTGTTAATATTAATCGTATTTGTGGTTCGTTTAAACTGAATATTATATTTAATATTTCATAATTTTGGGGATGAGATTTTATAATACGGATAGACAGATAGACACACAAAATGTACGACACAAAATATTGTGCTGACTTAGTGAAAATATTCTGTGGCGGCAAATGAATCAGTCACAGTCAGTTGATTATAATGTTCATGTAACAAGCGTGTTGGTAGCGTGGTAGCAGAAACATTGGGGTAATACCAGATTTAAGCGAGGTATGAGGTGAATATTCTGACTGTGTGATGATACACGCAGCAACTACTTTCCAACATCATATCATATTATATGAAGTGCTTTCTGAGGCTTCATAACATTAATGAAGACAAATGACTTTTGTTAAAAAAGTTTGTTGGGAAAATTTATTTTTGTTGGAATGACAATAAAAACAGATTATGAAATTAATAATTTTTAATTTTTATTTAAACAAAAAACCCGTTTGACAATTATGACACTAGCGTTTATCCGTGGCTTCATTCATACACGTGACTATAAATTATAGCGAAAAATAATTAAGTTTTTATCATGATTCTTTAAGCAAAAAGTTTAGTGTCTATTTAAAATTATTCATTTTTTAAATTATTGTTTTTTTTTTTATCAGGAAAAAGTGATAAATATAATTTTAAAGGATTAATATACATAATAATAGGTAAGTACTAACTGTCATAGAAATTAAAAAATGAATGAAATAATCATTCACGCCAAACCATTGATGCTAATGTGTCAGGTAATAATTTTCATAGTTATTAATTTAATTAATAAAAAAATAAATCTTTGTATAACCTTCAGTAAAAATTATATGTTTATTCACATAGGAAATCTGTAATTCATATAGACCATGGGTCCATATTCTAACAAAATTTCGATGTTCCTTTTTGACTGAGATTTGGAGAATTGATAAAAATAAGTTCGATGAACACGTAAAATAAGGTTTAAATTACGACTCAAGTGTCGAATTTATGGAAACTAATTTTTTTAATTACTAAACTTATCTTTATTCATTAAAGGATATTTGAATAAAATTCACACATATAAGTAGTTGAACCCACGTGTCTTAGATTCGTGGATTTTTCAATTCTCTTTATAATAAATAATAAATAAACAGGTTATATATGTGTGTATTTTTTTTTCTATTCTCTTTAACAACCAAACTTGTCTTTCTTAATCCTCCAAATAACAGACAAAACGAATCATAACAATTTTGCTTCATTATGAGCTCACGGTCTAAAAGTACAAATAAATATTTTTGCCCATCATATGACTTTCATGTGGAGAGTGAAGGTAAGTAAG
This sequence comes from Chrysoperla carnea, assembly GCF_905475395.1. NCBI lineage: Eukaryota > Metazoa > Arthropoda > Insecta > Neuroptera > Chrysopidae > Chrysoperla > Chrysoperla carnea. Next base: position 84,425,598 of record NC_058339.1, read on the forward strand.
TTTTGAATGCAAAACTCATTTAATAAGAGTAATACTTTGCAAAATTTAAATAACAAAAATTCAAAATAAATAATGCTTTATTTTGTTGCTTAGAGATTGAAGTAATGTTGTGTCCAAAATATTATTAAATTTTTTTTTTATGACGTAGTTTTTCAACTACACCAATTTTATTAATTGAATTATTCGTTGAACGTCGATTTTTAAATCTTGAACTATTTGTATATTATTCAAATCATATTAGCTTTTTTTAAGTAAATTTGCAAGTCCAGTCCAATGCATAGAAAATAATAAACTCATCGAAAATAACCCAATTTTTCCTTGAAAAAATTGGAAATGTAGTTGACATCTTCACGATGTTTTGTTTATACCAATACTTTAATTTAATTGATAAATTTCAAAAATATTTAGATGTTATTTTCAAAGTATTTGTTTTGGTGTTCAAAGGTCAAGTCGCAATTGGAATTTTTGTTTTTAAAATGAACATCCTGTTACTAAACGAATAAAATAAATATTTAATAAATAGAAAAGAAAAACTAATCTCTATCATCAATATTGTTTAAAACAAAGCAATCAATATTTTCATTTTCATAAAATCTGTTTGTTTCGGGATTACCAACAATCTTTAAGTTTTTAGCATGGTCAGGTCAAGCAAGCCGATAAACTCTTACATGAAAACGTGCACATCTGTTATCAATCTATTAAATCATAATTTAACTAACAATTTTCCATTCTGGTAAAAAGTTTTTGTTTTACCCCCGAAAAACATACAACTTTTAAAATATGAGTGCGTATGTGACCTTCAAAAAATGTGATCTTTTGAAAAAATTATCCGATCAACTTAAAATTTTTACTTTCAATAGGGCGCTGCGAGGAATTGTTACCATTATATAGGCAGTCAAATTTGGAGGACGTCTAAGCGATTGATTATTTTGTAAGAAAAGTAATTTGATCGAGAATATTAATTAAATTTAAAAAATCGAAATCGATTCACCCCTTAAGAGCCCCAAGAGTCACACAGATACGCAGATACTCAGATAACAGATTCACATACATCATAAACTTATAACAACTTCCTTTTTTATTCGGGGGTTAAAAATGGACCAAAATGTAGATCACCAGTATCAGAATAATTTTGCGAATCAGAAAATTTCTAAGACGACCTCCAAGGGTAATTTCCACCATGACTTATTTTGACTTGGTTAATACAATTTCATATGATTCACATGAAAGTTAATTTATAAATAATAAAAACTAATATCAATTGTCTCTTTAAAAAAAATTTAATCTGATGACAATTTTATAAAAACTTTTTATATTTTCATTCAAAATAATCATATCCGATGCGTTTAATGGACTTCCCACATGTATTCATATAAATACCAGCGACAAATTCATGGATATTATCATACGTTAAAAATTATTCAATATCTATTTACATTTAATTAATTAATTAGCTATAAGTATGTTACGAATTACCTGTTTGGTGATTGTTGTGCTAGTGTCTATTAGCCAAAGTTATGGCATTAGTATTGGTGGTAAGTTTTTCAAAAAATAATTAAAGAGAATTGATAATAATACATACCACGGGTCGAATCCTGGTCTGTTGGATTTATGCCAAGCACTTTCACCCACTAAGTGCTCAAGACAAAATGTGTAATTTTTATAACTCCAACCAATTTTTTGTTTGTTTTGCTAATCAACACTAGCTTATTTTTTAATTTTTCATGTTTGTTTACTAAATTTTATATACAAATTTAAGCGTCAAAGTCTTATATTATAATTGATGTTTTTTATGAAACAGTGGCGTAACTATGAAAAATAACTTGTCAAGTCAATCAATTTAAAAAAATTGTGTGTTCTTCCAAAAATGTTGATTAAAGTGTTTCTTCATGATACCTCACATAATATATTATCGATTTTGGAAGTTAATGTGTTTCAGTCAAATTTTCTACATTTTCAAAATATTTATTCAGAATACTAAGAAATATTGTGATACATATTCATCTAAATCAATTTGGCTGAGTCTAGTCCTAATGATACTGAAAAAATAAATTTTAAATTTTTTGGATTTTTTATAGTACTAGTTATATTTTGATATTAAATTAATATAAAAGTATCTGGATGAACTTTTTTTGGAAATTCAAGATTAAAGTTTCCTTGATAAAACGACGATTTCGAAAAATCGTTTGAGCCGCTTCCAAGATTAAAATTTTCGAGATACGGCAACATTACCTAAAAATGAAACCTAGCTAGATCGATTTTTGCCCTCGAAACTCCCTTCATACTAAATTTCATAAAAATCATTGAAGCCGTTTCCGAGAGTAAAGATTCCGAGATAAAAGTGAGATTTATTTTTCGCCCCAAAAACTCCCCGCATACTAAATTTCATGATAATCGTTAGAGCCGTTTCCGACATTGCTGATTGAAATAAAAATAATATTTAAAAAGAAATTTATTTTTATAAAAAGTAAATTTGTAATATTTTCTAGATGGCTTTCCAATAGAAATATTCACAGACTTTCTAAGTGATAGGGGACATGACCACATGGGGCGACGATTCAAGCGTGAACCACCACCACATGAAATGGATTGTTGTGGTGACAAACCTAGCGAAGAAAATTTAGCAACAATGAAAAAATGTGGTGAAAGTGTAATGAAAGATGGGGAACCAAAGAGCAAAGAAGAGATGATGAAATTTGGAATGGTAAAATAATAAAAAAAATTTTACAATTCAATGAAAATTAAAAATTTGGTTTTTTTTTTTAGAAATTTGTGCAATGTATGTTGACAGAAACTGGAATGGTAAGCAATATATGTCCTTTTCATTTAATTATTTTGTATTAAAATTACTTGTATCAATTCATTGTCAGTAAATAGTTCCTCCATGGTTATATCCTTACAAGTGGAAGTGACTGACGTTTACTATATGTCTAAAGTAAAGCCATTTACCACTATCAGTAAAGATTTAACCTTGTTTGAATCACTTCCACAGTAGATGAGATGATTAAACACTAATTACCAAAATAATTTAATAGAAAGCAGGTAGTTAAAAATTAAAAAATTAAATCATTCAAGAAATTGAGCAATTGTAGATAACTACCATCCACGCAATATCTCAGATGCAATTTTCATGATATCTAATATAAATTTTAGAAAATTAGAAGAGAAGACTGTTTTTATTAGGCGATACATTCCAACATTTGAACATCCTACTATCGTATTTCTATCTGAAGCCACCGGTTGTCGAATGGAAAAATGATTTTCCCGTTATTAATAAAATCAAAATGCCGGACTATTTATTTACATATAAGTACACACTTGTATTCGAATTATTTATACTCGAGGACAAAAATAGGTATATTTTTCATTATTATCTCTCGCAATATCATTTTTTTTTTCAAAAACAACGTATCTGAAAAATTCTCAAAAATTCAGTATGACCACTCTTTATGAACGACACAGCTGTATCCGTAATAAAAATTATTATTCATTTTTAATAATAGTCATCGAATATCAAATTACAATTTAAAAGAACAATTTTATGGTTTAAAGCTCACCTCCAGTGGATTAGCTGACAAAGCAAAATTCAAGGAGATCCTTGCAAAACAAGATCCTGATGACTGGCGACGAAAACAAATGGAAGACCAGTATGATAATTGTATCATGGAAGGAAAACAAATGGCAGCAAAATTCAAGGAAAAGAACCCTGATTCTGATATTAATGCTGAAGCCGGTGGATTTTTACATTGTCAAATGCGTGGAATAATGAAAGAATGCCCAGCTGAGAAATTTAAAGCTGATAACAAAGATTGTCTTAAACTAAGAGATATGTTGGACAAGAAGCCGGAAGATATGTAAACTTGTCTTTTGTAGGATATGTTTTTAAACAAAATAAATGTTGTTGTGCACTATCATTGCCTAAGCTATTTTTATTAAAACCCTCAGTATATTTTTAACCTCCGACCAAAAAAAGGGGTGTGAAAATGTATCTATGAGTCTGTGTTTTCTGTAACAAATTAGTTCCTAAACGGGTGACCCAATTTTGATTTTTTGTTTGTTTGAAAGTAACCTGATCGATAATATTCTTTGTTAGGTCTCAAGCTTGAGTTGAACAGTGTGATGACCTTCAAACAGCTGAGCAGATTTTCTTGAAAAATAGCTAAGAACACTCTCGATCAAATGACCGTTTAAGAAGAACGATGCCACAAAAGAATCCATCAAATCTGTTTTTTTATGACATGCATATATATAAGGTAATATGCAAGGTATATATACTTAGGTTCGACTCAAGTTTGTAACGCTTAAACATATTGATGTTATGAATAAAATTTTGGTACAGGTGTTCATAAAATCACCTAATTAGTCCATTTCCGGTTTCCGTCCGTCCGTCCGTCCGTGAGCACGATAACTCAAAAACGAAAAAAGATGTCAAGCTCAAATTTTTACAGCGTACTCAGGACGTAAAAAGTGAGGCCCAGTTCGTAAATGAGCAACATAGATCAAATGGGTTTTGAGTCCGTAGGACCCATATTTTAAATCGTTAGAGATAGAACAAAAGTTTAAAGGTAAAAATTTTTTCTTATCAAAAAATAAGCAACTTTTGTTTGAAACATTTTTTCGTAAACATCACTGTTTACCCGTGAAAGCGAAAATTATGCGCAAATCGTATAGTATTTTATATGGGAATGCCAGTCATGTGTGTGTGACATGTATGTATGTGTAATGTTACAGAGTAATCAACACTTCCTATACATGGTATTTCAACAATTAACTCGGTCAATTGTTTCTTTTCACTTGTTTTTTTTAAATTTTTATTTAGGTTATAAGTTTGCTATGAGAACATTTTCACCCCATAGTATTTCAATTCTGACAGTTTTTTAAATAATACTCTAAATGATAAAAGAGAATGGATAGTATTCGTAAATTTATCAAAATGGATCGTGAACAAATTGTAAGAAGTGTGTCTTCAATTCTAAAAAATCGGTTTGTAATGGCTGGTTTTTATGTTACTTATTTTTTATTAATAATACTTATCTTGATAAGTCAAGCTTTTTTCATATTGGGTAAGTACTTTCAAGCTTCTACAGGACTTTATTATAAGTAGGAGTCTTGTCAATTCATATTGTCGCAGTCCTTTAGCATTATTTACTCATTTAATTATATATATATATATCCTTTTATTTCTCGACATTATGCAGATTACTGCCTTCAATTACGCAGCTTTTTGTTGACTGTAATCAGAAGTTGAGGGTATTCAGAAAAAGATGCAAAAATCGTTTTTTATGTGAGGTGTTAGCCACTCTACTTTATACAGTTAAATTAAAAATTTTAAGCTTGTGGTAATGATAAATTTTTTTTAAAATCTCAAGCTTTTACGAAACACTTTCTCAAGCTTTGAAAATTATTACAAGCTACAATTTATTATCAACAAATACGTTTCATCTTTTCAACCAACTAGCGCTTGAGAAAGTATCAATTGAATCCGAAACGTTGCGCTTGAACATATGTAGTGTTGCATTATATTTCCATCCTTGGTTGCATCCTGGTTCACTATCCTAAGATTAACAATCACCTGGATGATTAATTTTAATATTAGTACTTTCAAAGTTGTATTTTTAGCTGACATCATACTCAAAATCTCTCAAATCGATGACTCAAAAAATCCCATATTGTGTTGATTTTTACTGTATTTATTATTAATCATGTGATCGTGTTTATAAAAACATATTAAATCATGAAATAACTATTTTATTTTTTTACTTGTTCATTGAAAATTTATTAAAACCTTGAACTGAAGAATGAATTAAAATTATATATTTCGTTTTATGATTAGTATTTTTACAGAAGTTTTTCAAACTTTATTGAAATATTTACATGGTACAATTTTCATTTGGTTGGACAAACACAAAGCAATTTATCATTTTCTCGGAATTAATATATAATTAAATTTTTATAGCCTTTTCAGCAAAACAGATATCTATTTGACTGAAATAACTTTTGAAAATTGAATCCATTAGGTGATATAATGGTTTTTATTTGAGATATCGCCAAAAAAATCTCTGGAATATTTGAAAATTTCAAACATCTCAATCTCCGAGAAAAATGATCTGTTTTTTTCGATTTTTTGACAAAATTGCGTTCGTTGCTCGAGGTCACAAACTTGGATTATTCATTGGGACAACATCTTAAACAAGTCTGCTATAAATCAGAACTACCGGATCTGACGTTAGCTCTAACGTCTAAAGTTACGTCGATAAATTTTGAAAGGCTTTATCTCGGAAAGCATTGGGTCTACAGAGTCCTTTAGCGTCTCATATTTTTAACAAATTTAGCCTACTTTAGAAACTTTCTGAAAATGTTTTACCAAAAAAATATTCCTTTAGGGCTATAATCGCCAAAATTTTTTGTTGTTTTACTGGTAAATATAATCTAAAATGTCTATGTGTGGTACCACTATATTTCAATATACTCTACTAAGTAAACAATCTTTCGAATTTATGCATAAGATTTCTAGCAAAAAAATTTTGCGCCCAGTGCATGCTTTCAAAATTCTTAGAAAAATACAAGTTAACTTTTGCTATCATTCTCACCATCGACACAAAGCGATAGAAAACGAGGAAAAATTTATATGTTTATATACGTTTTAAAGGGGTGATTTTTTTTGTGCTAAGTGTATTTTACAGCATTCACGTAGACTTTCATATTCAAATTTAAGTATTTCGATATTAATAAATATCTGTAGTTATCTTTTACACATAGAAATAGTGATTCTGCGATTCTGCAATATTTATTTATTGACTACTATAGCAGATTTGCTACTGGCTATTGACTTAAACAGACAACAGTATTTATATACTCCCTATATAAAATCAAATATATATTTTAATAGTGCTTCAAACTTTGACAATATTAACAATATTTTTGTGTTGAATCTTCTTTCTCATAGATATATTGTTATGGATGGGTTTTAGTTTACCCTAAGTCATCATACGTCATAATCAAGGCTTTTAAGTAAACAAATATAACATCAGCGTCAACTTTATATATAAATATTGCATATACAAAGACCTTACTTTTTTCCTTAGTTCTTGATAACCTAAGACAACCAAAGACATTATTTGCTGTAATTGCTATGAGATAACGTTTTCAAGAGTTTAGTTTAAGATGGTGGAATTTCAGATATTTCTTTTTAAAATTATTACAATCCCTGATAAAAAAGTCCAATTCAATTCTGATTCAAATTTCCAACCCATTCTTATTAAATTCCTATTCATTCCGATTGGTTGAATTTCCGATTCATAAATCGGACTTTTTTATCAGGGATAATATTTGATTCGGTGTTAGCAACGGCAAAACTGTTTAAATACTTTATATTTTTAATATTATTTTTTGATTCAATATTCAATATTGTCTTCTATTATCATAAAATAGAATTTATACAATAGGTATTATTTCTACGTTTCGATATTTGTATTCTTTTAGATTCAATATAATATTCTATTTCTTAGTTTCTTTGTGAATGATATAAAAGATTTATATATAGAAATTTTATAAATCTCAATAAAATGTATATTGGCACGAATTATTGTTTATTTACTGTTTGAATAAACGATAGAGAAATATATAAATGTGTTTCTTGAATTTGAATAAATTTCCTTTCTATTTGCTATAGTTTTTCGTTATAATTTCTATATTTTGTTATGCAATGCTTAAAAATTGATAAGAAAACATTTTGTTAACTGAAACACAAAATTAAATTTTGTTAGTAATTATAAAATTATAAAAGCGGAATACTTTAATGTATTCATCCGAGAGAAGCAATACGAATCTAAGTTAGAGAAGAGGGTGGTTTGTAGGATCTTCTCTGGAGATCTCGATCTGCGTCCATCATTTCGGATGCTGGATCACTGTAGCGTGTAAGCGGAAGTGGTGGCTATTCATGAGGTATATGAATGTATAACACTGAACATCCTTAGGTGCAGGGACAATACAATCTTCACCGACAGCCAAGCAGCTCTTAAATCCTTCAGCTTAGTCTATCTAACGTCAAAGGTAGCACAGGACTGCCGTACATCCTTAAATGAGCTGGCGGAACAAATGAATGTAAACCTGGTATGGGTATTTGAGACTGAAGTCTCCGTCACAAAAAATACCTCCACAAGTCTACACAAGAAAGCAGCATCTCATTGGAGATTTTCATAAGAAAAGTCAAACAAGATATGCAGGGTGAAACATGACAAAATCGACAAAAGAATTAATAGCAAAAGACTTAGATAATTAGAAAACCGTCGTATAACAGAAAACTGCGATACCGGGGTGAATCACAAAGATAGAAAATCACAACCAACTACTACGTTATAGGAAGATATTCGGCCATTCTCTCAAAAAGGAACATACTTGAAAAAGTGTGCTTAGTACTGAAGACGTTTAAATGATAAAATTTAACGATAAAAGATAAGAAAACAAGGAGTATAATAGGTGTCAGATTTCTTCAGGTTAGTTTAATCTTGAAGATGATTATGATGATGCCTTTTCAATTCCTCTGTTTCGAAACAGAAAAGTATTTTATTGAGAAATTATGAAAATTATTTTAAAGTTACATGAATATATGCATCTACTAGGTTAGGTTATATTGGCTGTCCACGAAAGTCACACTTAGGCTATAGAGCCCATTGTGATACCATATATGTGTTTTACCACATTTCCGCTGATAATTTCATTTATCAACTTCTCAATTTCAGAGGTTGAGTGCACCTCTTTCATGCATATACCATGCACTAATTTTCGAACCCCCTTCCCTAAGCATACCGCGGTCGGAATTGGTTACGCCTAAACCAACTGAGCTAATAGGGCGACATGCATCTTCAAACTAAGGAATATTTTCTAAATAAATTTTTTTTTAATATTTCTAGAACTATTGTTTCATTCAAAAGTAATATGAAAAAAGAAACCACGATTTGTTGAAAAGATTTATATTCCAAAAAATTTAACAATACTCTCATACATTTTTTTTTTGTTATCTTCATAACACGATGAATTTTCTGGTTCTTTTTCTTCGTCAGTTTATATACTCCGGTTGAAGGACATTTCAATCGAAGGATTTGTATACATTTTACTCTTTTCATATAGGATAGAACATAGAAAAACATGATATTCATCCATAAGTAAACATTCTACTTGTATGACGAAACAAGGGATTTATTATTTTGTTGTATGTTCATATCTTTTTGCTGAAGAGAGATTCATCTTCTCTTTGGTTGAATATACTATAATAGGATTATTATAAACATACAGAGATATTCGATGTTGAAATGAATATAAATTCTGTTGTGTAATATTTATGATTATAAAAAAAAATTTTGAGACAATTGATGTGCTTAAATTAAGTAGTCTAATATAATTAGTATCCTTATATTTTAAAATACCTATATTCATAATCCAGGATTATAAACTCGTCCTGCTTGAATGGAATTTCAAATAACTACTCATTTTACAACCCAAAATTAAAAAATTATTTTAAACCTACAGTATTGCTTAAATTTAACATATAAAGAGATATGTTCCTTTAATTAAGGAGTCTTTTGTTTTTAGGCAAAAAATCGACATTTTTTAGATTGATTTTTGGAGATACTATTATTTATGGCAAAAAAACATTAAATTATATTATGCAATTTATTTATTTTTTCTACTATTGACACCGCGTTTTCCATGGTAACGATCGATCGATCAAACGGCGCTACAGCCCTGTGTGGGCCTTGGTCTCCTCAACAATCGACCTCCATTGCGTCCTATTTTTTGACTTGGGACCCCATCCTATGCGTTGAATGTGTTCAAACCACTGTAATCTTCGTGACTTGATGAAACGAACAATGTCTTGTTTTTGTAAAAGGTCGTCAATTTCTGAGTTGTATCGGATTCTCCATTCGTCCCCTACTTTGACGCCTCCATATATCTTTCTGATGACTTTTCTTTCGAAACTTCTCAATCCTTCTTTATCAGCCACTGTCAGCGTCCATATTTCACCGGCATACGTCACTACTGGTCGGATTAAAGTCTTGTAAAGTTGTATTTTCGCAGTGCGGTTTAGGAGTTTGTTCTACAGCGGACTAATATTTGCATAATACGCCCTAAATCCATCTTGTATTCGTTCTTGGATAGATGTTAAACATTGTGCATTATTATTAATCAGATTCCCAAGGTACTTGAAGGATGTAATTCCCTTGAAGATTCTGTTGTCAATTTCAATGTCTATTGGTCTTTGAGTTTTATTAGCTGACGCGATCATGTATTGAGTTTTGTCATCATTGATTACGAGGCCGACCACTGTAGCTCTTTATTCTAGTTCTCTGTAAATCTCGATAAGTCTATGTTTGGTCCTTGAAATGAGCGCAATATCATCAGCATAGGCACATATTTGTGTCGATGGTTACTATACACTACTTTATTAATATAATTATATGAATGGATATATAATTCTATGGATTGCATATAAGGTTAACATTGAAAATTTAATATTATTTAAAAAAAATTTAAATAAGTAATTGTGTTATTTTACATTTAAAAATATAATTGGTGCAATTTCTTCACTTATTTCTCAATTTCTAATGCAACAAGTTTAACTAATAGTTGTTTTTCAACAATTTTTATTTTAGATGCCCTATACCATTTTCAAGTAAGTAGTCATATTTTTAATTAAAACGCATAATTTATGTTAATTTTGTAAGATACAGCGCTGCGATCGATTTAGCTACCCCCTCCACCTACAACACGTTGTTGGTGATAGCTGCAAAAATCAGTTTATACTCTACTAGCATCGCTTTCAGTCAGAAACAAAAACATAAAATTTTGTTAGTAACATCGTCTTCTAGTCCCTAAATGTCAAAATTGGGCATAATAAAAAAAAATGTTTTTGTGAAAAGAAAAAATTAAACTAGACAAAAAAAAAAACAGTTTTTTCGTCAAAAATTGATCAATAATGGAAATAATTTCTATAATTTTTTTTTTTTTTACAAATTTTGCACAATTGGGGCTTTTGTCGATTTTTTGTCTAAAAAGCAGAATAAATCCCTTTTTATACAACAATCCTATTACAGTTTAGTCATTCAAAACGAAAAGAAATGGTACAGATGATATGAAAATACATTAACTATGGGCCAAAGACACTAGCTTGGAGTATGACTTATGTCAATTTTTAAAATTGTATTGCAAATGAAACAATTTTTTGAAACGAAAGATAATTTTTGTAATAAAAAAATAATGACCAAAATCGATAATATTGAAAAACATAAAAAAATAGAAAGATATGACAGTTAAATGAAGTGATTTGTAAATAAAATAAACAAGGCATGTTTGACAGACTGACAGGTGATATTTGTGGATTAGAGAGGAATGAACATGAAAATCTCTCGTTGTGGTTGTTATATGTTTTATACCGTTCTGTTCACTTGTTTTGTTGTATGTTATATGTATTGAACGTATATAACAACAGTGCTTTTCACAGTCCACTAATGATGAAAGAATTTAAGCTACTATTGAATCAAACAAAATGTACTTTTCATATTATCTATATAATATTATTGTTGGATTATTTATTTAAGTCCAACACGAAAATTTGAATAACAAAACGTTTAACATTTGATTAACAAACACCATCTTTTAGTAGAAGACATTTTATAGGCTGATATTCAATTTAAAAAATGAGTTAGGACAATAGTCTAGAAGACAGTCATTTCAATTATTTCAATATCTATTTTCCATTCTTTACCGTTAATATAAACGCAAATCGGAAACAGTTTATGAGTTGAATAAAATCGATAATCGTTATTTTTCGAAGTATAGCTTGGAATGAAAATTACTGGCATAGGCTTGAATCTTTGTTTGAATAAATTTTTACAATCTATAAGAAATGGTCCCAGGTCCCTTTTTTGGCTACCTAATATATACTAGAAACCTTAGAAAAATCGTTTTTGCTTGCTGCAGCACTAAAAAAAGAAAAACAAATTTGCCTCCGCCGTCATATCTTAATTTTAAAAATGATAGAACGTGGATAATTTCTATCCGTGGGTTAAACCACCAAGAGATTCAACGTCAAAATTTGTTGACAATATACTCAGACAGAATTTTTAACTTCACAAGCCGTCAGGTGCTAGGTAGTAAAAATGTGTAATATTGAATCCTAATCCATTAGAAAATATCAAGAGAGGGAATGAAGAGAGTCAGATCGGCCAAATGTTTACTAGTGTCTAAAAATAGTTTACAAATAGTATTTCAAAGAAGTTTGCAAAGAAAGTATATTTTATTCGATCACGCTAGCTTTCATACTCATGTGGTAGAAATTCTCAAAGAATACTCGCAATGATATACATACAATGAATACTATGAAGCAAAATATTTTATTATTTCTTGACCCTGTGACTTGTTCCACATATGTCCTCATTAGAACATATAAAATAAACAGTGGAACATAGTAGTGTCTATATTGACTGATAACATAGAAGTCGTTTGTATGAAATAGCAATAAATTCAGTTAATGAAAGTCGTGATGTTATTTTAGTGCCTCTATTTTAAGGAAAACCGTTTTAGGATATATTTCCATAACCGTGCACTTTGACCAAAAATGGGAAGAACTTTTACTGTAGATAATAAAATTACCCACCGTTTTTGTATCATAATTTTTTTGTATCACTAACCGTTTATGACTTATACGACTATGGCGATTTACTTATTAACTATTTGACCGACATGTCTTCTAATATTTGTTTAAACAAGAAAATGATAAAAACTTAAAACTTTGTTTAAACTTAAAAAACTAAACTTTAAAAAAAAAAATTAGTATACAATTAAGGTAGGCAATTTAATTATCTACAATAAAGGCTATTACCATTTTTGGTCTAAATTGCATGGTTATGAAGATAAAGCCTAAAACAGTTTCGTTAAAATGGAGGTATTTCCTCCGCCTTCCATGTTTGTAAGGATTTTGTGCATTTACATTTAGTGCGTGATACTGAACCTATTTAAATAATAAAATAACTCCTGTAATTTAATGCAGAAAAAAATTCTCAGTAGTCTGAAGTATTGGCCGAAATATCTACATCCGAAGGCATATTTTACAAAATAAAAGTTATTTGAATGGTCAGAATTCTACATGATCGTCAACGTGTAGAACTTGAATGCAAACACTAAAACCACAATAAATTTATATATGATATATAACTTACAAACATGTAACTTTACTAAATGCAGGGAGTTTATTTGTTAGTTGTTGACAATATACTACAGAAGCCTCGGGGATTCCTTGATGATGACGAGAAGAGGATCAGTTTCCATGGTGTATACAACATGATCTGATCATTTTCAAGGGAGTAAGTAGTATACATATAAAATCATATCTGAATATTCATATTATATGTATCAAGATTTTTCGTATTGTTTGTTATGCGTCATTTATATTTGTTGAATTTCCGTCATATATAAATTTTTTTTACTTCATATCTGACGTTCTTACGCTTCATTTAACATTAGGAGTATTATATATTAAATGAACTCTTCTATTCTATGTATAAATGCCAGTCACCCTTCTCCCTCAATTTTTTTCATTAAATAATTTCTATTTATGCTGACTTTGTTGATACTTTCTGTTTTAAAATAAAAATTTACTTTTCTTTAATGCATCAATAATTTTTTTTTCATAATATTTTCAATATATTTAAAAAATAATTTATATAGCCCATTTTTTGGAAGATTTATTTATTTATTTATTTAATTTAATTCATTTCTAGAATTATTTTCAAAAAAAATACAATAATTTCCATTGCTATTCTCATAAAAAAGTTGTCTAACATAGTTGTCTAATATATCTAAAAATGCGAACCCACTGTATTATTGTTATCATACCCACTATACCTTGACAGAAGTAATTTTTAGCTTTGACTACCTGTAAAATATGGTACCCATAACAAAAGAATTAGAATACAATCAAGATTTTCAATTAGCACCAACCAAGTTGTTGTCTCTAAATGAGACATCACAGATTTTAATTCAAAGTAGTTGTTCCCATAAAAAAATTTTAATGAAAGATTTTCATTAGAGTAGTTGTCCCATACAAAGTAGTTGTCTCATAAAAAGATCGGCAGCATATTAGGCCATGGGTGGCGACCAATGTTCAATCATCGGCCATGGGTTGATCCCAATCATGGTCTAGCACGGACGGATGGTTGGATGATAACGCCTTACCAAACATGGCAAAAAAAGATCGGCCGATCGTTCGCCAAGCATTTTAGGTAACCATAGGCCAAATATTTGATCCGATGATTAGCCCATTTTCGGTGAATGATTGACCCCAATCATTGGCTTAGAATTGGCTGATGATTGAATGATAACGCCTTGCCAAGCATGACAAAGAAGGATCGACCGGTCGTCGACCAAGTATTTCAGACAACCATAGGCCAAACATTCAATCCGATGATTAACCTGTTACCGGCTAGCCATCGTATCAAATGTTTAGCCTATGTCGTTGTAGTCTATTGTTGTAGTTTTCCTTTACATACTTCTAACTGCTGCAGAATCTGTAACTGCTGCAGATCTTCAAAAATTGAATAAAAATAGATGAGAAATTCCTTCAGATACACCTACACTTTGCTACATTATGGAGTCCAGAAAGTGAAGGATAAAACTCCTTGTAATATTTTAAGGATATCGCCGTAGAAGAAGCTGCATCTAATTGAAAATACTTTTTTTTCTGTAAAAGTAATACTGTTACAATAAAAATAAAACTATTTTGTATACATTTTCTTAATACACTGTTTTCTTCACCCTATTTTCAAATAATAGTGCAATCAATAATCTTACCAAAGGACTATAGATATATTTATATATAAAATAAGGATAAAAAAGGGACTACTGCTGCACTCACAACATCAACAAGAAAATCAAATAATATATCAGCTGAGATGACTTGTAATAAAAATAATAACAACTATATCTATACACATCTCCATAAAAATAGTTTTGGTGTGTCGCGACTGTCGACATAATTCCTCTATTTTCCCTAGTTTATCTCTACGTTTGTCTAGTACTAGAGTATAGTAGCTGGTTTTTACAAATGAATATTATTGACGCCATATAGACCAGACCAAACTATAGACATGGCGCCTTCCCGAAAATATTTGTTGGCGCCTTTTCATTTTATATGTGTGCTACAACCAATAAATTATTTGATTTACATCGGAATGTTTGTTATTGTTAAGATAATACAAAAGTTTTTTTTTTTGCACATTTCTTTTCAGAAAAACATTTATTCTTAGAAAAAGTTGTAAAACCATATGATATAACTTCGTAACGAATATAAAGACTGTCTGAAATAGTGTTTTGAAGTTCATATTACACTCTGCCATAATATAAAGTATAACCTTTCCGTTACAAAGGAGAAAATTTCAATAATTGTTCTTTGGAGCAAATCGGCGAAGATGAAATGAACTTTAAACAAGACAAAAAGATTAATTTTATTATGGACAGAAAGTTTTCTCACTCAATATGCTTGGGAAAAATAGTTCATTACCGCCCTAGTGTAATAATGAATTCATTCCCGCATTCCTCAGGGTAAAATGATACCTCGTTGTTTTAAGTAAACCATTAAAGCCTTCTAGTATATTTATTATAGATGATAGTTTCCGCGCGATCAAATTAATCCGATAGATAGATGGTTTCCACGCGATCAAATTAATTGTTCAACAAATACTTATGGTGACGTAAGCTAATTTGTGTTTCGTACCAAAAATATTAATTTTACTGCTTATGATTGATAGTAAGACAAATTTCCACGTAAATTTTCTATTTTTCTATTTTAAATAATAATTTATTTTCACATTTTTCACACAGAGGCGTAGATAAAGTTTTGTACGATAGACCTGTGATAAGGCATTATTAACGTACTTCTGCGACTGTCAAACTCATGCTACGCACGTGCTACGCCTGCAAATTTTGCAGGCGTACATTAATAATGCTGTTTTTCCCACTAGTATTGTAAATCTTTATTCTCTTCGTTACAATATCTTCTACTTTGCAGAGCAACCTACAATCTTTTTAGTTAGTTTGATTGCCTATAATCATTCACTATAAACTACATTCCGAAAAAAAGAACGATTCTACATCAGTGTTTCTGATGAGTATTCTAATACTGTGGAAGTACTTGGATAACAAAACAGCTTGCATTTCGATATTGGTATTTTGATAATAAATATTTCCGTAGCTTTCGTAATATAAATTTTATAATTAAACGCCCAAAATGAATGTTAATCGTCGATGTGTTTTTATACATTACAAACAGGGAATATTCATGTATTTTTTAAATATTTTTAATTCATTGTTTACACCGTTATAACATAGTAAAAATATAAATACTGATTAAAAATCCTGTAAATGAGTGTGTGTAAAAAAGTGTAAAAGATATTTAAAATAGAGAATAATTTTTAGATGTTTAAACGCAGTTCTTTTGGCGCTCTCTGTTGATGACGTATTAATATGTGATCTGTCAGTTGGTGACAGTTCAATGTACTGTTTACTATAGGTGTAATACCCACGGATGTAGTAATTATAGTATATATCCATGGTAATAGCATACAAAATATAAGTAATTAATACCATACAGTATGTCAACAAGTCTGACAAGCCACATACTATGACGTCACGTCCGTCTTCGAAATTTAAATTTTTCTCACTGTACTTTTATTAATTAATTTGTACTTTTATTAATTAATTTTAAGTAATTAAAAATATATTAATTACTTAAATAATGGTTTAGTTCAAATGTCCAGCCAGTAAAGTTACGAAAAAATAAAAAATCTGAACCAAATTTAAATATAATGAATATTCCCTATTGTTTGAGAAACAAAAGAAGCTACTTGATATATTCTTGAACAACCACTAATTATCACAAATTTTCCAAAAATAAAACGAAACAATTTGTTTGAATATCTGATAGCGACGAATACATCTGATGTGTATTAAAAACAGATCTTTTAACACTGAAAAACGGAATGTAAATTTCATGTAATTTCAATACAGAAAGTTGTATTTAAATTGTTTTTCATTAGTTTTCATTTTCAAATGTTTAATTTACAAAACCCCTAAAAATATATGTGTGGGGGGGGGGGGGTTAAAGAAGCTGCATACACTATAAGGTTATATCGAATATAATTTATATATTACATCAAATCAAATATTTACATTATTGAATGAGATACATTTATTCATAAACTCGTGTACACATTTCTATATTACTCAATCAAATATAATTTATACTATCTATTTAAATATATTGGGTGGCCTTAAATAAAGCCAATGAAAAAGGGTACTGAGATTATACTGTGTCCAGAAAATTTATCACTTTTTGAGAGTAATTATACTGTTATAAGTATTTCTTCAAAAAACATTTTTAACTTACTCTGAAAATTTTCATTCACGTTTACTTTGAAGTTATTAAATATTATATTAGTAAATATTTCAACGCAACAATGCAGACTCTCATATATTTCTTATCTGTGTACACAGCATAGCAGTCAGCACATAATCCCAGCAGAAAACAAATTGTACAAATTAAATTTCGATTTTTGCACCAATTTCCTAGATTTTTGTATTTTATAAAGTATTTCGACTACCAAGAACTCATCATCAGTATGAATTAGCTAGTGTGCAGTCCACCACCAAATTAGCAACAAGTAACATACATAACAAGAGTAATTACGATTAGCTAATTCATACTGATGATGACTAATTGGTAGTCGAAATACGTATTTATAAAATACAAAAAACTTATCTAGGAAATTGGGGAAAAATCGAAATTTATTTTGAAATATCCTAGAGTTCTCAGTTATTATCTAGATCTAGGATAATAATTAAATTGTACAAAGTTTCGCTTGTACAATTTACTTCTGTATTAGACTCAATTATTGTTCATTCGTAAACTAAACGAACATATATTAATTTTGTTTCAATTTTCTTTTGTTTATTCTTAAAAGATATAAAGGGCCGTAAAGTACAATTTACAAAATAAAAAAAATTAAGACAACCGTTAAATGGATATATTTCGAAGTAAATGTGACTGAGAATTATTCGAAGTAGAGTATAGGAATTTTTTTTTAAAGAAATTTTGATTTGATTGATATGAATTGCGTCTAGAACAAGAGTTGCGGCCTATTTTGCAAGTTAAGGACCGGGCTATTTATAGAACATAAAAAAGAAATGTTAAAAAGCTTTTTGACCCTCGACTAACAAGATGAATTATAACTTTAACGTAACTGTGTGTCTGCTTGTGGCATCGTAGCTCCTAAACGGGTGAACTTATTTTGTTTTTTTTTCTTTCAAAAGTAATTTGATTGAAGGGTTCTTAGTTACGTTTCAAGTTCGAGTTAAGAGTTCTGTATACCCGATAACACGTAGAAAAGAGGTGATGATTTTCAAAGGGCTGAATAGATTTTCGTGAAACATAGCTAATAACACTCTCGATCAAATTTCCTTTCAAACAAGGAATAAATCAAAATCGCTTCATGTGTTTAAGAGCTTTGGTGTCACAAGCATATCGATCAAACCAGAACTTTTAATTTAAAATTATTTAATAGTCCGTTCTATATACTAAAATCTACATAAAGCACACAAAATAAATCTTTTTTTTAATTTACAGAAGCCATATTGTAATTAATCTGTACAAAGAGACCGTTAATAATAATTATACCGATGTTGTGATGAATGTACACATATATAATAAAAGGGCGAATATTTTGTAATATATCTACACCCAAACACTCCTACAGATCAACGAAAACTGGTACGAGTACATAGAGCAGTGTATTTTATTGAGAATTTCTATTTATAGTTTGAAAATTTATATATAATATATAATATAGGTACATTTTATAGACAAAGAAAATTTAATATTATATGCAATATACATTACAGGAGCTTAATTAATTTTGTTTCTGGAATCCCTGAATAGAGAGAGCTCTCTCTAGATAGGTAACTTGTGATGAATAAAATAGTATCATATTTCAAAGTATTGAAGAAACTTCTCTATACAAATTGAAATTAAAAAACACCCCACCAGATATTATTAAATATTTACAGGTATCATTTATGTTATGTACCTGTTTTCCAATATGTGTATGTGCATGCAAATTTTGTTATTGGTATATTATCAATAATATCATCAAAAATAACTTCAAAATTAATTTTTTTTTTTTTTTGTTTATTAAGAAATTGATTAATTAATATTTTATATTTATTTCTACATACTATGTGACTTTAACGGATTGTGAAACGCACATCTCAAGTAGGGTTTTATTTTAAAAGCTTTTATTTAACTTGCAAAATCTTTTTGTATGTATGTTATTCGGATCAATTATTGTAAGTGAATTTTATAGCAGTTATCCTCCACCGATTTAGTTAATGTGTAAAATCAGACTTGAAGATCATGATATTATTTAAAAGTGAAGTTAAAATTGATTAAAATACGAAAAAGCTATAAGCATTCAAAGATTGTTGCCCATCTCCTTTTAGCAAAACAAAGATATCGGGCAATAACGTAACTAAACTATATCTTTCACTTTGTTTAATTGGGAATTTTAAGGGTTCATATGTTGCATACTACTAAAAATTTTCAAAAAACCTACTTTCTTTTTCTTCCCGTCCTGTGAGAATTCTTCACCTGAAGTAATAAAATAAATTAAGTTAACACCCCTATTGTTCAAATTTACTTTATTTACGCCTTTTTACCCAGGAATTTTGTATTCATCAAATAAATAAAATTTATAATCAAATTGCTGCCGAAACTGACTGCTTTGATACTAGTTTCCAGCGGGTTTTCAAACTAAATCTCAATCGATATAAAGAAACCAAATAATCAAAATATTTCTACCAAATCAAATGACTTTTCGATTAAAACGAAAAAAAAAAAATTTAACCCTGATTACACCCAAACAAAAGTACTAACATTTATAGTAATAACAAAAAGTTCATATGTCATTTAGATATGGATTATTTAGATGTCATGTTTAATTTTTCGGAAATAACACTTTTCCCTTCTAGCAATGATTGTAGTGATATTGTGTTGTTCACACGACGAATATACATCATCACTTATCACTTATTCTTATGATTATTATTTAGGGGTTACTGTGCTAAATATATGTGATAAAGATGGATCTTATGATTGGTGTAATGATTCGAAAGGAGATAGAATGAGGATGAACAATTTGATTTTTTGTATACGGTAGACAGCTTTCATTATATTTTATTGTTAAGGTTATCCAACATGTACGTTATTTAAAGATTAGGTATACGCTTGTAATTAAGGGTTCAAGATTGAACTGATTGTTGTTATTATTTGTAATTATATAAAGTATTTCTTATTGACTCTTCTCTCAGTAAAATCTTTAAAAAACTTAAAATTTGGAAAGAAATCTCAAAGCGTGAATTACATTTCAGAAAAATATTGCATATATTGTGTGTCCCCGGATAGAGGTAACTATACTTGTAAATTTTCTTATTGTGCATTAAGAAAAAAAGTCATTCTTTATAAAAAATTTTGCTTATTCTGCAAATTATGTAGGCATATTAAAAACTTCTAAATAATGTACAGGGTTGCCAAAAAATTGAAATCACTATTTTTCTTTTTGGTAAACGATCCTTCTTTTTTATAAGTTAGTCAGAAAAGTTGCTCGCAATTAACAATTATGACTCTATACAAAATATCAAGAAAATCCGTGTACTTTCATTATAGCATCATTTTTTATTTGAGCAAAAGTTGTAATTACAAAAAAAAGTAACAAAGAAAATAATAATAAATCAATATGTACTATTCGAGAGTATAATTTTTTTGTGGAATAGGTTAGAAAATAAAAAAGAAAATTTATTTTCTCGGATAAACATTCACTAAGAATGAAATTGTCAAAGTTGGAAAAATCTTCTTGAAATTCAGTCATTTGAATCTTTAGTCCTAATTGTAAATTTCGAGCAACTTTTCTGAACATTATTTAGAAGTTTTAAATTTTTCTTCATACTTTTCAGAATGGCCAAATTTTTTTATAAAGAATGACTTTTTTTCTTAAAATGCAAAACAAGAAAATTTACCAGTATAGTTACCTGTATCGGGGGGGACACTGTATCTTGATTTTAATTATGTGTCTAGCCAACCTTTAGACTGAGAGAATCCGACATAATAGAGAAAAATTTCCATATTTTACTTATACCAGTATCAATAATAATCATACTATCGCTGGTTAGACCAAACGGCCGTTTTTGTCCGCAATTTCTATTTTCATGGACAAATTTTCTCCTTTAGATTTTATGAATCTAGAATGTAATGGGATTTCGTCTTTCATTCTCTGCAGATTTTAGATTTGATGTGGCCTGCATACATACAGGGTGGGTTATTTTAATCTACAATGGCTAATAGCTCGTTTTGTAGTTAACCAATCAAAAATAACTTAAACCAAAGTAGCAGAGTTTGATGGAGTACATGATATTCTGACATCAGATTGAATCTAGTTCTTTGGGTTTCTTTAGCGGTTAACTAAGATCCTAAACCGTAAGAGATAGAATAACATTTTAGATTAGAAAGTTGATCCTCATAAAAAAAACTAACACTTCTCAACCATTTTTGATGAAAATCGCCAGCTTTCTCAGAAAATGCATTTAATCGAAAAAAATATGTTATTTTTGTATTTAATCGAAAGAAAACACGCCAAATACGGAAAAAATAACTTGAATGGAAACAAATTAAACCAAAATTCGACCAATGTAAACAAAAAATTTACAAAAATATTTTTATCAATAAAAAAACTTTTTTCATTAAATTAATGTAAAAATTATTCTCTTTGAAAACAAAACTAATTTTTTGCCCTTCATTAATACAAAACAAAACAAAAAAAATATACAGACAAAAAAACCAATTCAAGTGAATGAGAATTGAATAAAAAAAATGTCGTAATTTTTTTTAAAATCTGATAACATTGTTTTTTCTTTGCGACTTCTCGAAAGATTTTGTACGACATAAAAGGAAATGAAAAAGATATAAATATATATCTATCGTAAGGTATTCTTTATTTATATACATAGATCGTCGTCCACACGCCAAGACAGAAAAACGATTCATTTAACTAAAGCCCTTTTCAACAAGTTAACATTGTTGAGAAAGCGTGCATTGCATTTATATTTGCATTTTATCTTAATCACACAATTTAGAACTTTACACTAGAAGACAGCTTATGGATGACACTTTTTATAGACTTTGTGAGTGTCGAAAGATTTTTTTTTAAACATTATTAAGTATTTACTTTCTAGATTAAACCTATGTGTAGACATTTTAAAAGTAAATTTAGATTTAGAAATTGTAATTTATAGTAGGTTCGTTACATTTAAATTAAATTATATATTTAAATTTCATATGTCTTTATTCGCACCGTGCATGGGATTTATTTCAGAGGTTTCTATGGTAATGATACAATACTTTGTTAATCTAATTTTATGAATATATGCCTATGGTTTGTATATATGGTTTACATTGAAAATTTAATACTTTTCTAACAAATGTTTCAAAATTGTCTAACAAATTCAAAAAGAAAGAAGTTATTTTACATTTGAAAAATATATTTTTATGCAATTTCGTCTCTTATTTTCATAATTAATAATGCTACATGTTGAATAAGTTACATGTAAACAATTGAAAAATAATCATACCTTAGATAAAACAGATGATTTATTTTCAAATTTCATAAGATAACGCTGTCATCAATTCAGTTGTCGCCTCCACCTACTTTATACAAACGAATACGTGTAACATGAGATGGTACTGAAATTTTTTTGTACTGAAATTTTTTATTAAATTGGCAATTTTTTCCACATTTTACTAAATAGATATGTCCCTTGTTCGACCAATGGATCGATACCACAAAATATTTCTAGCACGATTTGAAATAAAACATTTCTAGCTTGCTCCGATTATTTTCTTTCACGTTTACGTTTTCTTCGAAATATAACGATAAAATTTTGTCTTCAATTTTAATGTGTGGGCTAGTTTATTGACTTTTAAAACTGATTCGAAAAAGTTCAAGAAAATGATATAAGTACACTTATACTTTATAGTCAATCTCAAATTTTGTTGGGTTAGGTTAGGTTAGGTTATATTGACTGCCCACGAAGGACATACTTAGGCTATAGAGCCCATTGTGATACCATATAATGTGTTTTACCACCTTTTCCGTTGATAATTTCATTTATCAGCTTCTCAATTATTTTCAGAGGCTGAGTGCACCTCCTTCATGCATATACCATGAACTACACATGTCCATCACAACTATTATTAATTAATTTTTGTTGCGACGGCGGGAATCAAACCCGCTACCTTAGGCATACCGCGGACGGAATTGGTTACGCCTTTACCAACTGAGCTACCAGGGCAACAAATCAATTTTGTTACAGTTTTAATTTTTAATCGACAGAAGAAACGGCGTCAAAATACGAATTACGTAGCAGAAAAAAATCGCAATTGGCTACTTTTGAGAAGTAAACATCATTGAGAATTATCGTAGTTAGAAATAAATGTTTTTTGAAGGGTTCAGTTATTATTTGAGTTTGTGTTTTGTGTATGTTTTTCCGTTTAGTGGAAAATCGGGATAACGATTAATACCGATATCACCCGGATTCATTTCATCCCGATTCATTTTTCGGGCTAAATATCAGACTATTATTTCTCACTCTAAGACACTATTCTGGATAAAAATCATATTTCCAAAGTTATTTTGGAGGATAACTGGAACAGTTTGGAAAAACTTTATGAAGGTTCATAATACCCCACATAAAGTTAATTTCTTAAAAATGAAAAACCATGACAATATCATTTGATAAAGTACCATAAAATTAAATTCAATTGTTTCAAACTAAACATTCACAAAATTAAACACCCATATTCTGTATCATACTAAATGAAACTATTTATTTGGGTGTTGAAGGGTGAATACGACGTACATTGTTTTCATCGGTCTGATGAAATGACATGCAGAGAGAGAAGGAAAAGAGAACGATATGAGCAAAATGAGATAGATGCTTGTACATATAGAACAAATAATGGTAATGACACAAACGGGTTAAAACATAATATTAATGTATGGGTGGGTATGAGTACCTATGCAGTACTGTGACTGTGAAAATGGGGTTTCCTTGCATTTAAAGTCTGTCCATTAGTTTGGTTACTCAATCTCTTAATCAGACCATTAGCACAAGCTGAAGCAGTGGAGACAGTAAGCTTTTCAAGCAACATACTGGCGGGTGCATAAATAGATACACAATTTTAATGAAAATAGTCTCTTTGTTTTTAGTTATTGCAAGTATATCGATTTGTTAACTATAATCTGTATATCTTACTTTTTATAATAAAGTCAAACTAATTTTGTTTCACATTTTTACATGCTTTATAAAGCGTTTCGATACCGAAACGAAAATATTACCAATTAACTGAAATTTTGTGTCAAATAATGAGTATTTAATACGCCTTCTGTATACATTTCAAGTCGATTCTCTGTACGGTTTACGGTAAATTAAAAATAGCCCTTTTTACATGGTGGCATATGAAGAATTCGTAATAAATGATGATTCTTTAGTCAATAAGTGCTTTTCAAAATGTAACCATTTGCATAAAAAACTATTATCACTTCAAGTTTTAAGCTTTAAAAGCATACCAAAACTAAGAACTGGTAAAAGCACTGACTCTGATAGTTAATTTCACATAAACCGTTCAGACAATCTTAATGAATTTTTCAGAAAAGGCGTATAAAAGGATGATTCATTGATAAATAAAATTTCAAGTTTTTGGGATTATTTTCATTTTTTCGGTATCAAAGTACTTTAAACACATTTCGTCTTTTTAATATGTCATCAATACGGCGGTTTCACTAGGATTAATTAGCACGAAAATAAAAATCGAATTATTTTTACAAACATGAAACTCTGATCTCAGCTCAAACCCCAAATTTATCTTTATCATTCCTTTAAAAGAGACGCACAAAAATTTTAGTTGCTCTTCATTAAAGAATTTGTGGTCAATCTTACGTGTGCTGTTGGTGTTGACGCAGAGAAATTGTATAAATTTTAATATTTTCTAAATGATTATGTAACATTTAATATCAAGTAATCTGATACACCTTATACCGGTATAATATCTTGCATCTGCAACTGTATCACTCTGTATATATGAACAACAAAGCCCATTATGATATTACTGGTGCTTTATATGGTATTAACAATAACATTCTGTTAACGTGATTTTATGTTAAAATTTCATATAATATATTCTTGTTAATTGGTAGCAAGATGAATTATTTATAATACATTTTAACAATGATACGTTTTAAATATTATGGGAAATGATACGAGTATTTTAGGATTTGTCTTTTGAATTTTGGGGATTTATAATATTTAATTATTTGTAAGTAGTTTTGGAAATCTTCAAAGTAGAAATGGATATCAATATAAATAGGTTAGATTTTCTACTACTAGGATTTAATTTTAATTTTTTTTTATACTTTTCTATTAATTTATTAATTTGAGCAGCCGTGAGAATTTTTAGTCCAGCAATAGATTCTGAAGGTTTCAATAGAGCAGAAAGTTTGCTTGCTTGAGATTGAGCAGGAAGAAATTTTTTGCCTATAGTATTTCAATTACAATTACCGGGGAATTTAAGAAATAATAACCCGGAAAAACAAGGGCTAAAAACTTCATAACTCAACAAATTCCTCTATAGTCAACAAACTCAACCCAACCAACTCGTAATTACAATACTCCGGGTCTATAAAATTTTCGGGCTATTTTTTCCGGATCTATTTTTTCAGATTACCACTACCAGGAGATAAACTGGCGCTGCATATATGAGAACTTTGAATGTTTGTGCAGTTGTCTTCCATAAGCATCAGGAAAATACTAACATATTTCTAATCGAGAAATCGGGCATACGTATACGAGCTAAAAAATGGAGATAAAGTTTGCACACGAGTTTAAGTATGGAAATAAAGCTCACAAACCTTATTGCAAAATTAGTTTCAAACTGTGGTACCGTAGTTTGAAGGTATTAGATTCCGATATATTACCTATTTGTATTATCTCCCCGATCACGAACCCGTCCAAAAACAAGACTATGGTTAACCATTCTTATGAAACGCATATAGTCTTACAAGTTTTTCATCCTTGTTTTACACATTCGTCTAGATTTTGCTTGTCTTTTTTGGCCTTGCAGATGTGTAGCAGCAAAACAATCGGAGTCAAAGAGTACAAGGCAGAGATAGTTAAATATAGAAAGATCAAGAAGATAAGAAGATAATGTGTTTAGGGGCCACTTAAATTGTTTAGATTTAGGAATTTAAAAAATGAACCACCAGTGGGGTGTTAGCCGTTTGATTCGATTAATGCAAGAACGAATATTTCAAATCAAAATTAAAATTCAATTTATTCATTCTTTTTTTAAACAATTCAATATTGTACAGAACATGTCATTAAAAGGGATAGGGAAAAAGAAAGAAACGGGAAGGTATGCAGCTATGGCTGAGTTTATAAGGAACTACCGCTTCCACGATTAGCAAAGAACAAAATTTTACATCTGACAGCGGAAAGATATCTTAAATTATGCAAACTTTATTAGCACGGTATTGTTTTTCAAATTTAGTCTGTAGATAAATAAAAAATATTTTAAAAATATAGGTATAAATTAACTCAAACAATTTCGTAAATAAATTATGTATAAAACATTATTGATGATATAAAGGTTACCATTCAATGGTCATGTGTAATTATTTATAATGTAAATTACACAAGGGACGCTTTTAGTGGTCATGTTATTAATTAAGAAGTCTGTTGTTGTTATTATATATGAGAGATACTATCCCACATTTACCCATAATAATAATAATAATAATTTATATAGCACTTAATATTAATTGGTACAGAAATGAGGAAGGTAGAGAAGTAGTAGAGATATTTAAATTTTTCAATTTTTTTTTTTTTTTTTTTTTTTGTAATAAAAAATTGTTTTTACAAAAGATATATCAACAAACTTTTCAATTTCATTAAATTTCTTCTTGTATAGATAAAACATTTTATGTTTTAGTACTATTTCAAACCAGGAAATATTTTTTAATACTGCAAAAAAGTTTGAATCAGAAAACAATCAGAAATCTGCATACAAATAAAAACAATGGTCGTAGTAACATTTACTTAATTGAAATGTCGTGCATTGACTGGAATTAAACGGTTCTACTCCCTTTTATTCAGAGTAATTTACATTTTATTCATATAATATGAATTCTAATATGTGTGTGCGTGTGCTAGATAAAGATAAATATAATTAAATGTATGATTGCATGTATATCTGTCTTTGTTATAATATGATAAATTTAAAATACAATCAAAAATAACATTTATTATTCGATCAGATTGAGTGGTAACCTTGAATTAACATTTCAAATTACTTATAAACTGTGAATTTGAAAAATCTTACTTAATAAATTTCCAGGCTTAACATTTGATTCAAGTTATGTTTACATTCCAAAAACTGGAAATATAAAAATCCCATGGAAACGTTACTTAGGCGACCTAGTGTTAGAATTAATACTACATTTATGATGAAGCGTTACTAGTTAAAGGGTTAAGCGTAACAACCAGGTAATGGGCTCAGGGCCATAATTACCAAATAGTTGTGATGAGCTGGTGTAAGCGCATGGTCAGTCTCTCAAAATAATAGAAATGCTGAAATAATAAGCAAGATTGGTGGTAACACAGATAGAGTATCACAACAGGCTTATAGCCTCCAAGCTAGTGTTACTGCCGAAAATATCCTTCAATTTGCCTACCCAAATAAATCAAACCAATTTCATAAGTGTCGATGGTGAAAAACCTAAACTTTACGCTGTATTAATACGAAAAATTAACGCAAAAGTTAATTTTGGAAGAAAACACAGTTTTTTATTTAAAAGTTATAAGTTTTTTTTATTAATTCATAAAGTTTTAGTATAAAGTTATGAAAACGTTGTCGTTGCTTTTTCATTCTCAACACTTTACCGCATTCAAATATTGCACTAATTTTGGGACATTCTTTACAAACTCAAAATTTTTGAATTGTTTATTAGAAATCTCAAATCGAATTTTTAACCCCCGAAATACAAAAAGGGGGTGTTATAAGTTTGACCGCTATGTGTGTCTGTCTGTCTGTAGTGGCATCGTAGTACCTAAATCGATGAACCGATTTTGATATTTTTTGTTTCGTTTGAAAGGTAATCTAATGGAGAGTGTTCATAGCTATGTTTAAAATGCGAGTTTAGGGTTACGTATCCGAAAAAACTAGAAAATTGGCGATGATCTTCTAAATCAGCACAGTTTGGAAAATGCTTTAAGGAAACAGATAATTTAATTTAATTCCGCACCCGAAAACTTTATAGGGGTTTTTTAAATTTTGTAAATATCTACTTTGTATCATTTCATACAAAGTTCATATTTTATTAAGCAGTCAAATCATTTTGGCCGTACAATAAATAAAATTGAACAATTACATTGAGTGTTAACAGAAGATAATAATATATTCATTTAATAATGTTCTAGAACATCGAACCAGTTTCATCTCCCCACATAGATAGTAAATACATATATCAATGAAATTCAACGAAGCTTTCCCAAAATGTTTTTTGGAGTTAACACACAATTTATATTGTGTTCCACAGCTTTAGTTTACTAATAATAAATAATTATTTTGTACAGATATTAACGTTCATGTATTTTTGTTTGTACTAGGTTTAAAAAGATATTTTAGTCTTAGAATTATGTAAATTAAATATATTTACAGGACTATAAATGAAAATTATATATTATGTATGCATTTAAATATAATAGAGTTTGCTTGTAGTAATTAACTTGAAATATATTTGAGCAAAAAAAAATTATTTTGATGTAAAATTTTTGAATCAGTAAATTTTTAAATCGTATTTTAATGATGATAATATTCGATTCCAAAAAAGCTGCCTTATATTGTGGAATGTATTAATCGGGCATATAAAATGGCATATGTTTTGTAATATTTGGATCAAAATAACCCTACAAGTGTAATTTATAAATTATATAAAAAAACCCCGACAAATTTTTCGGGTACGGAACCCTAAATTCGCACTTGAAACACATTTAAGAACACTTTCCATTAAATTACCTTTTTTCTTAGAGCCTTCACTTAACTGAACCGAATTTGAAGAACATCGCCTTTTTTAAAATTTTTCGGGTACCTACTAAACTTACAACACCCTGTTTTTTTTTCGGTGGTTAAAAAATAATTTTCATGAAAATTGGGCCAAAAAAAATTTTGTTTGTGCGAATTTTTTCCTTAAAAAATGAGAAAAAATGGATTTAGGCTTATTTTGACCCGACAAAAACGATGCTGTTCGTTAAAATTAGACTAGATTTGGGGTTTTCAAATTGGCACCGCTATCGTAGTGATATTCGAATCCAGAAGAATTGACTGTCTAATGTTTGGAATACATAATAGATCGGGGGCACTTAAATTGACGCAAAAATCGGAAATTAAAATTTTTCCTATTTTTTCCAAAAGTGTGCCTTTAAAAAAATTGAAAAATACATAATGGCTTCTATTTTGATAAAAACTTGGATTCAAACCGACAAAAACGTTGCACTTGTTTTAAAAGCGTTCACACCAATAAGAATTTGACCAGTATTTTCTTTGTTTTTCTTCAAATCATTTTAAAATTATTAAAATTAAATCAATCAAAATTTTTTGTTTATAGGTAACTTTAATAGTAAACACAAAATGACTTACGTCGAATGTAGAAAAGCCCATCATCAGTTTACTATAAAATCTAGTACTTATTAAATATCAGAAGGGAAAAATATTTTGTAAAGCTCTTTAAAAACATTTTATGAAATATATACATACATACACACAAACAATATACATCAAATACTTAATAATTTTTATCTGATATTCAGCATTTTTTTTATAAATTGATGTTGGTATATTGTGCCATTGAGGTATGTGTCTCTATCATGTCTATCCTGTCTGTCTGATAATGTAAAATGTAACTTTTACAGTGTAAGCTGTGAAATAGATACAGTGAAATCATGACAGAGAAATACAGTGAAATGACAACGCCAGGTTTCGATTACACATGAAAAACCATTATCGTCTATGATCAAATAAGATGAAGTTTATCACGAAAACTGAACTCGTGAGATTGATATTACCGGACTGCGCAACGGAGTGGTAATCAGTCTATATATGTATGTGTGATTCTTTGTGGCAAACTAAAGACTAAGCACATGGGCATATTTTTATGATTCTTACGTAAATCGATTTATGTTAATTTTGCGAGTATAAGTGAAGATATGACAGTAATGAAAAGTCAATATGGCGACCTCCAAACGCCATATTGTCAAAAAAAAAACGAGAGTCGACGAGTTATAGGGTAGGGTATGATTGAGTAGCTATGTAAAAAACACATCAAAGGTAAGGCTCATTAAAATTGGTTCAAGCGTTTGGTCTATAGGAAGTCTCAAACACTAAACATAGAAAACTAGGCTGAAAATAAGGGGATAATAGATACGTGGAATATCATTGATTACGAATTTGAAAATCGTAACTTAAAAGTGTAACATAAAATATAAAAAAAAGCCGACTGCGTTAAATAAAGACCGAAAAGAAAAACTAGACTAGAAGTTCATATTTCGGCTTTAACAGTTTTAGAGTTTATTTAACGCAGTCGGGTTTCAAACAAATCGTGTTGTTGATATGAAGAAGTAGACTGACCAAAAATTTAAAACTATTGAACTATTTAATACGTGAATAAAAAGGGATTTAGTTCAGCACTGACTTAACACATAAATAAATGTATCAGCTATAAAACACGAGATATAACGTCATATCGGTTATAACAATCAATATTTACTGTGACTTATAAGCCGAAATATCGCATATAAGGACCAATGAATGCGCATATTTACTTTTACAATAAATATACATACTTTGTGAGTTAAACTTTTTTTTTTGATTCTTATTAACACTATTTTGGACATCAGTAACTCAAATACCGATAAGAACGACCAATTTCCATTGAAATTATAGAGGAATAGCGACCGGCATGTATTGTCATCTCATTCTCTCAATTCGATTTTGACTGTATATTGATTAAGCTGTTAGCGTAAAACGACTTTCACTGTACAAGTATACACCTCAATCAATATTAATAACATGTTTTAAAGTGCACAATTTTTCTCTATATATAATGAAAAATCTTCAACATTTAATGTATTTCACTCCTAGACTAACCATTTATATTGTGTTCAATACACATACACGTTTACTAGGTATTGACTTCAAGTACCTAAAAGTATTTCAACGGTATTACCTTTCATTATACCGTCGATTTATGAAGCAAAAAAAATTTAAAGCAGTTCTTTTAGATATGCCTGGAAAAAAATTACAGATTTAATGAGCCCTTTTCCCATTTAAATTCCCAGTATTTATTCTAATAAATTAAAAAAGGTGGTGTAGACTCTATAGGTATACTTGTCTGTGGATTGTCTATCGGCCCTTAACGATTAGATTATGCTTTTCGAAATCTCTCCAAAATCGAACAGAAAATCCGTTCGTACACAATTCTAGGGCATATCACAGAAATAAAACTCTCGCAATTTATGGTATTATTATAAACTACAAGAATATCTAAATATTTTTTATAGTTTTTTATCACAGTCTCTAGATTTCTTGATAAAGAAATATCCAATTGAAGAAAGAAATATCCAATTAAAAAAAAGTTTTATTGAAATCCCTAGTATTATTGAATCCTTCAATGACTCCTTAAAGCCATAGTTTGTTGCTCAAAAACAAATCATTATCAACGTATGTTCATAAAAATTTTTACTTCTTCTTTGACGAATTCTAGTACTTTAGAATTTTCGTACTCCTTATGATGTATATTTTCTGTACATAAGCAGAAACAAAACCCTTTTATTTGTTTGATTTTCACTTCACAAGAGCTGTATTATCAGTCTATGGTTTTTCAAGACCACGCAAATAAACAAATATTTATGAAGTGGTTCAGAACAACAGTATTATTACATAATAATATCTAATACACCATCAAAAAACTTTCTTTTTTTTCTGTATGTTCCTCTACAACACTTGATTGCATTGTATCAGAAAGAAAAAAACCTATATCAACACTTCACCACACACACACACACACACACAACACCAGCTAATGTACATTTAAGTGGGGATCTTCTTCAAGATGAAATATACCACGTGACAATATTACGCAATGAAGTTATGCCATCATCTTCAATGATATAGAGTTTGGTGTATATTATTAGTAAGTGTATAATGTACAATATATTTACTCCGGCTGTTGTGAAGCAAAAAACGAAGAAAATTAGTACAGAGGTGTACCTACAAAGAAAGTTACTTTTAAAAATAAGCTACTCTCCACACGGGAAATCAATGGTTTATTCAACTGTTTATAAATACTGAATTAAATTGATATTTATGACATGTTTCGATTGATTTGATCATAATCAGACCAACTTTTCTACTTAATACAAAAGGTAGATAAATGTTAAATTTCTTGATTGATAATATCTCAGTTAGAAAACTGCATGAACGTTAAATTTATTCATTGTAACTTCTCAACCACAAATTTAGCCGAAGTAAAGCACTCACTACCACACTGAACACTCTCTTACTTAGCTGGTATCTCATTGCAATGGCTAGGAAACTATGCCATTGATCTTGTGTGTACCAAGTGCAATTGGTACTGTAATGAAAAATATTAATACAGTTTTTAGTCTAGGCTACAAGGAAGTAACGGGTGTACAATCTGACACAGCGGGTGCACGGGTGATCGCTACCCAATAAGAGAAGTCGTTCTCCAGCCGAAAAATATATTATAGAAACAGCGCTTTGGGATGTTTCCATACGGAAATAAAGCCGGCTTTGTAGAGTAGGAATTTTTGTCAAACATCAAGAACAGAATGAAATAAGACTATCTCGCTTCTATTCTTCTCGTGGCAACACTAGTGTGCCGAGAGGGAATTTTTTTCTAAACTGAACTTCTAAAGTATGTACAAGATTATTCTTAAATTTCTGTGACAATTACAATTTAGTTTATTGAGGAAATAAGTCCGGTCCATATTAAAACATCACTACCACGAGTATTGCCTTACACTCGTTTGCGTTTAAAAACATTGTGTGGCGTGGAAGCTTTTCGTTCTTATCGCATCGCACATCGTTCACCAAAGTGAACTCTACTAAAAACAAACGTGGTAAGAATGACCAAAATTGTAAGTAAGTAAGGAAAAAAAAGCAGTACCTCCAACCTAACACCCGTCGTAGCTCTAATAACAACACATAGCGTTGTTTTGTTGCATTTATAAAGTATCAATATTCCAGACGACAATGCACACTTTAATACTAATAATGATACCGTATATCGTATCTAATAAAAATGGTTATAAACAAGGTAATATGGACGCTATCATTTCAAAATTAAGTTGGATTGAAATTCGATCTTTCCAGACTTCCAAAAAATGTTACAACGAAAAAAAGATCCCAATCCAATCTTTCGAAAAAAATCAGAACTCAAATTAATTACAAATTGTCACAAGATCAAAAAGACCCACAAACTCGATTATTTTAAAGAGAGCTATATTTATCTAACCAGCTCTTGTCTTGTTGACCTGTTATTAATATTCTAACATTAATCGCTCCACTGTGATCCATATTTATCTGATCAACCCTTTTACTATATTTTTTCGGAAATTTTTCCCTAGGAATATGTACAGCATTAATGACAACTTTTCGGTTGGAACACTTTCTTCAAGATAACAAAATCATCATTGATGAATAAATGTAAACAAATTTTTACAAACAAGAGAACATTTCTTACAATAGTTTAGAAGCGCTAAAAACGAGAAATTGATCCCTTCAATTTTTCAACATTACAGTAGAACGCCGATTAACCGAATCGCCAATAATCCGAATCAGCTTCAATGTCGAGGCAACTTCCTCTGATCGAAAAGTTCTAGTGAGCGCACGGGGTTTCGTATATTATCTACCGCAGCGCTTATGCTCTCTCGCTTTATCGCACTACGTACATACGTAATTCCTTGTATCTTACTGTTCTTATTTTGTTTTTTTTAGCTACTACATATGTACATATGTATTACCAGTCTATTATCCAAATTTTCGATTATCTGAATCGACCCCGGTCCCAATTAATTCGGATAGTCGGCGTTCTGCTGTATTAACAAAAATCAATTTTAACGGAGAAAAAAAAAATTCAAAATTTCTTATTCAGAATCATGAAAATAACCAAATTTATCCGATTACATACATTTTATTCTCCTTTTTACGATATGACTCAAAATCGCATTTGATAGCAAAAATGTTCCCAGAATCGATTTCAGCGGTAAAATTCTATCCAAATGCACTGCAAAATGACAGCATCCATACCACCTAATCTATATCTAATAAAAATGGTAAAAGCAAGCTACAAACTTATCCCTATATTACATGACAATATGTTCTTATAGTACTTATTGTATATATTTTCGAAAAATTAACATAATATACATAACTCGATAAAATTAGTGAGAAAGAAATTTTTCTTTAAATATAATAAAGCTATTTTTTTATCCAAATTCTACTGTCTTGTATTCTTTCGAATACTTTTTTTTTTATTGTAATTTATATTATCTCGAAATTCAAACGATATTTTATGTTAACATGCACTGAGCTGAAGGTACATCCTGAATTGTTAATGTACTTCATCTTAATTGCTGTATCAATATATTCGATTTCGTTGCATACTTACAACGTCGTCAATTTTACCACTAAAATTAGACTATAGATAAGCAATGCATCTAAGTAAGAGGTATTATAGGTGTTATATGAAATTGCAAAAGTGACTTGTCGTGGCTTTTCTGTTGTAGTTCATCTATTCAACTAAGAAACAACCACTCTCCAAGCGTCTTGCAACTATCTCAACGCATAACGAAGCTTCAACACATGTATATAATACCTCTCACTTAGATGCATTTCTTAACGCATGTATTCTGTCATACTCGTGATATTTATATGCCTAGATTTAAATCGAACATTCTGTATAGCTTGTGTAGAAAAAGATGCGTCGTAGGGCAGTCAATGTAAAATATTACTATTAACTTGTCAGAACTCCCGTTATGACCATTTGACTTACGCTCGATTTAAAACATAAAAAATTTATATTTTTCAAACGGTACATTTTTTTGAAATTTTTACTATCTTCATATATTTTTTTCTATTTTCGAATAATGAATTATGAAAGTACTGTAGTACTGGCGTAGTACTGGCCGTCTATGAGATGGCAATTATATGAGCTTGGTAACTAGAAGACAGGTGACGTACACACTGGTTTTTTTATATAGTGAAAAATAACATTTTCTTAACCCCCGGCTAAAAAGAGAGGTGTTATAAATTCAAACGTGACTGTATAATAGTGTATCTGTGTGTTTGTCTGTAGCATCGTAGCTCATTAACGGATGAACCAATTTTGATTTTGTTTGATTGTTTGTTTGAATGGTAATTTGTTCGAGAGTGTTATGTTTCAAGTGCGAGTTAAGGGTTCCGTATTCGATAGAATCTAGAAAAGAAGTGCTTTTCAAAAGAAGTGCTTGTCTAAAGGATACTCTCCATCAAATGATCTTTCAAAAAAAAAGAAAAATCAATATTAATTCATCCGCAGCAATAGTTGCAGCAATGCCACAAACTAAGCGATCATGCCTGATTTTTTTGGTATCGGAGCGCCAAAACGTGTGAGTGTGATTTGAGAGTTCCGTACCTGATCCAATTAGACTAGAGGCAATGATAGTTAAAGAACTCAGTAGATTT
Source organism: Chrysoperla carnea (assembly GCF_905475395.1). Lineage (NCBI taxonomy): Eukaryota > Metazoa > Arthropoda > Insecta > Neuroptera > Chrysopidae > Chrysoperla > Chrysoperla carnea. Next base: position 84,461,551 of record NC_058339.1, read on the forward strand.
TCTTGAAACATAGCTAATAAGACGCGATTAAATTATCTTTAAAAAAACATGAAAATCGGTTCATCCTTTTAGGAGTAACGAATCCACAAACGAATCGATCAGACCTTATTTTATGTCGGGAATTTCTTAACATTGTATGTTCCTTAGGGTGAATTGCAAAGATTACATGTTGAAGAGAGCTACGTCTGGTTCACTAGTAAGAGGGTGATTCTAATTTAAAAAGCTACCCTTTGCGCTTAGAACTTCAGTGGATGATCTAAAATTTTCAAAATTGACTATTGGTTGAAGAATAGGATAAAGATTTTGGATTACTATATTGATATTTTTCAAATGTATTATTCTCTACCACCATAATAAGAGTTATAATAAATTTAATTCGCAGAACAAGATAGATTATTGTTTCTTGTATTTTTAATTGTTCGTGTTGCTCTAGCCTTTAAGTCTGTATTTATTAGTTAAGTAAGGGCAGGAAAAAAGCGGAAAAAGTTTTTTCATTCAATATTTGTATCGAAAAAAATTAAAATGATTGCCTTATTAACTACAGTTTATTATCCAGAAAAATCGATAGAGCAGACAGAATTCAATAATACTATAATTTAATGATTATAATTCGCTTTATGACTTTGTTTTTCTTTGGATGAATGATGAATGATGACAATATATAAACTAAACAGGAGAGAAATCAGAGTACGTGACAATATCCTTAAGTCAGTCACTTATTTAGTTAGTGAGTACTTTTTTCCTATTTTTATTGAACAAATCTGTTTTCTTGAAACAATCTAGTTATTTATGATTTAGTTTTTTTTTTTAAAGAAAATAAAAATAACAAGAGGGTTTGAAGAAAAACATAAAGTGAGCAAACAATATATTTAGTTTTAAATGCATTGAATAAAGAAAAAATATATCAAACATGTATAATATATATGTGTAATGTTATACAGTTTATTGGATGTTACCCAGTTTTGTTCCCAGCGGAGCAATTTGTAAAACCTCGATTGCTTGTTGTTGTGGCAGTAAACACTCACTCACACAAATGCTCTATATTATTCCCTAAACTGTAGTCCCTAAATATCATATTTTTACTATTACCAATATATTATTATTTTTATTATTATTATTATCACTTATTGGCAATTTTTATTACAATATTAATAATGCGCGTGTTTATTATTACTTTTATCAATTATTTTCTAAAGAAAAGTAGCTGTAAATATTTGTAAACGATAATTAAAATAGAAATTTATGGCTATTACACGATAAGAAATGCATGGCGTTTACTACAATGCTGCAGCATTGAATAAGGCTTCACCAGAAGTATTGTGGGTATCGCCAACGTTCACACCGATACTGATATTCGATACTGATGTTGGCTGTTGCTTCTTGATTGAAAACGGTTTGGATTGGCAAGAAATTTCTTACACGGTAAGAAATTTATTGCATCACGAAGCAACAGCCAACAAAATTCCTTTTGTGGTCAAATAGTCAATTTTATCGTTTGACATTCTCTAAAATGCACAAAAAATCTCAGAAAATACGACTTGGAAATTTAACACTATGGAAAGTGGAAGCTTTTTCACTGTCTCAATGATTATTTTCTTTTCACACTTTACAAACTTATTCCACTTCTCAAATCATACCGAACCAAATCATTTAACGGAAATTGAGTTATTGCTTCATTATTTCTATATCCGAAGCGCAGCAGAATAGCAGCTGACTAAAAACTATGAACTATTAAATGTTTAATACGAATGCTGTATCAAAATCACTTATATGGTGAATTCTCTAAAAGTTCTTTGAAAATGTTTATGCCATTTAACAAAATTCTGGCATTCCAACCAACGCTGGGAAATATAATTTTTTTGGTTGAAATATCGGTTTTCAGACCAACAAAAACTTTTTAAATCCTTTTTTAGGATGTTAGGATGTAATAATTTTTTCCGTTTCTCAGATATATTTATTAAAATTTACATACCGTCGCACAAAAGTGGAGGTAATTTTAAATTAGAGCTCACTGGAATGTCAAAATTGTGCTTTACGTCACAATATCTTATTCAAAGTGTGATTTTCTATCCTTATATATTATAAATGTGAATGTAAGCATGTTTGTTACGCTTTCACGCTTAAACTAGCGAATTTTATTTTTTAAGATACATTTACAATCAATAATCGAACAAAACCAACAGAGTTAGAAATCGTAAAAATCTGAAAGGCATATATTATTTCAACAAAATAAAATTGAAATCTTTTGATGGGCTACATAAATAAAATAGATTTTATTATATTATTTATTTGTGAATCAGCAAAAAAAAAACGTGGAACGAGTATTCAGCTAAGAGATTGTGTTCGATTCCAATGCACAGAGTGTTTGAGAAAAATATTGCAAATAAAATTATAAACAAAACACACTAAAAAAATGAAAATATACACAAAAATTCGTTTTGAAGATATTCTTAAATTAGTATTCGATATATTTTCATTAAAAAAGTTGTTATAAGGCTATTCTTGCCTCAGAGGTGACTAAACGAATTATATAAGTTTGACCTAGAATGTGGAAAAGTTTCTGAGCTTTTTGAATGAACTATATGCTTTAATCTAGCATTGGCATAAGGTTTTGAGATGATAAAAGCCTTGATATAAGGACCTGATTACCTTGGAAAATGTGATAAATTTCAGTGTCTAGGCTATCTACGTAGAAAGCTCGGAAGAAATTTTCAGCATCCTCCGTAGCAGAAGCGAGGAAAATCTATAAATATCTTTCAGTCTATTGTATGCGAAACAATTTACAAGCACCGTAAAAGAAAACCTTGAAATTTGTGTCCTTAATAAAATGAGTTTCAAAAAGGTGTTCTGCATGGCCTTATGTCACTATTTTTGAATCCTGATAAATTATTTGTATTTACAGCCAGAACCGATAATATAATAGCATCGTCTAATAGCACATATTAATATCGGTTATAACAACATATCAGCTATGGCAACCAATATTAATTAGAATTATAGGCCGACATATTGGTTATAATGATCAATGTCCTTCAAAACAACATAATAAACTTTATTTTTAGCCTTAATTCCTTTATACTTAGACACTATTAACGCATATATCGGTTATAGTGAAGAATTTTCATTGGAATTACTTAGCACTGACGACCAATGAACGCATGCATAAAAATGTAAAAATAACGACTATCGGTTATGGCTAATATAATTTATTTTTTCACGCTATCATCGTTAAAATCGATTTTCATTCTAATTGAATTTTGTGAACTTTTAAAATATTTGCATCACTTTCGCGGTCATTCTATATAAAGAATAATATGTAATAATATAAGATGGGTATGAGAAGTAATGATATAAATCCTGGATTACGTTTATACTGTTATCAGTTGCAACCAGCGAACAGTAAAGAATATCACAAGGGGTATATTATTGTATTATTATATTACTGTATATGTTGTTAGTTTCACATATACATACATGATACTCTGGGTAAGTAGATACATCGTGAATCTACATCATGTTTACGTGAAATACCAAAAAAACATAATATTACCTTCACACGTCTTACGATCCAGATATGTTGGTTACCGTAATAAGTATTACTTAGAAAAAGAGAAACAAATTGAAGAAATAGGTCTGCAACCAGGTGTAATATTTGACAGTCGTTTCAAAAATAGCTGCAAATCTCAGATACAGTTAACAAATTCAGTCTATTATCTTTTCTGGGCTTATATTCACAATTTTATATTGAACACAAATTCTTGAAGGGATTTGTTGAAGAAAAAATATAGTTATAGAATTAAATTATTGCCTAAATGTGGTAGTAGAATTATAATTAATGGGTCATTATCCTCCTTAAGTCCCCGCAGAAAGTCAGTAGGGCTTCAGGTATAGCTCATATATAGTCTCAAAAAAACATCCTCGTTTAGCTGGAGCTTGTTGAAAATGAAATAAAATACGTGTGGTTAAAAAATAAAAAATACCGAAAATGTACGTTTGGATGCTTTTAAGGTCTCATAATTCAAATATGATAATCCGATAAGCTTTAGAAAGGCTTTTAAATTATTGATCCCCGCAAATTATATGATTGTTCAAAGATAGTTTTATTCAATAAATCAATAAATATTTGTTTGCCTTGATTTTGGAAATGATGTTATTTATAAAAGAATTGCTTAAAAAATACCGTAACTTATTATTCAAAAACAAAATATTCGTATAAGGTAAAAGTAAAGCGCGGAAAATGCGCCCGTCGTTAGTTTGACGACGGTAGCCATTTATATAGCGAATGAAGTAGATGGTTACTTTCTTCTGCAGGGCTACAATATTCTGTATGTTACGTATACAATATTAAAATTGATTCGTGGATATGTGAACTTAAATTTTTTCATCGAAGCAGATTAAGTACAGACTCTAACTGACGGCGGTAAAACTATAGTGATTCAAGCATAATTTTTCTTAAAATAAAGTTTTTAGCATGACACGAAAAATACTCTAAGAGTTTTTTGTGCCATTTGTTATTTTTCTGAGGAATTCCAGCCTCTGAAAGTTTCCTCCTTTCTTCATGAAGAATCAACAATAAAATCATTAATTGATTTTCTTGACACATTTTCTTTATTTTCTCACAAATTCAAAAGTGTTACTTGGATCACTTTGGTTTTACCGTGTCCAACCAACAATGTTCATTATAAGAATCTGTGAAAACTGAAGAATAATTATGAGCCATGTTAACTAAATTAGATATGAATGTTTTCATGGTAATTGAGGTATCCAATATGTATTAAATTTTAGTCGTTAAGAAAAATACCGTCAGTGGGCTCATTTTCTGTACTTGGTTTTCCCAACTCTTCCACCAATTTTCCATAAAATCGTATAGTGGTAGGTGAGATGTTTATGAGTTAAACAACGGAAAACAAATCAATCCGTACATATAAGCTCACAAATTACTTTCTCTTAAAAACTTGTTTAACTTAATTTGAATTTCATTTACTACTAGCAGTTATCCGCCCGTGTTTCCCTCGTCAACTTTTAAAACAAAGACTACCACATTGCAGACTATACTTCGCTTGCCTCATTTATCTCTCCTTTAGTTCACAATTTTAATGGGTTTTAATTTTAATTAGTGTGGAACTCTTATCTTTTTGAAAATAAAATACAGTTCATTTTACTTGCTAATCATATAATAATGAACTTTTTTTTATCGATCACGTAGTGGATTCAAAAATGTCGAATTTAATCAATTCAATCGGGCGTAATTTTAGAGATATCGTAAGAATATTGTTTTTATCGTTTTAGAGATATCGTAAGGATATTTTCAGTTTTAATTCCGCGACATAACAAATATGCAAGCAAAATCAGAAAAATTTAAGAGCTTCTAACCAAAAAATAAAATAAGAAGCTTCAATGCTCATTTTTCATGGAATGTAAGCTAATGAACATTTTTAAGTATGACATTTTTGTAGTCTCTTTGATTACAAAAATATAATGCCAAGCAGATTGTGAAATTATTATGGTAAATGCTCAAATATAATTTTAAAAAGTGGTTTTCATTAATTTTCAGTTCTACAAAAACCCATTTTTGTTTATTTAAATGATTAATTTTGGAGAATATTTCAAAAATATAGATATTCGTAAACATTTTTTCACTTAATTCACAATTTTTACATAAAAGAAGAAAATTTTGTCTGAAAATTTAGACTGAACGTCATTGGACATGCGATTAAATTAGTAAATAAAAACACTTACCTAGTGGTTAATTTGTAATATTGTTCCTGTATTTTGTATGTTAGCCCGGCGATGGCTTCAAGTATGGCTGCCATTTTTTAATACTGTACGGTTCCGTATAACAACAACACTGATTATGTACGAATTTTCAACTTAACATTCATTTTTGGTCCCCAGACTAAAACAAATAAACACATTATCAAACAAAGGGCATCTTTCATTTTAATACCAATAAAAATATACTTTTCAAAATTAAAAAAAAATGCAAAATTAAAATTTAAAAAAATCTTTTTACAAATGATTTTTAATAAAAATTTTTCGAAATTTTAACTTACCAGTAAAACGGCACAGCAGCTCAAATGCTGTACACAGCTGTATGTTCTAGCTGCTGGAGTTACGTTGCCGGAGCGGTCCGGGGACATATGACGGCGGGCGGTGGTGGTTTTCCAAGTTTTCCAACCCCCACCATCATTTTCACATCGAAATAGATTCGATGATGACGTCATCGCCAGCATAGCAATATATATATCGTCGCAATGGAATATTCCCTTCGTATTGGCCGTAATAAACAGTTGCAATGCAGTAATACAAACCCAATGTTGATAATATCAACCAATAGAAATTATATGTGGGCGTTATATACGTCACATAGAATATACTTTTATATAATATGAAATTATGTATATATATATATATATACAATATTGTTTTAATGCTTACAAAAAACTACCCCGAGTTGAGAGAGGTACTGAGTATTATAAAATTTACAATCTAGGACAAGTAAATATATATATATATATATATATTATTACAAAAATTTTATTTCAAAAAATCCCTTTACAAACAATTTTATTCATATACGAGACTGGAAACTAGTTGAAAACGATTTTCTGACCTCCAAAATATTCGTACTTCCCAGGAAAATGTGTTGTGGTTATTCACACTTTTTGACGTCGGATAGAGCCCTTATAATAGTTTTGGTCACGTAGAGAGAACTTCTAATTATAGAGGATACCAGAATCACAATTTATAATTATTTTCTAATATATCTTAAAATTAATACAATCGTCTTATAGACGCAGCATTGACGGATCATGCTATGACAGAAATTGATGGATGTTTGCATAATTGAGAAATGCAAAAAAATATAGACTGCTAATCCAACTGTTTAAATACCGGTTAGTTGTTTAACGAAACATTTCCGTTATGCAAAAAAGTGTGTCAAAATCAATATTATATTTCTCAATTTCGAGACGAACTCGAGTAATAAGAGCTAAATAGAACTTACTATTATATCCCAAAGTTTTAGAACTTTCCATCGTTCAAAACTCGAGATAATTATGCCTACGTTTTCCCAATTTTGACCAATTTACGTCGAAATTAATAGATCACAAACGAAAATTAATATCTGAAAGTTTTTTCAATGTTATTCTAAAGACATTCCTTTCAATTCTGCACTTATTTAAGCAGATCTACTTGGTAATTAAACAAATATTCGTCATCAGACAGAGATCATCAAACGTCGAATATTATAGAAATTTTGTTAATGGTATGGAACACATACAAATATATATTATTTTATTATATTAGTAAAAATGTATATCATCACAGACCAAACAGACAACCAAATACAACCAGCACTGGCAATGAATGTGAAAAAACAGCAGCCATTTTGAAAATTAACGGAAATAATCGTAACAGATCTCATTAAACGATTATAATATGTATTACATAAGTTGTTTTATTTTATTTTTTTCAAATTTAAATATTTAGGTAGTTTATGTTATAGAAATAAGGATTCAATTATTGCTCACGTTAAAATTTTTTTAGAGGCTGTCATTTTTTGCTTCATGATAGAATTCATGTTCAAAAAAATAACGTCAATGTGTTTTCTTAATTGCAAAACATTTTTTTTGCCCGATATGTCTTTCATAGATGACCCGTTTAGAATATTTTAAAATGTTAATACTTTAAAATATTTATTACCCTATATAAAACAAAATTACCCTATAAACAAAGTATCAAGTTCCAAGTGAAATTTAAAAAACCCCCAGCAAATGCGATTTATTCCTTGTAAACCGATTTTTGTAAAGTTAGCTATAAAATGTTCTAAATCAAGTCGGTTCGACCGTTTAGGGACTACGATGTCACTTAGAAACACACAAACGCACAGATAGACACTTTAAACTTACAACCCTCCTTTCTTAATCAGTATCAAATTGATGGTCTAGGACATCAGATGAGATGAAATGGATAATTAGAGAGCTATCATTTTTTGGGACAAATTTTTGGAATTATTTTAACTGAAATTGAAATATTTGAGTTAAAATTGTTCTTTTGAATTATTGTTTTGAATTACCTAATTATTTTACTACTTTTGAATTACTAATTATTTGAATTAACTAATAATTCTCAAAAAGTAAAAACATCATATTTCCCACTTCAACTTTTTTTTTTTTAGATTCGCGCTTGTATAATGACTGTACAATTTTATTTAAAATGATCTATTGGAGATGATTTTCAATTAAAACTAAAAAAATAATTTATGTTAAATTATTTAAATCGATATTTAATTATTAATTGACCTTGTCAAAAAATTATATTATTCAAATATCATAATCCATCGCAAAATAATACTAGCCAAAAAAAATTACATATATACACAAGAAATATAATAAATAGGCGAAATTGGGTAATTCAACTTTATTTTCCTTCTCGGCCTCTTCTTCTTTGGTAGTATTGTTTCCGTTTGCTTATGAGCGCCCGGAAACCAGGTTAGGTTAGGTTATATTGGCTGTCCACGAAGGTCACACTTAGGCTATAGAGCCAATTGTGACACCATATATGTGTTTTACCACCTTTCCTCTGATAATTTCATTTATCAGCTCCTCAATTTCAGAGGCTGAGTGCACCTCCTTCATGCATATACCATGCACTACACCAGCCCATCACAACTATTAATTAATTTAAATTTTGTTGCGACGGCGGGAATCGAATCCACTTCCCTAAGCATATAGGGCAACTGAGCTAATAGGGCGACCCGGAAACGAAGTATAGACTATTTTCACAGGCATGAATCCCTGGGAGAGCTCTCCCACGGAAAAAAAACTACCAAATGAGTAATAAAAATATATTTTTGTACATTTAGCAAAACAGATACAAGAGCCTTACTTGTTCCGTATATTTCCTTAACCTAATTATTTAGTGACCAATTATATATTTATAAATCTTGTCAGTGTAGATATCTTATTAGTGTTGCTGCATCAGTTATTAACCCCCGGCTAAAAAAAGGATGTTATTAGTTTAACGTGTCTGTGCATTTGTGTATTTGTGTATTTGTGAATCTGCGTGCCTGTCTATGGCATCGTAGCTTCTAAGCGGATGAACCGATTAGATTAGTGAGAATACAGTTTTGTACCCAAAAACAAATAGAAAAGAAGTAATGCTTTTCTTACGAATGTACAGATTTTTTTGAAATATAGCTTAAAACACTATCGATAAATTACGTTTCAAATAAAGAAAAATACGTTACCACAAACGAATCGATCATACCCGATTTTGTATGACTCAAAGAAATAATTATTTCCTACTTTTTGTATAGAAGAGTCTTTTTTTAAAAGCTGAGTCGAAAGGCGATATATTCTTGTAGCGATAATTAGAGATTTATAGGTGATTAGAAATCAATTTAATTATTTTGTAACCTACTTTTTAGCATAGATATTCTAAGCAGTCATACTTATAGTTCGATACAGACAATTTAAACCATTAAGATGTAGAATTCAAAAATTGTTGATTCATCATATATATTTCACCTACTTTAAACATTACAAATATACACATCTACCCAAATCTCCTCTACAAACAATAAGGGCTACATTAATATGAATGAATATATGTATTATATACTAATTTAACATTATTTAAAAATTTTATAGAAATAATATTAAAATCATGATAGCCTTAGGGTACTAAATGACAAATAATAAATTAAATCTTGAATATATGGGCTAACTAGCTATAAACACAATGGTTTATATATGATTTATTTCTCATTCGCTTTTTATGGTGGAATGTCAAGGTTAAAACCTAAGCTATATAATATTCAATTAAAAAATTAAAGAAACCCCCGACATAAAATCAGATTTCATCGATACGTTTGTGGCATTGTAGCTCCTAAACGGATGAACCGATTTGGCTTCTACTCAGCCATTTGAAAATTAATCTTTCTGGTTGTATCGAAAACGAAACCATAAACTCGTTTTTGAAACATAGCTAAGAAAACTCTCGATTAAATTGTCATTTATAAAAAATCGGGTCTGATTGATACGTTTGTGGTACCGCTGCTCCTAAACGAATGAGCCGATTTTGATTTTCTTTCTTTGTTTGAAAGATTATTTGGGCGATAGTGTTTTGAGCTTTGTTTCAAGAAAACCATCACTTCTTTTCTAGTTGTTATTTGGTACTAAACGCTAATCTCGCACTTGAAACATCAAAATCTATTCATCGGTTTTGAAGCTACGATGTCACAGACAAACATATAGATACAAAAATACACAAATACATAGACACGTCAAACTTATAACACTCCTTCTTTTTATTACTAAATATTCATACGGGGTTTATTACTAAAATAGTTACGTTAGTAAAATAATTTTATAAATATGCAATTGATCACTTAGTAATTAAGTTAAGGAAATATACGGAGCAAGCAAGGCTATTGTATCTGTTTTGGTAAATGTACAAAAATATATTTTTATTACTCATTTGGTAGTTACTAGCCGTGGGAAAGCTCTTTCATGGATTCATATCCGTGAAAATAGTCTATACTCGGTGTCCAGGCGCACATAAGCAAACGGAAATAATACTAACGTTTAATTTGTAAATTTTTATTTACTTTGCAATGTATGGATGCTATTTGTTCGGGATAAATCTTACAACTGAATTTTAAAACAATTATGGTAAGCCAGTTTATAGAAGAATCATCATTCTTTGCAATTCTAACTTCATAATTGATCAAGTTTCATGGAAACTTTCAATCGTATTTTGAACCCCTTACGGGATAAATTTTAAAAAATACCTTCAATAAGAGAAACGGTGTATGGGTGAGCTTCACCCACTTGTTAAGTAGATGATACAATAAAATTTTTAAATAAGTTTTGACTATTTTTTTTGCCTATTTTTAATTAATTTTAATCAATTTTTTTTTACCATGAAAACAAGCCAAAACCATCATTTTCTTAATTAAATTATCTTTCTCTTGATACCAAATTCGATTGGATAACAGGTCGTTGCACAACTGTTGATACCAAATCAACAGGTGTACGCCAATATAAGCAACTACATCCATCTGTTAACCAATCCAAATTGATATCAGAAAAAAGAAAATTTAATTACGAAAATAATGGTAAAGGCTTGCCTGTAAAACACGCTTCATGGAAAAAATTTGTTAAAATTTATTTCAGTAAAAATAGCCATGAACACTTTTTGTTATAAAAAATTTAACAGGAGTGTTCAAATATCAAACTCGTTAGGGGTCTCTGTAGCCCGGGAGCCCCGTATCATTGATACGACTGATACTACTGATACGGTGGCAGCTACGCCCCTGGCTCAAAGTCAGAGATTTTAAAAATTGGTTGACGATTTGGCTTATCTGAAAACTAAAAGGATACTTTTAAAATAATCATAGAATTTTAAGCACTAATCTGTGAATGTTTAAGTTACTATTATCTATTCAATTATCCTGATTTTAAAGAAATAAAAACAATTGTTGAATAATTTTAGAATTTTGCTTATCTACACAGGGGCTTAGGGATCCTCATGTGCCCAGGACACGGTAATATTATAAGAAATGTTGAAAAATTTACGAGCAAAAAGAAGAAAAAACATCAACAAAGAATGTATGTATACACAGAATTTGTGTGTGCTCAGATTATGGGAGATTTTTTCTTTTTAAAATACCAACTTGGAGACACAAACAACAAAATACGAAGACGATGATGCACCCATAAAGAGTACTTGACAGTTTATAATATGTTGTTAACGTTGTTGTCGATGACTGTGTGTTGTGTTTGCAGACATCGAGACCGGATCTTGTAGGCGGATTTAATTTTGTTTCTTTAGGTATATTAGTTAGTTCACTGTACACACAACAAACTATGTACAATATTCATACATTGAAACTAATTTATATTAATACTTGTATTGTTTAACTTGACAGGATAATTATATAGATGCTTAATTCAAAATATTATTGGATACTTTTTTAAATATTGTTTTTTTTTTATAAACTTCCTCATAGAAAGTTATTGTAGATGCGATAATCAAAATAAAACTAGGCTCGATTTGATTGAAATATATTTAAAAACCTAACCGCTTATTTACACTCTCGGAGGCTATCTTTCCCAAGTAAACTCGCAAAAGTAAGCCGAAGTGAAGCACACACTACCACACTCTTGTCTTACTTCACAGGTATCACTTAATGCTGTGGCTGGCGTCGAAATGCTTAAATTCCCAGATCTTAGGTCTTATGAGGTGGAGAGTGATTTCTCGTTGCCTTACATGTCCTGCTGTGTAAGCGTCTACATATTCTCTAGCATCCTTTGTAGAGAACAGAATCTATTAATTTCGGTTTGTATATTATCATTAAATACAGATAAAAGTAATAATTGAAATGGTAGAAAAAATGATTACCCAAAAACCCCAAAATTAGTGGGTTTCAAAAAAAATTCGATACAAATTGGGTAAAATTAGACTGTGTTATTAATAAATTGATTTTTTGTACTTTATGACGTCATCAAAATTCAAAAAATTTAATTTTGTTGTTTAAATAATTAAGCGTTATTCACTTTGGTACACAAATCCAGATTTTAGCGAAGTTATGCAAGGCGAGATACCACATTCTCGTTCCTCTATCGACTTTGTTCTACTTCGCAAAAGTGTAAAGGAGGCTTAAGTCTAGGTTTCCAAAAAGTTTACGTTAGAAAGTTATGCATCAAAATATGCCTTATTAGCAATGGTCGAGCTGTGTTTTTAAAGATATCATTCGAACCGAAGACCGTCTCAAAATTTTTAAAAAAGAAGCTCATCTTAGTTTCTTTCTCTTAGCCCTTCACAGAGAACGGACTTTTTTTCTGCGAATTTTCCTCCCGGTAAATTGGCCCAAAATCGATATGTCCCCCAAAAATTGAAAAAGTTATTTTTTTTACGAAAATCGATAAGCCATCACTTTGGCAATATAGGAGCAAATTCTATTATTTAGACACTATTTTACTCATATAGTAAGTTCATTATGCCTAAAAAATCTTTATACAAATAATCAGCTTGGATTTTTTTCAATTTTATTTCATGAAATTAAGTACAGTACGAATATATAAAATAGAAATATTATTCAAAAGCAATTTTTTAGAAAATAAATTTGACTAGAATTTATAAATGAATACCTACAATAATTTACTATATCAGAATATTATTGGTCTTACGTCTAAAGATCATGTTAACAAAGGCTTGTTTTAATTTCAAATGTAAATTTCTGAGATGTATTTTAAATATTTTTTATAAGTTATGATGTAATAAAAACCAAATCATACAATTCATTCAGTAAGTTTTTGAATTTATTTGTGGTACCTAATTTTTTAAACATAAATGTTTATTTTGGTTATTATTAAATGCCCACCGTATATTTTTACCATTCACAAGTACGTAAGATATTATGTACAACAACTAAGATATTCTGTTCTGGAAGTTCAAGTGTTATAATAAATTATTAAAATCTTGAAAAATTTTAATATATGTTAATCAATTGATCAACAAGAGATACTGTATATGTTTGGAATACCAGATCAAAATGAATTCGCATCTACTAAAACCAAAAATCCTCCATGCAGTACGTCATCAAGAGATTTTGTTTCAAGCACCCAAACATTCTGCCTACGCTGTTATAACTGCGAGTGCTCTCTTTGGGTGTGATTCCATTTTCTTAAGGCTTCTACATTTCATTATAATATACTTGTTTTGAAACTTTTGAAGCCTGATTATTGTCTTTGAAAATTTGAAATCCCTACCGATTTTTTGTTGAAGGACCTCTTCCACTTTTTGCCATCGTTTATGAAAAATTTAAAGAAGCATGTGACAAAATAGCTAGAAGATCGAATCTACGTAATTTCTCTTTTCATCTATACATCGTACTTCAATTATTCTTTGATAGAATTTCCGAAGGAAATGGCGGTATTGCTTTTGTACTGATGGTGTAATTTTGAAAAAATTAAGTCCGATTTGAATAAAATTTGGTATTTAAAATGTATATATATATATATATATATATATATATATATATATATATATATATGTACATATGTACATTCTCATCTCTATACGTTTATATGTCTGTGAATAAAATTTGGTATCAAGAAGGGGGTTTTGGTATTTGAAAGCTCAAGTTCGTTAATGAGAAAAATCGACCGACAAACAAGGGGTGAGGGTTCTGGAAAGTACAAAATTTTAAATGTCTTGAAAAAAAAAATAAAAAAAATAGCAATATTCCATCCATTTTGTAAAACAATTTAAGAAATAACATAAAATTTTTGAGAACGAATGATCATGATTATATTGCAACTCTTTTGAAGTTATTTTTTCAGAAAACTTCTAAGAATATTGTAAATACATTTTATTTGATATTCTTTACAAAAACTTTATCAATTTAAAGTATTTTATATCAAAATAACTACTCAAGAGAAAATAAATAAATAAAACTATTGAAGGAAATTCATATAAAACTAACATCGGTTTACAAAATTGCAATCGAAAAGTACTTGGAAGGTCACTTGGTGGTAATGTAACGAATAGTAAAACTTGACCAGTCAAATTTATGTACTACAGCCATTAATTAAGCAATTTTCTTATACGCGGAACAAGAATACAAGAATTTAGGAATATTATAATAAATATTTATTATATAAAATGATATGTAAATGATTTCATATGAAACGTTAAGATTCATAACATATAATGTCATAAGAAAAATACAATTTTTTATTCCTACTAAAGTGGTTTTATTCCTATTAGAGCAAATGCTGATGTAAAATATTAGGATTCCGTATGAATAAAAGATCTGTTGTCATATATTTTTGGAAATCAATTATATGTGAAATTGAACTTGACAAAATAGATTATAGTAAATTTGCCGAAAATTTGTGTAATCCTTATCTCGATTGGATAAAAAATTTACAAAATAAGACTCTGATTTTGGATTATTTTTATTTGAAAGGTAATTTGACCGAGAGTGTTCTTAGCTATGTTTAAGAAAATCGGTTCCTACGTTTAGGAGCTAAGATAGCACTGCCAGACACACAGATAGGAATGTCGCTCCTAAATGCATGACGTAATTTTCTTGAAGCATAGGTGTGAACATTCTTGATAAGAGAACCTTTCAAACAAACAAAAAATAAAAATCGGTGCATTCGCTTATGAGTCACGATGCCACAGGCAGACACATAGATACGTTAAACTTAAACACCACTCTTTTATGTCGGGGGTTTAAAAGTATTAAATTGACGAATAGTACCTAACTATCTCAAAATGGAAAACGCTTACAGCTTACACTTAGTAATTTCCAACTAAATTTTTTTGATATGAAAGCTTATCAATAAAAATTGGACCTTTTGAAACCAACTGTGCTCAGAAAAGAAGGTTTTCTTGGCTCAAGAATACGAAAAGGAAGGCATAAACTAAATTTCTTCTCGCTTCAAAAATATTTTTTCTTCCTTTTAAAATGCAAACATAAATTGTTGGTTCTAGAAAAAAACTGTTGTGTTAAAAAATTAGTGCATACTGCATCTCTGGATTTCAAAATCAAAAGCAAACCAGTGAATAATGTCTGATAGTATTCATAGCAATAATATCGAAATAACTAGATCTAAGTAATGAGGAGTTAAATAAGAGGAAAACGCTGTCAAAGTCATTAGTCACCCAAGTCAATTTTTGGAACATTATGACAGGCAAACTGGGAAAGGTATGAGCCAAGTCAACAAGTTACGTTACTATCTTAGTGAAATAAAAGAGGGGGAGTAGCGATGTAAAAACAAAGTTGCATTAATATATAGTCTTATACGCGAAATGAAAATGGATGTAGATTTGCAATAATTGTGGTATACCTTAGTGAACTCTAGGACTTGCGTATAAATCTTTACGACTGAAGGAAGTTTTACGACTTTGAAAGGCTAGACCTATTAAGCTTGACCAATTTACAGCGTGTACTCAGCCTTAGCTTACAATCAAAGGTAACAGTTAACAGTTATTATATTTTCAGATACCTACAGCCAATATTGTTTTTCTGATCAATACAGAATCCTTCAGGTTTCTTTTCAAAGAATATGACAACATCAAAAATAAAGAGTATATTATGAAAATGTCTATTTATAACGTTAACAAAACAGTGTATTCTTATTTAGAACGAAATAAAAATGTTCTGGGTACTTTACTTTTCAGAATTTATATTAACTCTTAAAAAAAAAAAAACTCCCCTAATACTTGTTCGTTTACTTACTTCGCAGATGATTTTCTCCATATCCTTTTTCATTTAAACGTAACTCAAATACAATGAAGAAGCATTTTAAATGTTGTGTGTTTTTTGTGTAAATGCACTCAGTGTAAAAACTTTATTCACAATTAAAGTTTAAAACAGAAATAAACTTATTACATTTAAAAAAAAAATACCTCGAAGTCAGTAAGAGGTAATTTTCTCACACAAAGACTTTTAATTAAAATATAAAAAAGTTTTAATTTTTATAATATATTAGATTTTTAATTTAATTTAAAAAATAAAATTAATTAATCCATTTTTTTTAAATAATTGAAATAATAGAAATGAAAAAAATTTTGTACTTTATTTCTCAAATTGATTATCGCAATGTAAAAGTTCCTTCTGTATCCCGGGAATCCGTACACAAAACCTATTTTGGACTTACTTAAACAATAAATAAAACTATGCTGAAAAAAATATTAGCTCCCTCTATAAAGCCCCATTGATATCTCGAGTGAAAAAATCTCCTGTTAAACATTGTGATAGATCTTCGTCATCCAATAAAACATTTAAAAAATAGAGATAAATTATCTTACAGAAGGTGTTACCGAAGGCATATCATCAGGTCTTTTTTATCATGGCCATGCATGGAAACTCTCAGGATCACCTGACTGGAAAAAAGACTATTTCTCCTCCGATTTTTTCAACCAGTTCCCTAAAAGAATCGCATCAGGATAACCCAATTGAAAAATTTATTTTTCATTGGGTCTCCTGATCATGTCTATGGAAGGAATCTCTTAGGATCACCCGCCTGGAAAAAAGATTATTCCTCTTCAGATTTTTCCGACCACTTCCCTTGTAGGATTGCCTCGGGATAAGCCTATTTAAAAAAATATAATTTTCATCGGGTCTTCCTGATCATGGCTATGCAAGGCACCTCTCAGGATCACCCAACTGGAAAAAAGACAATTTCTTCTCAGGTTATTCTGAGCAGTTCCCTAGCAGAATGATTATAAAAAAGTGAAAAACGAAATTTTCTGGAAAATTTCAACAGATCGTTCAGTTTAGGCAAATCATCGGATTATAACCTTTTTTTTTTAATTGCAGGATTTTTGATATTTTATTTTAAAGTGAAAGGGGTCTTAAGAATTTAGATGGGTTCGTGTGAAAAAATTCGATTTGAAATCAGAGAAATAGCAGAAAATTTAGACTGGAGAAAGAGCATAATTAAACCATTAATTTTGCAACGATAGTTTATCTTTTAGGTCGGAAGGCTGCTTAAAAATTTTGTTGGCCTAGAGTGAAATAATTCAATATGGAATCAGAGAAATAGTAGAAAATTTAAATCGAAGAAAAAGCGTAATTCGTTCATTCATTTTGCAACGGGTTTGAAATAGTTACAAAATAAACACGATCAACCTTCATGTAATACAAATAAACAATACAAATGAAATGACATTAGGCAAAAGTATTTAATTTCCCGTTTAGTTCCCCTTTTGAGGACCATCATTCATTTTTGCACTATCATTGCTACCTACTACTTTACTATGCCTATAACTAACTGACTATAACTCAAATATTACATATTACATAATAATCACAGTATGTAATATCTACAGTTTAATATACATATAACGTTGCAGTGCCTGTATCAAAAGAGCTAATGTACCGTTTGTTTCCTTTAAATTACGATTTATCGCAAGATCAGTATCACAGTTGATCATAAACAGTCAGTTTATTAGGAACTAGCTGTGAACTACCTGCTTCGCTGGGTAACTTCAATTTTACATACAAAGATTATTGTGTCGTAACCTTCACTTCATATGATGTCACTGATCCTCCTTTTTTTCACAATTTCGATTAACCTCTAAAAGTATCAGTGTTTCTCTATTATATTATGCATGTATTATACATAAAAACCTTTCTCTTAAATAACTCTAGCTATTAGAAAAAAACCGCATCAAAATCCGTTCCGTAGTTTTAGAGATCTAAGCATGCAGAGGTACATGTGTAAAATACAAGGTCCAATTTTATTCTAGGATATGGCACATAAAAAATCCATGAACTCTACCTTTTTGCCGCATTGTAAATAAGCTCCTGAGTCGATGTGAAGCATTATCTCTCATAGAATATTTATATGCTAGAGCGGCCATTTCCTTGATAGAGGGGAAGGGGGAAATAAAATTAGTAAAAATTGTCAAAAATGTTAGCCCCTTACCAAATAAGCTATCTAATGATTGCAATAAACGTTAAATACTGTTGGCAGACGTTTAATCTATTATACTTTATTATACTGATATACAAAATTTTGAAATATAATCGAAATTATTATAAATATTCTCGAAATACGAATAAAATAACTTTAAAAGAAATCATCAGATCTGATTTATAAAACCGCTAAAATACAACAGCAACATTTAACATTCACCACAGCTTTTTACAGGGAGTTTTTGAAATGATGAAAAATGAAGGTCAATGAAAAACCGATGGAACGGTAATATTATTAATACCACCGAATCTTGAATTTTCTCACAAGGTTCTTTTTATGATCTAGGTGTTCCAGCGACTCATTTTGTCATCAAAATAAAATTATAAATATTTTCAGAATGTCAATACCTATAAGAACCTACAATTTTATATCAATTTTTCTAAGGCGAAAAGCCTCTTTTGGGAAGAGGAAGGCCAAGAGAGATAATAGTTCTTGTGCAACACAGATAGACAGAAGTTTTCATCAGTTCCGGAGTTTGTATCCAGCTTTAAAGCTCCTTGGACGACCAATGTAAAACTTTTTTTAAATCTCTGACGAAATAGGCAGACTACGTTTAGTTGACATATATTTCCAGTTCAATATTTTCGAAACTCTCTTTAAATTATAATACAACCATATAAAGTTGCGTAACGTAATAAACATGAAATGGTTACGACCAAACTTTCATTTTATATATAATAATAAAGTCGTCATAGTGTTGAATTATCGATGGTGATAGTTTTCACTTCAGTGCACCTTAGTTCACACTAGATTATAAATCAGGGGAGTATTATTATGTAAGTAAGTATAACAAATGATTACACAAAAAAAAAGCTCCAATGTTTTTATTTTTTTTTAGTTCGAAATGAATAGAGGGGGAAATAAGTATCTAAATAGTTTAAATGATCGATTTCACTTATTGTTATTGTAAAATTATAAAAACAACAGATTTTAGTTCGAAAAAAAAAACCTAAAAATTATTTTCACAGGCATAAAATCACAGTAAATTTAACGAAATGTAAAACCAGCTTCACATGCGGTCAAATCGCAAGTTTTAACTATCTAGTTCTTGGATCAAAAGGTCGAAAATGTGCATTCTCGACACATGTCCCACCCATTGTCATTTTGGCCTTTTAATGTGTACTACTCCATCTTTTATTTTTCTCTTGTTTCTTATGACTCGTTTTTGAGCACGTTGGCATATGTGAAGTTTTTTATAGTTTTTTATGCCAAAAACTTGAGATCCATAGGCCAGCACCGGTACCACTCATGCATCCATTACCTTCAGAGTTATGTGAATGTCACTCTTGAGTATATGTTTTAAGGACCAAAATTTTTTCCACGAGTTAATCATTCTAGCTTTACTTTCACTTGTACTATTACGCATTGAACCGATTTGCCGAAGTATTTATATTGATTGACATACTCAAGCGTGACTCCACAAGTTGTCTTCTTCACAAGTTGTGCTTAACTCATTGAGCATGATTTGTGGCTGCTCAGAATTTTCAGCAAGCAAAACTATTTCATCTACAAATCGCAAGTTGTGTTATGAATTGCTATTATGAATATAGAAATAATAAACAATGTTTCATATAAAATTACTAACAATTTTAGACGTTAAGGCGCCTCAGAACATGATCATAATGTTATTTTGTATATACATAGTAGTTTAGTATAACTTATACTGTACAACTCTATACACATGGATGCATAGGATGTTTGTGTCTGTGCAAGCTCGACAGTATTATTGATTCTCCAGGGATTCACATCAGCACCAAAGCGCCTATTCATAAACCTATTTGACTATGTACAATCAACATAATATAGTACGAGTTTAAATATGTTCTGTTTGTATACACTACTATTTATATTGAGTGTAACTAGAAAAAGATCGCCTGATGACTTCATCATAGCACGATTCTACTTTACTTACACTGAGTGTACTAAACCGAGTCAAAAAGAACAAAATTTATGTGTGTTGTATGTTTGTTTGTAGAGTTATTTACATTGTAAAGAGTAACAAAATTTTATATATGAGACCAAGACAACAATGTTAAATTTTGTTATTTTTCTCTTGATGAATGATAAAAAATGATGATAATTTTTATCAATAATGAAATCGTGTAGGTTGCTTGATACAAACACAACCTACAAATAGAATAAAATCGAAAAATTTATTGTACGTCGATATTTTATTCAAAACTACCCGATAATGGAGTAGGCCGAGAAATAGATATTAAAATTTAGAGAGTGCAATTCAAAGTTTGAATATCTAAGTTTAATAATATTAAACTAAAAATTTAATGAAATCCCTAACATAAAATCAAATCTGACCGATAAATCGATTCGCTTGTGACATCGTAGCTCCTAAACTAAGATTTTGGCTATGTTTCAAGAAAATCTAATCATTTGTTTGAAGAACATCGCCTGTTTTCTATTTGTTATCGGGTACAGAACCTTAAGCTCGTACTTGAAGCATAGCTAAGAAAAAATGAAAATCGGTCAACCGTCCAGGAGTTACACTACCATAAACAGCCACATAGATAGATAAATACGCAGACACACAGACACGTTAAACTTATAACACCTCCCTTTTTAGTCGAGGGAAATGAAAATAACAATATTTAACTATTGCGTTAAGTTGCTTATTTTGTATGTGCATTACAAACAACTTGGACACGTTGCATAACAGCATTCTACTCATGAATTGCACAAAAAGCAAATTTCTTAGATAAGAGCGACTAATTTTAATGTATCGTTTCCGTTTTACATTGTTTTGGAAAAATACTAAACAAATTATCACATTTTTATAAAAAACAAAGTCAGACAAGTGTAATTAAAGTTTATTGTGCAAATGAATGAATTTGACTCCAAGTATTTCGAATTTGGCTCCAAGGCATTTACGTTACTAATATTTTAAATTTTTGATTGTGTTACTATTTTGTAAGTAAGAGAATTAAAAAATACACGGATACAAACGGCTTTACCAACTGGGCTATGTATGCGCAAGGCATACATAGCCCACGCACTGTGCAATTTTTCAACTAATCAAATTTTTATTTATCTACTCGTATTATATTCGACACTAAGCTATTTTTTGTTTATTTACTAAATTTTGTATACTAATCGAAACATCAAAATCGATTTACGATTATATTTTATGTATATGAAACAATAGCGTAAACTATAATTTGTCCCCATTATACATTTTAAATTAAAAAAAAGACCTTCTTAAGCCTTCACATTTAATTGACATCTATAATTTTCCAATATTTAATACAAACAATTGACTGAGTTAACTGTTGAAATACCATGTATAGGCTGTGATGATTACACTGTCACATTACACATACACACATGTGACACATACATAACTGATATTCCCATATAATACATAATATATAATTTACGCCTAATTTGCGCTCTCACGGATAAACACTGATGTTTACGAAAAATTGTGTCAAACAAAAGTTGTTTATTTTTTTATAAGGAACATTTTGTACTTGTAAACTTTTGTTCTATCTTTAACGGTTTACAAAATGGGTCCTACCCTAGAACCAATTGACCTATGTTGTCCATTTACGAACTCGCTCTTTATGTCCTGAGAACACTGTAAAAATTTCAGCTTGATATCATTTTTCGTTTTTGAGTTATCGTGTTGACAGACAGACGGACAGACGGGCAGACGGACAGACGGACAGATAACCGAAATCGGACTAATTAGGTGATTTTATGAACACCTATATCAAAAATTGGGTCGTACCATCAATATTTTTAAGCGTTACAAACTTGGGACTAAATTTAATATACTACGATATATTTCATATACAGATTACATAGTATAAAAACTAACGACCTAAATACCAAAATTTACCTCTACCCAGCTTTTTAAAATAATTTCTTAACATTATATATACGATATAATAAAACATATTCAATTTATTAAACAATTTTAATAAAGACTTAATTTAATAAAGAAACAAGTGAAAACAAACAATTGACTGAGTTAATTGTTGAAATACCATGCATATAAAGTATTGATTACTGTATCAAATTGCACATACATATACAATTTGATAAGACACACTATACAATTTACGCCCTCACAGGTAAACAGTGATGTTTACGAAAAAATGTTTCAAACAAAAGTTGTTTACTTTTTTATAAGGAACATTTTTTACATTCAATTTTGTGTCATGTCCTACGGATCCATAGGTCAAACAAGACCCAATTAACCTATGTTGCTCATTTACGAACTCAACCTCACTTTTTACTTTCAGCTTGATTTTTTTTTTGAGTTATCGGGCCTACAGACGGGCGGACAACCGGAAATGGACTAATTAGGTGATTTAATGAAGACCTATACCAAAATTTTGTTAGTACCATCAATATTTTTAAGCGTTACAAACTTGGGACTAAACTTAGTATACCTTGCATATTACATATATGCATGGTATAATAAGCACACTGGTATAGTCTATCTCTATATTATACACCTTCGTTATGAAATTCTGCACGATTACCTTTCAACACACGTAAATTTATCACTTAAGTATCTACTATATTATTACTATACTACTTTTATTTTAAATTGAACAGTACGTGTTCATATATGAGATGAACACGTGTCTTTTCGTAAATTGAATGGTTTTTTTGTAAAGTTTAAATTGATTCAAACTTTCAACTTTTCAGTGTTTATTATTGTTACAAATATGGTTTTATAAAGAAAACAGAAAAAAGTTTTATTTACTTACTTTCTGCAAATTAGAGTCAAAGCAGGACTAGGCATTATCTTTTCTTCATGAAAACAATTGGATAGAAGTTTTTTAATGAAAGTTAACAAATCAAATTGGATCTTTATGTCGTTTATACTTTCGATAAAAGATGCAAAACTGAAACAAAACTGACAAATGTCGTCAGGTTAGGACAAGACACATTCTTAAACAAAAATCAATTTTTTTCTGTTTATCAAATTGTTCGGTATTTCTTCGAATCGCCTTTAAATAAACCTATATGCGATATATCAAGTACTTCTAGTTTTGTCTTGACATAAATTGGTGAATTTAAATCGTTATATTTCGAACTAAACGTGAATGAAAATTATCGTAGTAAATTAGAAAAATCTTTTGGAGGGATGTTAACAATTGATGTGAATAGCGTCCAGGTCATAGTCCAGAAACATTTTTCGAGGTGTGTACTTGTCTATAACTATAATAAATTTTGAGGAGTGCGAGCGAAAATGTCTATTTTTTTCTCTTCACTCTAGCAAGTAATTTATCACTTTTGACGGCACATTCATATTTTCAAAGATTGCAAAACACATTACGTAAACAAGCATTTACAGAATATACATCCTAACACCAATATCTTTTTTTCGAATGGGTTGCTAGGAGATAGGAAGCACTTGTAGCCTTCACCGTGACAACAGTAATTAGTTTCAATGAAAACTCACATTCTAATAAAAATTCATATTGAATATTATTATTATGGTCTCAGCCGTTACATAATGCAATGTATATATGTTACCGGTAATGTGTATAATAAGGTAAATATTATATCTGAATATTCTATAGAATACTTCATCCCCATCCACACTCTCGCGGAGTATATTCGCCAATGTAAGCCGAATTGAAGCATACACCACCACAGCAAGTGGCAACAGCTGTTCTGGTAGCTCTTTGTGAGTAATAACAGAAATTTTGAACCAAATTAGATGAAACGTCATATGATTTTCTGAGGTTCAGGAATCAACAATGCCACTCTTGACGAGTTTTAGCTTTGTACTTGTTGAACAACAATTTTCATATGAGCAGAAAAAAGTTGGTAATTTCAAACATATATAAAAAAATTTGAAACAAAAGTTGTTAGAAAATTGTTTTCCTAAAAAAAATGTAGAATGAACAATTTTCACATCTTTAGCCGTTTTCAAAACAATCAGTTTCATATATATTTTTCATTAATTATTCAATCATTAAGAGATATATCACATTGATCGTCTTAAAAACGGCTAAAGATATCGAAATTGTTCTACATTTTTTCAGGAAAACAATTTAGTTTCAAGACATTATTAATTACCATATAAATATATATATTTGGATTCTCGGGAAAATGGCTGAAGATTTTTCCTTTGAATAAACCCATAAAATCGCTTATTTTCAGTTACTTTGAACGACCCATGAATGTATTATTCACTTTACCAGTACCATATACAATAATGGTACATGTATTATACATTTAGCGTCAATTAGCTACCAAATACTAGTTGTTTTCTCCCCCAATATTATATTTTTTAACTATTTGATATTGAATAGTAAAAACACCCTCACAATATATAATAATAATACCTACTTGAAATCAAAACTATAATAATATATAGGTATTTTATTTATTTGTGTATTGAATTGATATTCATTTCAAACATCTTAAACATCCCTATAAGCATCCCTTTTTTATTAAAATATTTCACTATATTGGTGTTGTCTTTGAAGTTGTTTTATACATAAAAGAGGCCAGAAATTTGAAAATAAAAACCGCATAATATAAAATGATTTTATTTAGATTTTTAATCAAAACTGGTATCAGAGTTAATTTATCATATAGGCCATTGTGTTTTTTCTAAGGAAAGTTAATTTGATTATTTTTCTAAAACTGGAGGAATGGAGCATAGGATCTCGGACTTTTCCGCTAAGAACCTTCATTACAAAACAAACTGTGATGAAGAAGAATCCACAATTTATTGTTGTACACATTATTATAAGGGTACCGAAGATATATGCAGTTAGGCAATGTGCAGCAAATTTTCAAAATTGCCGATATTTAACACGTAAAAGATAGGAATCGATATTATTTAGAAGACATTTTTGAAAATTTTTAGTTATTTAGCTCTCGTTTTCGTTATAGAAAGTAACTTTGCAAATTAACCGACTCGTACCATTTTTTTGTTTTATTCAGCATAATAACTGATGGATTTACCATAGGAACTAAAATTAATGCTTCCACTTTCCAATTTACTTTAATGAAGTACTGACAACATGTTGAAAAAGCTCTAGCAGTTTGGGATATATATTTTTTGAAATATTGAAATTTAAATGCAAAAATGAATTAAAGACTTATTTTTCACCAATATTTATTATAATCCAGAAGTATATTGTACAAGCAAAAAACGTTGCTATATCTACTTAGATGCTACCATGTGCTGCTTGCTATAGTGTTTCCTCTTTTAAACATATCACGTTCTCGAAATACCTAATTTGGGATAACTGTATTAAAAGAAATAATTTCAGAAAGCTAGAGGTCAAGTAAGCACCTCTCTATCGTAATCCTTAAAAATCATAAAAATTAAAAAACTTCTTTGCGTTAAACTAATAAAAGACTAATTTTGATTAAGCAAAACAAAGCTATCGTATAATAAAAACCGTTCCGCTATATGGTTACTTGCTTCTTATTTTCGTAGAAAGCATCGCAGTCATTCCTATCAAGTTTTTCATTCGATTAAACTTTTAATAAACATTTTTTCGTATAAATACGTCACATAAACGTAAGCAACTTCTATATGAAAGCTAAAATATGTATTTTATAAAAATTATTTCCTTTTATTATTACCTTTCTATATAGAAGAAATTTTGTCTACGAAAATTGAGTATAATTGATTTGCATTGAATATAATCGATTTATTGACGCGTTTCGCTATAGAAAGTAATTTTGCAAAGAAAACTAGACATATGAAAACTATGGATGCTTTCAGTCTAAATAGGAAGTAATTGTCCGTTTATGTTACGAAAAACAGTTATTAAAGATTTCTTTTTACAAAGATTTATTATGATCCAAAATTGTAAAAGCGACAACGTTGTTAAATTTACCTATGTGCTGTTATCATGTGCTGGTTGTTATACTGTTTGTATTCAGATGAGCAATATATGAGAGTATTCTTTGCAACGTTGACAGATGTACTGTACTAATACAACTACAATTAACTTTCTTTCTAAGGTATCACGTTATCTCACAAGCCGATAGAAATTCCTTAAATAAGTCTGTGCACTTATCTCATGTGAAATAACCTGGATCAAAGTTTTATTAATTATGAATTCAAGTAGTAGTTGATAGGTAGATCAAAAGTCTCCATGAGTATATAGTTCTGAAAAAGGGCTATATTACAGAGGAATATCGATAACTCAAACATCAGGAGAAACCCAAAAAATTTCCAGTTAATGAGTTTTTGAAATTAACAAGTAGTTTGATATACAGTTAATTTAATTGCTCAAATTTCCACTTAGAAAGGCGTGATTATATTTTATTAACTACGAAGTCATTATATTTTACTAACTTTAATTTACGGAGCCTGCTTTTTGAAATTCGAGTTACATAGTACAAATATGTACTATCAATACCTCGCAGGGAAATAACAATTTGTTCGAGTTACGAAGTTTAAATAATTCGAGATAGCGCGTCTTTAGGGGTTCAGCGGAAGGGAATGGCTTTTTTTTTTGTCTCGCTGAGAATTACGACTAAATGAGGTTCGAGTTATTGAGGTTCCACTGTATAATATATATATATGTATAGAGGTTCAAAGTCACAACTAGAAACAATATACTGCATTATTAGATAGTTATTATTATATACCATGACAACTCAATTATTAAAAGTCATCTCCGTGAAATAAACTGTTGAATATATTATATTGTCACATTATTCATTTATTCTACTAAAAATGGAAAGCGTTTATGTAAATTCTTTAGATATAAGAATACTAATTTAGTCTTAGTGTTCCTATCATTAGTGAAAATTGAAATTCGATTATTTGATCTCCATCTTTATGAAATTTCTCAAGAATTTTGATATATTTTAAACAAAAAATGTGTTACCAGGAAAACATATTAGTTAACCATAGGGAAAGATCTCCGCTAATAATAAATAATTTTAATACATTTAATTTGATAGATGTATTAATAATTTTAATACATCTATCAAAGCTCTGGTATGACCTCAAAGCAATATTTAAGATCGAAACAAACATTTAAACGTTATTTACTTAAAAGCACGGTTAAAAAGCACACTATCATAAAAAATTCACTCGTAAAAACGCTTCAACAAGAGAGCCTAGTCCTAACTTTTGAAACTCTTGAGCCCCATTTATTTAAAACCCACATTTAAAGCAGATCTGCCTGGTAATGTCTCTCATGTAAAATAAACATTAGCTTCCATAATTCATTTTTATTTTTAGGGCTAGTTTAATCGAAATACGTTTTGGCTATATTTGACAAAAATCTAATCAGTAGTTTTCAAATCATCAGCTCTATCTGTCGTTGTGTAGAAGCTGATAATAGTTGGATGATAAGAATCTGATAAAAAGTGCTAGAAAGAATACAAATTTGAAACTTCTAATCCAGTTCATACAACATCATGATTATCCCGCTCTAGTGAAGACAAAATAAAACGTTATTTTCTTTAGCTTTTTGGTCTTCCGGTCAAGTAGTCAATGTGGCTTTAAATAACAGGCTTAAATCTTTTAAAAACAGCAGTGGACTATTATGCACCGTTAAAAGAGTGGACTATTTTTTAATAGACTGTCCATGTAAACATAATTTCTTAATATCCTTCTATGTATTCAATGCCAGCTCAAATTTAATTTGAACCTGTTCCATTCTAAGCTACCGGTTTTCGCATAGCAAAATACTTTTCCCGCTAATGATCAAAGACTTTTCATTACTTAAAAAAAAGTTTAACAATTTTTTCCTTTCTATTAGACGGATCTGTTTCATCAACTTTTCGACTTTTCACAACAAATCTTTTGGATGCTAGTAATCTACTAATTAGGCTCTTCTCATGTATGAATTATTGCTCTTGCAAGTCAAAATTTATTATTGTGCTTTATTTAGTATGTTTCCAAATTACATTAAATTAATATCGACACTTTCAAGCTTAATCGAATCGTAAAATAGTCATTATCTGTTTAATAACGTTTTGTTCAAATTATTCAAGGTCACTTATTGTGAGCACTCTCATACACTGGTGAGGTAGACTTTAGAATTTCATGCATACAATTGTAACATTGTATGAATGTATATACATTATAAAGAAAATTGGAAAATGTTATATATGTGTATAATGTATACATATATCTATATAAACGTATATATAACCGGAAATATGGGCGTGGCCTTACCTGCCCGCCTACATCGAAACGATTATAGAATTTCTAATATAGAAACAGAGTCACGAGTATAGTAGCTAATATATCAATTAATCAATATTTCAATTTATTACTAACTAAAAAATTTTAACATTCTGCGTATATTTTCAATTTTCTTCATACTCTCTTGCAACTTATTAATTAATTTAAAAATGATGTCTATATTTATCGATCTTTTCAAACTATCAAATCTTTTATTAATTGATTTTCCACGAAGTTTCATAAACAATTAATTATATTTTATATTTATATAATGTAAACATAACTTTCCAGAAGTAGTTTTCAAGATAAACTTGTATAGCAAATAAGTTATACTAGTTGAAAGAAAATATGTTCTTAACATGGTAGCAAATAAATAATTTCCTGATTCAAAAAAATATTTACATGCTGTACTATAATTTTTAAGCAATCAATTACTTATTTTCTTGAAATAAATATTTAGAGTCAAGAAATATTTACTTGTTATAAGAAAACCGCCACGAAGTAAATGTGTTTGATTCAATTTAGTAATTACAATTTTTTATTATTATATGTGGAAATTAAACTAGATTTCAAAATAAGCATTTTTTTTTCTTTTACATGGCCCTGTATTATACAAAGTTTCTGTGGCAAAGATAAGACTTCCTCATTTGGCATAAATTTTATGACACTCATCTATACAGACACGTAATTCAGAAGAATGACTAACTATAAAAAGATGTTTTTGGAATCAAGTGAGCTTTAAACTCAACGGTTCAATAAAAAATTTGAATTTTCAAGTGGAAAGTATTAGTTTTATAGTATTTACCTCTACTTTTAAACAAATTAAATCGTGGAACTTAAACAACAAAGCTTTCTAATTTTCGTTATGGAAACAATTCTTACACTTTCCAGAAATATCAGATTATCTGTCGATTTTTCTTCCTCATTGCATTGAGGTTGATCATACTGTAACAATTATCGTGGCTATATAGACAACATTATTCAAAACATCCTGCGCACTCTCGCGAAGTAGTACAAAGTTGGGTGGGAAACGAGATGTGGAAGTGATACTTATGTCTCATCTGTCCTCGCCTTACCATGACCTGCTTCACTGAAAAGAAAAGCGCTTTTTTGTACCCGAGTCAAAAGCAACATGAGGCACCCAAGAGAATACCGGCTAGCTTTATCTTCACAAGTAGCAGTTGATTGGTAGATCAAAAATCTCCATAAGCATAGGGTTCAGAAAAAGTGCTATATTGCAGCTGAACCACGATGACTCAAACCTTAAATGAAATACAAAAAATTTCGAGCTAATGAGTTTTCGACTTAACAAGTGCGATTATACTTTAGTTGCTACGGCGTCATTATGTTTTACTAACTACGATTTGCTGAGTCTGCTTTTTGAAATTCGAGTTACGTAGTATAAATATACTATCAATACTTCGCAGGAAAATAACATTTTCTTCGAGTTATATAGTCAAAATAATTCGAGATAATGAGTTTCAAAGCAAAGAGACAATCTCTCTCGACATCCCCCTACTTTACGATTTCATCAATATTATGATTTAATATCCAAAAGGCTTCTCTCATACTCTTGACAATATAGGTCACTGTGAACAAGATCCTCAGACATCTTTCCGTCGCATACCCAGGATAGCAAATTGCTATACCATTTACCAATTACTGAGTTTTTAAGTCCTCTTTTGGGGTTTGTGTGTTCATAATATTAGATCGATTGGATATAGTTGGCAGCATTCCGCAAATTCAGTCCTGAATTTATTTATAAAGTATAAAAATATTTGAGAAAAACAATTCAATTACCTTCAATTTTATGAACATACATTTAATAAAATAAAATAATATCCTCGTCTATGTTGATGATGTTGTATAAATGTGTTAGTAATTAAATCCCAAGAGTCTGATTTAATCTATATTAATCCTCTCATTAAATTTGAAGTAGGTAGATATATAGTCGCCCTCATTTTGCACAAATTTACCATCCATTGAAATTGATAATATAAAATATATTTTCCTAAAAAGAATAATATATAATGGAGTATTTTAGATAGATATGAAAGTAAAATGGTACGTTGTTTTATCTCAATTGTTTTTCTCTATTTTCTTTTGTTGCAAATCTGTCTTTTTTAATCAACTTTAATATCCCTTACATGTTATACAAAAAAATCATCCCTAACACTATTGTATGGATTAAGGAAAACATATTATTAAATAGCTGAAAATATTTGGAAAGTAAATTTAAGTCAAAGTTTTATTTCATACATTAAGTCCAGGCCCGCGAAAACCCCTCCCATTGAGAATCTGTCCACATAAAATTTGAACTAACAATATAGTCCTGTAAATGCACCCATTGATGAGACGCATTTACACTGACGAAACAGATATCCATGCATAGTTTGAGCTCGGTACATTCTTTGACCCCATTTTTAACCCCATGCTAACAAAGAGGATAGTTATAAGTTTAACGTGTCAGTGTATCTATGTATCTGTGTGTCTGTCGCTACCATCGTAGACTTCCGTACCCGATAAGAACTAGAAAAGAAGTGCACTCTCGATCAAATTACTTTCAAACAAAAAAGTTCAAATCAAAATCGGTTCATCCGTTTTGAATCTACATGGCTACAGGCGAATTGCTCAGATCTGAATTTGCATCAGGGGTTTCTCTAAATTTTTAATTTTATGTATGTGTAATAAAGAACATTTCTTCTCATTCATACTAAGTAGGCTTTGATTGATTAATGACATTTAAACGTGTTTTAAATTTTATATCAAAAATAATAATTTATTTCTATCAAAAATAAACATTCAAAGAATATTTTAAAATTTTTTGTATAAATCAGATATCAAATTGAAATTAAATTAATTATCAATATTTTTTTACGTATAAATATTAATTTATGAGTTAATTAGTTTTCAATACTTTTAATTGCTTTTATTTTTAAATACCTCTTTTTAGAACTTGGAAATTAGTTCAGTAAAATTTTGTGGTTTAAGATTTGTAAGGTAAATCGCTTTTAATGAATATTTTTTACTTTAAGTATTTACTAATTACGTAATTAATTTTAAATATTGAAATATAAAAGCAAGTATATTAATTTTAAGTGAAATCCTCCAATATTCCACGCTTTTTACTTTACCAAGTAGCTTTTACACTGAATTATTTGGAAATTTTTTACCCATAGATAAAGGATACGATAGACAGGGCTAAAGATTAATTTGACGATAAGATTAAATTTTGATAAATCTGTGTAACTTTTTATCTATGTTTTTGCCTGAGTCATCGTAGCTTGTAAACGGATGACCCGATTGTTGTTGTTTGAGAGATAATTTGGTCAAGAATATTCTAAAATATGTTTCAATTGCGAATTTAGTGCTCCACACTCGAAACAACTAGAAAAGAGGTGATGATCTCCAAACGACCGGGCCGAATGGATTTGCTTATGACATAGCTAAGAACATTCTCTATCAAATTACCTTATAAACAAAAAACAAAAAAAAAACAAAAATCGGTTCATCCGTTCAGAAGCAACTGTTCCACAAATGAATCAATCAGACCTTATTTTAGGACGAGTATTTCCTAATATTTTTAGAGAAGAGTTTCATTTCACAACATTTTGCATGTATCAAATTAGTACAAAATGTTTTTTCGACTTTTGGAACGACCCAATACCAAAGATGAAATAACACAAGTAGAAGAGAACGATATTAGAATGAATTTATGTTACAATCTAATAGTAGGTCCTGTTGAACCAATGATGATAGACTCACAGGATGCTATCAGACGTCATCGACAATATTCTGAAAGCTTATATGAAATGACCCTTGGTCCAACCATCGATAATTCATATGCTACAATGGTGGATCTTATATACATTATATTCACAAATATTTATTATCGTTTATGGAAAGGGTATTTTCAAGAATCGCGGAAAAATTGTAAGAATTTGAGACTATTTAAACTTTAATTTTAAGTTGAAATATTCGAGAGAGTTCGATAAATCAAATACAAATTGTTGAAAATAAATTTTCTAATAGAAAGCAAAATTGATGAAAAATTACTTAAGGCAGTGAAATCGGCAGTGAATCGTAAAATGACTTATGTTCTTATGAATTCAATAAAATTGAAATAAAATATTGTGTATTTAAAAAAAAAAAGATAATTTTTTCACCGCCTGTGGAATAAATTAAGAATCAAAATGTGCTTAATTACAATTTAGAGGTATACCGAGTATAAAAAATATATATTTGACTATATATCTCGAAAACGGTTATTAAAATTTTTTTCGTGCTATGGCGAAATTTTTAATACCAAGAACACGGTGCTTGTCCAATTTGTCGAATAGATAAGCAAAAAACAAAATATTAATTATATTACGGATATATACGGATACAGTGTCTCAGTATTTTGTACACTGCTGTCACAATTAGTGTAAGAATATAAAATCATGCTTTTATGAACTAAACATTAAACTACCTAAATTTTCGCAGTAGTATGATCACATCATCGTTTACAATGCCATCTATATACATTTACTATTAACAAGAAAACCTAGCTTTCTCCGGTTTTAACAATGATAGTGTGTGGTATTCAAGAAAATCAATATTCATTCTATGCTTCGGTAAAGCAGAAAATGTTTTTATGCGGTTCATATCTGGAATTTAATAATGAATTCATTATTGATTTTTTAAAGCTTTCCAAATTAAAGAGTACCAATTAAACCTTCCTCTTTTATTTTACAGCTAGTCAAGTTAATAAAGCAAATTGTTATTCTCAAACTCAGTAAATATAAAAAACTGTAAATGGTTTCAGTTTTTACCCGACTAAGCAACGCAAAGGAGTGGTAATGTGTTTATCAGTCTATATATGTGTGTTCCTATATGGCACATTAGAAACCAAACGCGTGGGCCGATTTTGATGATTCAAACGTCGATCGTTTTTTACGTATTTCTATAATTACCTAATCTTCATTTTATAAAAGCAAGTAAATTTGTAGATTTTTGTTTAATAAAATATTGTTTTGTATTATTATATTTTTTTTCGTTCTGTTTGAATTCTTTTGGAATACGTAAGTGTTACATTATAGAAAAAAAAAAATTTTGAATTAATAACCAGCTCCTAAACAGATGACCCAATTTTGATTTTTTGCTTTTTTGAAAGGTAATTTGACCAAGAGTGTTCTTAGCTATGTTTCAAGAAAATCTGCTCAGCCGTTGGAAGATCATCACCTCTTTTTTAATTGTTATCGGGTACGGAATCCTGAACTTAAAACATAGCAAAAAACACTTTCGATCAAATTACCTTTAAAAAAATCCAAAGGTTCATCCGTTCAGGTGCTACAATGCCACAGACAGATACATGGATACGTTAAACTAATAACTCCCCTTTTTGTTAGTCGGGGGTTAAAACAGATATGCTTTTCGAAAATGGAAAAACGCAAATAACAATAGACAAACGAACAAGTAAATTTTGACCCTTGACAAACCTTGATTACCTTAGAAAACAATTTCTTTCAATTGTCATTTTAAATTTCCAAATAAATTTTAATTAAAATGTGTACGCTTTTCGATTACACTAATATTTTTCGCGTTCACATGTATTGAAAACATTTTTTAACTTGAAATCCAAGTACACGTTGCAATAAAATGTATTTATTATTATTTTGGACGATCAAAATTATCCGTCAAAACAGTTGTTCAAGTTGTACAATAGAAAAATTTTACAATGTCAAATAAAAACCAAAATTATTTAGATAAAAGAAATAAGAAAAATATACGAAGATCAAAACTGCCAGTTTCTATTGTATTGTCTAAATTACGTCCCAAAAGTTTTTCAAAAATTTGCAGAGATAATTTAGAAGTATACTTTAAAGGTAAGTTACCATCACTTTCAGATATTTTTCTTAAAAAAATTAATCAAGTAGAAATATTTTTTTTCGATTTCTTCATTCATTTTCAAGTTATCGAAACCCAACAATTAAAATTTGGTCATTATTAACATTTCATCAAAAATATCGTTCTTTAAATCGAAATATATTCTAGCTTTATTCATAAGTTTTGCAAAAGCTTTACTCATTGTTTTTGCATCTCACCGGCGCCCCATTAGGCGCTATAAATTATGTAACGTATATATAAATAATGCGAGTAGTTCAATTTGTGAGCATCCTGTACATTCGATGTCAAAAGTGAATAGCTGATTGTCAATATTTTCGGGTATACCTATTTTCGAAAGCAGAGATTTTTATAAAGAATAATTATACCATGTATATATGAAATATACATAGTATATTAAGTTTAGTCCCAAGTTTGTAACGCTTAAAAATATTGATGCTACGAAAAAAATTTTGGTATAGGTAAATCGATCGGAAATCGATCCGAAATATCGTTTTTTTCGAAAATTACTCTTCCAAATAATTTTTTACGATTTTTTCGAATTTTTCTAAGGGGTACTCCTTGCACAAAATCGATACAAATTTATCGTATCCAATTTCGATAAAACTCTGTATATAAGGTAATTTTGACCCAAAAAATACAAAAATCGGTTTCATTTAACGATTGGGCGAATAATTCTCGAGATAATACCGGAAATCGATCCAAAATATCGTTTTTTTCGAAAAGTACTCGGCCAATCGCCAAATAAACTCGATTTTTGAATTTCTTGGGTCAAAATTACCTTATAAACTGAGTTTCATCAAATTCCGAAACAAATAATTTTTTACGATTTTTTCGAATTTTTCTAAGGGGTATCCCTTGAAAAAATTGCAAAAAATCGATACAAATTTATCGTCTCCAATTTCGATAAAACTCTGTATATAAGGTAATTTTGACCCAAAAAATACAAAAATCGGTTTCATTTAACGATTGGGCGAATAATTCTCGAGATAATACCGGAAATCGATCCGAAATATCGTTCTTTTCGAAAAATACTCGGTCAATCGCCAAATAAACTCGATTTTTGAATTTCTTGGGTCAAAATTACCTTATAAACTGAGTTTCATCAAATTCCGAAACAAATCATTGTTTACGATTTTTTCGAATTTTTCTAAGGGGTACCCCTTGAAAAAATTGCAAAAAATCGACACAAATTTATCGTCTCCAATTTCGATAAAACTCTGTATATAAGGTAATTTTGACCCAAAAAATACAAAAATCGGTTTCATTTAACGATTGGGCGAATAATTCTCGAGATAATACCGGAAATCGATCCGAAATATCGTTTTTCTAGAAAATTACTCGGCCAATCGCCAAATAAACTCGATTTTTGAATTTCTTGGGTCAAAATTACCTTATAAACTGAGTTTCATCAAATTCCGAAACAAATAATTTTTTACGATTTTTTCGAATTTTTCTAAGGGGTACCCCTTGAAAAAATTGCAAAAAATCGATACAAATTTATCGTCTCCAATTTCGATAAAACTCTGTATATAAGGTAATTTTGACCCAAAAAATACAAAAATCGGTTTCATTTAACGATTGGGCGAATAATTCTCGAGATAATACCGGAAATCGATCCGAAATATCGTTTTTTTCGAAAAATACTCGGCCAATCGCCAAATAAACTCGATTTTTGAATTTCTTGGGTCAAAATTACCTTATAAACTGAGTTTCATCAAATTCCGAAACAAATCATTGTTTACGATTTTTTCGAATTTTTCTAAGGGGTACCCCTTGAAAAAATTGCAAAAAATCGACACAAATTTATCGTCTCCAATTTCGATAAAACTCTGTATATAAGGTAATTTTGACCCAAAAAATACAAAAATCGGTTTCATTTAACGATTGGGCGAATAATTCTCGAGATAATACCGGAAATCGATCCGAAATATCGTTTTTCTAGAAAATTACTCGGCCAATCGCCAAATAAACTCGATTTTTGAATTTCTTGGGTCAAAATTACCTTATAAACTGAGTTTCATCAAATTCCGAAACAAATAATTTTTTACGATTTTTTCGAATTTTTCTAAGGGGTACCCCTTGAAAAAATTGCAAAAAATCGATACAAATTTATCGTCTCCAATTTCGATAAAACTCTGTATATAAGGTAATTTTGACCCAAAAAATACAAAAATCGGTTTCATTTAACGATTGGGCGAATAATTCTCGAGATAATACCGGAAATCGATCCAAAATATCGTTTCTTTGGAAAATTACTCGGCCAATCGCCAAATAAACTCGATTTTTGAATTTCTTGTTGAAAATTTTGTTATTTGTAGGAAAGTATTACATTTCTAATATAATCAGTAAATTAGTTGATCGAAAATTTTCCAAAACAAAGATTCCAGTGTATAAGAATGGGAGTATAAAAAATACGAAAATTGTTGAAAATAGCGAAACTGAAAAAAATAATTCTATTGAAAATTACAAAATTGTAGCAGATCAAGTTAAAGCGCAAAGTAGTTCAATTGAAATAATTCATCAAGCTAACTATTCATTCGATATAATTGGAGAAAGTTCTGACGAAATATTTTCGAATATTTTTTATGAACTACATAGTAAAGATTCTCTTTTCGATGCGGATAATGAGTCTGTGAATCGAAGTAAATTTACAGACTTTAACATAACAAATTGTGAATCACATCCAAAAATTTCTGGAGTAAAAAGTTTAAGCTATCTTACTAGTACAAATAAATCATTCTTAATTAATTATTTAACGGCGAAATATTCTCATCTACACTTTTCAAAGTTTAAAGAAGAAGAGGCATATCAAGAAGCACCTACAACTACACAATCTGAAGTTATGGTAGGGGCAAAAGAAAACAAATTCAAACATAAAATTAAACGTAAGTTGAATGAGTTGCTTTATATAAATTGTTTTGTGAAATATTTGACGCATGTGCAGAACGCGTGAGAAAATTTCTCACCACGCGACTAAGGATACCGTCAACCGAACGCGTCGCCACTAATATATTGAAAAAGCTTTAGATTTCATCATTTCGTCTACATTGAATTGTCTACAAAAATGAAATCTTCTTAGAATTGCAACTGAAGTTCTTAGAAGTTTTCGTAATTGCTTTCATTTTATTCAAATTATGTTTTTATTTTGCTTTTAGCATTGTTGTATGAAACTGAAAGAATGAAAACACAAGAAAATAAAAAAAATACCAGTCAAGTCGATGAACCTGACTTTAAACCTTCTAGTTATAAATTATACGATTATAATATTGAAAATTCGAATCAAAGTTGTGACCATGAGAAAACAAACTATTCAAATGATTCTAGTACAGAACAAGAAGAAACTTCAGAATCAAATAAACATATTTCGAAATCAAATAAGCATACATTAAATACTTATTACCCTGAAACTTCTACAGCATCATATCCTGAATCACCCACATCATTAAATTTATCTGATCCCATTAATAAAGAAATAATTTCATCCAATTTTGAAAATTATGTTGCCAAAATTTATGGTACAACTGCAAATTCATCTAGCCTAAGCTATAATCCAGAAAGAAACAAATCGTTTAATTCCAATTCCGTGGACGTATCTATGCTAATTAGAGACAAAAATATAACAAAAAAGGTATTAAAGTACGAATCTCCAAAATTATCTAAATTTCATATTACAAATTTTTCCGAAACACAAAAGCCATTATGTCATGAATCGATCAATCTACCTACCATTCCTGAAAATAACTTTGAAATTTATCAGTCTTTATATGAATCATCAAATACAAGAAATCCTTTTTCATTCAAGACATTGGAGTTATTAAGTCAAAATTCAATCCAATTATGTAATCCTGATAATTCTAAACCATGTAATTGTGAAACATGTAAATTTAAAAATTATGGCAATTCAGAAATTAATGTCTCAAATGGTGATGCGAATTCTTTTTTAAAGAGTAAAAATTCAACTAAGCAAATAGTACCCAAAAAAAATGGACCTTATACAAACAAACATTGTTTAGTTTATCGTTTATACCCAAAATATTTTGGTCCAAGTATTGATGAAAGTATATTAGGTATGATGGCGGAGTTTAAAAATGCCGTTTCGCAACAAGATAATGCCAGAAGCGATAGTAATTTTTCTGGAGTAAATGAAACTAGAGTTGGAGAACTGTTGAATTACTTTAAACAATGTATGGAATCAAAAAAGTGTAATGCACCAATCGGTTCGAAATCGGATTCAGATGTGGGCGAAAACGAATTTGTCAATCCGAGAACTCAAAAATCTAAAAACGTTTGTACAAATGAACCAAACAATTCTATTAGTTCATACGAATCAAAAAAATCAAAATGCTTAAATTCATCAAAAATATCAAAAACTAAAAATCTAAGAATAAATTCAAATTTTTCCAGTGCTTCAAGTTTGAGAAGAAAAAAAAATTCCCCCAAATCAAATGAATCCAAATATTGCAGCGCATTAAATATAATTAATTCAATCAAATCAAATGAATCCAAATATTCCAACAGATTGAAAGAATGCGAAGACGTTGAAGAATTAAACAATTTAATAAAATCAAAAAAAGCAATCACATTAAATTCAAACGTCATAAACAAAAATTCAAATAAATCAAAAAATTCAACAAACGTTAAAAAAATATTTGACAGAAATGCTATCAAAAATAGAAAAAATAGTCAACAAGATCCAAAAACATGTATACCTGATTCAAAAAACTTAAAAAAATGGATAAAACAAGAATATAAAAGTTTAAAAAATGATATACGAAAAAAAAAAGATGATTCTTTGAGCAGCATTTGTACGCATAAAAAGCTTTTACTTCGTAGATCAATTTTGTGTTTACTAATGAAGTTATTGAAACGTAAAGAACTATTAGAAGAAAATAATTGTGATCAGAAGATAGAACCAGTAAGAAAATTATTCGTTAAACACAAAAAAGAAAACTTTATTTTTCCCATTTCAACTACAAGCATTTTAAAACTAAACACAAAAAATTAGTCCAATCATAATGAAATGCTCAAAAATTCAGTTTTGATTAAAATTTCCACGGAAAATTTAAATAAAAGAATGTATAAACTAGTAAATTTTTCCGCTAGTAAAGTACTATAGATTTTTTTCTTCGTCTGTTAGGAGGTTTTCTAAAGTATAGTTTTCTTTCGCATTTGTTAAAAATGACCTTCAACTAAAACCACTTATAATTTTTCATCATGTTTTTATTTTGTCAGGTAATTTGTAGATGTACAATTCGGAAATCTTCTAGCAATAGTAACGAACAGAAGCAAACGCAGAAACTAATGAAAATACCATGTGCTCAGAAGATTTGTGAAAAATTAAAATTTAGTACGTACAATTTATTTTCTTTTTTTAGCGTTATAGCATTTTTTTTTTTTTAATAAATTCCGTGTTCTCTATTAAGAGGTTTAAAATTTCACCAAAGCAGGTCCGTGCGCACGGGAGGGATTTTTTTGGGTCAAAATCCCTCCCATTGAGAATCTGTCCATATTAACAATTTAGTCCTAAAAAATGCACCCACTTATGAGACGCATTTCCACTGATGAATAAGATATCCATGCATATTTTGATCTCGGTACATACTTTGATTTTGTCTTTGAGTAGTTCTTTTAATTTTTTTTAAAGTATAGTTCAAGCAAAAAACCTGGATCTTGTCAAAGCTATCGAAGTGGATGAGAAAATGCTGGAGAAGGGTTCAGAAAAAACTTCAGAAAAATCTTCAAAACCATGAGCGATATTTGCGATGAATACGACATAGAATTCCGAAAGCCAAGGTTCGTGTCTAAAAAGACTCAACGCTCCAATATACAGACTGACTCAGTTGAAGATTATAAATCGATTTTTGAATCATCAATATTTACTCAAGTTTTGCTTGTTTCAATTTTTGGGTGCAAAAAATTATTTCGAAGCACTCGATATTTGCAACAAAAATGCGTTTCCGAATGCCTACCAAGCCCCGCGTCGTCTCAAAACATAACCGCGCACAGAGTTTTGGAAAAGTTTTCTTCTGTACCTCGAAGAATTACCTTATTGAAAAATAGTGACTGATATCACATTTTGACCCAATTAATGTTCTCTTTCTCAAAAAAAGAGTTTCTTGTTTTTATTGACTTAATGACGTAACATGGAGTACATTAGTTTGAACCCCTCCCTTGATAATTCCTGCGCACGGGCCTGCATCAAAGTAATGGTGATATAATTTGGTTTAACGTATTGGAAGAAATTGCAATCGATTAATATTTTACTGAATTAAAATCCGATTTGACTAAATTTTTTATTACTTAAACTATAACCAAAATTTTTGCATTTTTGATACTTTGTTGATTTTTGATATTTTTGACTCCACAATGGGCAGCCTGTTTTACAGATTCAATGCGCGTCAAAGCGAGCTCAATGAGCAATTGTCAAAGCGAATAATGAACAAAATTGCTTTTATTATTTATTTTTTCATAATAATTTGAAAGTTACATACAGTTTTAAAAAACTTTTCAAAAAAGAAAAGAAAGCGCTCGAAGAAAAAATTTTCGTAAAGCATCGTGTGAATAATTTTAATGTATGTACATATTTATTCGTAGACTTTTGTATTTTAACATTTATCACAAACATAGCACACTATGCCTAAA
Source organism: Chrysoperla carnea (assembly GCF_905475395.1). Lineage (NCBI taxonomy): Eukaryota > Metazoa > Arthropoda > Insecta > Neuroptera > Chrysopidae > Chrysoperla > Chrysoperla carnea. Next base: position 84,502,735 of record NC_058339.1, read on the forward strand.
TAACGTTTCTAATCTGTGAAATCTTTTGTATATATTACTCATTTTAATTAACTCATAAAGCTTTTAACAAAGTTTTCTTGAAGTTCATTATTATTCATGATAAAGAATTGAAATAAAATACCAAAATTGATTATTATTTTTTATTCGACAACAGAATTACTCAAACCTTATGTTTTTATTGTGATTTTAACAGGAGATTTTTATGACACAATAATAGATAAAGAAAACATATTTGATCAAAAATTCGATACGAAAATGAATTTTTCGACTGAAGATATACTTAAGAACTCGAAAATTTTCAACAGCTTATTGTCATCGAGAAAACAATTTGACTACATCAATGAATCTACAAAATTTAAAAATAAACTTTACGATTACACCAATTTGAATAATTTTCATTGTAACGAATTTTGTAACCAGATTAATATTGTTGGACATTTTAAAACATTTCATCTAAAGGTCAATCGACATTCTTCTTCACAAACACCAACAAATAATTTATCATATTCTCAATCGACTTCAAAAGAATTATCATTGAAAGTGAACCCTCCTAAAGAAAAATTTTCAAAAATAAATTTCTCAAATCTTGTTACGAAATCGAAAGAAACATTGAATTACGTAACTCCAAAAAAAACTAGTAAAAATAAATTGAAAAAAATGTTTTCCAAAAAAGTTCAAGATAAAACAAAAAATTGTATTCATATGGATTATTTACCTGCAGAAAATCCAATTGTAAAGAAACCATCGATGAATTTTTCGTACATTTTTCCACATAAAACAGATAAAGTAGCAGCGCAACAAAATAGTTCGAAATTGACTAAACTACAATCACAGTACATAGAAACCCATGAAAAATTAAAGGAAATCCCAAATGCTTTAAGTTTTCCCTTTCATTTAAAAAGCTCTGTACAATCAAAAGAAAAACCTGAATATTATCTTTTAAAAAATCCACAATCTCCTTTTAATGGGAAAGAAGAAAAAATGAGTGTATCGAAAACAGTCGACCCAATTTATGAAGGCTATCATCGGAATGAATTGCTTAATTCTCCTTTAATATTAGCTTATTCTATGAACAAGGAAGGCATATCAAAAGATTATGATTATCATGTTTCATCGTATAAACTTCAGGATTTTCCAGAGAAAAATAATCAAGAATTGCCGATAAAATTACCCAAGAATGAAAATTACGCAAAAATACACAAAAACGAAGAAGAACGTATTCTTCAAAATATAGATCTATACACACGTAATGTGACTTTTCATCCTCAAACTAAAGAACCACATGCATACCTTCAAAGAGTTCGAAGTGGTACAAATGGACGATTATTAAAACTGAAAACTTTGTTGTCGCCCTCATCAACTTCACATTTTGAAAAACAAGGTGATAATTATTTGTCAGATTTATTATCGAATACTTTAGATCAATATGCATATTCTACTGAAAAGAAACTTGTTGAAAAGTGTGAATTTCCTGGAATAATAACAGGTCCACTATCAGAAAAATTGGGTGACGATACTTTGAAAAAATACAAAAAAAATGTAGAAAGAAATTCAATTCAGTATAATACTAAAGGTCCCATGAAACTAGATAGAGAATCTGGCTTGAAAAAAGAAGTTGATAAAAAACACCCCACGCCAATATTCACATTGAAAAAAACTGATGTAGATCAACAGCGGCCGATATCTACGGGAGTACACAATTCGATCGGACTAGAGGAACATAAATTAACAAAAAAATCATGTACTAAAAAACTAAATGAAACCCAAACACCAATTACTGAAGAATCTTACGCGGAAGATAAGCCTTTATCCTCCAAGCATCCCACAGTAGAGGAAACGTCCGGGTCAAGTGAAATAAAGAAAAATGTATTAAAATCATTAAATTCAAAAGAAAATTATCTAACATTTAGAAGGCAAATTTATTTTCAGAATTCGGGACAGAAAATCAGAGATACATGTGGATCTTCAGAAACAAAGGATGAAACAGATACATTGAAAGAAACAATTTTTAAACGTAAAAAGAAAGTTAGAAGTCGTTCGAAAAACAACGTACTTAATGCAAGTGGAATAATGAATCAAAATTTAAACCCTTGGTCTTCGAAGGAAAAAATTTGGAATTCTGAAAAAAAATCTGATGTCATAGATAATGCAGTTGTTATAAAGCCATGTTGTTCAAGGGAAACCACTTCTTGCGAAATTACTTATAACTCAAGAAATTTCAGTTCCATAAAAGAAACACCTAACTTAATACAGTCCGAAAAATTGTGCAACAATAGGAAACAAAATTGTAAACCAGTTGAAGATAATAAACATGGACATTGCTCTTTACAATCTTGTGATAAAACTACAAAATCAAAAATCCCAAATAGTACAAATAACTTGCAAGAGAAATCATCATCTTCGATAGAAAATATTTTGAATAATAAAATAATATATCAAGTTAAATCAAATACTTATCCACATATTTGCTTGAAGTTGCAAATTCAACCAATAAAAAAAGAAAATGCCAACGATCAGACACAACCTTCCAATTATAATATAAAAATTGATCCATTTACGTGTAATACAACCTGTGAGCTTGAAAGTCCTGTAAAATTGACAACATGTAGAGAAGAAAATCATGAATCTATAAAAATATCTAAACCCGAAGAAGCAATACACAACTCAAATGAAATACTACAAGAGTTTAACAAATTATTCGAATCAAAAGATGAAACATCCCAACTTTCTCAAACATTTGAATCCAACGAAAATATTTGGAAATCTATGAGCTCTTGCAAAACGAAAGAAATAATTGATGAACCTCTGAAACAAGACAATATTAATGATCAAAATACAGAACTAAAAAAGTTTGGTTCCGATGGAAAAATTAGTAAACATTGTACACAATGCGCAAATCAAGACAAAAGAAGCAAACTTATAAAGGTAATCAAATCACAAGAAAAAATTTCTATAAAACCTACCAAAGAAAATTTTAAATTTTCTGATATAAAATTGGACAATATTACATGTAACACTTGTGAAATTAAAGAAGATTTACGTTTTATATCTTACAAGCCTGAAAAGATAGAAATTTTCAAGACCATGAATCCTGAAAAATTCACGGAAGACAACCCTCCAAAACCTTTCAAATCCACAGAAGAGATTTGTAAACCTAGCCGATCTCATGAGTCAATCAAAATCTGTGAATGCAACAAAAAGTTTTGGAAGTCTTCGACAACGCATAATTACCAGGAAAACTGCAAGAAACCCCAACGCAAAAGAGAATACAAAGAAAAATTTTACGATCCTAAGAACCTTTGCAAAGCATGCGAACAAAAATATGATACATCTCTTAGTAAAAAAGAATCTGAAGAAAAATGTTACGATTCTAGGAATCATTGCAAAACCAGCGAAGAAAAACATAATAAATCTTTATGTAAAAGAGACTCCAAAGAAGACTGTTACAATCCTAAGAATCTATGCAAAACATGCGCAGAAAAGTATTATAACTCCTCAAAATTATCTAATAAATACAAGAAGAAAATCATTGAACCTATAAATAATTCCAAGCCCAGAGATAATAAGCCAAGAACGAATAAATGTTGCAAATATAGTGTAAGCGATTCTAATGAAATTTGTAAGATAAACGAAGATTGTTACAAAGATAACATTTCTACAAAAAAATATGTTTTGAAAACATGTAACTCCAAGGAAATAGTGTATGAACCTGTGAAAAAATTCTCAGAGGAAATAAGTAGCCATATAAAGCCTGGCGAACTCAATAAAGAATTATGTAAATCAGGAGATTGGAAGAATAAATATCAAGAAAAAATGATTAAGCAACCTCTTGGGCCATATAAATGTAAGGATAAATATTCCAACTACAATGATAAATATTTAAAACGGTATGGAAATAAATCTAGAGGAGAAACTTCATACAATCTTACAAAACCGAACATATGCGAAAATAACTCACATGAGGCTAAAATGGGAAATTGTTGCGTATGTGACAACACTTTTGAATCCAAAGACAAAATTTGCAAACCAAAAAAATTGTTAAACAAACGTATTGAAAAATCTAAAGAACCAAATAAGGACTTTCCAGAAAAAGATCATAAAACCTTAAAAACAAGCAAATCAAACGAACAAATGTTCAAGCCTTTTAGAGATATAATTTGTAATCCTATAACAGGTACGTACGATAAATCTGCGAAACCGTCCATTCCTAAAGACAAAATTGATTCCTGCGTGAAACCTTGTGAATCTAAAGAAAAATGTTCGAAACAGTTAGACGTAATTGAATCCAAAGCAGCAGCCAGTGAAGAGCAACAGTACTCTAGCAAATGTAAACATAGTAAACAATCGGATTTTAAGAGTTCAATAAAAAATAGATATTCTGAATCAAAAGAAGAAAATATGAACCGTAAATCTTATTTAGCAAAACCACACAAATCTAGTGAAAAAATGTTTGAATCAGTGAAATCTTGCTCATCTAAAGAAAAACCTTCTAAGCCATTATCCTGCCAAAATAAATCTAACGAAAAAATTTGTAAACCGGAAAAACAAGAATACGATGAAAAAAATTGCAAACAAATGAAATCATGTAAATCCGAAGAAAATATTTTTAAGCCTCTAATCAGCCATTACAAACCAAACAATGCTAGTACTGAACGCTTAACAATAGGATTTTCGAAAACATTTGAGGATTCTTATAAGTCTATTGCAAATCGTGATATAGAACCTTTGAAACAAGAAGAAAATATTGAAAAATCATTCACACGTGAATCGAAGAAAATACTAGCGAAAATATGCAAAAGTGTAGAAGATTTACGGAAAAAATTTACTGGTAACCGTTTTGAGAAAAATCCTTTTTCTAGCACCAAACAACAAATGAATAATTGCATTTGTAATTGTCCTGCTTGTAAAACTGGAAAACAATCTAATAACGGCAATGACAAAAACACTTCTTCTCTTACTCTAAAGCAAACTAATAAATGTTGTGATAAATGTTCTAATACTCGAAAACCAGCTGGTGAGTGCAGTGTTGAACCTCCTTTTGTAATTCAAAAACAAGAAAATAAGTCCAAGAAACCTTTTAACCATTCGAAACAGTCTTATAATGTGACATGCGCTGGTAAATGTTCTCCTACTATTGCAACAACAACTCAATTTTTCATGAATGAAGCACTATCTGATTCAACTTTTGATAGTGTTTCTTTGCCACAAATGACATGTGGAGACAATAAAAAATCAAGTATTGTAAGAGAAATGACTGAAGATAGTATACAACATATAAAACAAAAAATTGCCAATTTATTTTCATTTGGAAAAAGTAAATGTGATCCGAAAACGGTAAAATATTTCCCTGCAAAAATTTTAGAATACAATGACTTCACAATGATTGATATAGTAGATACTGGTGAACCCATTAATACAAAAAATTGTTCGGGTGCTATACCAAAAGTTGTATTTAAAGTGTATAAAGAGGATAAAAAACAACAAAAATATGAAATGTGTTCCAAAGATCCAAACAATCAGAATAAAAATTTAAAAAAAGTGTGATGTTTATTCTGTTATTTGTAAAAAGTAGTTTATTTTTCAAATAATCTTACATGTATCTTTTGACTATTAATTTTAAAATAAATTTTTGTGTGTATTGAAATTCGAATTTAATTGTACATAACATAAAGTTAATAAGGATTCGAAGATAAAATGAATAAAGAGTCCAAAATATATGCACTATAATTTTACCCATAAATATAAAAAAGCATGCTTTAACGTTCCATTTTTGGAACTGTAAACACCTGATAAAAAAATTTGAAAAGTAGGTACCGTATCAAAAATGCAAAAAAAAAAATGTTTTCATTACTTATAAAGGCAGCGCCGGACCTGGTCCTAATAATCATGGTAGTGCGGCTCTGGTCCTAATAACTTCTTCATAAATTAACTTCCATTTCAATAATCAAAACTTATTTAATTTAAATTAAATTATTTTTTTTTTTTTCATTTTACATTTTTTGTTCAAAATATTTTTTTTGCATTTGTCATTTTGGCGCTCCTAACTACCTGAAGCCTAGAACAACCACTCCTGCCGCTTTAACCTAGATATTCTTTTATGCCATCTTGCCATATTGCCATTTTATGCCATCTTGCCATCTTGCCATATTGTCAATAATATTTGCTTTATTTCAGGAAAAGTACTAAGGAAAAATCATTATATAAATATGAGGGAATATTGTTCAGGTAAACTAAAATTTTTTTGAACTTCATTTGCAAAAATATACATGACAAATATACATGACTTTTTTGTGCAAAAGAAAATGGATAAAACGCTCTCTTTATGAGAAATGGCCTTCTTTCAAACATAAATGAGAAATATTCATGGGTGCTAAACATTTCGGTTTTTGAGATAACAATGTTCAAATTAAAAAAATAGGTAATAAAACAATAAACCATTCTGATGTTTATATTTGGCATATTTTCTGAAAGTAAATCAGAAAAATTCCCTGAAAGAATTGAACAATATCCTATATATTGTTGGCGTTCTAATAAGCGCGAAAAAAAAACAGTCGCCAGTCTAATAATCGCCAATTGCAACAATTCCTACTTGGGAGAACTTAATAGCCCAAATTTCATAACTGTGCGCCTACTACCATCAAGGAATAGCAAAATCCATATAGTTTTTAAATCCATATAGTAAGTATGAACAGGAGCCATTTTCTATATAACCCCTCCTAGATTGAAAAAATTAATACAGATGTGTTTAATTTCTGCCTACTGGAATTTCAAATAGCAGGTCGGATTTAGCCTAATGTCCTTAATTATTTCTTGGTACTTAGCGTTTTCAAATTGGAGTTTCTTTACAGATTCAGATAGCTCAAACCATTCATTACCATATTTATTACTAAATTCTAAGAATGCTCCATCAAGTGAATACTGCATGGACTTTAATCAAAATAAATTTAAAGTAGGCGAAACAATGGTTGATAATGTTATTGATCCAAATATTGACAATAATTGTATTCCTGATTCTAAGTCAACAACAGACTCAAATAGATTAATCACAGAAGCAATTCATCGAATTAAGCCACTAACGTGCTTTAAGAAGGAAAGGCCTAATCTTAATACCCAAAATGAGACATGTTCACCAAAAGAACAGCAATTCAAAAATTGTATAAAGGAGTTAGAAACGCAATCAGCACAAAATAACATTGATGATAAAAATGTGAATCCTATAAATGCAATTGGTCCGTGTAAATCTAGCTCCAATATAGATCCGAATATAAAAAATGACTGTAAATGCAAACCTTTGTGTCATTGCGACTGTGAACATCGAAAACAACCTCAAACACAGAACTACAAGAAAGATAAATGTCTCTGCCCTGGTGGTTTAAACGCTGATTCAATGTGGCAACACTATTGTAATTGTACACCTATATGCCATTGTGCATGTAATCATCGAAAAAAATCTAACACATTGGACGAAAAGAAAGCGATTGATTCGTGTCCTCAAACATTCACAGCGGGCTTCACATCTGAAACAAACGATTGTGTGTACGCACAATCTGATTGCAGCAATCAACATCGAAAAAATATGACCGCCTTGAATAAGAAAAAAGATATATGTTCTAAAATCTTATCTGCTGATTTCAAGACTAAAATATACGACTACAAATGTGCATTATTATACAATTGCAGTAATAATCAACGTCGACAAGAAGCAGCTAGTTTGAATATTAAGGAAGACAAAAAACCGTATCCTGAAAATTTCACTACTGATATCACGTCTAAATCAAACGGCTGCAAATGCCCAATTCCATGCAATTGCAGCATAAAACGTCTAGAACAATCAACCATTTTAAATAGCAACAGAAAAATGAACTCATGTCCTGATACTGACTTAAAATATAAAGAAGGTAATTGCTCGTGCACACTTCCATTTAATTGTGAAATACAGAAACAACCTCCTTATTTCAGCTATAACAAAGATATAAATTCATTTTCTAAAGATTGCCCGGATGCCCGGACAAATGATTTAATAGGTCGAGCAAGAATTACAACAGCTTATTGTGCAAACATCGTAACGGACCAAATTGATACATTTACTAAGGATCATATTTCTAAAAATAACTTAACAAATATCCTAAAATTTCAATCCACAGAAAATAAAAATGAATTTTCCGCTGGCGTAGATAATATAATGTCAGGAGAAATTCATTTGAAATCAGCATCTAGCAATAACGATAAGTTTATTTTTGACAAACATTGTGACGATATAAGTGTACAAAAAGCGCAAACAAAAGTAGAAGAGACGCAAACTATTTGTACAAATTCAAACATGATTGAGAATATTCTCTATAATGTTTTATCCACACCGGGGAAAAAATTGTGGGCAAACGATAGTAAAAGTTTAAACGATATTGATGATTATCTCTGTAACATTACTTTTGAAAAATTCCAATCACAATTGCAAAATTTTAACACTTATGATTCAATTTGGAAAGATATTTTCATTTCTTCAAACCATCGCCCTGGAATATTGAAAGACAATTGCCTATCCCCATTTTTTGATTCAGAAACCCAAAAAATTGCAAATAATGATACGAATTCAAAATTTGTTTCTGCCCCCATTTATGCAATTACTAAAACTGTTAATGATTTATCAATGCAAACAGCTCCTATATATAGCATTTCTAAAATCATTCACAATAACGAATCCTCTATGCCAACGATTAATCAAGCAAATTTAATAACGGCGAACAATTCCGCATATAAGGCAAAGGAACAATTGACACAAAAAGATATTATAAATTCAAACGTTAGTGCAGATTATTCTAATTCCATTCGTCTCTGTGATGTACCATTCAACGAAATACATTCAAAACCTCATGTTTATAACAACGATACAAAAATAGTTCTTTGCAACGTAAATAATGACCCCGCAAACGACGCTAAATCTAAGCCAGCAACAAAAAAAAGTGAATCTGACAAAAAAAATACTAAAATTCAAAAATTAATTCCAAGTCCTAGTATTTTAGAAAAGAAATCAACCGTAATAAAAAAAGCATCTCCAAGTAAAACGGAAATTAAAACAAATACACGAGTAAACAGAAAAAATTTTATTGAAAAGGCAAAACGAAAATTTTGTAAATCAAAAATTCCAACATTAACTCGAATCGATGAAATCGGTGCAAATAATAATCGAAAGTTATTTAATCGTGACCAGAAAGGTACCATACAATCCAAAACAGAAAATAAATGGAAATATAATAAAACAAAGTCAAAAATCGATGAACTCAGTATTACCGACAAATTCAATAATAAAAGGAAATCAGAAGATCAATCAAAAAAAAATTTTAACATGAATCATATCCTAAGCGAATCAAAATCAAACGAAGTACAACCTAGTGAAAGTAAACACAATCAAAATTCGTTATCCATGAATGTCATGGATCAGAAATCTTCCAATTTAAGCAATCGATCGATTGTTCAAGAGTACATAGACACCAGAGACGATGAGGCAAAATATTCTTTACGTTCAGAATTAATTAACGACAGCGCATCACAAGAATCTCAATTAAAAATTTATTACATGGATTTCTGTTCAACTAAATATCAGTGCCCATTAAATTCAATGGAATCTTATCAAAATATTCCAAAAACAGCATCTGTTACAAAGTTTTCAGTTATAAACCAATCCAGAACAAAACTTGAACCAGTAAATTTAGTTAATGAAGTTCAACGTTCACCAGATGCTGATCTTATCTTTAAAAAACCAATAACTTGTATTTACCATTCCTCTGTGGCACCTGAAAACTCGACTTCCTATTGCAAATCGGAAGAATTACAATCACCCAATATCCAACAATTTTCATTTGAAACGGAATGTTCTTTGTTTAGTAAAGAGAACTCAATTTGTAAAACTAAGTCAAGAAAAGGTCAGTTTCTAAACACATTTTACTGCCAAGAAGACATTAAAAATCGCATCAAAGAAAACAATGATGAATTTACAACATTGTTTAAAATAAAGAAGGGTAATGTCCAACAAACAAGGGATAGTGACGATGACAAGTTTCTTACTAAACATAAATCGGGAACAAAAATGACAGACGGTATATCACAGACATGTCGTGGCAAAGATATGTCTATACAAACTAATTTCATTAGCTCTTCATTAGAAATAAAAATTAATGATTTTCCGTCAAAATTATGTTGTGCAAATTGTGACAACACCTATTCAGCAAAAATTGCCTACGAAAACACAAAGGAAAACCCTCAAACAGAGAATTATAAACCTTCATTATTGGAAACCAAGATTACTGATCACAGGCTGAAGTTAGCATGCCATTACAAAGATAATTCGGCTCAAACTGATAGCGATAATACTATATCACACTTTCAAGAAGAAAAATGTCAACAAACGCCATTAGAAATGTTTTGGGGATCTAATAAAACTATTCAAGACTTAAATCTTATCGTTGGAGAGTCAACAACTTCTTCGTCTGTTAGAAGTGACCCAACAATAGAAACCTTATTGAAATGTTCTCAAATAGTACAAACAAAAAATGAAATTAAACGGAATATAGGATGTTTAACTGATAAATTCGATTTTAGCGTAAAAACTACTACTGTATGCTCCATACCATGCGAAACACAAACGATGCAATATCGATCAATTGGAACATATGTCCAGAATATTTTACCGGCCATTGCAAAATCAACAGACTCCTGCTTTGAAATAAACAAAATACATTCAGAAAATTCTGGATGTTCACAATCTGATGGACTCCCTACAAAATTTTCAAATGGTGTTGATGATTGTAATACATTTTCTGTAAGGACAACAGAAACAATAAAGACAATAAATAACGAAGATAATAAAAAATTAGAACCCGAAAAACGTATTTTTTCGGCTAAGTTACAGAGTAAGGAAACGCAATCCAAAAATAAACAATCCAAATATATTCTAAATAGTTTGGTACCCTCAATTATTTATTCAAGTTTTGCGCCATGCAAATATTCTGATGAGGTAAACTCAATTACCAAATTTACCTCAGAAAATTCGGCATCGATTTACTCACTGTATGCTCTAGAAACTCCACAAAAAAATATGGATAGACAACAAATATATCAAAAACCAATTTGCTCGAATATAACAGAATCTAGCTGTGCTACTTCATTACGGTGTTGCAGTGTTCAAGAAGGTGAAGATAATATCCCAAATATATGTGGAAATGTTTTTCAATGTAGAAAATCAAAGCTCATCTGCGAGTATGTGAACTTCTCATCAGAATCTCCGTTTAACTTATCTTTATGTAGGTACTCGGACTTACTAGTTCCATACAGAGGACCCGGAAGTTTTTCAAGCAGCACCTCTAAGCTTGATTTCACAGCATCTTCAACAATTTTGCATAAAAACGAGAACGATAACCAAGAACTTGTTTCCACACATATTCCAAACTTACACCAAAAAAGCATGTTACAATATCAATTTTCTCTGGGACAAGGTAAAGATTGTTGTGGGTCACAATCAAAATACGAAACGTCGAATAATAGGGAGGCCCAATCATCGAAATGTACAAATCAAAATTCGGATTCGTACATAGAAGCAAGTTTCACACCATCAACTTCTCATTCAAAAGCACCAGAAAACACATGTTCATCATCAGAATATTTAAATTGTTCATTAGCGTGTCCGAATTGTACTTCATTAAAATTCCCGAAAAATGCCAAAATTTTATCTAATAAAGAAAATCTTGATAGCGAACTGAAATCAAATTCGAATAGCCTTAACTGTGACACATCATCAACTACATGTTTGAAAGTTCTAGATTCTTCGCGCTGTGAGTTATATAACAGGAAAAAACTGCTTTCAAATGATGAAGTTATTACCGATAAGCAAGTTAAGTGCCAAAATTGCGGTAAATTAACGACAAAGGATTACCCTAAAAATAAACTGTCGGGTGAGAAAACCAGAAATATTTGTATTTCAGAATTAAATTCTGCATCGCAATCTCATACAAAATGTTATCATACAAAATCATCCGCCGCTTCCTCAAAAAAACCAAAATGTTCGAGTATTATCAAGTCCAAAATAGAAGATTATTCAGTTTGTACTTCATGTCCAAATTGTACTTCAAAATTTCCAGACAATCAAGTAAACTATCAAAACTATGGCCAGTTAACGATCAATGGTTACTCTAAAAATAAGCCATCAGATGAAAAATACAAAAAGTCGGAAACAAATTCTGTACCAAAATCTCTATGTTTTTATACAAAATCATCCACTTGCTCAAAAAAACCAAAATGTTCCAATATTTCAAAGTTTTCAGACAATCATGTAAATTTTCAAAACTGCGGTCAATTAACGAACAAGAATTACTCTAAAAATAAGCCGTCAGATGAGAAATCCAAAAATATTTGTAAGTCAGAATCGAATTCACGTACACAATCATCGCCCACTTGTTTGAAAATTTCAAGTACTATTCAAGGTAAAATTGAAGAATATTCTGTAAATCCTCCTTGTTCCAATTGCTTTTCATTAAACTGTAGGAACAATCCTAAAATTAGGAAATGGCTACCACCAGCTAAAACATACGAATGTACTTGTAAGCCACAAGCTAATACCACTTCAAAATTACAATGTTCGAAAAATCAAGATGAAAAAACATATTGTACACCATCAACGTGTTCAACCAAGTCAGAAAAATCCCCAAATGATCACACTTGTACTTCATCAAATTATAAACCTGAAAAAATATACTGTACACATTCTACATGCTCGAACATTCCAGAGCTTTCGGAAGGAAATGAATGCAGACCAACTAAATATTCACATAATCAATTAGATTGCCTGAGTTCTTCTCCATTTAGATACTCAAATTCTCCTAGAATTGATAAACCATCAGAATCAACTGAGAAATATATTATATCTTCGAAAAAACCCGTCGAATTTTCAAATATTGTTAAAAGAAAACCGAGAAAAAGTTCGAGAAGTCATAAAGTCAAGATCCGCCCACATTTAAATGTCACCTATTCATATAAATCTACAAAGCGGCTATCAACCGAAAGCTCAAATAATCCAAAACGTTCAAGTGCTGGTTCCAGTAGTGCTTCTGTATGTGACACTTCATCGGACGAAGATCTACAAAGTAAACAACGGGGACCCGAAAGTGAAATACTTTCCCAAGAAGTGAACAAGCATCAAAAAGTCATGGAATGTAAACGTTGTAAATCTCAAAATAAAAAATTAAACTCAATTGAGATCAATGGCCAAACAAGCCAAGCCGAATATCCTCCAAAGACTAGTAATTCAAACGATTTATACAAATGTGAAAAGCCAATTGGTTATGAAAAATATGCAATGGTTCGAATTTCAGATTATAGTAAATATCGTACATACGAATTTATAAAAACATCTAATATTCCACTAGAATCATTTTCGAAAAACTCGAGAGATATATTTGTTGTGAAAAAAAATGTAACTTTTGATTTTTAAGAAAAATTCTAAAACTTAATTTTCAAAATTAAATTAAACATACCATGCCTAGATTTACATCTAGGCATATAACTATCACGAGTATGTCAGCTAGTACATGTGTTAAGCAATGCTTCTAAGTAAGAGGTATTATAGATGTTACATGAAATTGCAAAAGTGACTTGTATCGTGGCTTCGATGCCTTTTAAGCTATACAACCATTCTTCTGTTATGTGCCTGCAGAGAGTGGGGGTCAACACATGTATATAATACCTCTCACTTAGATGCATTGCTTAACGCATGTATTATGTCATACTCGTGATATTTATATACCTATAAGATGTAAATCGAACTAGTGGTATATTTAATTTTTTTTAATTCATAGTTCAATCAAGGTTTTGTTTTTTTTAATGTATGAAAAAAATTGAAATTGTTTGTTGTTTGTTTTGTTTAAGTTTCTTTTTAAATAAAAATATTTTCTTATAAACATAATTTGTATCCATATATTCTAAAAAAGTTTTTGCTCTTAATTCAAATTTATTCTGGGATATGTCCACTTTTCAAATAAGGATTATGAACACTGGAAATATTTGCTAATCACCGGTATAAGCAAGTTTCAGATCAGACTTTTTTATTACTTTCATAATACCTACTTAAGAAAATAAAGGTTTTAATGATGACTTCAGTGTGGTATTTATGGAAGTCAAGTTTTATCAATTATCATGTTCGAAATAGGTACTGTATACAAACAAAACGTTGAAAAATTCGATAAAAACCTAAATAAATGTTTTTTCCCATAAGCTCAATTTAAATGTCTGACTGTCTATACATAGACTATAGTTTTTCAATTTTGTTTGTACCTACATATAGAAAACATATCACTTTCTAATACGTTAATTTTAGTTAGTACCTGAATAATAACAAAAACGGTGCGCCAGTCCGCCTGTCCCCAACATTATATTTCTTTTTAACAAAGGTTTTTATTCTATAAATATTTCTAATAAGAACAAAATCTTGATATCATTATTGTAAAGAAAACTACTGCGGAGTACTGATTGATTATCCTTTACTGTAATCACAATATTATTCGAGTATTGTTAGTTTTCGAACTAATTATTAAAAAAAATCCCATTTCTCAAAGACCCATTCCACTTTAATCTTTAAAAATGTTCACCAAAGTATAATTTATTAAGATTTAAGAAAAGTCCTGTTTTAATAGTTAAACTTAAAAAAGATCGTTTTTTACGAAATGGATGATAAATTTCGACCAAGTATATAGGCCAATAGAATTGCGGATTGTTGGTTACAGGTCAGAAGTGATTTTAATCTCTGGAGGAGGGTACTCACATAACGGAGTTTCCGAGTTCACTCGCCCGGAATGTGGGGACATGGAGTAACTCATTTTTTAACATTATGTGAGTACCCCCTCCATAGACTAAAATCACTGCTGACTTGTAACCGCACGTAAGCCATATCTTTTTCCGTTTTTCTATTGGCCTTATATAGCTAGTTATATTTAAAATAGCAAATAGGATTTATCTGAGCTCGGAAAATGATGTTTTCTAAAACGCCACTGTTGTCCTGGTATACCTTAAATGTTTTTCTGAAAACAGAAATCCAACGCATTATTTCAAAAAATGAGACAGCTGACTTGAAATCTTCGAAAATTTAATGAAGGGTTAAATAATGCCAAAAATGAAATACCGTATAAAAATAATAAACACCAAAATAACACTGTTGATAGTGTATAGCCACAGAGTGACATTAGAATCATAACAAAATCCACCCCTGAACAAATTTACTAGTAAAAATTTTAAATACAACACTGATTTATTTGATGTGACATTTCCAAGTTTGCTATGTTTCTAATCAATATTTTTCGATACAAATTTATAGTAAAAATGCCAAATTTTAAGTGTTAATATTAAATTCATAAGTGTAAAAATAATTCGAATCAGAGAAAATAAATTACAAATTTTAATGAAACTACGTGTAATACATCACCAGAAGATGTGTGATTGCAAAGGGACACCCCCCGTCTCATTTCCACCAAATATGCATAACACATCATTCTATCTGTGTATAAAATGTTCGCCGCATAAGGTTACTGTACCAGAAGGTGAAAATTATTGTCATTATTGCAAAAAATTGTATGCAGTTTTAATGAAGAGAAAAAATCAAGATTTTAATAATTCTGGTAGTTCATTGTCTGAATTAAATCTAAAACAATTCATAAAAGATTCGTCAAAAAAATACCCCCCATCTATTCAAACAAGTAGGGTTTTACAAAATGCTTGTTGTGCTACTGATGATCCAAAGCAAGAAGAGCATGGGACAAGTACATCAATTGAACCATCAATTTGGGGATCTGAATGTGAACAAGGGGTGTTATTTCTATCAAGTGACCCAAATATCTCATCTGATGTCCGCATCTCCAATTCACCAACTGAGTTAGCTAGGAAATCAATTTTAAATGAAATTAAGAAACACAATCCAGAGATAAATCAAAATACTTATATTGATGAACTTGTTACAAATTTACTGACATCTGCAAAATCCTCGACTCAATCAAAGAGGCCTTTACATGGTATTAGCGAAACTTTTGGAGAAAACTCTGATCGAATTTCAATTGAAAAGTCGGATGTTAATGATCTCATGAAAAGTTTAATACAGCCTGTCATTAAATCAACCAACGTGTCTGCACATGAGACAAACGAAACTATTCAAGATCTAGCTACTAGTTTAATAATTTCCATTATGTCAACAACTCATAATTCATTTAACAACACTAATTTAAATGACATGCCACCATTGAGCACTTCTTCTCAACGTGGTTCAAAGGCCCAAGGCCCTTCAGAAATTTCAAAACAAAATTCCGAAACACCTCCAATATCAAAAAACGAACCACTGAAACAGTACTATGATACCGGTTATAATCGACAAATAAATGACGAAAAAGAAAGAATTCCAAATAACACATCGTTTACTTCAAGATTCAATAATTTTGCTCGTAAACCAAAATGCTCAAAAACCTATAAGAACCATTCAAATACAGATTCTAGTGTTTCAATTTCGTGTTCGCAAATACCAGAATGTTCACAATTTCGAAAAACTGCAAAATCTGAATATTCACTATCCATTCCGTGCCAATATCTTCCAGATTGTTTGAATTATAATAATGATTCTCCATTACCCATTCCATGCGAATACCTTCCAGAATGTTCCTTGGGTCATGGATTATCAACGTCTTCTAGTATATCAGTGACATGCTCGGAATTACCAAATTGTTACAAGTACTACCTTTCAAAAAATCAAGCAAAAGAACCTGCTCATTTACATGATGCTCTATACCAAGGTACTGAAATTAAACAAAAATCTGATTCAATTTCAAATAAATATATGTCTACCTTGAAAAAAGATCGTGTATTAGAGAAAAGTTCAAATAAAAATAGTGTTTTGAAAACATCAGAAAAATTTGCAAATACACCCATGGAACCTTATAAACTGGGAGATAGTAACCATTCTAGTAGAATAATTATATGTGATACTGCTAGTAAATCAATAACAAATGTTACTTCTGGAAAAAAATTAATAGATCTAACTGGAAAAAACCCAACAACAACCAAAAAATTTCCTAAAAAACTATATAATGATAACGTAGAAAGTGAAACATCAGATAGCGAACGGTCAGCAGTATGTTCAAGTATACCACAATGCTCGAATAGTACGAAAAATGGAAGCACTACTAAGGAACAGCTAGATTCAGATTCTACAGTGTCAATATCATGTTCATACATACCACAATGCTTGAAAAAAATGGATCAAACATTTTTACCATCAGCATCCACTCTATCAGTTTCATGTACGCAGAACCCAGAGTGTTGTATTTATCATGGGAGTTATGGTTCTTCATCGTCGTATTTATCAGGTTCATGTTCACAAATACCAGAATGTGCGGCTGCTGATAAGAGTAAGTCAAAGAAATCAGATAATCCGCCACCTACTCAATCATTTAATTGTAATGAATATGACAGAAAAAATTTGCATAAAAATTGCTTCACCTTTGAGGAAGTTATGAATTTTTTAACAATGCCCGATATTCCAACAAAGCTACCGAATAGACATTATAACGTAAATCATTGTTTAAATGATAAAGAAAATGAAGCTCGACTTCGTAAATATTTAAAGTTAAAAATGCATTATCGCAATGAATCAAAATTCGAAGGAGGTTCTGCCAGCACTATGCTCCAATATAATGATCCATATTCCGATCACGTATACAAACAACCAAAATATATTCTAGATCGTGTAAAACCACCAATTTACCCAAATAATCGAGAATGGAAAACACCAAAATATAGTTCGATTTCCAAACAAACCACAGAATACCATCATAGGTCAATGCCACAATCCTCGAAAAATCTTGAATATACGTTTAAAAATGAAAGATATATCACTACATCAGAATCTTGCCGTAGTTGTTCAGTACAACGCATGAAACATGATCATAAACAAGCTGAATATTGCCCAAAAATGGATCCACATTTAAAAACACATGCAAATCATTCTGAATATAAAACATCAAAATACATGACATCTAATCAAGAATATAAAAATTCAGAATATAATCGAGATGGCTATTGGTTTTCTTCATCAAAACAACAATATGCTCCAGAATACGATAGATGTATTTCTGATTTTGAAGGTACTCATCAATATAATCAGAATATTTCATCAAAATCATCGTTTACTGATGATAATGTAGGATCGAATTATTCAAACGAACGAGTAAATTGTATTCATAACTCGTATTATAATCAGCAAAAAAAACAGTACCTTCAATCTGATTCAAATAATAAGAATCTATGGCCATATCAATATTGTAGTCCATATTGTAATACTCTTCCAAGCGAAAAATCGAATTCCGGTCTTGAATGTGATCCAAAAAATTTATCACCTACGAATCAGAGTCAGGGAAATGAGAAAAATAAGAATTATTATATACTACAATGCGGGAATAGTACGAAAAATCGAAATACTTATAACGTAGAAGGTAGTGAATGGTCAGCAGAATGTTCAAATATACCACAATGCTCATGCTCAGATAATCCTGAATGTAGCTCGCAGGATACCACTAATTTCCCTACAAAAAAACTTTCACAATGTATCAAAGAAAATCAAAATACTTCAACACTTAAAAACAAAAAACCTGATAGTGATGCTGGATCATCGAATCAAAAAAATGGAAAAAACATAAAATCTGAACATGAAAGTACTAACGTCTCACGTTCATTTTCTCAATCAAATATATGCTGTCAGTATTCTAATAGTAACTACTCAGCAGAATCGAATACATGTGAGAAACCAATCGCTACTGAAAAGTATGCAATTGTGCGTATTTCTGATTATAAAACTTATCGTACATATGAAATTATGAAAAGTACTTCACAAAAACCGAAAACATTTTGCGATGCGACTAAAGATATTTTTATTGTGAAAAAAGAAATTTGTGGTTTGGAACAAAGGAGTATCTTTCCAAATTTTTAAAAAATAATAAAGGTTTTTCTAAGACTGTCTTTCCATTTATACGTAGCATAAAATTTTTGATCATTGTAAATTATTTATATTGTAAAAACTAACTTTTGTTTTTCGAAACTTTTTTGATGTAATACTTTGTTTTTCGAATAGTTTTTAAGCTTTATTATTTCTTTTTTTAAATAAACATATTTTGTACATACTTGAAGAGTTAGTAGGAACGCTACTTAAGCTTTTTTTTTTAATTTTGGTTTTTGCATCGTGTTCAAAATTTTTCTACAATATTCTTCTATTTTTATCCCCAAAAAATACTTGAGATTGGGCTTTAACTGTTTAAATGGGAAAAACAAATTTTATAAACAAATATATTGTGTGGTTCAAGTTATAACAGCAGGATTTCTCTATACAGTTCGAGAAGTCGAGAGTTGGGAAAGCATCCTTTTCTAGATATTGACTTTTTGAAATTTTTACGATCATCTTCATGTATTTTTTTATCACAAAATTAGACTTAAACTGTTTTTATGAAGAAAGATGTTTTACTAACAAAAATACCGGAGGGTCTAAGTGATAATGGCAGGATTACATCAAATAATAGATAATTAACTCAAATTACTGATAGTTTCTCAATAAACTTATAAGGAAAAAAGCATCTTTTTCTAGAAGGTTAGGTTAGGTTAGGCTAGGTTATATTAGCTGTCCATGAAGGACACACTTCCCATGTGAAGGACACATGGGCTATAGAGCCCATTGTGGTACCATATATGTGTTTTACCACCTTTTTTGCTGATAATTTTATTTATCAGCTTCTCAATTTCAAATGCTGAGTGCACCTCCTTCATGTATATATATCATGGACTACACCAGCTCATCACAACTATTAATTAAATTACGACGTATTAATTGAGTTGCGACGGCGGGAATCGAAAACGCTGCCCTGGTCATACCGCGGAACGAATTGGTTACGCCTTAACCAACTAAGCTACCAGGGCAACCTTATCTTTTTCTAGAAACAAGTTGTTGAATTTTCGAAATAAAAAAAGATATATTTGTGAATATTAACAAAACGCTTGCTTAGAAAACTTGAAAATGCTTGTGGTGATAAATTACGAAAATCAACGGTGATGATACGAGCCCCGAAGACACTTCCTTCTTTGCGGCAGCTTAAAATTAAATTTTTTAATATTTTCAGCCTTTGGCCTGTAATGGTAATCCCCTACCAGCAACACAAGCATATATAAACTTTTGTTTGATTATTTGATTTGTTTTTGCAATAAATTTGAGCTTTGCTAAACCAATTCGAGCAGACCATCTCTCTGCTATCCTTCACTCATGCCAAACATACCTTTATTGAGGCAGCGTTAAGTAACATTTTTCCACAATTTCTATTGAGTTAAATGAATACATTGTCAAAGCCAACAAATAGCTCACCGTTAAAAATTTTCAAATAAATAAACGGTATAAGACTTAACTGGAAACGATACAATCATGTTTGTGTAAGTATCTCAAACTTTGATTTTACTCTTTTACGAATAACACGAAATTGCTTCGTACATAAAGTAAGATATAATTTTGATGATACAAGCAAAACTACTATAATAGTTTATTTGTTGCCAAAATATGTTTTTTTGGTATAAAATCTTTTAGAATAATCAAAATACCGTGTGGTCCAGTATTCTCTATACAAAATAGTATTTACAAAAAATATGCAACAAGTAAAAAATCAAATAAATAGTTAGAATTATTGTTAATAAAGTTAAAAAAATTTTGCAAGGTTAAGACGAAAGCAATGTAAAAAAAACATGGCGTCGAATTTATCTAAAATGAAAACATTCATAATGAAACAAAAAATAGAAAACATGAAGAGATGAAGATATTTTATTATATCAATACCATATAATAAAATTTTATTTTTCTTTTAGAATATATCGAAAATATTTTTGAGAAAAATCTGTATAAATGTACTCTATTCAAAAAGTTATAATTTAGTATATGCAATCTGATTCAAATATTCGAAACTATATCAATCTATATATATCCAAAACCCAAAATTAATCTGTGCATTGTGAGTCTAAAAAGAACTAGTTTTGATTATAAAGGTGAATTTTCAGTGTTTGGCCGAAAACGAACACCCCCCCCCCCGCCAGACTACGCCAGTAAAATTATTAAAACCTCTCATGACACTTATTGAAACATTAATTTTAATTAAGCTTTTGGTTTCAAAATCCAAAAAGGATGGTTTTTTCTTTATCATATGTTAACTTAATATAACATGTATTTTAAGTAATTCTCAAGATTTGGGTCATATAATTTTTGTTAATTTTCCAAAATGAATTATATTTGGCTTATACTTATCAAAATTGATTTTGCTATATCAAAAGCAAATTTGGTATCTAATTTTAATAAGCACGCATGTGATTCCACCAAATTCTGAATCGTATTTTGTCTATTGATCACAAAAAAAATCGGTTTTGGTCATCGAAATAAACAAAAAATTGATTTTGCTCCACATGCTATGAAAAATTTCGAATGAAAAAACTTTAAAAAAGCTTATATATCGGAATGGAATTTTTTCAAATTTTTTGAAACCACGAGACCATCTGGTTAAAGATTTCGCGACTGATGTTTTTCTTCGAAACTGATTTCGGACTTAAACTATATAAAAGAAATAACTAAGTAATATCAATAACAGACGACAAACATAACAAAGATATGAAAAACTAATATTGTGTGATTTATAAAGTGGGAAATTTTTTTTCTTCGTCTATATCTTCTCTATTGAAATATATGAATTCATTCGTATAGAATAGTAAGTATGTATACTTACACATCATAACGTTTAGATATACAGAGTGTAACAAAAGTCGCCCCGAATCACTGAGGCCGGGCAAACACGTAACGGTATCATTAGATTAAGACAATTCATATACTTAGTTTAAGCATATTAAGGTGATTACCAGTGGTAGATTACCGTTCAAGTCAACCTTTTAGTCACTAGATTTATTTATATTTCTTTTAAGATCTGATAGTATAAACTAAGAATAAAAAAAAAAAAAAAAAACTCAATTTTAAATTTAAAACTATAAAAGATATGTATATCGACTATGGTAGAAACGATGGAAAAAGCAGGTCATGCTTAGGTTCCATAAAAATATTTTTTCATCCGATTTACATATTCTTTATTCGTATTCTTCGCTCCAAACCCTTTCATTTGATACCCAAATCATGAGAGTGATATAAAAAATAATTAGTTCACCATATTGAATTTAGAATGACGTCACTTAGCTAACCATATATTGCCATCCCAACAAAACGTGTACCTATGCAAAATTTCAGATCAATCGCTTGAGGAAAACTGCTTTAAAACTGCGATTGCAAGATTTAACTACACACATAGCAAGTTAAATAATAACTAGTAAAATTATGCAATATCAGTGGTCACATTTTTTTGGACAGTCCTGTATATGTCGACTATGCTTTTATATGTACACACAATATTTTTTCTTTCATTTATAAACAAATTTCAATATTTTATCAGTAATATTGATAACAGCCAGTGTATACATATATGTTGATTCTATGTCTGCGAGAAGTGATTTTTCAAATATAGATTTCATATATTTCAATGTATCCAGCGTAAAACGTTTTTTTTTTATGTATATATTTAATATCAAAATTTATCATTATTAAAATTCGTTTTATTCAATTTTCGAATTTATGTCGTCTGAAATTAGAAATTGGGAGGGAGTAAAAAGATGATATAGACAATTGAACTTTTCGTTATAAACCCACACACAAAACGGAGTGTTATTTGAAACACTTAATTGCAAAAGAGTATTGAGAAATTATTCACGGAAGAATTTTGATTTGATCCCCTTAAAACTTAAGAAATGAGAAAAATAGCAAATTTAATCATTATTTCGACAGTTTCAAATTGATACAAAACAAAGTTTCAAAAATAACTAAAATCGCGTTTATTTAAGCGTATTGCTTTTCAATTTCAAATAGCGTTGCAATCTTTAAGGATTTTTAAATTTGATCCTTAGAAGCTGATAGAAAAAGAACCGTAATAAATAATTCAGAACAGATTTTAGCCGGAACCATTGTTTTCGGTACAGCATGTTCAAATTACCTTAAAAGGACGTTTTCAAGAAAACTGAAGGAGAAATATTTCTTCCAAATTTTTACGATTTTTCTAAGATAGCCTTAGAAAAAATGTGAAAACAATGAAAAAATTTTCTGTTACCAATATTGATGTATATCATTTTTATACCATGTATATGAAATATATCAAGGTATATTAAGTTTATTCCCAAGTTTGTAACGCTTGAAAATAATGATGCTACAAACAAAATTTTGGTACAGGTGTTCATAAAATCACCTAATTAGTCCGTTTTCGATTGTCTGTCCGATGTCCGCCTGTCTGTCAACACGATAACTCAAAAACGAAGACATATCAAGTTGAAATTTTTATAGCGTGCTTAGGACGTAAAAAGTAAGGTTGAGTTCGTAAATGAGGAACATAGGTCAATTGGATCTTGGGTCCGTAGGACCCATTTTGTTAACAACAAAATGAAAGAATTTTTTATTTCAGTTCTAAGACGGAGATTTATCAAGAACATAACTCGGAACGAATTTTGCATCGAAGCATCATTTGTTTCTAGATTTAAATTGGCCTAAGACGAAATTTTCATGAAAAATTGATTTAAAGTTGTTTTATTATAGCTGTTGGAGAAGAGAGTATTACGATGTCAACTTATTGTTTACTTCTGTACACTACAATCATGGGACAACGCACATGTGAAAATGACGGGTATAAAAATGCAAACATAAATTTAAATCAATTTTAAAAAACCTTGAAAGAAATTTGAGAATAAATCTCAAGGCTAAATATTTAAATTTTGTTTGTGAAGAAAATTATTATCCATGTTACGAAAAAAAAACCACCACTGATAATAAAAATGACAATGTTTGCGGTTCAATTAATTTTCATATGAAAAATCAGAAAGCTTTTTAACGTGTTGTTATATGTACAAAAGCTTATCAAAAAAGCACAAGCATGAGTAAAATATATTTATTGTAAATAGAGTTGGAGGAAATTTTAACGGGAGAGTCTGGTACCTTCAAAATTAACTTAAAATTAAACTAAAAATTAACTAATATATATTTGTTTATTTAAACAAATTTTTAAAATATGTATGAGAATGGAAAAATCTGTAGGCACAATGTTCTTTCTACACACTATGTATTTTTTAAGAACTTGTAAATGTTAAACAGGTGTCTAAAAGGACTATATTCATTTTTTATGAATATGTGATCCGATTTACAAGGCCATAATATACCATGGATCACTCGTTTACTTTAAACAAATCAACTTCAATAGACCATCTTTCGGGTGCGTCTTGACGAAATCAAGTTTTCTTCTTCACCTTTCTACGTTATGTTTAAAATTAAAATAGGGAATGGAAAAGCCATCATTAAGCAGTGATTTAGACAGAATGTGACTCAAAACAGAAATATATTTAACTTGTAAACAAACAGTAAAGTGAAAATTGTTTACATCAGAAAATGGATTATGATCCAAGGTACACCATCAAGGCACAACACTTTACTTTAACACGTATGAATTGTTCAATTTGATTAAAACGAATGTCAAGGCTATTCCAATGTTTGTGCATTGCTTTGCACAAATTTTAAATTCGACAGTGATATAATAAAAAAGAAAAACTATATTTTTATACAACTTAAAACTAGTGAAGATCATTTATCGGGGAAATTGTCAGGTATGTGTTACACTGTGTCATACAAGATTCGAAAGTATCCTTCTTTAGATTTTTCTAATACCTCAAAGAAAAAACTAATTAACGTTTTAATAAAATCTAATAAATCGTTTGAAAATCTGATGAATGGCAAAGATGTAGAAGCAAGTGTTCAGGACAGTTAAATATTAGAATTTCATTGTTTCTAACACATGACACAAAATGATTTGTTGTTTTACGCCGGAAACTTAAATTTTGTAAATTTTTACTTAAAGAGTAAAAACAATTCTCATTGATTCAACTCGATATAATTTTCTGCGAATTGTAATTAGTTTTTCAGGATTCGTCGAATAAAAATATATTAATGAATTTCTATTATTTTTTAACGAATTAGATTATATTGTTTTAAAATTGTAAACATGTGATCTCAAATTTTTTGTAATTATTTGAGTTATTTTTAGTATCAATTAAGAAATGCATCCAAATTATCCATTATAAAAACTTATATATAATATTAAAAAGAATTAAAAGTCATTATTTAATTTAATGAAATTTATTATGTTGCCAGCACTAAATATGTAATATATTTTTATATATTTAAACAATTTGAGTTTGGCGTCAGTAACATAATAACTGTATCGATTACAAATAATAATACTTGATTATTTGCGATGTGCCAATAAATACATATATGTAGCAAGTAATTTTAAATTATTATACTATATAGAAGAAATAGAACCTTCAAATTTTTATAACAATATTAATGTGATATTATTTTGTAGCAAATAACACACAATGTATTGTTCTTCATAGTATAAAATATATGTAGATTAAATACTTAAAATTATTAAAAATATTTTATTTTTATTCTTTTAAGGTAAAACATAAAATTATATTAAAATATTTAACTATTCATTAAAAATAGTCATAATAGTTCAGGGTTAATTCATTATAGCTGACTTTGTTTAATTTTTATTCAGAGAAATATCAAAATGTTTCCGATGCAAGTACAGTTGGGAGAAACAGTCAGTTTATTTTCGCTAATGATCTTGTATGTATGTATGTGTCTATACGTTTATATGTCTGCAAACTCTCTAGCGGTCGCAATTTAAGTCCGATTTGAATAAACGGTATCAAGAAGCGTTTTGGTATATGAAAGTGCAAGGTCATTTATGAGAAAAATCGACAGATAAACAAGGGGGGAAGGTGCACAAGGCAAAATATTTGAATTTTTTTCTTAATGAAAAATATTTTTGTATTTTTTGATCAAATTAAGCAAAAAAAGTCCTCGATTTTAAGAAAAATGTGTTATTTTTTCAATCTCTGAGGGAATATGCTTAGCTAACGCAGCTCCTTCGCTACGAATTTTTTTGTATTTTTGCATTAAACTACTCCAATTACTTCTAAATTTGATCTCACTTTTGGAAAAAGTAGCAAGATTAGACAGATTACCAGAGTCATTGATGGACCTAAAGTTTTTAAAATATACTATATTGCTAGTCAATTACAAAATACGTTGAATAATTAATTTACATTTCAGTATGTAATAATTAATCTAGTAGTGATATAACCGTATTTCATTGTAAAAGCTTTCAAGGATAAACATTTGGAAAACCTTCAATATAAAATTTCTTAGAAATACTTATTGAATACAATAGTAAAAAAAGTTTTCCTCTTCTTAGAAAATTTTTATATAGTTCTTGAAAACAATTTTATTTATAATAGAACAATTTTGCTTTCAAAATATATAATATCATTGAAAGCTTGGTGGTCAAAGAAAAAAGATTTTCTGTAAGGTGTATTTATAATTTCAGATTCTCTGTGAAGCGTGATTTTCTTATACATCTTTTATTTAAGTATCTCTTTAGTGCAGTAAATTTAAGAAGAAATAAATCGGTATTATATTTCTCATATTTTTTATTAGAGGTCGGTTTCTACATGAGTAATAATAATACAGCAACCTTGTCGTTTAAAAATACGGTGTAGTATGCATCAAATCCGGTAAACCAAATAATGGAATCCTACTAAATTTGGGTCATACTTTTCAAATTTGTGGTCAAAATCAACCTTGCTGTAATAGATTTCAAGAATTTGTAGTCCTGGTCCCGAAATTAAGCCACATAAATGATAGCTAGCAAAAAACTGACATCAAAGCTGAAAAGTTCGAGCCAAAATTAGTGGGTTTCAAAAAAAATTCCAATAAAATCGGATTAAATATGCCTCTGTTATCAAAAAAATTGAATTTTTTAACTTCATGACGTCATCAAAATCCAAAAAATTTAATTTTGCTCTATCTTTCCCAAATTTTACCCAATTTTGATAAAACAAATATGGAATCCTACTAAATTTGGATCATACTTTTCAAATTTGTGGTCAAAATTAATCTTGCTGTTATAGATTTCAAGAATTTGGAGTCTTGGTCCCGAAATTAAGCCATATAAATGATAGCTATCAAAAAACTGACATCAAAGCTGAAAAGTTCGAGCCAAAATTAGTGGGTTTCAAAAAAAATTCCAATAAAATCGGATCAAATATGTCTCTGTTATCAAAAAAATTGAATTTTTTAACTTCATGACGTCATCAAAATCCAAAAAATTTAATTTTTCTCTATCTTTCCCAAATTTTACCCAATTTTGATAAACCAAATATGGAATCCTACTAAATTTGGGTCATACTTTTCAAATTTGTGGTCAAAATTAATCTTGCTATAATAGATTACAAGAATTTGGAGTCCTGGTCCCGAAATTAAGCCATATAAATGATAGCTATCAAAAAACTGACATCAAAGCTGAAAAGTTCGAGCCAAAATTAGTGGGTTTCAAAAAAAATTTCAATACAATCGGACCAAATATGCCTCTGTTATCAAAAAAATTGAATTTTTTAACTTCATGACGTCATCAAAATCCAAAAAATTTAATTTTGCTCTATCTTTCCCAAATTTTACCCAATTTTGATAAAACAAATATGGAATCCTACTAAATTTGGATCATACTTTTCAAATTTGTGGTCAAAATTAATCTTGCTGTTATAGATTTCAAGAATTTGGAGTCTTGGTCCCGAAATTAAGCCATATAAATGATAGCTATCAAAAAACTGACATCAAAGCTGAAAAGTTCGAGCCAAAATTAGTGGGTTTCAAAAAAAATTCCAATAAAATCGGATCAAATATGTCTCTGTTATCAAAAAAATTGAATTTTTTAACTTCATGACGTCATCAAAATCCAAAAAATTTAATTTTTCTCTATCTTTCCCAAATTTTACCCAATTTTGATAAACCAAATATGGAATCCTACTAAATTTGGGTCATACTTTTCAAATTTGTGGTCAAAATTAACCTTGCTATAATAGATTTCAAGAATTTGGAGTCCTGGTCCCGAAATTAAGCCATATAAATGATAGCTATCAAAAAACTGACATCAAAGCTGAAAAGTTCGAGCCAAAATTAGTGGGTTTCAAAAAAAATTCCAATAAAATCGGATCAAATATGTCTCTGTTATCAAAAAAAATGAATTTTTTAACTTCATGACGTCATCAAAATCCAAAAAATTTAATTTTGCTCTATCTTTCCCAAATTTTTTCCAATTTTGATAAACCAAATATGGAATCCTACTAAATTTAGGTCATACTTTTCAATTTAACCTAGGTCTCAAGAATGTGGCGTAAATTAATTTTTTTTGTTTGTTTGAAACCCAGTTTTCTGTCAGAAATTGGCGATTTTTAAATATTACTATTTATAATATTCAACATATAAATATGAATAGAGAAAATCTACATAATAAACAAACATATATTATCATTTGAAAAGTTGGTAAACTATTCAACTCGAACTAATATAGCTTCCTTCGTCCGTCCAACTCATATAGGTAAGTAATATAATACTATTAAAACATATATTTTATGCATATTGTAGTTTATAGCTATAACTTACAATAAGATTTATACTTTAAAATAAGAAGAAAAAACACTCTTTTAAAAAATTTAGTGTGAAATATTCATACGACCTCTATACTTACAGCAAGGAAGCCCAAGAAGGGATTTGTGTAGTAACTCGAGCGCGTCAGATTAAGATATGGGGGGTTCCTTGGACCTTCCTTAGTACCTCCACAATATATTAGCCCAAAATATGGGGGACCCGCGTAGGGCAGACGGCCAGATTAGTAAAAAGAAAATTGCGATAGGTGAATTAACTCGAGAGCGTCAGATTAATACATGGTGGGTTAATTAAAAATGTAAATTTCAATCGTTTTAAATTATTTCAAATATTTTGACTTTTTTACAATTTTTTTTTCATAGTATTTTTATTGTTAAAAATGGGTAATTTTCGAGTTACAGGCTCTACTCGGCCAATATTTTTATAAAAAATTAACAAAAAGCATTTCTGTTTTTCATGAAAAAGGTCTATTAGTCGGGCACTACATGTTTTTTTTTTCTGTTTTCAATAATTTATAAAGGTTTTTACTTTAATTAAAATAGTTTTTGTTTTAATTTCCATTGACCAGTTTTGGAGAAATCTATAAAAATATATCATCCATCTACCTTAACACGGAGGTACAAAGCAAATGTTATTTACAAGGAAAACATCACAAACATTATACATATATGAAATCAATACATTATTTTATAAAACGTCTTCGTTATAAATTAAAAACTGAAAAATTTTAAAACAAAATCCCATTTGTATGTCTAAGATATTCATAGAACAAGTAGTATTAGGTATTATTTGTATGTCGAATTAAAGATATAGTAATTTTTCAAATGTATTTTTATTTTTCAATGTCATTTTGTGATTTTATTTTTTGGTGTTTTTTGTTAAAAACACAAAATAAGTTTTAAAAACTTTTATTATTTGGTATTATTTGTGTAGAAAAGATTATTTTAACATTTTTAAATGCACACACAACCAACCATTTTTGCTGTATTATCATCAATTTAAAAGATTGAAATATGAGAAGTATTTTTAATTTAATTTAACTATAGACAATAAAATATTAGTTGGACTTTTGTCTTTTATGGATGACGGTTCGTTAATTTTTTTTGCCGCATAATTTTTAAGTTTAGTTTTCTTGATATCGTTTACATTCCAAACAAATTATCAATTGGTTATAAGTGTATTTTCTTTAAATTTTGAAACAAGCAGATTTTGAACGTAAAACTGTAGGTTTTTATTTATATAAACAGTGTGTTGCATTTAATATGAAGACACCTTCGTATTTTCACTCATACACAGAAATATCAAAAATTAACTATTAGAAGAAGTTGCTTAGAATGTTTTTTTTATACCCATATACCACTCATAATTACTACAAGTTTATTGAAATATTTGAATACATAACACTATTAAATTATCAATTTGTCCAGTTTTAACATTCCATAGCACGCTAGTTATAAAAGTTTATTTTTTAATTTTATTTTAGCGTGCCTTGGAATATAAAAACTGGAGAAATTGATAATTTAAGTGTTATGTATTCAAATATTTCAATAGAATTGAAATAATTATGAGTGTGGTCAAAGTAATGAAAAAATTAAAAATGCGTTTTGTTATGAAAATCGGTTTATGGGCATAAAAAATACTCTAAGCAACTTTTTCTAATAAGTTTTTTTCGATATTTCTAACCATCTCTAATCCTAGGCAAAATATTAAGAATAAGCCTTTTTTGTCAGTTCGTAATAAGCTGAGTTTAAAGTTCTGATTTCGGTTAAGTATCTTAAAAAAATGTAGACCCATCACCCTTATAACTGTGCAAAATTTCAAATCGATGTTCCTATAAATATCGAAAATATGAGGATGTCTTCATATTAAATGCGACAGTGTTTTTTAACTGTCATCCATTCTAGAACTAAGTGGGCTCAATGTTGCTTAACTTCAGTTATCGCTCGAGAACCGTTGATCGGGCGAAAAATGTTATGAAGCGTGACTACGATGCGAGCTCCATGATTTTTGTTCACCCAAAAAGTGCTCAACGTGCCTAAAGAAGTTTTCATCACACATTTTGCTTGATCGGTATTGATATCAATATGCACCTTTTAACGTTTCACGACGTGTTATAATAAAAACTGGCCACATTTCATTTGCTACATCTTGTAGAATGATTTTATAAAGGTAATAAAATTACTAATATATCTATGATTATATCTAAAAACATTTTTATATGAGTTCAATGACAAAAATGATTACCAATATTAACTAAACAATATGTTCACTATATTCAAATAAAACCTATATTATGTACAATACCTACTTACCAACTTACTTATAAGCATAAACCAGGATCTTCTAAAAGGCTGCAACAAGTAAATAATAATCATAATAATAATAAAATCGTGATGATCATAATATAATAAGTATAATATAGCAGAATATTTTAAATAAAATAATATTAAAAAAATTATCCAGCAAAATCTACATTTTCATTTTATATTAAAAAACTTTACGGTGTCCTTGGAAAAATGATGCAAAACTTATAGACCGTGTTCACCTAATGAAATTATCATCGCTGTCAATTGATTTTGTTTTTATATGAAGTTAGACTTCAATTGGACTTCAATTCTTTTTAGGTTGTACCAAGGCAATTTTAAATAAAAATCCTGATTTTGTTTTTATATGAAGTTGGACTTCAATTGGACTTCAATTCTTTTTAGGTTGTACCAAGGCAATTTTAAATAAAAATCCTGATTTTGTTTTTATATGAAGTTGGACTAAGTCTAAATCAATTCTAAAAATGTTAAGAGTTGGGAAGGGGGGTGAAATAACTTATTTCCTAGTAAACGGAGCAGCAACAATGTGTACATTATGAACTCTAATAGGAAAATACAAGATATGTTGATTCTTTGTATTTGAATTTTTGTCTCAGAATTAACTAGAATTTAATTTACTTAAACTGAGTTTTTGTGACTTGAGGTTTAAAAATTTGAAAAGTTGTGGAAATTATAATTTTCACGTGCATAATTTACTTCTTTAGCCAAGATTTGTCTCTTGTGCATATATCTCTTCCTCTTCGCTCTTGATCTCTTTATTTTTTTTTTTTTTAGAATTGTAATAATCGTTTAAAATTATCCATTTATACAATTCCACTACGCCTACCTGTGATCACACACATCAGGCAATTTACTATGTGATTATGAATTACAACATTTCTGCGTTTCAGAAACTCCGTGATTTTATCATAATATATCTCGGACTAAGTTTTTGCTTCTCCCCATTTCCCCCTCTTCTGCTAGATTATCCCTCTTTCGCTAATGTCCACATTTGGATACCCAGCAGAAACTTTATCTCTGGGCTTCGAATTTAATACAGTTTCACTCTACAGCAATTCACCATTGTTTATTTCGTTTTATTATCACGCGTTGGCGAATCGGGGCTAGACCGAAAACAAGTTTCCGACGGTCACCGAATCATGTTTTAAAACGAGCTACCACCATATATTTCTATATTATGTATATTCTATCTATCTATGAACAGTAATCAAAACAAGATTACTATTAACTTCTGATTCTGACTTTGGTAACTTTTGATTACTGTTCATAGATGACTTTTAAGGTTAAAATGTTATTACCTTTCTTCCATTGTGCTTATTATTCAATATAATTTATAACGAAATGAACATACTTCCTACTGGGTGCTGCTCGCTCTTTTTTGTCAAGGAGAATCCATTTTATTCAAGATCATTTGAAATTCAACTCAACGTATTAACTCATAACCATGAAAAACAATTGATTTACATAAAAAATTCGAATTTAATTAAACGTGAAAATTTTTCATGATTTTTCCGAACACTCTGTTTTTTCCGGTTATACGCTGCAGTAAGTAAATTTAAATTTGTTGTATTCAATTCACACTTCCATATGTAGTTAAAGTATTGTGGGTTGTTTTATCAAATACACAAACAACACAAATGTATAATAAATAATTGTATTTAAAAGTGCAACAAAATGCAACCGGTAAGTTGAATTGACAAAATATTGACATAATCTTTTAAATATGTGTATTTATTTATAAGTTAGTTATGTTTTTAGATTTTATACGTTTTATCGTGGTGTGTGTTGATTTGTATTAAATACGTGAGCTTATGATGGCAATATTGTTTGATTTGGAAAATATTTAAATATTAGAAATTTTATGGAATTGAATCTAGAGGCGAGTAACATTCGAACTCGATTCAAGAATAGAGACTTTAATGAATTTTTAGATCCCAATCAAGAGTTGTCACTCAACGCTTCGATAACCGAAACACTTGGCATTGGATATCAAAACACATTGTGGCTTATCTGGCTACCGCCAATAGGGAATATTCATGTATTTTTTTTAATTACTGTTTAAAAATGCTGTAATTAACTGACACTCTGTTGATGACGTATTAATATGTGACCTGTCAATTAGTGACAGTTCAATGTATAATTTACACTTTTAAAAAAATGAATTTACAACACAGAATTTACACACGTTATTATTAGGTTTTCTAACAAAAAGCCGTGGAATAATATAACTCAATGTAATACCATCCAAAATATAAATAATTAATATCATACAGTATGTCAACAAATTTGACAAGCCATATATTATTATGACGTCACGTCCGCTTTAAAATTTGAATTTCCGTTTTAGAAATTAGAATTTATCTCGCTAAATTTGTACTTTTATTAATTAGTTTTAAGTTATTAAAAAGATATTAATTACTTAAATAATGGTTTAGTTGAAATACCCAGCCAATAAAGTTACGGAAAAAAAGTATTTGAACCAAATTTAAATTTTTTGAATATTCCTTATTCTGGAGAATTATGGAGAATGAATCCTTAAACTCGTTTGGACAAGAAATCAGGATTAACTCGGTTGTTCATAGGATTATAGGCCCCTCCTCTCTGGCCAATAGGATTTTGTATGCTACCGACTTAATTGTAAACACATTTGCTACGACTATTCGACTATTAGACTATTCAAGTATTGATTCATTTGTGGGGGCTATGCATCTATTCGACGATAAAGCCTTCTTTGATATTATTTCATTCTGTGTAAGGAAGCAGAGATATTCGGATACTCGAATATAAACTATTTGTATGTTAAATTTGTTCTAGAAGTTCTGGAAGAAATAATTTTAACTTTCTAAGCCTCCACGACATGGACTCGACATCCAGAAGGCAATCTTGCCAACTGAAGATAAATTGGTTTCAAGGAGGACTTCGACGAGCTTTATTCTTATTATTTTCAAAAACTTAAATAAATATCTGACCAGTTTTAAAAAGTTTTCTTCTCGAAAAGACAACTAGCATAAATTTCTCTTCCATATTTGGAAATTTTTGTGTCAATATGTTCTAATTTGATGCATTATCACGCGGAGTACTTAGGGGACATTAATTACTTACGTAAGCAATTTGGTGGGAGGGGAGATAAAAAAATATATTCATAAATAAAATAAATATGTGCTTATGTGGGGCCAAGGGAGTGGCGTTTAAACCCATTTTTATGTAAGATTTTATAAGTTGAAATTTATTATTGGAACTAATGTATGTACAACGCGAACTATAGTCTTTATGCTAAAGAATTAAAATCATTATTTTATGTCAAACTGTAACTTTTGGTGGAACTGATCCTTTTCTAACAACGTTTTATTCGACAAAACGAGATTGAATCTTACGTAAGAACAAAGATCTTGAAGGGGTCAAAAATCGTCAAAATTATGCTTACGTAATTAACGAATGGCCCCTTACTAAACTATATTTTTTCTTAAAATAACACTTAATTAGCGTCGATTTCTAGAGATATAGTTATCAATCACAATGTATGCTGACGGGCACCGGGACTATGACTAACTAATTCAACTTGAAAATTAAATTTTTACATTATTTGTTAGCTTGACTTTAGTAATAAACAGAGACGCTTATTGATTTAAATAATTCGCAACATTTACATCACGTATCCCTTGTGTTTTTATTGATATCAATATTAATTTTATGTTTTATATGTAGAACGAATATTTATGTAATCTGTGTATATAATGTGGAAATATAGATAATTAGAAAAAGGTCACAAAATTTTATGTATATTTAAATGTCAGACATTGTGTCTAGATTGGATGACATAAAAAAGAAAAACTTGTGTGCTTGTTTTTCTTAAAAACTCGTAGTTTTATATACTTTTTCTGTCGTTTAATGTCATCAACGAACAAACTTTTTTAACAATCTTTACTTTTAGTATTCCGTAGATATTTTCAATACTCGAGAAAAACAAACAATCTCATTCTATAAGTTTGCCAACAGATATTTATTGAATAAAAAGGTTGGATATGAAATTTTAGGATAAAAAATTTTCAAAACGCAAATTGTCATTTTCAACGCCAACGATTCAATATTGAATTACAACTTCTTCAGCTTTTCTGTCTAACTATATACGCTAAAAGTGAAATTTGCACAAACTAGAAATTCAATATCCATAAATTTGGCATCCGAGCCACTCTTAAAATAAAAATTTTCTTTATCACCAATTTTACCATTTCTTATCTTGATTAATATTTCCAAAAACAAGTAAAATGAATCATAGTATCGCTGCATTTTGCGCTCATGATCTATTTATTAAAATGTTCGCTTCTTTTATAAGTGTTCGCTGAATATTCAAAAGTTATGGCTTTTAATTTCCTGACAACGCTGAAGAATTCGTTTGTCTTTTCTACTGTTCTTTTTTTCATCTACACAGTTTTTGTAATCCTCACTATTTTCAATATTTTAAATAGGAAAAGTAACCGATTAACCAACCAGATCGCTTTAATTTTTCCAGAATTAATTGTTTGAGAATGATCGTAATATTTTTGCCCAACAAACTTTTCATACGCAAACAATCTAAAGCTGAAAAATGTATTATTTAAAGAGAATTGAAAAAAATAATATATAAGTAAGTTCATGTCGACAAATAAAACAAAAATAAAATTCGTTGAGTTGAAGAGACACATTGTGTCTAGGGTTCGCATGGCCCAGTTAGTGAAGGCGCTTGGCATGAATCCAAGAGACCTGGGTTTGACTTCTGCAATGTGCATCTCTTTTCAATTCTCTTTTAAGATTAACTCTATAGGCTATTTGTCTTGATAGTTATTGTATCATTAAAAAAACATAAATAATAATCGAGAGACTTTGACGTTTAAATTCGTATACAAAAATTTCATAAACATACATAAATATTAAATGAAAGGTGTTTCATTTGAAATTTTGAATAAGCAATCAATTATTATATATTCATATAAAATATTGTTTTAAAAAACTTATTCATAAATTGAACAGAAATATGTTATTAAATACCAAAAGATGATTACTAAATTTAGAACAAAATTACACACATCTTTCGTAAAAAAATCATTTATCATATTTTAATAATATAGTCAATAAATATATTCAAATAATTTCAAGCACCTCTGACGCCTTCATTCATTCTTTTAAATATTATTAATTATAATTGCTAAGTATATATATTTTTCGGCGAAATAATTATGGCGCCAAATTTATAGATAATTGAAATTATTCATTTAAAAAAAATTAAATAGTTATAGTAGACGTAATTAAATTGATTTGAAGTATTGTCCTTAAGCTCTCTATACAAGGGCATTTGAGAGGATAGTGAAATAGACTAGTTTGCTAGAAATAGCACCAGGATATCGAACACAATAAGCATCTGGGTTGCTCCTGAATGAGGTTTATTATAGAAAGGTCAATCTCAAGATCTTATATCGCTCTCAAGGGGCTCTATAAGCAAAATCTTTGCGATAATTATAATACACTGCAGGCTTTTCGAAAGACACGCTGAACGATTGAGTCCAATAGTGCATCACGATTATTGCAGGAGCTGTCACAGTGAGGGAGAGGAATATCGATGTCCTAACTTCTGTCTTACTGCCCAGCTCTTGCCATGTCAAAGCACTCTTGCTATTTTTAAACTGTTCCTAATGGTTCGTGAAGTAGTGGCCAGGAGTAAGCCAACCCTCCTTTGGTTATCACAACGGATCCTTTGGTCTAGTTGTCACTCTAGCCTAACCTAACCTAATTTATTAACCACACTACCAAGCAAGTAGGAAAAAAGAAATCTATTATCATCCCAATTTATACTTAAATATATGCTTTCTTGACATTTGAAGAAACTTTCCTAGCGCCCACCCAGAGTTCCTCAAGAAAAGAAATATTCGAAATTCAGCCAAATTAAAATAAACTCTCTAAAACGTTGGCATTGTAATAATTTGACAAAATTAGTGGAACTGAATCTTCAACATGAACTGCTAGTAATTTTTCGATGTATTGAAACATGATATAATCCCTTGAAACGATCATGTCCTACACCATTAATTTTTATATTTCAAAATATCAAATTGAAATTTTTTATTTATTTTCAAAACTATTTAAACCTAGACCAATAAAAAAAATAAATAAGTCGCGAGGAAGTACAGTTCGTAAAGTTATTAAACATTAAAATTTTGATTACTTTTACTAACATTCAATTTCATTATAAAAAAGTTCAAACATTTTTTCAATACTTTGCCGTATATACTACATACAGGTGTAATCAGCCAGTTTAAATTAGAAAATAAGGAGTTAAAGTATTAGCTTGAGAAAATAAGAAGGCAAAAGTATTTCCTCAAGGCTAAAGTCGAGACATAAGAATTTAAAACAAATTTTTTTCTAAACACTTCAATTTATTTTATATAATAAAATTTTCAAAATATTCATCTATAGTCAAAATTTTACTAGACGATTAAAAATGACCATGAAATTTACGGGCCTAAAAACATTCATAATTAAGGTAGTACGAGAGACAAGGCAATTTTAGACTTATGGTTGAAATTATTTGTACCTTATTTTCAACTTTGATAATGAATTTTATCATAACTTCATGAATGTAGACGGAAATTAAGAATAAAATTTTTCGATATCTGCCTTGGTTTTCGAAATATCAAAAGCTAAATAGGTAATTAAACAAAATTTTCTACTTTCGATATTTTAAAATTACTCCAGAAATAACACAAGAGTGTAGTAGTGAGTACTTCACTTCGATTAATTTTGCCAAAGATAAGATATTTTCCACAACAAAAGCTTTAAAAAATGGGAAATTTTTAAAACAATCTGTATTGTACTGTAAAAAAGACGACTTCCTAGCTATAAGTGGTGCGGGAAATGATGATTATTTTAACGTTATCCATCTTTGGATGAAATCCTGCTATTATAATTTGAACGATCCTGTAGAATATGTGCGACGTCCTCACTAGTTTTATTGACGTTGCAACGTTGCAAATAAGTTTCACTATACTATGATACGACATTTTCAATTTAAGACGAACGTCTGTACGTTATACGTTAAATGAGTATATTAACATTTAACAATTTATAAATAGTTTAAAATAATTATATAAACATTTAAATAACTACCCAATATATTATAAATTATTTTATATTATTTGTTAAAATTTAAATGATATAAATAAAATTAACTAAATAGCAATAATCATACCTAATTAGTAATGTGTCATTATATTTATAAATATAAATTCAGTCTAGGACCGAGCACGATATTTGGCAATCATTTCAGAATGACCAAAAATTTGAGTCGCTGTTGTCTAGATCTTGAACAATGGGTTTCTCTGTACGAATTATGAAATTTTAATTATACATAATTAATATATTAAAATTTGGCCAAATACGATATCCAATGTTAACCTGTGGAAGAAAACAAATCAAACACCCATAGCAGACGTCATCAAGCATAGGAAGTTTGGCTGGATCGGCCATACGCTAAGAAAACCTCTTGAAGACATCAGCCGCCAGGCACTCGATTGGAATCCACAAAGCAGGAGAACACTGGGAACACCTCGCTTCACCTGGCGAAGAACCGTAGAAAAAGAGACAGAACTGGAAAGCAAAACCTGGAGTGAAGTCAAGAGTCTGACCAGCAATCGTGTTCGCTGGAGATCCTTTGTTGCGGCCCTGTGTCCCTCTAGGGATTAAAGAAATTAAGTCAAGTAAGTTATTATATTAAAATTCATATAATTAATTAAAAAATTCAAAAAAACCCTTTTATTCCAAAGTTTTAAGCTTTCATTTCTGTCGGTAGTCCCCACGACTGTCTATCATTTTGACTGAATTATCTTGCTTATTTGAATATCTTCCTCAATTTTAATATTCGTCATTTTAAACTTGCCCGATAGTGATAATTTGTTAAGCCCCCTGAAAAAGATGGAGCTTAACAAATTATTCCTTTTGTATTCAGGGAAAATTTATTAGACACGATCTAGACTGCACTTCTAAAATTACCAGTCGTTTTGGTAATTACAACACCTGCTCCTAGACCTAGTATAGGGCTATTTGGCGCGTTATATATTATATTAAAATGAATGATAACTGCCAATGACTGATGCAATAATAATATATTATAAAAATGTATTATACATACATAAATGTAATAAAAACCAGCCCGTCTGTCTGTCTACCCAATTAATTATAATTTTATAACAATTTATATTTATAAATATAAAAATATTTTTATATTCTTATTATATTATTTATATTGTTTTTATATAATAATAATATGAATAGACTGAAGACACATATATATGTTGTAGGGGAAAATATGTTGATTTATATCAAAGAGAATGGCATAGAAAAGAAAAGATAAAGGTACAGATACTTCAATATTTTAAACACTTTTTCAATAAGCCTGGTAATAAATAAAAAAAATGGTTAAATAAATAAAACATCTTTTAAAGGAACAATTTCTGGTATAAATTCTTGGTAAAAAAAGTTGAGCTATATAGATGGGTAAGCTATTTTCAGTTTTCACCCGCCTCTAAATACTTATTAATAATCAGAAATTTTAATTATATTCCAAATTCGATGGGAATATAATGGAAATATAATCCAACGGAATCTTTTTCACCGATATCAAAACGAAGTTCGAGAGTAAGACCAATTGAATTACATTTTGTTGAGGAAAAAAATAGTTGCAGGACCGGACCTGTTTTTTTGTGTTGGGTATAATATATATAACTAAGGAAGAATAATTAAAACAGCTGAATTTAAAGAAGGAGAATTTTAGTGATTTGTGGTTAAGGTATTTTTTTTTAGAAAAAAAAAGTTAAGTAGGAAAGTTCTTGGTAATAAAAAAATCTATAACTTTTGTATTTACCATTTTTTTTACATAACTTTAAATTAAACGAGACAAGTGTAAAAAACAAATTTTTTGTTTTTAGATTTTCTTTTTTTAAAAAAAAATCGGAAAATTTTGAAATTTTCAGGAAAAGTTCTTTTTTTTATTAACAACAAGTAGAATTTTTTTTTTTCAAAATTTTTAGTTTTTGAGATATTTAATTTTTTGCAAAAACCACCCCTTTCTTGAGCTGGATGAAAAATCTATTTTTTTTCATGGTAAAAAGTTGAACATGGTCTCATTTTCTTCGTAAGGAAGTGTATTTTTATTTAAAATATAAAAATGTATCATAAAACATTGTTAAAATCGCCAAAAACTAAAAATTCAATTTTTTCATGTATACATTTATCAGTGTCTAATGTCTATGATAATTATATCATTAAAAATTAAAAACGTTTTCATAATTAATATTTTTGCTTGTCTTATTTGTTATTTGTCATTTTTTATTTATGAATATGTAAAAAATTTTAATTATCATTGCAAGGAATGAAGTATTAGATTTTAAAAATAATTGAAAGAAAATTAAAAAGCTTAGAATTTGAAATAGTTATATATTTTTAATATTAAACAAATTTAAGTTACTCATTCAATTCAATTATTTTTTCGTCTTTAATTTTCTTCTTCTTTTTTATTCGGGTTCTTCTTTTTTCCTTCCTGGTGACTGTTACATAGATTAGTACATTTCAAACTATGCTTTCTGCTTCTACATTTTAAAGTTGTGCATCCTTCTTCACATTTCACATTTACAACAAATTTTATGCAGTAGATTTTCGGGAATCATTCTGCCATCTTAGTAACTTTTTTAAATAGAAAGTTTAAATTATATTATTCAATCATCTTCGTTACATATTATTATCAATCAAAAACTTCTCTATGTAATACTCGTTGATGAAATACATTGTATTTTCGAAATATTCTGTTTAAAGGTTCTGACACAAAATTTAAATTTATTGTACTCATCTCTGTTATTATTTTGAATATTTTTATTCAAAAAGAAAACTATTTTTCTAATTCAAAATTAGTGGTAGGTAAACAAAAATGTTATTGCTTATTGCTTTAATGGATAAACAACTAAATATCACTCAAGTTATTTTCAAATCTAACGATAATAAAAGTTGAATCAAAGTGATAGTGAAATTTATGTATAATATTAACTTGATACTCGCCCTCTTCACTGGGCTTAAAAGTAAAAATCACCGCTTTATAGCCACCACCTCTGTTGATCTCACTTATCCCTCTTCCATAACACTCGAAGTTATTGTTTTACACTGCTAAAATATATGCACAGTTTCCAATTTTTTCAAATGTAAAATAATAATAATTAATTGTGTTTATCAGAAAAGATGGCCATGAATTGTTTTTCATATACTTTTTTAAATTTTTACAGAAATCTTTCATTTATGGTTCAAAATGATGATCATTGATGGAGCAGTAAAATGTCAGTATAAATTTAATTTTTTTAATTTAAAATAAAAAAAAATTATTTTTATAAATTATAGCTCATGTGTTATTCTGATGTATGAGCTATATTTTTGTACAGTTTCATTCAAATCTCATCGGTAGTTTGTGGATGGAAGCTTAACAAACAAACAAATAAACAAATAAATAATTAAACATCCTTACTTTCACATTTATAATATGTAGGGATAACAAAAATAATATAGAAGACTTGGGAAACTTTTTACTCATTAACAAATTGTGAGTCTCTCTAATAATTGTTATTTAGCCTATTTTATAAAGTATACACCAAATAATTTTTTCACTTAAAACAAACCAAAAAATTATTAAGATTACTGTCCCCTACAAAGTAAATATAACATTTTTTTTGATTTTTTCATGTTTTAAAGAGTTTATACATACATAAATAATTTCGAATACAATTTTTATAGGGCCATTAAAATATTTTTATAGTGTAATAATGCTTGTCAGTTGAACAATAAATTTATCAATATTTCCCCTACATATAAAATTCATAATTTAATATTTCCGGTATTATGTGGAGGTTAATATGACATAATATTATAAGATTTTTGCACAAAAAATAAATTTAAAAATGTCATAAATTATGAAGATTTTCTATTTGTCTACCTTGAATTGCATGAGAGGTATGAATCGGACCTTCACGTTTTCAAAATTATATATAAAATTATAGACATTTTTTGGGATAATTTTTTTATTAGCTTTAGAAATAATAAAATAAATGTATTGAAATTGCGCCAAGATTTTAATTGTTCGGTAACAATCTTTGGCGATGTCTCGAAAACTTGCATTAAATTATAAAATTCATCCAATTTTTAAATTTTCTGGGCTAATATTATCCTACA
Source organism: Chrysoperla carnea (assembly GCF_905475395.1). NCBI lineage: Eukaryota > Metazoa > Arthropoda > Insecta > Neuroptera > Chrysopidae > Chrysoperla > Chrysoperla carnea. Next base: position 84,544,975 of record NC_058339.1, read on the forward strand.
CATTTTGAACAAAATCGGAAGTAAAAATATTTTTCCGATTTTTCAAAAATTTTTCCCTTTTAAAAGAATCATAAAATAATTTTTGCTTCTTACTTCTATGAAAATAACTACATAAGTAAATTTTGACCTTAAAAATTGTATAGGCTTTGTAAACAATTTTAGGCAATATCTTTGAAACTGCTCACCCAAACATCAAATGCACCCAATTTTTGTGAGTTTATTTATTTCATAAAAAATTTCTCAAATACTTATATTTTTCCCCGTTTGTAACAACATATTATTACGATATTATCTTACGATACAAAATATTACGATATCATCTTCCTGATGTTATAACATAATTCAAAATCCCGAAACAAAATAGATATTTTAATGGTGGAGCACACTAGAAAAAGGAGCATATTTCGGTAACCTTCAGGGCTGCTTTATAGTCTTAAAAATAATTTATTAAGAAAACACGAATTATTCATGTGTGGATTAAAGAAAGAAAACAATTGTAATTGTAATATAAAATCCATTATTAGAAATCCTGGAATAATTGTGTAGCGGACATAACGTAATCAAATTTGTGTAATAAAAAATTGAATTGTATATACTCAAATAATTATACGAATTTTATTGTTAAGCTTTTTACTACATACAAATATAATACAATTCACAACACTTTTATTTTATTGTTATTACGATAGATAAGTTCTTCACTTCACTCGTTCTGTCGTTAACTTGAAGAGTATGTATTGTAATCTCCCGAATAGTAATCTGTCTGATTTTAATCTTTCTCGTATTATAATCTAACCGTATCCCACACTGTGCACCGTTTATATGGTTAGAATCAACAGTCTAGCAAATTCTAAAACTGTCACGTATGTTCTGTTACATATATATTACTTGTATAAGTTTTCTATCTTTGTTTACGTAATATAAAACGATATTATTTATTTCTTTTTAGAATTGTCCAGATTACATTTGTTTTTAATGTGTGTGAATGGATTGCTAACACCACAATTGTACTAAAGCGTGGAATGTTCGATATGTATTAGAGGAGTAAATTTCAAAATTGCATGTCGAGAGTTATCCAAACTTTTAAATTATCAATTATATTTTTAACACATAGTTTCAAAGCCTCCTGTAGCTTTCAAATCCACAATATTATGTTTCAAGTCAAATTTATAACTGGAATCATTAAAAATTTTTTATTTATTATAACTGCAATTTAATAGGACTATAAATTGCCATACAATTAATTATTATTTTCAGCATCATCTAAACATTTAACAATAAAGAATAATAACAAAATGTACATGATTGCAGCAATGAGTCATTTTCATTCAGTTTTATAAGTTATAATATATGTCTAAATAACCTTTATGACATCAAAATCTCATTCATAAATTATAAATGTTTATCAACAAGTCATTATAAATTTACAAAGATTTTTATTTTATTTTTTAATAATAAGAGCGCTAAAACGTATATATAATATCTTTTTGCTATAAGTAATAAATTAATTTGAAATATAATATTCTTTTTTTGCTATATGGAAGAAATTTTCATAAAAGGAACTATTAAGGTGATACACTCTTGACAACCGAGGATTCTACTATCTCAGTCGGGTTCATAACCATAGAAAACTCATTATAAATGAGGGTAAGGTCATCCCCTTGTAGAGGCTACTGTACCTTAAGTGCACTCGTGTGCTAAACTGTCCGGTTTTAATAGATTTAGAAAAAACACAAAATATTTAATACATCTGATTATACAGTAGAATCTCGATAAGTTAAAGTCCAAGGGAAACAAAAAATATTTTAAGTTATAGAGGTTTTTAGTTATCAAGGGTCTATGTATTTTGCTCCATATCAGCTATCATTTTTCTAACAACTTCTTTTCTGTATAATGTTTTAAAATTTTTAATTATTCCCTGATCCAAAGGTTGAAGTTGTGATGTTGTGTTTGGTGGAAGAAATTGGACTTTGTTTGATTTAGATAAAGCAAACAATAGGTAATGTTATTGTTTACGTTAACAAGTAAAAACGTGCAAGCAATAAATATCGAAACCATTTGTTTTGACACTCTTTCAAAATGACTCATTCACACAATTTTATGTTATAGAGGTTGTGGAAACATTTCTTTTAGTTACTGAGGGCCTAACAGAAATTATTTATTTAAGTTATAGAGGTTGCGTATTTTAAGCTATAGAGGTTTTGGGCTCTGATGGGAAGGGAACGTAGTATTTTTTGAAGTAACTAAGGTTTTTATGTTACCGAGGTTTAACTTATCGAGATTCTACTGTATATCCATATAATATTAACAAAATAAAAAAACTTTAACAAAAAAAAAACGACTTCAAAAACAACTGTGACAGAACAGTTTGGTACATTAACTTGCCTGACATCGACTCCAAAAATAACAATAATTGTAACTACATTAAATTTTCGTTATTTTATACTGTTTAGTGCATATTAATTTGTTTTTGAAGTCGTTTTTCTTTTGTTTTTGAAAAAGTTTTTTTATTTTATGATTTTTAGTGAATCTGAAGTACCTAAACTAACTAATTTGTCACTAAAAAAAGAATCATCGAAATTGGTTGGCATGATACTGAGTTATGCGTCCATTTGTCGCGCACATACTTAATGCAAATTTAAAACGAATATGGTTTTCAAATGGATACCATTGTCAGATCTGAACCAAATTGAAATAGGACCACACGGGAAGCACGACCTTTCAAATAGATAAAAAATCATCAAAATTAGTTCACCCAGTCAAAAGTTCTGAGGTAACAAACATTAAAAAAAAATACAGTCGAATCGAGAATCTCTTTTTTTTGAAGTCGGTTAAAAATGATCCTAAACTGGAAAGACGTATTTTTTTGTGGCTTTTCGATCTTTTTTACTTCCTGGCACAAAGTGAGAGAAATATTGTAGATGCGAAAAAATTGATGTTGAAATTTCAACAAATATATCTATTGTGAGGTTCCCCGAATTCATTTTACATTCCTCGCATACCTTTAAAAGTAGATGTTAAAATTTAAGGCATTGTAAATTGGAACTCAAGGATATGCGATTTCAAGCATAACAACAGAGATAATAAAATAAGGGCCTAATCACACATATGTGAGTAGAAACGTGGAGGCGATCAGACTACCAAAGTTAAGAATAGGAAAAGTGTGAAAATTTCACGATTATCACCACCATCCATTTCTTGACAAGAACAATGACAGTGGACTCGTTAGAAGATAAACTACATGTCTCATTGCAAAGATATTACCTTAGAAAACTGTACTACTGTAAGAAGACAACGAAAGATAAACGATTGCAAAGCATTTGCTGCGTTAGTACCTAGCTATGCAAAATGGACTATTAGGTAAGTCACGATTATCATCTGCAAAGAGTTTTCCTTAAATTTGGAAATGTTTTAAATTTAAGATATCACACAGGTGAATAAATCTTGGTTAACAGAGCTGTCGGATATGTGAAGCCAATTTGACGTATCCTTATCAAACACTTAAGATAATTGCATATAATCTTTAAAATTTTATAGGTGAACTACCTTAATTTATTAAATATATCTTAATAAATTTCTAGGCTTTGACATATTTGGCATACGAGTATAAATCTCTTTCTTCCACAACAAGAATATACAATAAAACCAGAATAGAAGAAACTTGATGATAGGTAATTAAAATTTAAAATGTTTACAATTATATAAATTTTATGTTTTATTGTCAAATTTGTATACAGGGTTGTTCAATAAGATGTAACCATTTATTTGGGAGTACATAATTTTTAATTTTCTATCGTTCCAGGCTGAATATGACCAAACAATGTATTTTGGATGAGAGAAAGAAAGCACCAGTTTTATTCTTCTAAGCTGCTACCAACTTACAATCTTCCCAAGACAGTTATTTGGCCATATGTATCCTACAACGATAGATAATTAAAAATTATGGACTACCATACAAGTGGTAATATACTATTGAGTAGTCCTGCATAGTTTTGCAGTCATTATAGGTATACAAACCTTCTTTTTTTTTTATCCTTGTAAAGTTAATTTGTTTTGGCTAAGCAATATATAATACTAGAGTGACACCCACCCGCTTCACTGAGTTTAAAAGTAAAGATTGATAAAGACCACCGTGTTATAGTCTCCATCGCTCTTGCTCTCGCTTATCCCCTTTCTATAACACTCGAAATAATGGTAAGGATTGTTGTAAACAGATAAAATATATGTATGGTTTTCTAATTTTTTAAATGTAAAATAGTCGAAATTATTATTGAATTGATCATAAAAGATGGCCAGGATATATTTTATATTGTATATTTTTACAGAAGTCTGTAATTTATGGTAATGTCAAATTAAATTAATTAAAAAAATATTTTTTTTTTAATTTATCTTTATAAATGATAGCTCATGTTTGATTCTAATGTATGAGCTATATTATTATTAAGTTTCATTCAAATCCATTCATTAGTTTTTGCGTGAAAGAGTAATAAACAAACAAACAAACATCCTTACTTTCACATTTATAATATCCAGGGATTTCGGAGGGAAATTTTATAAAAATATTGAACAGAATTATAGTACAAGCCATATTTAGCTTTTGATTTACATCTGCAGATACGTAAAACAAACTTAATTATTTAGTGAATTTTAGAATAAAGACTAAGAAGGAAGCGAAGAGAGGTGTGCAAAGTTAATTTATTCTCTCATTCAAAATGTTTGAAATCGAAATCTTGCCAAAATCGACAAAAATATATCTGAAGTCTTGAACAAGGCGACGTTGTTGTAATCGATATGTTGGCAGCAAACATGTAGACAGACAGATTAAATCTTCCGGATTTTTTTTCTATTATCGAATGTATCAAAATAATTAAGTACAATAATAAACAACATCCCAACAAACTACTAAGAAGTACACAAAAAATTGTTTATCAAAATGAGGACGCGCTCATACAGAACAAGAAAAAAAAAACAACTATATCGAAAAAAAACATAAGCATTTGTTTTGATAAACAGACCATTTAGCGGTTTGAGGGTGGCGACAATATATTTACATTATATAGGTAGATAATACTAAAGGAGTGTATGGATATTAGACTAGGTGGTTTGGGTCATTCTTTAGTGAATTCGGAAAGTAATTGACTTGTACTGTAGGAAATGGAGCATTTGACCAAGGAATGGATTCCTCGTCAGTTGATTTTTATGAGCCGGTGGAAAATGTTTGCCTGTGTGTCCTCAACAAAGTCATATACATGCGAACTTGTGCTTTTCCGATTTACGCCCATGCCGTGAACACCACATTCGCTCTATTTAAAAACTACTGGATTTCACATTTTTGTCAATTCTCGCCATGTTTAACATGCTTTAATAATATGTATGTTAGTATGTTAGTATGTAACGGAAACTTGGAACGTGATTTTGACCACATTTAAAACGTTGGATTAACTCGAAATTTGGCATATCAATTTATTATTTGATTATCCTGATCAGAATTTCCAGGATAAACTTATTTACATAACTGAAAATATATAAATTTATTTGCGTTCCCACCATATTTATGCTGAACTTTTGATAAATAAATAATAGTCTAAAAAACAAAAAAAAACACATAATAAATAATAGTTCAAAGAAACACGCTTTTGTAACTAGCTGAACTAAAAGGTAGAAATTAATTTCTTTAAATTCAAAAAATAAAATATTATCGTAAAAAAGCGTGCGGTGCTTTTTAAGATATTTTATAATGACTAATCTTTTATCAATATCTGTCTATAAAATATTTACTAAAATTGGCACCTAACACTTTTTTAAAATAAAATGATTTTTTTGAATTTTAAGCCTTTTTTGAAATAAACGCCCTTGTTGCATCAGGTAGAAAATAAAATCCTAAGATGAAAATTACTCTTCCATTTTTTGATTCGATGAACTTACACTCGCCTCTTTCTACACATGCACACACTTGCACACGTATGCATATGTCCACTCCGACGTAACGTTGAAGCTTCCCGGGCCTTACTCTTGCCGTTTCTGGTTATTTTTCCTCCACCCTACTGTCTTGCCTCTATAACGCGCTTCTGATTGGCTGCCTATTTGGAAAAAAATGGAAGAGGACATGTCTTAGGATTTTATTTTGTACTTGATACAACAGAGGCGTGATTTACTTCTGGGACACCCTAAAAGCGTTTAAAAATAATACAGTACGGATTTATGCCGAAAATTCGTTATTGACGAACATAAAGATTATTTTTTGGTTCTGGTCAAAAATTTAATTTGAAAATCATATGATAGATATCACTAAGTATGACAATATTCTTCAAATAGTCAAACAGGCTATTCTAGCAAAAAAATTTTTATCTGCATGCACTTCGAAACGACAACATCCATACAACCTAACAGTCTACATGTCGTCATATATGTCTCCCCGCTTCAAACAAAAATATAAGATATCAACGACGAGGTGGATGGCGAGCCAAGAAGAAACTCTTCTTGTTCTTCATCGTGTAAAATCATCAAGTTTTAGTAGTAAAGTTGATATAGATTGTGTAGTATACGAGGACTATATCTCTATGTATGTGAGGAAGTGAATTTCACTTCGGAGTCGTACACGATCTGATCTACCGTAGTATTTAATACTTACTATAACTTGTAGACACGTGGTCAGTTCTGTTTTAGTTGTGTTCTGAAAATTGTGAAGAACACGAGACACTAGAATTTTCTTAAACTTTATCTCGTACTTTTAAATATTTTAATGTCCGGTGATTTAAAACTGTTTTTTCAATTGTATTTTTAAAACTGTTCTTCTTATTTTTTGTGAGTTTTCATGTGTGAATAAATTTTCTTGCATAGATAATTTTTGAAAATTTTTGTGTGGCCGGAAAATTGAACATAATGGTAATTATTTTAATTAAATGTAAATTTCAAAAATTTAACACTAAGCTTAGGACTTTTGTATTTTACTAAAATAATATTTTTTCAAATATAATTTTTCTTTTCTTATATTTTACTCAAACAAAATTGCAAATATTCAGGAGAAATTTTCAATAATTAAATTTAAATTATCATCTTGACGTACCCAACATTTTAAGCGTTAAGTAAAATGATTAAGTCCAGAATTTTACAATTTCCAATGCAATCTAATATTTAAGTTACCTATTATTATAAATTTGAGCCACAATAAAAATTTGATAATTTCATTTTTAATTCATACATTTATATTATATTCATTATATGTAAACAAACTTAATAAATCAATTTTCCACAACTCTTGATTTTCATTTACATCAATTTTATTTATTATATAACATAAATAGCAAGTAATCTTCGAAAATTTTAAAGAGACAAATAATTGGCAAATTGCAAACGCACTTAATGTCAATCCTTCAGGCAACATTTTCTTCAGAAATTAATCATTTAATGCCGATACCTCAGTGTTGAGCTATTTTATTAGTTACCATTTGATTATTTGTTTACTTTTAAGTGCGACTCGAATTTTATTTATTTTTAAGGTTCTGAAAATTAAAAATATTATTTGAATCATTGTTAGCAATAAATTTATTTGTTTACAATCTTGTAAAGGTGCTAAAAAATGGATTACATGTACGATTTCGAGTAAATAATTTTAATTATTTCATTTCTACAAATTTCATAGAGATTCGTAATTTGAACAGCTCTTTCAAAAAATCGGTAAATAGATTTAAGGATTTATATTTTAAACCTAAAAGAAATTCGAAACGCGGGAGTTAAACAAAAAATAGCTAAAAATAATTTTCGTCTGTTTCTGACAGATTTGCGACAATTTTATCGCAGTAATCAATATATTTTCTATAACTTAACAATATTAGTAATTATGAGAGTTAAACAAAAAATAGCTAAAAATAATTTTCGTCTGCTCAAGTTTATACAAGGTATTTAATCATTTAACTGCAATTTTATATTTCTTGTTCACTCTTATTTTCAAAGTCTTATCTGAACAAAAAATTAATATAATATTATAAAAACTACTCTACTAATCTTTCACCAATATTTTTGCTTCTATTGCCAGCCAGGTAAAACTAAACATATTTTTTGTATATTAAAACAATCACCGTGTAAAAGCTGTGAACTTCAGCATATCAAATTGTTTATATTTCTCTTTTGCGTATAAAATTACCACATAAATAATATTAATGTACTTGTAAACATTTATTAGCTAATAAATAAAATAAAATTATAAACAACCTGATTTTTCATGTACCCAATATGATTTCTATAAAGTATGTCAATTTCAAACATTTAATCTAATCAATTTATGACATTATCCGACTTTATGTTTAACAAATTGTGTAGTATATCTACAGTGAAAACTGATTATAACAATATCGATGACGACATTAATTGATATGAGAAAAATGCGTAACCGTAAAGAAACGCGTTTTTTTCTAATTCTACATTTTTTAAATTGACAAGCAACTTAAATATACCATTCTTTTTGAGAAAATCAAAAATAAAACCTGTATGGTTAATAGCCCTTAAGGCTATAATGTATTACAACTCTTTGATGTACGTAAAACATTCTTTGATTGGAGTGAAACTTTATAATTTTTTTGAAGAATCCTCTTTAATATTTATTAGTGGGAAAAAATTTATAAAAAAAAGCGGTTTTCCAGATAATAATGATTAAAGTTACAATTAAATTTCAAGCACTGCGATTGATTTCAAAGTGGCTTAGGGGGGTGATGGGCCCTCTCAATCGTAACATATCCTTATAGTTATTTGTTAAGGACATGATAAGGAATAATTTTTTAGCAAAATTAGTGGACGGCGGCCAAAATTTTTTTAAAATTATTTTCAGTGAATAACTTCGTCGAAACTTCAGTTACATTCATATTCTACCTACCCTAAGTACTTTTATTTTTCGAAAATCCTGTTAATTTTCCCAATTTTCGAAAAATTAAAAATTACGAAATAGAACAGGCTTTGGTTTTCAGCTGGCGTAAAATAAATGGATATACAGAAACCATAGTAATTTACAACAATACATTTAAAATATATTAATGATATGTGTAATAAAAAATAGGTCACTATTTTACTAACCTAGTCATTTCATAGACCTCTGCGGCTTTTTTAAGATTTTAACCTGTTTATGACTGCTAGACGTCATCAGCTTTAACTTCAAAGTTTAAAAAATTTTCGAAATAATATTCCAGGCATTTTTTAAAAGTGTGTGGATAAAGGTAAAAGCTTTTGATAACTTTTGTCTACCTTTTGAAGGATTGCCAAATGAAAGCTTGGTAATAAAAAAATATTGATAACCGCGAAAATTGGTTTTTTTCTCGTTGAATAGAAAATGCACAAAAAAGGGATAATATAAAAAGAAAAATTTATGTGTGAAACTGTACCCGCCTTTTTAATCCTATCGCCAATTGCAAACCGTATACCCTATTTTTGGCAAAAACCAACTGCTATTATCACAAAACACAACAAAAATCGATTTCCATTATGACAATACTTTGAATTCGATTTACAATTTCGACATCTTCCAGAAATTCTGTCAACAGACCGTTTTCTCCATTAATTGTTTTCACTATATAACAATGAAATTGAATAATTAAATAATTTATGTATTTTTTTATCATTGAATACATAAATCTTGTGTAAATAACTCAATTAATCATTTTAGAAAGCCCTCATGTAACAATCTAGTGTTTTCTTCTAGAATACTATAACGAAGTTTTAGAAGAAAACTTATCATATTCTTTCTCGTATAATGACTTATCTTATTTTATATAACAAATGCCAGCAGTTCGTTTATTCTACTCATACAGTTCTCTCACCCAACTTCCCTACCAACATTTTAGCATATCCCGCATCAAAAAATCCATGAGCCTTAACTTTCTACCGCGTGGTAAATAAGCTCATGAGTCGATTTGGTGCATTTTATTTCGTAGGACATATACTATATCACACTATATTGATCACACTATACAACACGGAAGATTGTGGGTAAACGTTTTGATTTTAACAAAATTTTCTTTCAAAAATAGTTGAAAGGTTATTGACTGTAAATTTTGTGACCGAAAACGCGGAATGTATGAAAGTTGTATTTTTTTAAATTTCATTTTCAGATTCAACGATCAAAATAATGGTGTTTTTCTTATCGCAACTGTGAATAATTGAATAACGTATACAGGTTGTCCCAAAATTATGACTAAAGAATTATATATTAAGTTTTAAACGATAATAACTTTAATACAACACAGGATTTATGTTAACAGCAAATGTAAATGTAACTGTTAACTATCAAATACCATCAACTTTCCTATAGCTAACTGTGTTTCATGAAAAATAAAATGCACACAGGTTAAATTTATAACACCCTTCTTGCTTGTCGAAAGTTAAAAATCGATATTTGAATTAGATGAACTGTTTTACCCAGGTGTGCAATTTTGTATTGGATTCCCCTATTTCCGATAATTGTTTTACTACATAATTTTTTTTCCTAATATGTCAATAAAAAGATGTGTAATCAGAAAAAAGATTTCTAATCGTTTATGATGAATAATTAAATCAACTGTAACTAATCAATTTAATACATATTGATGAATAACAGCTGCTGTTTGTTGCAATAAAAATTATTGTTGATAATTATCATAATTCAATAATATTAATAATATATGCAAAATTTCAAGGTTTCCATCAGGATTAAATTGTTTGGAAAGCGTATTCATAATATGAAATAATCGATGGAAAAGGTTAAACACATAATTTACAAATCAATAATAGATATATCACGATCTGGTAAAACAATTCGAATTGTCTATCAGAAATTATTAATAACTAATTTTAATATTCTGCTTACAAGTTTTATAAATGACGTCTTATGTTTATAAAACCCCTGGGGGACACTTACTTTTAACTTACCTATATAAGTTTTAACGGGACACAAACATTTTTATTTACAATTTCATACAATTTTTTGTCTAATTTCTAATAAAAAAATTTTTTAAGATGACTCATGCATTCGTCTGTTGGTTTGTGTCAATACCGATTATTTCAATAATATTAACATTGAAATTTGACCCAATTTTAAATTATAAAAAAGAAACTTTTTCTGTTCTAATAGGACATTATTATTTATTCGTGACGGCTCTTTTTATGTCTTTAATGTTACACAAAGTTTAATACTCGACGTTTATCTTTAGATAGAGATGGTTAGGTTTTTGTTTCGTATAGTTTTCAATAAATTCTGGAAAGTTTATCGAAAGTTCCTTCTTTGCCATTCACCAAGAAATTAAAGCCACGAGTCCTATAACTGGAAATTACGTAAAACAAAGTCAGTGTTTACAAATACAAACTAAATTTTCATAGGTACATGTATGATTGATTCATTTATAAAAGCATTGTGTTCAAAATTTCCAATATTCTTTTATTAACTTCTAAGATCTATTTATTATTTTTGCTGGTTTCATTAATTTTGTATAAAAACAAAAATAATAAATAAAATTGTAAAAGTTAGTTGAAAAAAAAATTACATGCTTAGAGCATATATGGCCCAATTCGTAAAGGCGCTTGGCACAAACCCTAGAGACCCGGGGTAAATTCCTGGTATATATGTATTTCTTTTCTCTTTAAGATACAAGACTCTAGAAAAAGGTATGAGCACATCTAGAAAAATGTCATTTTAGAAAAAAAATCATTTATTTCCTTTTTTTCGACCTAAAATATTTGAATTAATATGGTTCTCAAGAAATGTCTTTTATTCATAGCAAAAGATTAATATATCTTGAAATAATACATCTTGAAAAATTAAATTTCTAAAAGACAGATAACTTTTTAATCGGAAATTGTGATAGTAAATATTTCTCAAAGATTTTTCTTTGGGAAGGAATATATTAAGGAAATTTTTTGCATAAAATAACTTGATTTTTGTCCTAAATTAATATTTCAATTATAATGAATGAAATATCAATTGAAATATTTCCACAAATTAATAAATAATTTCATGGCTAAAGAAGCAGTAACGGAAAAACCTGCATGCAAAAAATATACAGAAACCTACCACATGATTATAGTCACCAAACATGGATGATACTTCTGAGAAAATAGATGTATTTAACTCCTACTAAGTCAATTTGAATCAAGATCATAGGTGTATATTCCGCCTGTTACTGAATTTATTTTTTATTTTATTTCTGAACAAAATTTATTATTCCATCCAAAATGATTTATAGACACCACAAACGCGCGATCGCTTCTTTAGAAGACAAAAAAGTAAGATATACAAAGTGGCTCACATTAATTTTTTGAGAGAAATTTATTATTTATGTAATAATACAGTAACCATAGGTAATAAATATTTATAATGACAGTAACCTTGTCATTTGAAAGTACGGGGTAGTATGCATCAAATCCGGTAGTTCCGATTTTTTGCAGACTTGTTTATGATGTTGGTCTAATGAATACTCCAAGTTTGTGACCTAGAGTGCCGAACGCAACTTTGTCAAAAATCGAAAGGTTCGTGCAAATTTTGGATTACCCTAAAGGACTAGCTTTTTGATGAAACTTTATCGGAACGTTTTTAAAGTAGACAAAGTTTGCTACAATATGAGACTAGAATCGTTTCTGTAGACCCAATAGTTTCCGAAATAAAGCTATTCAAAATTTTTCATTTATTCTAACTTCGCAATATTTTTCAATATTTCAGACATCACTCGAACTACTCTAGCTGGAGGTAGTTCCACTAACCTCTAACGGAGTGTGCTTGTGTTGTTCTGTGATGTCTGATACCTGAAATATTGCGAATAAATGATGAATTTTGAATAGCTTTGTCTCGGAAACTATTGGTTCTACAGAAACGATTCTAGTCTCATACTGTACCAAGCTTAGTCTACTTTAAAAGTATTTTGAAAAGGTACTTCAAAACCTATCCTTTTAAGGCTATAATCTCCAAAATCAGAAAAAAATCTGAAATTTTTACGGGTTTTTTCTATTTTAACGTAGTTGCATTCGTTGCGAAAATGTCAGAGAATCACTCACATAGAACAACAGTAGCGGAGTTGGTTACGTGCTAGGCCGGATATGTAGATATGTATACATTTCGAGCTAAACGGGGCTCGAGGCTCGACTTCTGTGTAATTTTTTCGTTTATTTCTATTTGTTCAAATGAAAAAAAATGTAATGTCTGCATGTGTTAATGCGTTAATGCATCAAAATCCAAAAAATTTAATTTTGATCTATCATTCCCAAATTTTACCCAATTTTGATAAACCAAGTATGGAATCCTACTAAATTTGAGTCATACTTTTCAAATTTGTTGTCAAAATTAACCTAGCTATAATAGATTTCAAGAATTCGGAGTCCTGGTCTCGAAATTAAGCCCATAAATGATAGCTAGCACAAAACTGACATCAAAGCTGAAAAGTTCGACCCAAAATTAGTGGATTTGAAAAAAAATTTCAATAAGATCGGATTAAATATGCCTGAGTTACCAAAAAAATTAAATTTTTTAACTTCATGACGTCATCAAAATCCAAAAAAATTAATTTTGCTCTATCTTTCCCAAATTTTACCCAATTTTGACAAACCAAGTATGGAATCCTACTAAATTTGGGTCATACTTTTCAAATTTGTTGTCAAAATTAACCTAGCTATAATATATTTCAAGAATTCGGAGTCCTGGTCCCGAAATTAAGCCCATAAATGATAGCTAGCACAAAACTGACATCAAAGCTGAAAAGTTCGACCCAAAATTAGTGGATTTGAAAAAAAATTTCAATAAGATCGGATTAAATATGCCTGAGTTACCAAAAAAATTAAATTTTTTCACTTCATGACGTCATCAAAATCCAAAAAAATTAATTTTGCTCTATCTTTCCCAAATTTTACCCAATTTTGACAAACCAAGTATGGAATCCTACTAAATTTAGGTCATACTTTTCAAATTTGTAGTCAAAATTAACCTTGCTATAATAGATTTCAAGAATTTGGAGTCCTCTTCCCGAAATTAAGCCCATAAATGATAGCTAGCAAAAAACTGACATCAAAGCTGAAAAGTTCGACCCAAAATTAGTGGGTTTCAAAAAAAATTCCAATAAAATCGGATCAAATATGCCTCTGTTATCAAAAAAATTGAATTTTTTAACTTCATGACGTCATCAAAATCCAAAAAAATTAATTTTGCTCTATCATTCCCAAATTTTACCCAATTTTGACAAACCAAGTATGGAATCCTACTAAATTTGGGTCATACTTTTCAAATTTGTTGTCAAAATTAACCTAGCTATAATAGATTTCAAGAATTTGGAGTCCTGGTCCCGAAATTAAGCCCATAAATGATAGCTAGCACAAAACTGACATCAAAACTGAAAAGTTCGACCCAAAATTAGTGGATTTGAAAAAAAATTTCAATAAGATCGGATTAAATATGCCTGAGTTATCAAAAAAATTAAATTTTTTAACTTTATGCCGTCATCAAAATCCAAAAAAATTAATTTTGCTCTATCTTTCCCAAATTTTACCCAATTTTGACAAACCAAGTATGGAATCCTACTAAATTTGGGTCATACTTTTCAAATTTGTAGTCAAAATTAACCTTGCTATAATAGATTTCAAGAATTTGGAGTCCTCTTCCCGAAATTAAGCCCATAAATGATAGCTAGCACAAAACTGACATCAAAGCTGAAAAGTTCGACCCAAAATTAGTGGATTTGAAAAAAAATTTCAATAAGATCGGATTAAATATGCCTGAGTTACCAAAAAAATTAAATTTTTTAACTTCATGACGTCATCAAAATCCAAAAAAATTAATTTTGCTCTATCTTTCCCAAATTTTATCCAATTTTGATAAACCAAGTATGGAATCCTACTAAATTTGGGTCATACTTTTCAAATTTGTAGTCAAAATTAACCTTGCTATAATAGATTTCAAGAATTTGGAGTCCTCTTCCCGAAATTAAGCCCATAAATGATAGCTAGCAAAAAACTGACATCAAAGCTGAAAAGTTCGACCCAAAATTAGTGGGTTTCAAAAAAAATTCCAATAAAATCGGATCAAATATGCCTCTGTTATCAAAAAAATTGAATTTTTTAACTTCATGACGTCATCAAAATCCAAAAAAATTAATTTTGCTCTATCATTCCCAAATTTTACCCAATTTTGACAAACCAAGTATGGAATCCTACTAAATTTGGGTCATACTTTTCAAATTTGTAGTCAAAATTAACCTTGCTATAATAGATTTCAAGAATTTGGAGTCCTCTTCCCGAAATTAAGCCCATAAATGATAGCTAGCAAAAAACTGACATCAAAGCTGAAAAGTTCGACCCAAAATTAGTGGGTTTCAAAAAAAATTCCAATAAAATCGGATCAAATATGCCTCTGTTATCAAAAAAATTGAATTTTTTAACTTCATGACGTCATCAAAATCCAAAAAAATTAATTTTGCTCTATCATTCCCAAATTTTACCCAATTTTGACAAACCAAGTATGGAATCCTACTAAATTTGGGTCATACTTTTCAAATTTGTTGTCAAAATTAACCTAGCTATAATAGATTTCAAGAATTTGGAGTCCTGGTCCCGAAATTAAGCCCATAGATGATAGCTAGCACAAAACTGACATCAAAGCTGAAAAGTTCGACCCAAAATTAGTGGATTTGAAAAAAAATTTCAATAAGATCGGATTAAATATGCCTGAGTTATCAAAAAAATTAAATTTTTTAACTTCATGACGTCATCAAAATCCAAAAAAATTAATTTTGCTCTATCTTTCCCAAATTTTACCCAATTTTGACAAACCAAGTATGGAATCCTACTAAATTTGGGTCATACTTTTCAAATTTGTTGTCAAAATTAACCTAGCTATAATAGATTTCAAGAATTTGGAGTCCTGGTCCCGAAATTAAGCCCATAAATGATAGCTAGCACAAAACTGACATCAAAGCTGAAAAGTTCGACCCAAAATTAGTGGGTTTGAAAAAAAAATTCAATAAGATCGGATCAAATATGCCTGAGTTATGAAAAAAATTAAATTTTTTAACTTCATGACGTCATCAAAATCCAAAAAAATTAATTTTGCTCTATCTTTCCCAAATTTTATCCAATTTTGATAAACCAAGTATGGAATCCTACTAAATTTGGGTCATACTTTTCAAATTTGTAGTCAAAATTAACCTTGCTATAATAGATTTCAAGAATTTGGAGTCCTCTTCCCGAAATTAAGCCCATAAATGATAGCTAGCACAAAACTGACATCAAAGCTGAAAAGTTCGACCCAAAATTAGTGGGTTTGAAAAAAAATTTCAATAAGATCGGATTAAATATGCCTGAGTTATCAAAAAAATTAAATTTTTTAACTTCATGACGTCATCAAAATCCAAAAAAATTAATTTTGCTCTATCTTTCCCAAATTTTACCCAATTTTGACAAACCAAGTATGGAATCCTACTAAATTTGGGTCATACTTTTCAAATTTGTTGTCAAAATTAACCTAGCTATAATAGATTTCAAGAATTTGGAGTCCTGGTCCCGAAATTAAGCCCATAAATGATAGCTAGCACAAAACTGACATCAAAGCTGAAAAGTTCGACCCAAAATTAGTGGGTTTGAAAAAAAAATTCAATAAGATCGGATCAAATATGCCTGAGTTATGAAAAAAATTAAATTTTTTAACTTCATGACGTCATCAAAATCCAAAAAAATTAATTTTGCTCTATCTTGCCCAAATTTTACCCAATTTTGACAAACCAGGTATGGAATCCTACTAAATTTAGGTCATACTTTTCGAATTAACCTAGACCTAGTATAATGTGTTAAGATAGAAAAAGCTATTAAAATTATCATGTATGAAGGATTTTAACTTAAAGTGAGGGGGTAACTTTAAGTGATGGAAAAAATATATTCCAGGGTCAATAATAGTATTAAATATATAACTAGCGTAAATTTTTGAAATTATTTGCAACAAGTCAATATAATGGGAAGTAAGGACGCTATTGAGAACGGCTTTAAATTTGATGAATATTCGATTGTTTAAATGATATGCGAGACAAAATTATTTTTTAGTTCTTTTTTTTGTCTTCTGATTAAAAAGTGTTGCTGTCTCTGCGACTTTGCTGAGTGTTATTGATTAAGACCGTTTACTATTAGATTTATCTCATGCTTTGCTTTTTACCTACTTTGAGATTAAAGATTCTGGGTCTGGGATGCTAAAGATCGTGGATCCGATTCCTGTTCCAGGGCATATAAAATAAAACTTCTAAGGTGAAGAAATTAAAATTCTGAGCCATCCTGTTCTTGTGTTCTAAGAAATATAATTTCCCTTTACACATATATCTAAAGAAATATTACAAAGATTTTTTGTACGCTTGTATGTTTGTTTAGAATAGATAAACTCAAAAACTACTTAACCAATTTATAAAATTCTTTCACCTATAGAGAAATCTACATTATCCTGTAAAATGGTTTTAATTTTATTTTCCAAAAAAAAAAAAAAAAATACAGACTCAATAGAAAATTGTAATAATGAAATTTTAACGAAGGAATTGCTCAGCGAATCGGATGGGTTACTGCTATTTGTTTAATAATATGCTTTACATATCGACAATATAATAATGCCCCTGAAAAAAATTTATTTAAATTTATGTGATTAATATAAATTTGTTAAATTTTTATATTAAAAACTAGTCATTTTTATTTAATCAAATAGTAATAAATCATTAAATTATTATTAATTATTTGTTTCAAACAGGAATGCAGTCATATCATCTGTTCACCATAATTTTATGCAATCTCTCTAATAACAATTCAAATGCAATTTTTTATCGTCAAAATTAATTTATTCAACATATGGTGTGGTGGACAGTTGACAATTCCTTCATTCCTAAAATGTTTAGGAATATTTTATAAAATCATCTAAATAAAAATTAATACCACGCCTTCACTTGCGAAGATTTCCGTGCTTCAACAATGTTTAGATCAATTTTTCGAATAAACTAAATTTTGAAGTCTATAATTAACTAATGTATAAAAATAATCAATACTTAGTATTATGGGGAACAAGTGAAAACAAACAATTGACTGAGTTAATTGTTGAAATACCATGCATAGACAGTGTTGACTACTCTATCACATTACACATATACCTATATGTCACACATACATAACTGATATTACCATATTATATATTATACAATTTACGCCTAATTTGCGCCCTCAAGGGTAAACAGTGATGTTAACGAAAAAATGTTTCCAACAAAAGTTGGTTATTTTTTTATAAGGAATTTTTTTTATATTTAGACTTTAGTTCTATCTCTAACCGTTTACAAGACCCAATTGACCTATGTTGCTCATTTACGTACTCAAACTCACTTTTCACGTCCGGAGTACGCTGTAAAAATTTCAGCTTGGTATCTTCTTTCTTTTTTGAGTTAACGAGTTGACAGACGGACGGACAGATAACCGGAAATGGACAATTTGGTGATTTTATCAACATCTATACCAAACATTTGTGCGTAGCATCAATAATTTTAAGCGTTACAAACTTTGGACTAAACTTAGTATACCTTTCATATTACATATATGCATGGTATAAAAATAAACTTTCGAGTGATTTTAGCAGATTTGCATAAGGTGCGGGTACCAAATTTCAAGATGATATTATTAAAGTAATAAAGATAAGATTATGGATCGTTTATCCTGGTAATTCTGGTCAGAATACTAAGACAAAATTGCTAAATTATTGTATTGTCAACGGTCCGTGATATAGTGCAAATTTACTTGTTGTTTTTACGCATCTAGAAGACAATTCTCCCCTACGATATATCTAAGACAGTATGAAGTTTCCATTGACAAACCCACAACCAATTAGTCTTTAGTCAGGTCAGTCAAACATAAACAGGTAAATTTAGCCACATGTACTAATTATTTTATCCAATGCAATAATTTAAAAAATAGGCAAAAAACAGTGGAAGAATCCATAAGGACGTCATAAAATTAAAATACTGATGTTTTCTTTTTTATAAATTTTTATTCAGTTGTACTACTGGTTAGAGATTATTTAGACTTTGTGGACCTCCCATATCAGATACCTAATAATTCGAATTTGGATATCTGAATAGACAAAAAAAACATATAAATCAAACAAAAAGTATATTCGCAAAATGTCAATATTTCAAATTTCCAGGGTCAATTGTAATAAATACTATTTAAAACGAAGTGAAAATTAACAATTGACTAAGTTAATTTTTAAAATATCCTATACAGAGAATATTGAATATCAGCACTTGTAATATTTTTAACCGACTTCAAGCAAAAATGAGGAGGTTATCAATTCGACTGAATTTTTTTTTTTTATGTTTGTTACCTCAGAACTTTCGACTGGGTGAACCGATTTTGATAATTCTTTATCTATTTGAAAGCTAGTACTTCCCGTGTGGTCCCATTTCATTTTGGTCGAGTTATGATAATGGTATCCATGAGAAAATCATAAAAGTATTAAATTATAATAATTAAATAATTAAAGTATGCACGACAAGAGGACGAATAAATCAATATCACACCAACCGATTTGGATGATTTTTTTTTTAGTGATAAATTAGTTAGTGCAAGTTCACTTAAAATCAAATAAAATTATTGTTATTTTTGGAGTCGGCGATCAGCTTGAGATTCCTTGACGAAGAAGATGATTTCATTAATTTTTATTTTCTTCATTTATCATCTTCTTCGTCAAGAAATCTCAAGCTGTAATTTTTCTAGCGTGCTTAGGTAAGAGTGTGGTCGAGTTCGTAAATGAGCAACATAGGTCAATTAAGAATTGAGTCTTGAGTAGGACCCGTCTTTAAAAACGGTTAGAGGTAGAACAAAAGTTTAAATGTAAACAATGTTTCTTATAAAAAAAAATTTTAATAAAAATACTTTTTAAGGAACAAGCTTTTATTGTACTAAAAAGTAGAAAATAATTTTATCTATAAGTCACTCATACCCGACACTCATACTCATACATGCCTAATTACTTTTCGATTCATCCTTGATATTAAGCGCCTCAAGCTTTTACAAATAGTCGGGTATGAGTGACTTATAACTAAAATTATTTTCTACTTTTTAGTACAATAAAAGCTTGTCCCTTAAAAAGTATTTTTTATTAAAATTTTTAATTTAGGACAAAAAAAATTTATTTATATAAAATATGGTGGAAGCGAAGGGAAAATCAGGACGGCGCAACCTTACCATGCATTGTCGTCCAAACTAAATGTGCATGGAAAATTTCAGCTCAATCGGTTGAAGATATCTAGTTCCAAATTAAGTTCAAAGAACCCACCGTAACATACATACATACATACATTGCAAGTTAAATAAACGCTTTTAAAAATATACAACTATTGCTAGTAAATGCTCAGGACTATTAATATTTCTAAGCTTTACAAACTTAGGAATAAACTTAATATACTCTGATATATTACATATATAGGGTATAAAAATTATATAACATTTTAATTTTACTAATACATATTTATGTAAAATTTTATAAACTCATTCATAACAGGTTTTAAATACTTACAGCTTATTTTATACGATAATTTAAATTTTATATGTATAACATACATGATCTATAAAATCTATATGTTATGCTTTGCCTAGGGGGCTACTACGCCCGCGTTTCCTGTTCCACTTAATACGTTATTTTTGTTGTAGTTTTCATTCATAGTTTTAGCTTTGATTTTTTTTTATCTATTAGAATGAATAAATCTAATTCAAACGCATGGGTGGAAAAGTGTCTGATTAGGGAATAGAATAGAGTAAACAAGAAAGTCAAAATAAAACTAGCTTAATATGTCTACAAAAGTGCAACGTGATTTATTATGAGATGAATTTTAAATTGACAACTTCTTATTAACAGATCCCTCTGTGGTTTTTAATAATAACTGAGGAAAATTTGAACTAATAAATTATTCTTAATAATGTATCAATTATTCTCTCATTTTCTTAGAATTAATGACGATATGGAGAGATATTTCTAATGAAATTGAAAAATATTTGATTTTTTAATTGATCGAAATGTGGTAGGTATCTATTACTAATTTTTAAGAAAAATTATCTCAAAGTACAAGGCTTTCCCATATTCAAGACATAAAACATAAGAGTGATTCACACTTTTATTTTTTCCCCATAATAAATTATAACTACCAACCAACTTTCTGTCATGAATAAGAAAAGAAGAATTTTTCCAATAACCTAAGGATATTTATCCGCAAAAAAAATTATATATTACATTATTTAAATTATTGGTTGTTATTGATAAAAATAACAAGCAACTGTTTAATATATTAACATATTTGAGTCATTTATAATATAATAGTAACTATAATAAAGATTAGTTCATGTGAGTTGAAAAATATTACTAATTTCCTGGTCGGGAAATTATTGTATTCCAAAAATCGAAATCAATAATTAATTTTATGATTTCAGGTAATAAAACTGAAGTTTCTTGGCAGATGTTTTTCCTACCTAAATTCTAAATCATCGTTTAAATATAACGTAAAATTTTGAGGAGATATAGTATGATAGGACGCAAAGTCATCCTGAATCTAACAACATAATGTACCATTGATACATGGTAATTGTTATACCATGTATATATGAAATATACATAGTATATTAAGTTTAGTCCCGAGTTTGTAACGCTTAAAAATATTGATGCTACCAACAAAATTTTGGTATAGGTGTTCATAAAATCACCTGATTAGTCCATTTCCGGTTGTCCGTCCGTCCGACTGTGGACGTAAAAAGTGAGGTCGAGTTCGTAAATGAGCAACATAGGTCAATTAGATCAATTGGGTCTTGACCTATGGGTCCGTAGGACCCATCTTGTAAACTGTTAGAGATAGAACAAAAGTTTAAATGTAAAAAATGTTTCTTATCAAAAAATAAGCAACTTTTGTTTGAAACATTTTTTCGTAAACATCACTGTTTACCCGTGAAGGCGCAAATTAGGAGTTAATTGTATAGTATTATATAAATTGTGTATATATGTGTAATGTGATAGAGTAATTAACACTATTTATGAATGGCATTTCAACAATTAACTCAGGCAATTGTTTCTTTTCACTTGTTACGAAATATATTTAACAATTATTTTCTCTCTTTTTATATCATGTATATATCATAGTATATTAAGTTTAGTCCCAAGTTTCTAACGCTTAAAAATATTGATGCTACCAACAAAAGTTTGGTATGGGTGCTCATAAAATCACCTAATTAGTCCATTTTCGGTTTTCTGTCCGTCTGTCTGACCGTAAGCACGATAATTCAAAAACGAAAAGAGATATCAAGCTGAAATTTTTGTATCGTGCTTAGGGCGTAAAAAGTGAGGTCAAGTTCGTAAATGAGCAACATAGGCCAATTGGGTCTGGGGTCCGTAGGACCCATCTTGTAAACCGTTAGAGATAGATTAAAAATTTAAATGTAAAAAAAGTTCCTTATAAAAAATTAAACAACTTTTGCTTAAAACCTTTTCTTGTAAACATCACTGTTTACCCACTAGGGCGCAAAGTAGGTGCAAATTTTATAGTATGTATTATATGGGAATATCAGTTATGAATGTGTGTATTGATTGCGTCATCAATACTGTCTATACATGGTATTTCAACAATTAACTCTGTCAATTGTTTGTTTTCACTTGTAAGTAGGAAAAAGAAGTCTCCTTCAACCCGAATGACTAAAAACACATTAATTAAAAAGAACTGGCAAATACACTCTCATCAAAAGCCGAACCCGAACCTCTTGGAGTTATGCCAAGCTCCTCAACCAATTCACCGATACGAGCTCTAGGTACGGTGTATAATTTTTATATGTACTAAAAATACCTGTTGAAACCGTTACTAAATAGCACTGTCAAAATTACATGTTGAAGAAAGCGCCCTCTAGGTATTTCTCAATTAATCTTTGGAATATTAAAGTATTTTATTAGAATTTATCTTCTTACAATTTTGTTTGTAAGTGTTACAGTGTTGTGTAAGTCTATTATTTACAGGAATAGTTTCAAGTTATAGAAAAACTAAGTCTTATGACGATTTACTTAATCAGCAAATTATGAACCTTACCTATTATAATCAAACCCACCGTGGATTGTAATTTTATTGATTTTATTGATGTATCCTGTTAGAATGCATTTAAAAATTCAAAATATCTTTTATTCATTACCTACCTTAACTAATTGAAAGCGAAAGTATATAGCTACATGTCTGTTTTGAATTATAACTTTTTTTAATTAGTTGACTCATGTCATCATTTTGACTCATCACGGAACTCAAGTAAAGAACTAAATTTGAATAGAGGCAGCATTACACTTTTCTTTGACCCAAAACGCCCACTTTTTATCTTTTAGCATCACCTACTGGCTTAGTTTTATATTTTCCAGATGAAAAAATTATACATACGCATATTGTGAATATTGGAAAAAAAACACATTTGAACCCACTTTTGTTTCTTTTAAATCGTTGTAGGTCAACATTTCTTTAATAATTTTGACTAATAATTGCAATTTTTCTATATTTACACTTTAACTGGTATGTTAGTAGACCCTACCGTTTCTTATATAAAAAGCTGAATGAATATCTTGCGAAGGCTTAGGTAATAATAATGACATTATATATATATTCCCTTGCTGAAATAGAGTATACGAGTTGCAACTCCTCTAGTGAATGGGATCAGTCATTTACGCTCTTTACCTCTATAATTATACCATGCATATATGAAATATACATAGTATATTAAGTTTAGTCCCAAGTTTGTAACGCTTAAAAATATTGATGCTAGGAAAAAAATTTTGTCATAGGTGTTCATAAAATCACCTAGTTAGTCCATTTCCGGTTGTCCGTCCGTCCGTCCGTCCGACCGTCCGTCCGTCCGTCCGTCCGTCTGTGGACACGATAACTCAAAAACGAAAAATGATATCGAGCTGAAATTTTTACAGCGTACTCAGCACGTGAAAAGTGAGGTCAAGTTCGTAAATGAGCATCATAGGTCAATTGGGTCTTGGGTCTGTAGGATCCATCTCGTAAACCGTTAGAGATAGAACAAAAGTTTAAATGTTCCTTATGAAAAATTAAACAACTTTTGTTTGAAACATTTTTTCGTAAACATCACTGTTTACCCGTGAGGGCGCCAGTTAGGCGAAAATTTTATAATATATACTATACTTGATTATCAGTTATGTATGTCACATGTTTGTATGTTTTATGTGATAAAGAAATCAACACTGACTATGCATGGTATTTCAACAATTAACTCAGTCAATTGTTTGTTTTCACTTGTTTTTATATACGCTTATATACGTGGCCTTTTCCTCTATCTTATACTCGTTAGTACCTACATTATGGCAGCGCAAATTTTAGAGTTATGAAGAAAGAACAAAAAACAGCATTGAGAAATATCCACAAAGGTCCTTCAATCAATCAACATATAATATTCAAGTTATTTGAAATGGTATTCAATGTATAATGTTAATTATTAGCATGATTTATTTATTGGGATATAAATCGTTATGCAAAATATTATAATAATAAGTTGATTAGCATTTGTGTAGTGAACTATACATGTCGGTATTGTCTTTTGTTCTTCTACTCCAATACATATTATTCTTTTGCTATTTTATTATAATAAAGAAATTAATATTTAAAAAAAAAATTAAAAAAACTATTTATTATGAGAAAATATGAGAAATATGTGAAAAACCTTTATTTATTTATAAAAACAATAATAATACATAATATTATTACTAGGGTAAAGTGATGTACCTTGGACCGTCCTTCAGGTTCTTGCTACTTATGAGACAACGCCTATTTGAAGATAAAATTTACTTACACAATAGGGGCAAACAACCGAAAGAATGGTTATACAAATGCTTTTAAATTTTTTGGGATATGGTGTGGAAATTACTTTATTTTAAATTAAATATTTAACAAAGGAGATCAAAGCTTTCAAAGTTTCCTCAAAAGTTTAAGTTTATAAACTGATATTCGGGGCTGAATTATGATTGAATGTATATAAATAATATTGCCCATTTTCTGATAACCTCTTAACATGTGGTAACTGCTAGCTGGGTTTCTTTGGAAATATTTTTTCAAAATTTAATTAAAAGGTTATAAGCGTTAATGCATTTTTTTAACAATATTTAATTTTGGAACAAATTGAAATAAAATTGAAAAGAGCCAAAATAAAACTTATATTGCTTATTTATTTACAGTATATAATTTTTTTTATGGTTTAAATCATATCTGCCTAAATCAACGTGTAAAATGTCTGTGAAAGCACTGTGATGTACCTTGAATCAAAACAACATCCTATATAAATAGTCAATGAACACAAGTACTTAATGTGACAATTATTTTTTGTTTTGATGAATTTTTTGTTGGACCTTACTAAATAATCAGAGAAGATTTGTAAGATGTTTTGGGGAAAACTTAGAGAGAGGAAGGTGACACGGTGTTAAAAAGAGTTACGCCAGGTACACTCTTCGTAGATGATTCGAGGGTTGTGTTCTATGGTATATTATAATCTAAAATATAAATTGGTATAATTTTTATCAATGACTGTTATATAAGTAATGAGCTTTAAGGAATAGTATTCTAGCCCGACCAGTCTCAGCAGTCTGTCAATCGATGTTTTAAATTCAAATTCTCAAAAAATAGTGATAGGTTCTATGGGATTAAAAGTGATACTAGATACACCATTAAACAATGTTATTTGAAATAAAAGGTACAACACTTCATCCTGTATTATTATTATTATTATTGATACATGAATTCATCAATAATAATAAACTCTGACATAATGTATAATAATTTTTCTTAATAGATTAATTATATATACAATTGATATGTTTATTTTATGATTAGAATTATTATTAGTCAGTGATTTTTATCTCACTGTGATATAATTTATGTTGATTTTATAACACGAATTTTTTTATTAAACACCTTTGTGTACAAATACAACAGAACATATATGTGATTCCCTAATCAGTAGACATTAAAGCAAAACAAATATATTTTTAATAATTTTTGGATTGGCAACTATTTTTATATGAAATCTGAAATAGGTAATCGATATTTTTATTATAAAACTATATTTTTACATTTCTTTCAAATTTTTTTTGTACCTACTACATTAAATAAGTCAAAGTCCTTCATCCATGATACTTTTAATTACTTTTGTTATCTAAACACATAATACCACTCATCATAAGAGAGCGAGAATATGACACTTCGATGGCATATTACGTATTTTCATTTGAACAAATAGAATGAACCAAAAACTTACACACTAGTGTAACTCGAGCCCGGGTGCTCTGCATATCCGATCTAGTAGAAAACCAACTCCGTCACACCTGTTCTATGTGAGTAACACTAATTATATGTAACCTCTTCGCGTCTTTATTCTATTTGTTTGTTTGTGTATACACACACAGGGAATATTGTTGATTTATTTTTCTCTTTTTTTAACAAAATATGAAAATAGCGTAAAAGAGATAAAAAAAGGGTGAAATGAAATATCGACCAAACAAAATGGATGATATCTATAAGCGTTTTTATCTACTAATTATACAGAAAGATCAGACATGGTATTTGACGTCATATAATATTACTATTTGCAATAAAAAATCCATGCTGAATTATGTTTTGCTAGAAAGAGATACTAACAAATTTAATTTTTTTGAAGTTCTTGAAGAGTTACGGTAGAAAATCTTCCCATAATCGGTAACCGCTATTACATTTTTCAATTTATTTTTCTTATCAAATCTGCTTTTTTCTTTTTTTATAACGTATTTCACATCGCTTTCAAGAAAATTTTAGGTGTGAATTTTGTGTGAAGTCTAATTTTTGACTGTAAGTAATCATCGTAAAATTTTTACTTTTGAATACTTTATTTATCAGAGCCATTTGTGTTTTTTGCCCAAAAGCCCATCCTTTTTGCTGAAATTCAACACAAGTTACTGAAATATGTTTACCGTAATTTAGTGTTCTTCCGATATGCATAACTTTAATTCGTTTAATTGCGTTACTTATTGGAAGATCCTGTTTTAGAGGAAGCCTTAACAAAAGTTGCTTTCCTGGTCGTAAATTTTACGTGTGCTGTCCTTGTTTCGGTCACTTTTATGTACCACTTATATCTTTTAGCGTGTGCATCCCACTTTTAATAACTGCTTACTAATTAGCTTCAGAAATGGATAAATTAAGTTAACATTGATTTTATAGAACTGAGGAAGAGCGGTAAAAATTTACATCATTTAAAAAATAACAGAAACTAACAAAGTTAAGGATGTATGAGCATGGTAGTGGGTACAGATATAGTGGGTATAGATATTTTCAATTTTGATGATAAATTTATATTATTACTTGACGATATAAGACGAAAAGTAAGAATAAAATTTTTCGATATCTGGCTTAATTTTAAAAATATCGAAAATTGAAAATTTTTTTTAATTATTTAGCTTTCGATATTTCGAAAACCAAGACACATATCGAAAAATTATTTTTCGTCTACATTCATGAAGTTATAACAAAATTCATCATCAAAGTTGAAAATAAGATAAAAATAATTTCAACCCTTAATCTACCCTGCTCTTACATCCCTTATATGGACGGAGACACTTAGTTTTTTTCTTTTCTAATTCATTGCTAATATGTTTACTTTCTATTAAAAAGTTTTTTTTTAATTTGTTTTCATTCATTCCAAATGAAAATTATCAAAAACTTCCAAAATATGTCGTTTTTTGAGATTCCTCCATAAGAGCCAATGTATTTTATATCGATTTTTAATGACTTTTTTCTTAAAAATTTGCACGGATACCTAAGCTGAAATTTTAACCACATATTCTTTGAGTAAAGGACTACCTACAAACAAATTTTGAGCCTTTAAATCAAACATTGTTGTCATGCTCATACATCCTTAAATACCTTGTACACTTAGTTCTACTATAATTTATGTGATTATTAAATATTCAAATATAGTATTACTCAGCAATGGATAAAACGTATGTAAAATAGTGTGTATATTCCGAACATCTGTTCCACCTGTTCTCTAAGATAACGAAGCTATAATACTACAAATAAAAAAAAAATTATATATAAATAAATCAATTGAATTTTAATTTGTATCTACAAAAAAAAATCAATCACTTTTAAAATTTTTAATTAATATTAAAATTTTTATGATGACAAAAATATTTTATATCAATATGATGTCATTTTGTGTGGGAAATGTGTATAAAAAGGTGTTAATACATAATTATAGTAATTGCAATATTAACGTAATATGATAATTGATTGGCATTTTAAACATACTGAACGTATTTCGTCCACTTTTAAAGAGACTTGTTAATAGAGAAATAAATAAAATTATGATAATATAAAAGTTTAAACTCGCTTTGCTAGGGGGTTGATAGCAAACCTTGACCGCCGTGGTGACCGTCGGCCTTGGCTTCGTGTTACAGAAAATATTATTACATGAATTGTAATATCAGCAAAAATCCCAGCCCCCATAATTAATATTCAAAATCGCATCTGTTTAGCATAGATAGAAAGAGAATATGTAGTTTAACATATAAAGAAAAGGGGAAGTTCGGGGGTGTTTTTACAATTTTTCGGGCAGTTGCGACGTGGCTAATGAAATTTTTGAACTATTCTGTTAATTTGACTTTATTTCGAGTCAATTGCTGAAAATCCTATCTTACTAGCGGGCATAGAACAGAAAATCTCAATTTTTGGTCGGTTTTTCCGATTTTTCGGGGGTTGAAATGAAAAAGTTGAATTCAGCTTAGGTATCCGTGCAAATTTTTAAGAAAAAAGTCGATTAAAAATCGATATAAAATACATTGGCTCTTATGGACGAATCTCAAAAAACGACATATTTTGGAAGTTTTTGATAATTTTCATTTGGAATGAATGAAAACAAATTTAAAAAAAACTTTGAATTAGAAATGAATTAGAAAAGAAAAAAACTAAGTGTCACCGTCCATATAAGGGATGTAAGAGCAGGGTAGATTAAGGGTTGAAATTATTTTTATCTTATTTTCAACTTTGATGATGAATTTTGTTATAACTTCATGAATGTAGACGAAAAATAAGCATAAAATTTTTCGATATGTGTCTTGGTTTTCGAAAGCTAAATAATTAAACAAAATTTTCAATTTTCGATATTTTGAAAATTAAGCCAGATATCGAAAAATTTTATTCTTACTTTTCGTCTTATATCGTCAAGTAATAATATAAATTTATCATCAAAATTGAAAATATCTATTTTTAAATTTGTGCCCCCACTACCATGCTCATACATCCTTAATGTGACAATTTTTTTTTGTTTTGATGAATTTTTTGTTGGACCTTACTAAATAATCAGAGAAGATTTGCAAGATGTTTTGGGGAAAACTTAGAGAGAGGAACGTGACACGGTGTTAAAAAGAGTTACGCCAGGTACACTCTTCGTAGATGATTCGAGGGTTGTGTTCTATGGTATATTATAATCTTATACTATGGATGATTAATAAAATTTTTCCCGTATGTTTCAAGCAATTTTCCGTTGAATGCCAAAAATCACATCTTTCTAGCATGTCTAAAAGTATCTTAGAATTTGTATAGATCAGTCAGTCAGTCAGCTTCAAATGGGGCTATATAATATTTAATATCTATATAATATAAGAGGGTTCCCCTCCTTGACCTTCGTAAAGGCCTTCGCTCTTGGCCCTACGTCACAGAAAATAACATTCCATGAATCTAAAGTAAGTATAAAAAATCTCTCTTCTCAGAAATTACCCAAGTTAAAAATAAATTTTGACCCAAAAAATTTTTTCAATTTTATGTCTGCATAATTTTCATTTCAATATTATGTCTACACTAAATTGATACCCGCCCGCCTCACTGGGCTTTAAAGTAAAAACCACCGCTTTATAGCCTTCACCCTCTCTTGATATACACAGTTTTTAATTTTCTTAAATGTAAAATAGTCATAATTCATTGAATATATTAGAATAGTTGGCCATGATTTGTTTGACATTTACTATTTTAAACTTTTATAGAATTAATTAATTTATGGTTTAAAATGATGATCATAGATCTGCTCCATCTAAAATGAAGCAAGAAAACCATTTTGAAGCATAAATTAAAGATTTCTGTATAAATTTAAAAAAATGGTAAATGTTAAATTAAGGTATTTCCAGCATGGTATTTGCAGTTTCTATGTTAAAGCAATGGTACAATTTTTTTTTCGACAGAATTTAACGAAAAATTAAATTTAAGAATTTAATAATGCTTACTATTAATTCCCAAAGTTTCAGAAGTTTTGACCGTTTAAAATGGGAAATAATTATTCCAACGTCCCAATTTCGATCAATTTACGTCAAAATTAATATCTCGAAAGTGAAAATTAATTTCTAAATTTTTTTTTTAGAATTTTATTGTGTAAACACTTTTTTCTACTTTTTCTTCAATATATAATAATATCATAAAAAATAGTTAGAGAGACCGGACATTTTACATGCTTTAAATGGGACATGACCCTCAAAATCGCGAACTTTGTCTTTAAATATCTCGCGATCTAAACGGTCAAAAATTATGAAATTTTAGGAATTCATAAATAAAGCTATTATAAACCCGAGAAAAAAAATTCGGCCAAATCTGTCGAAAAGTGATTTCATGCTGGTACTACCTTAAATTAAATTTATTATTTTTTTTTATATATCTTTATAATTTATAACTCATGTGTCATTCTGATATATCAGCTATATTGCTATACAGTTTCATTTAAAAACCATTCGCTAGTTTTAGCTTGAAAGTGTAACAAACAAACAAACAAACAAACATGCTTTCTTTCACATTTATAATATAATAAATATATCATTTTCTGAAAAAATCACAAAAAAATAATCGGCCGTTTTTCGAAATGGATAGAGGTAAATTACACAAAACAAACAGGACTGTCTGGTAAATGAATCCGACACTACCTACGGAAAAAAACTAAACTAGGCAAAAGCTCTTAATCTATTATTACCATTTTTAATGCAAAAAAAAACATTGTCACGTATGTCGAACAGAAGAAGAAACTAATTAAATAAGTTTATTAATTTATAAATTAACAATAATTTATGACAAAATAAAACAATTTAAATAAAGTATTTATTACAATAATAAATATACAACCTGCAAAAAAGAATATTATTATTTTGTATGAAGAACTTTACTCACCATCGACACCATATTAGTTCATGAACGTTAATTAGAAATTTATTTAAAATGGGAAAGTTGATTTGACTTGTGTTTGTGTCGGCGGTACCGGTACGGTGTAAATAGTATTAATAATACAACAACGTGTCTCTGATCGTTGGAGTAATATTATTACTTATGTTGATTCAATTATCATTCTATATAGAAAGATTGGTATCTTTATTTAAGTTATTATTATACTAAATTATCTATTACACGGTGGATTATTTCTATAAACATTTTCTTTGCTTTGAATTGAACTGCGGATTGATTCACGGAAAATTGCAAAAATAAAAGCTAAATCAACTATAAACAAGTGAAAACAAACAATTGTCTGAGTTAATTGTTGAAATATCATGTATAGACAGTATTGACGCAATCGTCATTAAGT
The DNA here is from genome assembly GCF_905475395.1 of Chrysoperla carnea. Lineage (NCBI taxonomy): Eukaryota > Metazoa > Arthropoda > Insecta > Neuroptera > Chrysopidae > Chrysoperla > Chrysoperla carnea. The sequence goes on from NC_058339.1 coordinate 84,576,589, forward strand.
CATGTAAGTAAAAAAAGATAGTCACCCTTAGTCACACACACATAACTGATTCCCATATAATACATACTAAGTAATGTTCGAAACTAATTTGCGCCCTAACGGGTAAACAGTGATGTTTATGAAAGAATGTTTCAAACAAAAGTTGTTTATTTTTTTATAAGGAATATTTTTTATTCTTAATTTTTTGTTCTATCTCTTACTCATCCTCACTTTTTATGTCCTGAGCACGCTATAAAAATTTCAGCTTGATATCTTTTTTGAATTATCGTGATCACAGACGGTCAGACGCACGGACGGACAGACGGACAACCGAAAATGGACTAATTAGGTAATTTTATGAACACCTAAACCATAATTTTGTTCGTTGCTTTAATATTTTTAAGCGTTACAAACTTTGGACTAAAGTTGGTATACCTACATGGTATAAAAAAAGATTAACAAATAATCAGTCTCGATATATCTATCATATGATTTAAGATTTTAGCCAAAATCAAATCAAATCAAGAATTGGGTAGCGTTATCAGAAACTACTAGAATTTCTAGTCTTGAAATAAAAACGGTTCCAGTTAAGGATGTGCGGGCACCAAAGAAATTTTAAATAAAAGGCTTTGACTTTTTAAAATTTTTTTTTTTTTAATATGAAGGTAGACTAAGTCTAAATCAATTCTGAAAATTTTTGGGGGTGTTGCCCGATAATTTAAATAAATAAATGACTTCAAAAGAAGGCATATTTAATATTGGTCTTATAGTAAATGATATGTTTTCATAGATTTCTCCAAAACTAGTCGGTGGAAATTTAAAAAAAAAAAAAAGACTATTTTAAATTCAATTTTGATGGTGAATCATATTATAATTTGACATTATAAGACGAAAAGTGAGAATAAAATTTTTCGATATATTTCAATTTTGAAAATATCGAAAATTGGAATTTTTTTTATTATTTAGCTTTCAACATTTCGAAAACCCAGGCACCCTTACCTTAGATGGAAAATATAACTATAAATAAATAGAACTATCGAAACTGCATTGACAAGCACAACTCATGATCCATACTCTCTGGGAGTATCCTTCACAAGTATACTCGGCAAAGTTAGCCGAAGTAAACTACTTACTGCCTCAGTGCCTCATTCTCGTCTTACGTCGCAAGCTGTTGGTGTAGCTCCGTGTGCGTAAAAATATTTACTAAAGGATTATCAATGATTATCTCCGTGTACTATATGATTATCAATGATTATTTATATAAATTATAAAATGTTTTTTATTATCATAAACTATTAAAATTACTACTTAGTAGTCTGCAAATTACAATTTTATTTGCAATTAAAATTTTACAATTTATTGCGCTTATTAATTAAAAGACACATTAAATTAAATTTATTCTTAATCTTTATTTAATATCGTTCTACAAAATTGGTAAAACTGAACTATTTTTATTATTTTTTCCTCGTAAAACAGTTCTAGTTGTCTCATTTTATATATGGTTAGGAAAACCACTTAATTTATGTTGAATCATTAAATTGTATTAGATCAAGAAGTTTCCTACACGATTAGCTCCTAAAAAAAACGAATAAGTAATAGGCTAAGAAATAAAAGCTCAGTATAATAAACTATTCATTTTATTTCTCTAAAGACAATTCACTGAATTCTGTGATTCAATGTTGAAAGTAGTTTTAAATTGATGTTCTTTTAAAAGAAATTTTTTAAGCAAGCGCTAAAAACTTCAGAACCCAATCAACTCCTCTATAGTCAACAAGCTCAACCCAACCAACTCGTAATTATGACAATACTCCGGGCCTATAAAATTTTCAATCTATAATTTCGGGTATATTTCGATTCAAACTCTTTCCGATGATTCCACAGTCAAATCTTACGCAATTAACTAGAAAAAGACTGATTAGGTGATCATTAAATCAATAAACAACCATTCTGATGAAATTGAATTTCAAAGAAATGTTATACTAAGCAATGGAAACGTCTCGGAAAAATTATCTTTTGACGGCTATATTTTTAATTTTTCATTTCTCACTGAATATAGGTAGGGATGAAGTAAGTACGATTGTCATCTGAGGAATTTGAGGTCATTCTACGCATTAAGTAAGTACACAATTCAATAATAAGATAATTTTTTGGCAATGCAATTTTCGAAGTTTCTAGTCCCAAAATTAGTATTTTGTTTCTTTTATTGATTTCCAACTATCAAAAGACTTAATAACTATGTAATAAGCACATTAATTAAGTCGATAAATTATCCAGGATAAACTAAATGCTAATATTTTCTATTTCGCGACAAAGAAATGAGATATTTTTTGTTAATACATTGTCAATTTGTTAATACATTCTGACACAAAGACTGACCATAAACATAGAAAATGAAGGGCGATCTTGATCTAGCTGGCAAATGACCACTCAACCTTATATACCAGGACCTTCAAAAGATTAAAAACGGTGCTGTCCAGTAAGAAAATAATTATCTGAAATTCAACCCTCCTAAAATTCCCTCTCTGAAATTGGTTAATCTAATTAGAAGATCTGGTATCGTATCACAGAGTCAGAGAGAAGACGTTCGCAACAAAATTGTTGCTTGTTTTTCTTATCGAATTTTAAAAGCATATAACCAAATCAGTCCTTTAAATTGTTCGACGTTAAAGAATCAAATATTCTTCTTGTTGGTACAAACGCAAGACTAATATCTTACCGATAATATAAACCTATGCCGCACCGGATATGATAATTAACACAATATATATTTTTTGTTCAAACTTCAATAAATTATGTAAATAATAAATTTAAAAAAAAATGTATATTTCAAAAAATATATTGACATGTTTATAATATACGAAATCAAAAATTATGATGACGTAAAAAAAGTATATTCCTGATTTTAATAATACAAACGTATTTATGTTGTATCACAATCTTCATGCATCTATGTTTGGACTTGGAGGGATTCACACATATAATGATGAACCACGGTTTTTAAAACCCATTGAGTCTAGTCACACGTTAAAGGCTAATCATTTTGTGTTTGTGGTTGTTTTAATTTTACTATGATGTATTCCATAGTGAAACGAGATTTTTTTATTATAACTATGTTCTTTATCGAAAGACATTTGTTTGCTGGTTGGAAGTTAAAACCAAAATAATGCAAAAACCAACATCTTGGTTATCTAGGAAACTAAAACTTTCTCAATCGATTCATGTTGCCATGAATTTTGAGAAAATGCAAAAATGTTTTTATAACTGTCAATTTGTATTTTTTGGTCAAAATTTTATGTTTTATCATTTTAAAAAATTGAGTTGTGAAAGTTGTCAGAAGTTAAAGAAATCAGGGATAATTTAAATTAAGTACAATGCAATTTTAATGTTATATCATAATAAATATTCCGATCAAACCAAACGTAATATACTCATATATTGGGTTGACTACTAAATCAGAAGTATGTCTTTTTTAAACTAATACTACAATTATTTTATACAGTAAAAACTAAAAGTAGCTATAAAATTAAATTCGTTAAAGAATCAAACAAGTATTTACTTCTAAAATTAATACATTAAATCTTCAGAAAAAAAATCTTGTAAATAAAAAAAGTAGGCGCTACATTTATAATGAACCAAGATACGAAAGGAATATAGTTCCTACTGTCCGACGACACCTCACGAATTTTTGTTTTTTTTTTTTATTTCATTAAATTTGTTTTGTTGGGTTAAAATATTGCATTGGGAATACTGGTCGATGATTCAACCTTCGTGGTTCAATTGGCTAAAGCTAAACCAATTCTGTAAGTGGTATACTTAGGGTAGTGGATTCGATCTCCGCTGTCGTAACAATTTTAAATTTAATTAATAATAAGATATCCTGGTGTGCCTAATGTATGGATGCAGAAGGCTTCCTCAAACTCTCGAAATAATTGAGGAGTTGAAATAATTAACGAGAACACAGAAATGGTATCTGAATGGGCTTTTGGCATTCGAGTATGTCGTCACTGTCTAGTCTTCTCTTAAATATTACTACCTAATGATGGATGAATGACAATAATGGTAAAGAAAATCCGTTTCAAACTTGCCAAAACTACTTTTTAGGAGTAGGTATGAAGCCAGTGTACAGTTTTAGAATTCTTTGCCACAAATAAAAGCACTGGGTAAAGTTAATACTGACGAAAATCAATTTTTTTTGAATCTAATAAGAAGATAAATCAACATCAAATTACAATTTTTTTGAATTTTTGCGGCAGAATTGTTGTTAAGTCGTAGTCCAGAAAGTCAAGTTTACAGAATAATTTAACATGGGTCTAAGAATCACAAAAACTTTGGAATTACTGTGCTAGCTTGTGAACAAACTCTACGTTTTAATAAATAAGAAGACTATTTATATAGAGACGCTACCCACACATTTTGAATCTTCCATTCATGTCAATTTTTTAGTAAAAACGACGTGGTTCACCGGAGAGTACCCATCGCGCCCACATGATACTTCCATAATGCATACCTTCGTTATTTTTTAACTTCTTTTATTATTGTATAATAAATGTGTTTCAACCTCTTCTCTTCAATATCACTGTCAACAGTTCTAAGAGAGCAGTCTAAGAGGCGTTACTCATTTATAAACTATGCACGAAATATTAAATATTTTTGTATTTTAAACATTATATCATTGGTTTTTTTTTTATCAGACGACTTTTTTAAACCAAATTGGATCGAAATTTTATTATTAACAAAAATGAATCATCAATTTATTATTTTAATTTTTTTTAACACGATCGATTAATAAACATTACTAAAGCAAAAAGTGATTTTTTGTTTATATTTCGAGTAATGTTGTATTTCAATAAATTGCGCAAAGTAAAAAAAAATTTCTAAATAAAAAATATTTTTGTATTTTCTGATTAATTTTAAGCAAAAAAGTACTCTTGTGATTTTTTTTCTAGACGCTTAGTTTTTGAAATAAAAATTCTTGAAAAACTAAAAATGCAATATTCAATTTTAAGAAAAATGTTTTTTTTTTTTTTCAAATATCTAAGGAATTCGCTTATCTAACGCAGCTTCTGCGTTACGAATTTTGTTGATTCATAAGGAAGACAACTACTTAATTAACTGCGATTCCAGCTTTCTTCACTTCATTCTAGACAATATCGAACAGTCATTGTATAAGACGTCAAAAATAAGTATGCAATTTATTTCTAATCTGATATTAAAATTACTTTAATCGTGTTCTTGTTTTGTCAATAAAAAAAATTTTCGTAGGCAGGAATTTTTTCACACAAGAAATACATAATTATTTTCCTTTAAAAATATGCACTTGCGAGGGTTTTCTAGCTACGGTGACATTATTTATTTATAAACATCTCAAAGAAATACAAACTTTCCAAACCAAATATTTGGATGAAAAAATTTTTTGAACTTATATATTTTTTAGCACGCATAACATCATAATATATGCACAGCCTTTTTATATAATTGAACAAATATGGAATAAACCTACTTTTTCCTGGATTTTCTGTCAAAAAAAGTCTATAACACCACATCATAACCTCTATGTGGAGAAAAATGCCATTTCCATGTCGTCTGATTAAAGAAAACCTTCCTTAGTAACACCGAAGTTCATTTAAAAGGCACCAACCCTCATAAAGGCAAATCTAGTATTCCTCATAAAGGCAAATTTCGGTGAAACTTTCCTAAGCTAACTATATTTGAGAAAACAGAAAATACCTAATGGTAAAAATGTTTTCTGTTCATTCAAGATGGTTGAATGGATTTTTTCATCATATAGCACAGTCAGTGCGAAGGCCAAGAATAGATCGAAAATTTGTAGACCCACTGGCTGTACCATACTATATATACACGACGTCAAATCGGTGTTTTTCACACACTTGTCTAGATATTATGCGGATCCACGTAACACCGTTACGGAGCAACTTTATCAAAGCTTATATAACCTTGTATCGTTAAAAGAATATCAAAAGCTTTGATTAAAAAAAAAGTTAATTTTATCAGATAGTTCATAGCCGGTAACTTTTGGACCACAAAATCCCTAAAGAGGAAATCAATAATCAAACATCGATTTTGAATTAACTTATTTATTTAAACATATTTATAAAAATTGTCATAATATTTTTAAGTTAGACTTTATAAGAAATTTAAACTCTTTTGTAGTATCTTTTGCAAATGACTGGGCTTCCTTCAAATGTTAGGGTCTAAAACAACAAAAGTAGAAAAGTAAAATTAATAACACTTGACTAATTAATAACATTTGACTAATTAATATTAGAAACTTACGACTACAATTCCTTCATCGTTTTGTTCGTATGAGTGTCCACCTTTTTTGCCATCATGTATCCTAGTAATTGTTAATTTGTTTCCTTCCAAAGTAGCAACACACTAAGAAAGAAGGAAAAAAAAGTTTTGCAAGTTCAGTTGAAACTTTTACAATTTTAATAAAACTTACCTTGGCTACACCTCCCATTGGTGTTTTATCTTCGAATTCCTTACCAAGTTCAACAGTAGTATCTTTGATATCTTTTATATTTACAGAATTACCACTAATAGTAATTTCTAAAGATGGTGGTGATGTTCCGACTTTATCAATGAATGCATCAGGTATGCCTACACAAAAAATATTACAAAACTTAAATGTTGTTGGTTTATTGAGAAGAAAGTTAGATTCTTGATTTTTGATAATTATTGGAGAAACAAGCATTTTTGTACATTTTTATCAAAACACATTGTATTTTTAACCTAAAAATTATAATTATTTTTACACCCTGTGATCAAGGTATACTAATTTTAGTCCCAAGTTTGGATTGCTTAGAAATATTTATGATACGAACAAAATTTTGGTATAGGAGTTCATAAAATCACCTTATTAGCCCATTTCCGCTTGCCCGTCAGTTCGCCTGTGATCACGATTAGTCAAAAACGAAAAGAGATTTCAAGCTGAAATTTTTATTCATGCTCAAGACGTAAAAAGTCAGTTTGAGTTCGTAAATGAACAACATAGTTAAATTGGGATCTCGGTCCGTTGGCCGGATGTTGTAAACCGTTAGGGATATAACAAAAGATTAAACGTTAAAAAATGTCTCTTATAAAAAAAATAAACAACTTTAGTTTGAAATATTTTTTCGTAATCATCATTGTTTTCCACATGGCAGCAAATTAAGGCAAAATTTTGGTGTCCATTTTCTCCAAAACCATAAAAGATATAGCGAGATTTATAGGTAACTCAAACTAGTGATCCTTAACAAAGATTTTTGAAAAGAACGACAGAAAAAGTTTTCTAATACTTTGAAAAATTTTCTAAATTTTGGAAAACTAGAGCCGTTTGCCATAAATTTTTGGGTTCTTTCAACTTTGTTATTGTATTTTTTTTAAAAAGTCTTCAACTGTGGAAATCACTAGTTTTTCAAATAAATGAAAAATTTTACTCACCAACAGCTTTGTAATATTCCATGACATTTTCGTCTTTAATAATTTCATATTTTCCATTTAAGCCGGTCATTTTAAAAGTTTATGAATAACTTTAAGACACCAGTTGTTTTTAGCAATAACAAAGGTTGTATTGTTACTGTAAATTAATTTTTTTATATATACCTAGTTTTTTCCGAAATGAAAGCTGATAAATTTATAATCTTCAATTACTTAATTACTAATTTTACTTTTTACCTGGTAGTTATTCAGAATTATGTCATTAAAAAAATCTTCAAATAATAAGATTAAACAAAAATTAAACAAATAATTACGTCATTTTCCTATTCGCACTAGATTACTTACATTTACAATTATTGATAGTAATCCTTAAAATTTAACAACACATACACGAACATTAAATCTTACTTAAATATAGATCCGAAATGCTAGACGTCGTGTGTCGTGATCCCTATTTTGGTGTAAATTTTTAACATTGGTGTCAATATCTGATGTCATATCTAATTAAAATTGATGTCAACAAGTTTACAAAATAATTGAAAATATGTCACATACTGTCTCTGGTTTGAAACACAACTTTCCAAAAAACCTTATCCCTTGAATTGTCAGTTCTACAGGATCTAGCATTACTTATCGCTTGATGAAATACCATCTCTTTTTCTACACTGGATCCGCTGCAATATGGTTCTCCTTCCAGTTGGACTAATTGGACAACGTTATTGATTTCCTCCGGCAACGGGAATGGTTTCCTGGGATTATCCCTGTGATTATGCAGACTATATCTCTGCTGCTATTCCTGGATGATCTCCACACGACGTGTTTCTGTTTCAAATCTTCTGCTAATTTGTTTGGCTCCATGTCTTCCATTTCATAGATTATGTAGTTCCATAGATCATGAGATCGTGAGTTGATTGACTCAAATTACTGGATTGTAGTACACGCGTTTTCTTGACTGTCTTAATTCTGAATGTTCTTATAACAAGTGAATAATTCCTAATAAGAATTAATAAGAATTAGAATTTACAAAAAATTTTTACTTTCTACCGTGTTTAGAACATATTTTCTTGCAACTAGTCCTCTTTTCCAGTGTACCTATAAATGTCTCTAGTTGGTTGACAAAGTTAGATTGTTGAATTTATAGAACTTAGTCTTAGAACGTTTCTGGAACCATCTGATCTGAACATAGAGGTAAAATAAAAAGATCATTCAATGTTATACTCAATCATTAATTATCTATGTAACACATCTATTTGGAGGTTTTATTAAACAAAATTTTTTGTTATTTTTCTTTATTATTAAGAAACGCCCATATTATAAAAACATATGCAAACTTATAATTCGTATTGACTTGAAAATATATAATATTCGCCTATTTTATTATTACTATTATTATAATTTGATGTTATTACATAAAAAAATATAAACATGTAAATAATATTAGTAGGGTACAGTGTTGTACCTTGATGGTACAACGGTAGATACTGGAGGGCTTTGATGGAAATGGAAAAACCACCGGAGCGTCAAAAATGTGGGGTGGCAAAGCCTTAAAATATGATACACAGTAATCTCGATTATCGGGACACTGATAAAACAACATTGGAATCTATGTATTTAAGCAAAACTGTGTAAGACAAATACTCTATATACAGGCTGTCTTTTTTAAGTTGACATAGATATGCTTAAAACTCGAAAAATAAGATTATAATCGATAGATGAACACTTTAAATTATAAAGTTGTAATTGATTAAAAAAGTAATATTTTTTGTTCGAAACATTTTTCAGCAAACCGTACAGTTTAGACAAAAACGGACTGAAAAGTTTTACCCAAAATAGTTTTTTCGTATCAAAATTATTATTTTATATATTTGCGAAATCTAGCTTCTACTCTTTGTAAAAAAAATCTTCCAAAAATCCAGTAAAAGTGGTTCGGTTTTCTATCATTCTAGTTCAAATTGAATGAACAAACGCATAAAAAGCTAGATTTTTTTCTATCAATTACTGTCTAAACTATTCGGGTTACAAAATAATGTTTCAAACAAAAATTATTACGAACTTTCATATTTAATTTCTCACAAATATAAAATGCCACTTGGCTTCACTATCCTCAGATTTTAAAAAACATTCGAAAAAAAATAAATTCTAAAATAGAAATAAAATTTATTAATGCAAAAATTATATATTTTTCTTCTTCTGTAGTTTCAAGTTGAATGTTATATTTCAAATCATATTACTATTGTACTAGCTTGACCAGTGCGGGATTCTGCTCCCGTTGTTACCGTAAGCCGTGATTTCCCTATATCTGAGGCTAAAAATAGCAAACAACAACAAATTTCGTAGAAAAGAGATGCAAAAAATCAAAAGTTCTTGAATTAATATTAGGAGAAAACATGCCCAAAATGTTATATTTTGAAAACTTTCTTTCAACAAGTGAAAACAACAATTGACTGAGTTAATTGTTAAAATACCATGTATAGATACTATTGATTAATCAATCGTTTGTTTTTAATGTCATGTCTGTAACGAAAGATGGCCATTCTTCGATAGGCGCACATATATGTCATACACTTATGACTGATATTCCCATATAATACATACTATATAATTTGCACGTAATTTGCTTCCTCGTGGGTAAACAGTGATGTTTACAAACAAAAGTTGTTTTTATTTTTATTAGAAACATTTTTTACATTTAAATTTTTGTTCTATCTCTAACGATTTGCAAGATGGGTCCTACGGACCCTAGACTCAATTGACCTAAGTTGCTCATTTACGAACTCGACCTCACTTGTTACGTCCTAGGCACTCTATAAAAATTTCAGCTTGATATTTTTTGAGGTTTTGACATTTTTGAGGTATCTTGATGTCAGACGGACATACGACAGACTGACGGAAATGGACTAATTTGGTCATTTTATGAAAACCTATACCAATATTTTGTTTGTAGCATAAATATTTTTAAGCGTTACAAACTTGAGGCTGAACTTAACATACCTTGATATATTTCATATATACATGGTATAATAAACTTAGTATATCTTGATATATTTCATATATATATGGTATACAAATATTTAAATATAATTTTCGATCCAAGGTGCAATAGCCTCCCATAACGTTATTATATGCAATATTTACCAACAAATGCAAATTATGTAAAATACCTATACGGTTTGTAAAATATACTTTTTGTAATATGCATTTGCAGAATTTTTATAGAAAAATGTAGTTTTTAATGCTAAATTATAAATTTTCCATAATAATACTGAAAAAAAATTGTTCAATAAGGATGAACAACTCTTTTTTTTTTTTTTTAATAATCACATCCTACATAGTTTAAAATAAGTGTAACAAATTTTATATTTAAGAGCTTATTTTATTATAGAAGTAGGAATAACAATGGATATTTTATACTAATTTATCCACAATTGCGTATTAGTTTGCTAAGTAAATAACTAATAATTTAATTAAAGTTATTTCAATATCCAATATACGTGTAAAATTGAAAGCGATACCAAAGTTTCATTTATCAATAATTAGCCAGCCGTTTACACATCTTTTGTAAATATTATCGATTACTTCTAAATGAACTTGGATCTCGAAATACTATTATATTTTCTTCATATCTCTTTTTACGAAATTAAATCTATGTTGGTGAAACCGTTGGGAATTATATTCATTCTAAAGTCGAAGTCGGGTAATATTTGTTTCGAAAATTTTCTCCTAAGGTAAAACTCTCTAAAATAGCTTCTTAAGTACTTAGTAACGAAATAGAACGTAGAGGATAACCATAGTGACCCATTTTTCAGGTAATATAGTTTTATGTTTCAGGAATAATTTATTTTCATTTACAATCATTATCACAGTATTCGAAAACCAAATACCGTGAGACAAAAAGGGGTGCTTTGTAAAGTGATGAATACATATTAAAAATTTCGTAAGTGGCTTCCTTTTGGCGAGTCTACCAAACTTCTCTGTACGACTTTTTTCGAAAGCACTGTGTTCTCAAATGAGCACGATGACGACCATATTTAAGCTATCGATCTGAAAAAACGCAGCAGGTAATTTTTCGAACACTTCTTGACCACTTAATAACATTAATAAGAATTCAGCAAAAATTAACTATGTATGTACTAAAAGGCAAAAATACTTCGTACGGCATGTTCGAGGTCGTAGACAAGCTCATCGGTGCAGTATTCTGTCGGACAAAATATTTTATTGTTTAATAATAATAATATTGTTTAATACTAAGTGGTCATAGGGCCCGAAACATTCCTTGCTGCGTTTTTTCAGACCGCTAATTTAAATATGCGCTTTCGAAAAAAGTCGAGAAAAGTCGAGAAAAGTTTGGTAGACCCATCAAAAGGAAACCCACGATCTACCAAAGTTATTGCCAGACATACTTTGACTTAGTAAACGAACAAAAAGTATCAAATACAGTACAAAGGCTTTATTCATTCTACATTCTGGGTTTATTATTGTGAAGCAATCGAAGTTATTTATTGCATATTTTATAAAATATGCAACGCAAAATATTGACTACGCGTCTGCAACAATTATGGATATGTGTGCAGTCTTTTGATGAAGGTGTAAAAAAATACGTACGTATGTATGTTTGTTTGTACAGACGGACAAAACATTTTATAAATATGTACTACACTCTCATACCCACACATTCATTCATAAAGTCCATTCAAAAACATTGTAAAACCACTTCTCTTTATTTTGCTAGAGAGGAAAGTGTCATACCTAGGTTGACAATTTACATGTATATAATTTTTAAAGCATTTATAAAAGTAGAAATAGTCCCCCCTAAAACTTTTAATTTTACTAATTCAAACAATTATCGATAAAGACTATATTTATTTATATTTTAGTAAATGATGATCCTTAATACAAGACCATAATGAACCAAGGACTACAATTTAATTTTCGTTAATCACCTCCATAAGACCGGTAATGGAGAACCGGTAAGATATTTTTTACTTGTGGAGTCTTGTATGCTTTTATACTAATTAATTTGAATAAAGTAAGTAAGGAGCTTCGAATTGATAATAAAAATTGAATAATCTTCCACAAAAAAAACTACATCCTCGTAGATGAATAAAGTACAACATAATGTACAACTGATACAAGTCACAGTATTTTACTATGACTTGTGGAGTGGAGCACAAGTCACAGTATTTTACTATGACTTGTGGAGTGGAGCACAAGTCACAGTATTTTACTATGACTTGTGAAGTGGAGCACTATTCAATTTTTATTATCAATTCGAAGCTCCTTACTTACTTTATTCAAATTAATTAGTATAAAAGCATACAAGGCTCCACAAGTTAAATATATAGATGTACCGTGAGATATACCTCACTCCGTGCAGTATAAAGCAATTTCAAGTCTTACAAGTTCTATCTAGACGTATACAGTCTATTATGACATACCGTGTGCGGTTAAAAACCTCGCACGGCTTGAAAATCTCTGTATAAACGCATACCGTGTGTTATAGCTTACCGTGTGCGGTTAAAAACCTCGCACGGCAAAAAATCTCTGTAGAATACGCTTTCCCATCTGTATTGTGTATACCGTGGACGAGAGTATACCGCACACGGTATGTTACATTTCTGTAGAATACGCTTTCCCATCTGTATAATGTATACCGTGGACAAGAGTATACCGCACACGGTATATTTCATTTGCTTCAAATAAGCCTTCCAATCTATATTGTGTATACCGTGGACGAGACTATACCGCACACGGTATAAGGACTCGACGGCATAAAGAGTATACCGTGAAAAAGTATACCGTGCACGGTATAAGGGCCCCACGGTATAAAAGGGCAAAAATAATTTCATACCGCGTCTAAATAGACCGTTACGGTATACCGTGGACGGTCTAGACCGTAGACGGTATTGTGCGGATAGCCACTTCCTTTCTAGAAACTACTATTTTTTTACTGTGTATTGTCCATGGAATTGAATATTTAAGCGTCTCAAGGTACAATACCTCACCCTACGTACTACACTTAACGTATATTATTATTTAGTACGTGACAATAAATATCAATATATCAGCCAATATCAAAATAGGTCTTTGTGCATTAATTTATGTATTTTATGTCAATCTTCTCAAAAGATTACTTCTTCTATTCAATATTTGAACATAAATTATGAAGTTTTAAAGTCAGTAAATGCCTATTTAGTTAACGGTTAATTTTACCGGATGAAATTAATTGGCAATTAAAATTTAAATGTGCAAAGTCGTAAAGTAGACATAAATTAAAGCAAGTAAATAGTCATTGCAATTGACAGATTTTGAAATTCAATAACAAATAAAATGATTATTGATATTGAATACGATTAGCTACTTGTCAATGTGACTACAGTGAAAATCGGTTATAACGACGACATGAAAGGGAAATTTTTTTCGGACTTTTTTCCGGGTCTATTTTTCCTAAATCCCATTAGAATATTATTTTCAAACTTATAAAATTTATTTGTTGCTCATTAACCTTACTTTGAACATTGTTAGCTTATACATTGATTATAGTCAGTAATTGGAATGAAGTAGTTCCAATAAATTGGAACAGTCAACAAGTTTACATAGGAATATACTTACTTTCACTTTAATTTAAAAACATAAATACAGTACTATGAACGATGCCAGATGCAGGCAACTTTGAGAGCTTTGAACTCCTTCACTTTTTCTTCTTCCTGTGATGTAAGAGTTGGGTTTGAGGTTTAGGCTTTGGTACGACCTCTTTCTAGTGAGTTATCTTCTGCTCTAAGGTCAAAGTCTTTCTGAAGTCATTGGTCAATACAGTCATTCTAAATCTGCTTTATCACCTTATACCTTCCGTTTTGGTTCAATAAATTGTCCTTTTTCCATCAAAAACTAGACTGAAACTAGACTTGATATTATGGCAAACTTTGAAAGTGAAATAAAATTCACTAAAAAGTGAAGAAGTTACAAGCATTCAAAGATTGTTGCCCATTTCCTTTTAGCAAAGTTTTGTATGTATTTTATACGTATATCTCTATGGTGATATCGGACAATGACGTCACTAACCTATCGTCCTCTTTGTTTAATTAACCAACTTCATTTTTCTACCCGTGCAGTGAGAATTCTTCACCAGAAGTGATAAAAAAAAATTAAGTCAACAAACCTATTCAAGAAATGAAAGAAAGTCTGCTATTCGTAAACCCCTTTAACGACTATTGCAAACCAAAGATCTCTCTTTCAACAAAAATACATAGGTACAAGAGGATGTACATAATTCAAATTATTACTATCTCTTGTGTTTAGAAAGGCTAAAAAGAAAGACTAGCACACTATTGACCGTAGAAAATAAATATATTCAAGAATTTTATGGATATCCAACTTCGAAAACAACGTTTCAAGGGAACTAATTGAGCCTGTGTGACATAAATGTGCTATCAAATGAATTTAATAAAGATTTGTTGTAAAAATTTCACATTTTGTTTTTTTTTAATCTTTAATCGTCATGAAGAAAATTCATGAACACTATCCTATGTTTGCTTTATTTAACTTTGTACGAGCAATGTCTTTAGTCACTAAGAATTTTTCACACAACTATCACAAATTCGAGCCTTTCGAGCATTTCTCATTTTAATTATATATTATTTTTGAAACGTTTCTCAATTATGTGCGATTTCTAATACTTTTTAACACGCAAAATCACATTTGTAGGTATCCTACAATTCAAATTATCCCTAGGCACAAATTTTTGGGAGTACCTCGAGCTATTCCCGGTCGCTATATCATTAATGATTTTGTCATTTGAAAAATTAAATAATAAAGTTCCATAAAATATATTTCCTAGTGTAAAACAACATTAATTATTAATACATTTTTCCTCTCCACTTTAAATGTTTCTTTAATTTAATTTCTCAATTATACATATTAATGCTAATTTATTTTGTTTTCAGATGTTCCCATATACGGCAATCATTATTGGTGTAATAATTATCACTCCAATAAATTGTCGTAATCGAATGTCGTCAGACGATGATGACGATGATGAATCATCATCGCCATCCATATTGGATATAATTAACACCAAAAAAGTGGAAATGTTATTAGCGGAACGAAGACAAAACGCGAGTAGAGAAGAAAAACGATATTTAGAATTAAATAATTTAGATGATAATTACACCCCAAATATGTACGGTTCAGCTTCGGATAATGATAATCATTTATCTTCGGAAATATCCCATCAACCTGTGGATTCATCCAAACGTACCCGCATTGATGTAAACATGCTACTACGTAAAAACAGTAACACGTCTGGTTTTCCCAAAACGGAACTTCTATCTGATTTAACTGGATATGAAGGTATTAAATTATTAAAATCCAGCCGAAGTGCATTATTGGTAACAAAAAAAGAATATTTAAAAAAAGATTGGTGTAAAACTGAACCCTTGGTGCAAAAAATCCGTGAAGAAGGTTGTTTAACCCGAACAATAATTAATCGATTTTGTTATGGACAATGCAATAGTTTTTACATACCAAAAAGTCCAAAAAAACGACGTCCAAAACATTTCGGCCATAATTTAGATGAATCCGAAGATGATGACTTAAATGGTGCCGCTTTTAAATCGTGTGAATTTTGTCGACCCAAAAAATTTACATGGATTACAATCACGCTGCGATGTCCAACAAAAATACCTCAATTACGGAAGAAACGTATCCAGCGTATAAAACAATGTAAATGTACGGCAGAATCACTTTAAAAAAATGGAAGGAGAGAAATATTTTGGGGTGTGTCCGTTCATCAGATTGTTGGATTGTTCTAAACTGATCGTCATATTATACCGATAACAATGTTGTGTTTTGTCGGAATAAAAAGATGATAAATGTAGAAATTTCGGTTTGCGGAATTTAATTTTGAAAAGGAATTCCTTGAAGGAATTTAATATGATCTCATCAAGGCGAATATAAATTAATTTAAATAAAATAGTTTTTATTGTAAATGTGATACCAAATAGATGATAGTTATAGAGGCTTTTTGGTTCACTAAATAACTGTAAATACCTACAAACAAACAAACAAACAAATTATGTACCTACTTTAAATAATTTTCATTCCATTTACAAATTATTATTGAATGCTTTAATATTCATTTAAACAGGGTGTGTCAATATGGTTAACAAAATCATCTAAAAAAATCTAAAATGAAAATAGTTTCAGTTCAACTAACTGTTTTTTGGTCGCTCTAATCATTTGGAACCATTAATATCTGTATTGCCAAATATTCGCAGTTTTTCTGTTAGAAATTCAAAAGACAAAATCTCGCACAAGAGGAAACGAAGAAACAGTTTCTCAGAGCAAAGTTATTTTTTTATGGATTTTATAAAATATTTTCCGATAAAACGCTGAAAATTACTGCCCCCCAGGCTTGTCATCCGAATAATCGATCAGAAAAATATGAAAAAGCCAAAACATTGACAAATGAGCTTATATGAAACAACAATTCTCAGGATTTACCATGCATGCAGGCGCACTGTTAACAATCTATGGTTTATTACTCAAGGAATACGGTAATGACATAAAAATGGCGAAAAGATATTGTGAAAAATAGGCAACGAGTAAAGATCGGTTGATTTAGGCTATTAACTAGACTATCTATTAGTTTTCCTTTTTTTAATTTTTTTAACGATAAAATACATAGTGCACTTTTTTTTTTTCTAAAAATATTTTTGAGGGGAGGGGTGGCAATTTCCGCAACTACCTAAGGGCAGAAAATTTCTAAATCCGGGCCTGCTTGTTAACTCTTTTCGAAAATTGATAGAAAGTTCTAGAATTTACGACCTTTAACTGTTTCTCGACTAGAGTAACAATCGATTTCGATTTAATATTTAATCATTTTCTTGCTCCTCGAAATTCAAAATTGAAAGAACTTTCTCATCTCGTTGTGACTTCACAAACAGTAATTTGATTGAAACAACTTATATTCCTGATTATTATTAGTCCTGATTATTCTAAATAAATATATATTCTTCACCAACGAACATATATTCGTTGGTGAAGGCTTCGAAGATGTTTTCGTTGGTGAAGGCTTCGAAGATGTTTTCTTAAGATCTAAATTTTCAAATGGTTACGTTAGTTTATAAATCAAGTTTCTCTTATATACAGTGTATTAGAATACTAATTCTTTAAAATTTCTCTAAACTTTCCATATAAAACTAAAAATATTGGCCTAATTTATAAAAGATTAAGATAGCGCAAGGGAGCGTCCATAAATTACGTGACTCAATACCAGTCTCTTTGGAACCATTCTCCCCCTCAATGTAGCATACCGCAACATTTACTATAATCCTCGGAAGGAACGTAGTGTTTTTTATTATTAAGTCAAGAAGGCATTTTATATTTTATATTAAACACTTGCATTACAAATTAAAGATAAAAGCATCCTATATTTGATTAAACTGCAAATTATTTTCATTGTGCCAAAAAAAAATTATCAAGGAAATTACGTAGCTGGACTTCGTTGCCATCCTCCAATCGTCGTAGCTCAGCGTAGCTTCTAAACAAATCCTCCCACTCTCTTCACTGAGCTAGATGCTTTATGGATGCCCCCCCCCCCAATTGAAAATTTTAAATAATACAACCATTAAGATACAAACACCTGTGTTTATAGTCACTAACTATCATGCAGACATCTATGATTGCGAATCGTTAATACGAATAGTATTATCATACTACTTCACCCAGAGTTGTTTCTACCTGTAACTGCGGGATTTAAATATTTAGATCAATATTTTGAAAAATATAAATATTTAAAATTATAATTTTACATTGAAAATTACATTGATTTGATTTGTTATTTGTAAATTGGAATATAATTGACCCTCTTAGCCATATTATAATAATATAAACGCCTGTTACTTTTAGTAAAATAAAATAAAAAAAACAAAACGAGCCATTTTAATGCTACATATAACTGATTCAAATTAATTTTATATTTCAAAGTATTTTTGAGTAGGTTATTTATACACCACATACCAACCATTACACTTTACGAATGTTTTGTAAAAATTAAATAAAAAAAAAGATTACTGACCCACTCGCTAATGTATGTACAAATAAAATAAAGTATATTTTATTATTAGTAAATAATTTTTTTTATAATTACTAATATGTCGATGTTTAGATATATCTTTCTTAAGGTAGTTCACTCGTGAAATGGCTTAGGAATTTAATAAAACTGAAATATAAGATAAATAAAAGTATTTTAATAAGAAAAAAAGGAAATTGTTTTTTCACCTCCGTGGAATGAAATATTAACAATAAGAATGTACATAACTAACATGCTGGAAGTATACCGAGTAAAAAAAAAGTGGTAACTCGTAAACGGTTCTTACCATTCTTTTCGTCATAATATTATTTTTGTTATAATTATTGAAACATTAATTTATGACGAATTTTTTTGAAAAAGTATTTTTAAAAACAATTTATAAATATGCAGCCATGTATGTATATGTATACTGTGTAGATACAATGTCTCAGTTGTCACAAATAGTGTACGAATGAATGAATATAAGAGCATGTTTTTATAGACTTGACTATAACGATTGAACTATCTTAAACAGGGTCGCTTTAAAGTCTTATTAGTTATTAAAGTAAAGTCACATTAGTTTCCAAGGCAGAAAGAAAAATTTTAAATTTCATTTATGTTTCATCGGATAATAAACGGCAGACTCCAATCAAGGAACTTCTCAAATCAATTTATGCGATTATTCAAACAACAATTATTTTAATCTAGTACAATAAATTTTTTTAGCGTTTATTTCAGTAGATAACAATTTGAATTTTTTGATATCTTAAATACTGGTCTTTTTAAAATTCGCTTTAAGTTACAGTCAAAGTAAGTAGTCAAGACGCTATTAGACAAACATTTTCAGTTTTATAGTGAATGAAATTTATTGAACTGGACTAGAACTATTATTTAATGTAAACCCAACAATTGATATATGTGGCGTATAGGTCGGAGCTAAGGATCTTTTTTGAGCTAATCCCCGTTTCAGTAGGGAAGAAAAACATAGCTGACTCAACTAAGCATACATTATAGAACTGAAAGTACTATAAAACTGCGAGTAGTTTTTTTGACCGAGTGTGCGTACCGTCAACTTAGAAGTTTTATTATAAAAGTATAGAAACACAGTTGAATTTTGCCAATCAGATCGCTAAATATGTGTCGCTCAACAATTAACGTTCTGTGTGTCTGTAATGTATCCCTTGAAAATTGCTTTTGCAATGTTTAAATAAGACAATTACTAAAGTTTAAAAGAATCCAAAAAATATTTGCAAATAACCATCTCAGATTGGATTCAATTAAAAAATTAGTCTTTGGAGTCGATTATTAAAATGTCACACTGCCCTCAAACAGGGTTGGTGTTAAATAATTACTTAAGTATTTATTAAAAAAAATCTTGATCACATGATGTAAACTCTCGATTGGGATTTTTTATCAATGCATATATGCATTGAATAAATCAGGTTATTATTTGTTTATTAGTTTTTAATTTTAATTGCAATTTTATGTAAATTAATCCAATATTTCCATAAATTAATATCTAAATGTTTGATTGTATATCTAGGTGTGTGTTTGAAGCATACTGATTGATATGCATTCAATTACGACTTATGGAATAAAATCTTGGATAAAAAGAGGCCAAACATTTTTATTGTAAATGAAAAATGTTATAACTGACAAACTGTCCTTATTAAATAATTTATCTTTTTTAAATATTTTATCTGGTTGCGTTTTAGAAGATATGCAATCGATTTGAAATTATCCAATAAAATAACAGACTAATATTGAGAAAGCTAATCTCAATCGCCAAAAAAACTCGATTTTTGAATTTCTTGGGTCAAAATTACCTTATAAACTGAGTTTCAATAAATTCCGAAACAAATAATTTTTTACGATTTTTTCGAATTTTTCTAAGGGGTACCCCTTGAAAAAATTGTAAAAAATCGATACAAATTTATCGTCTCCAATTTCGATAAAACTCTGTATAAAAGGTAATTTTGACCCAAAAAATACAAAAATCGGTTTCATTTAACGATTGGGCGAATAATTCTCGAGATAATACCGGAAATCGATCCGAAATATCGTTTTTCTAGAAAATTTCTCGGCCAATCGCCAAATAAACTCGATTTTTGAATTTCTTGGGTCAAAATTACCTTATAAACTGAGTTTCAATAAATTCCGAAACAAATAATTTTTTACGATTTTTTCGAATTTTTCTAAGGGGTACCCCTTGAAAAAATTGCAAAAAATCGATACAAATTTATCGTCTCCAATTTCGATAAAACTCTATATATAAGGTAATTTTGACCCAAAAAATACAAAAATCGGTTTCATTTAACGATTGGGCGAATAATTCTCGAGATAATAACGGAAATCGATCCGAAATATCGTTTTTCTAGAAAATTTCTCGGCCAATCGCCAAATAAACTCGATTTTTGAATTTCTTGGGTCAAAATTACCTTATAAACTGAGTTTCAATAAATTCCGAAACAAACAATTTTTTACGATTTTTTCGAATTTTTCTAAGGAGTCATAAGGTCATTTGGGTCTTTGCTGCGTAGGACCTATCTTGTAAACCGTTAGAGATAGAACAAAAATTTAAATGTAAAAAATGTTCCTTATAAAATATTAAACAACATTTTTTCGTAAACATCACTGTTTACCCGTGAGAGCACAAAATTGTATAGTATGTATGTTATGGTTATATCAGTTATAGTATCAGACAGAGTAATCAACACTGTCCATACATGGTATTTCGACAATTAACTCAGTCAATTGTTTGTTTTCTCTTGTTTAAATCTTGTAAATAATATTTATGATCGGATAATCATGAAAATTATATAATAAAGTCATAATAAATGCCCGACATATACATTTTCAGTAGCTTGAAAACAATTAGTCAAAAGAAAAAATGTGGAAAAATTAATTAATTAAATCAAACACATTGTATAATTAATTCATTATTAATCCAATTAATTACCTATTCAGAATATCTAATTAATAAATAAATGGACCGTATACATCATGTTTTATTAATTGTGCAACAACAATTTGTGACAACTTTATTAATTATGACTTTAAATAGTGATCTATTATAATTGAATTGAAATTTGATTGTAATTATAAGGTCTAGAGCCAGACGTAGTATTTGACAGAAATGACTGGAATGAATGGAAATTTGAGAGCTGGTTTTCAAGGTTTTATATAAAAAAATTCTTTCTTTACGAAAATTTGCATAGCCGATGAAATCTTTTTCAGGGGACCTATTCATTATGGACGAACGAAATAATCAAATAGTTGATTAAAAAAATAAATAATGAAAACGAATTTTCTCCGATATTTAACAAAACAGGTTGACTATTGTCGCCTGACACCCTGAAAAGGATTCCCTGGCTATGATAATTTTCTTAAAGGAAATTGGTTGTTAAGCACGACCTTAACGCAAGAAAGAACGTCCCGAAATGATTGTTAAATACTACGACTGACGCTAAACATAAATGTGCATTATAAAATATATTTATGTAAATTTATTGTATTTTAGTATATTATTATTTAATAAAAATACTATAAATTAAAATGTAATTTAATATTAATTTATGACATTTATTAATTATTAAATCACTTCTTTTTTTTATTATTTTTATTACCTTGAAAAGTATTTGTGATAAACGTAATCATAATAATTATATTATTAAATCATTTTTTATTTTATTTTATTTTATTGATAAAAATAATTATTAGGTAATTTCCTATTTATGCAGTAATGTAGGCAATGTGTATTACTGAAATACTTACATTTAGCATAATGTGAATGAAACCGAAATGTTATTGACAATAATAACCAACGAGAATTATAAATAACCGTATTGAAAAAAAACTAAATAATGCTGTTTATTTGATTATTGAATTAGCAGTTTTCGAGATGTTACGTCATCATATAAGATTTCCGGCACATTCTCGAAATTCTGTTGCCAAATTGTGTAAAATTCGTGATTTTCAAATTTATTTCAACTCCATTTATCTAACACTGTAAACAATACGAAATTTTTTTGATTTTTAAGACCGAAACAATCATCAACACTTGTTTTCTTTGACTCAATTGGATGATAATCTATTACTAAAATAATTAGAATTCAATTTATACAAAATATGACTTAATTATAACGTCTGAGTGGATGATTTCTAATTGGAATAAAACATCAAAGGAAAGTATGAGAATTACAGATTATGTTTGTATAAGAAATCAAATCATTCATTCTGGATCTTGGCCTTAAAAAATTATCAACGGGTTGGGAGCTTACTTTTTGAATTTTGAAGCCAGTAATTCATAAAAGCTTAAAAACATTAAGATATATTAGAAGTAATTGCAGGTTTTTCAGAATCACTAACGTATTTATTTAGATAAATAAAGTAAAAAATAATATCGATAAACTAAACAATTTGTTATGGCACAAACTTATGGCATTTTAAAAATCGCGGTTGAATCTAAATGAACAGTGCTTCCATCTGTAGTTGAATTTTAAAACTATTCTTATATAATGTTTACACAAATCATGAAACATCATACGTTCTTGGTTGGCAATGTTGGCAGCCTTGTTATTGCATATGTCAGTACAGTGATAATTTGGTGATTAATTAGACGTTTAATTAATTAAAAGAAATGCTTGCCATACTTTAATAAAATTATTGGTAATTTTATTTTGTATATTATTTCATTATTTTTCGTATTGAATATATTGGAATCATAAAATGAGATGGAACACAATAATAAATCCAAGGAATCGGCGTGGCAGTCATGTCATTACTGTTCCTTGGAACATTTTAAAACTGTCCAAGAATTTACAAGGTAAACTAATTTTTGATTTATTGTACTTTTGATAAGAATAAGCAATCTTAAAAAATATTTACTTACTGATGTAATACAACTTAGTTCAGTATTTTGGAACAAATCAAATTTTCTGCTCAATTGCATTTTGATTATGCAAATCATTGCTTAATTTGATTATATTGTACTGTCAGGTATTCAAAAGTGAATTTTGCTTTGTGTTATAAAATTTATTTAATAAATATTTATGATTTTCATTTGTAGACATTTACGTGAAAGACATTGTACTAAAGAAGGTGGATCATATGTTTGTCGATACGGTTACAACGGCGTCTGTAACTCATTGCCTTTAGATGGTGTAAGTGATAGAGACTATGAAAGTCATGTTAATAGACATCACGTCTCAAAAATGTCGAGTGCAGAACATTGGTCTGTATATTCAGCAGCACAAAATTTACCTGCTGTATTAAACGATCCAGGACGTGGCAAACAATACAATTTTTTCACAAAAACATGGGGTGATGGTTTTGTGGAAAGAGCTGAAATAGCAAAAAGTTACTATCTACCTGATATAAATTATAGTCATTTTGAATCATATTTAAGGAAAGTATCCAGAAAATATCGAAAGCATCACCGAATATCACAAAGCCATTCAAATACTGAATCCATTAAAATAGCCTCGCGAATATCGTCATTGCAGTTAAAAGAAAATGATATAAATACCATTCCAGCTATATTTTTAAAACCTAGCCTTCCATTGAACGATGCAGGAACATTTAACGCTGTGTTTCCGTGTGTGGGTAATGAAACGAATATTTCTTCACGGGAACAGCAAAGTGGACGATTATTGCAAGAGAAACTAAGTCATTATTTAGATATAGTTGAAGTGAAAATTGCGGAACAAGTATCACAAAAAAGCTCAGCTTTTTTCCATGCGATGACATCACACGATACAATAATGGAACAAATGAGTTGTGCTACTGTGGAAGTTAAAAATTTACGTAGCAAAGTACAACAATTGGATCAAAATTTTGCCAAAAATCCTTTAAAAATTTTAGCATTAGCACGATCTAGAGCAAATTATTCGAATCTTTTAGGAAAATTACGTTTAATGGCAACAGTTTTACAAACTCAACCAACTTTACAATTATTGTTGAGTGCGCCAGACTATGTTGCAGCTTTGGAGCTAATTGTTGGAACCCAAGACGTTTTAACCAGAGAATTAGCCGGTGTCACTAGTTTACGTCATTTACCATCACAACTTGATGAAATGTCGCGCTTAATTGATAAAATGTTAAACACAGAATTTGAACGATATGCTGCAGCCGATTTACATCGTCCATTTACTTCAGATTCTAAAATTTTAGATCCGGATCGATTAACTAGTCTTGTAGCAGGTTTGCTACGCCAAGTAAATTTACACTTTTTAGAAGTTTATAAACACGAAGCTGTTACTGCAGCTCAAGCAATTTTAAAACAATTATTAATTGAAAATTTAGCTGATAATGAAACTGTAGCGGATTTATGTTTTACTGGTTCCGCGGAAACTACTCCATCAATGTCACCTTCACAATGGCTTCAATTATTGTTTCAAGCAACGGATGCACTGAGTAAATTAATTTTAAGAGTTAAAGCTGTACATGATGTAATTAAAAAAACAGCGGATTTGAGTGCGGGGCGAATAAAAAATGAAGAATCTGACTCGTTTTTGAGTCTTGAGGACTATGCTAGAGTTGAGGTGAAATTACATAGTTTATTAACTTCGATATGTGATTATTGTCATGAAAGATGTGCAAGTTTGATCTCATCACAAACTGATAAAAATTGTGCAATGAATGCAACTCAAATAATTGAATTATCGGATCGCGTGGATGAATTTACTTTGCTGTGTGAAGATGTGTGTGGACGTTCAAGTCCTGGTTTAAAAGTTGCTTTTAAATCACAAGCCGGTCGTTATGTACATAAATTTCATAATCAACGAAAATCAAAACTTTCCCTTTTATTAGATAGCGAACGTTGGCGAAGCGCTGATGTACCTCCTGAATTCCAAGCTCTATTAGAACAATTAAAAACCCGTAATTTTTGTGCGGATTTATCTCCAGTTTCTAATAAAGAGATTAATTTTAGTAGTGGAGCAGCGTCAGCGTTGAAAGTTGGAGATGAATCGTTTGTGGTCGTCGGAACAGTATTAATGTTATTACGATTTATTGGTGAATATTGCACATGTGCACAACAATTACCTTCAATGGCTGTTTCTGTTGGGAAAAATTTAGCGGATTTATTACAAATGTTCAATTCTAAAACTTGTCAACTGGTTTTGGGTGCAGGTGCATTTCAAACTGCTGGCTTGAAAACAATTACTAGTACCAATTTAGCGCTAGCATCGAGGGCATTGCAATTGGTTTTATGGTTTTTACCACATATAAAACAACATTTTGCAGATCTTAAGGCTGATATCACAAAATTAGGTTTAGATATTGTGGAAGAACGGGTCAATCATCATATACAACAGTTAAAAGCCAAAATTTTATCAATAGTGAACAGTGTGGTCAGTACATTGTTAAATGATTGGACTGCCAGACCACCAGTCCCGTCACAATCATTTCGAAATATATCCAAACAATTTGTTAAGTTACATGAAGCAGTTGGCGAAATCTTACCTCAAGATCAGGTGAATATATTTCAAAATGACTAAACTATTGCAAGTAAACAAGGTTTTTCCAATTTAAAGCGACTATAATATCAAAAAATTAGCATGATTTTCAATTTATGGAGCTCGTTTGAATGTCAAATGTTTGTTTCATGATTTTAGTCTTTCAAATATAACGATTTTGATTTTTAGTTCAGCGGGGGTGCTGTATCTCGAAAACCATAAATCTTATTAATTTTACTCATGACATCGTTTGCGGCGAGTCCAAATTAGTCTAGAACCAAGTTTGCGTTCAACTCGGGTGAAATCAGTTTTTTCGATTTTTTAAGGGGTTCTGAAAAATGTGAAAAAAATTTTTGTTTACAAGTTTAACAAATTCATTTATTTAGGTAATTTTGATCCCATGAATTTGGTTTATTTAAATGTCTGACTATCAAATCTCACTTTATTTATTATTTCGTATAAAAAAATGTTTTCTTCGATAATTTGTGACTTTCTTAAAGAATACCCTTTGATAAAATGTGAAAAAATGAAAAAAAACATGACATTTCATTTGAATCATTTCGTATTTAGAATTCACAATTTAATATAAAATTTGATTTTTTTTTAGGTACAAAGTATTTATAGCATAGTTCATTCAACATTTAAGGAATGTCTTCGGGAACAAATCGTAAAAATGAATATTGTAAACAATGGTGGACCTCAACATGGTGTAGTTACATCAGAATTAACATTTTATTTAGAAACATTACGAACGTTAAAAGTGTTACCGGAAAAGGAAATATCTGACAAGTCCCTAGATGATATCTGGATTAAATAAATAAAGTTTTTATAATATTATATACCTTGATCAATATATACAATTTTCTATATAAAGAAATTTTTTAAAAATATGGTAGCGTAACCAGAAAGTAGCAAGTAATTTTGGTGAATACATAACCTTAAACAGAACCTGTATACGAAATAATTTTTTTTATACTTCAAAGACAAAGATATTCTTAATATACGTAAAAATGATCGATTTTTTGGAGCTTGGGTATATTTTGTGACGGTTAATGTTTTAACTATTTCTGGTTAAGCTACTAAATTAACTAACTATGTAGTGATTTTGACATAAATTCTAATTTTGACCGATTTTCAAAACTAATTCTAGCGTTTTTCATGTTCAAAATAAAATATTAACTCGAACTTATTTAAATTATTTTTATACGATCTTAAGTTCGAATGGGCTTAAAGACAATTTCATAAAATTTGGCAATCTGTTTTTATCTTTTTTATTTTCCAAGAAATTTTCAAAATCAGAGATAAATAAATTTTAAAAGGTAGGTCGTGATCGTCATATTGTATTCCATGACCTGACCTTAAAAAGAGGAATATCAATTAGGCCGGTTAATCCTAACATGCTATCCAGCACGGAGTTAAATTTCATTCCTATATATTTACCATTATCAATGATGACGTCATCATGCTGGCGAAGCTGTTATAAATACGCTAACTACCGGAGTAATTACTAAGCTAAATCCTGTCTTACCGAAGTTTTGGCATGAATTACATATTTTATGAGAAAGAAACTTACCTGTTACAAAATGAGTTAAAATGATTTTTAAATTACTATAGAGATGAGACGAATTGACCAATTTGCTGTTTAGATATATTAATTTTTATTTTAAACTATCAAACATGAAATACAAATCATTATGACTAAAGTACTAACAGGAGACAAAAATTTATTTTAAAATAGATATTTTATTTTCTTACAAGGAAACAAAACCACGCCCACAATAGATTTTCCAATACATTCTTGAAAATATACTTTCTGCTTCATAACGTAAAAAAAGTGAATTTCAAAGTTTATAAAAATTTAATAATTCGCTTTTGGCAAAAAACATTATTTTTTTCTATTCAGCGGTTAGGAGGTGCAAAAATTTGACCATATCGATACTTATTCTCTCAGTATTGAAAATTCGATTAATACGATGGTGTTTTATTGAAATTTTTGAAGTAATCACTGCATAGATATTTAATAGTTTCTTCTAAAATAAAATAGTTATAAATAAAACAAACTGATTTTCAAAACA
Organism: Chrysoperla carnea; assembly: GCF_905475395.1. NCBI lineage: Eukaryota > Metazoa > Arthropoda > Insecta > Neuroptera > Chrysopidae > Chrysoperla > Chrysoperla carnea. Next base: position 84,604,608 of record NC_058339.1, read on the forward strand.
AAAACTTATTAGTGTTTTGTTGCATAAATAACTTGTATAAATTGTAATTTTATGTATTTAAAAACATTGAAAATTCTTTTCAGTTTCACTTGGTTGTTATTGTGTACTTTAAGTTATATCGTGTATATACAAAACAAAATTAGACAAAGAAGAAATTATATATCAAAAAAATAACTATGCATTTAAAGAAAAATTAGTTGGAAACAAAAAATACAATTTTATAAACTAGTTTTTTTGCTGTTTTATTTTCTTAAGTCTATTAAAAGTTGACGTGCGCCAATTCGCTAAAAATTTTTTAAAAAAGGAATTAAATTGATTATGTTTAGCAAATAATAAAAATACAATTAGAGCCAGTGATTATTGGAAGACAATCGGTTAGATAAACCCGCTCCCTTTTACGGGTTGGATTCAATCTCGATTAATATCTCTGAAATATTGAAATATAGCAAGAGTATACGCTCTGATATCAATGTTTAGTAGCCTATGCCGAGGAAACCTAATTAGTTTTTTCTTTTAAGTGTCCTGTTTGAAATAATTTGGTAGAAAAAGAAGCCATATCGATTCCAAGAAAATATTTCAACTACAAAATACAACCAAACATAACCTGTGATTGCTACCAAATTTTGAAAGTTTATGCTTATATCTCAACAATTTTATTTTCAGAAGATACAATTTTACGTTTTCTTGAACTCAATGTCAATAAAAAAGTCAAGGTAACAGACAATTCATTTACCATTTAGACATATTCATTTTTGGAAAATACAATAAATTAGCATAAGATTACTTTACACGTGATTCTCCGTTTTTTAGTGAATTCACATCGAGGAGTTTGTTTTATATACATCACAGAGAGATCCAAAGAAAGAATCCAAAAGTAAGTATAAATTGAGTTCGACATGTTTAATTTTCAAGTAATACTTAATAAACGTACGGAATTGTATCTTAGAAAAAAATGGAACTTTAGTTTTAATTTAGAAAAATGTTACCGAATTTCAAACTATATAATAAAAATTATATATTAATTAACCTACTTTTAGAAAAACGAATTTATACATTTGAGGTTTTAATAGTTTCAGATTATATTGTTTATTTTCAGAAAAGCGAATAAATTTTTCGATAAAAAGCCCGCCTACCGCCCAACGAGGAACACTACCTCTACCCTCTAGTATAAAACAAGTGAAATTTACAAAATTTAAAAAACTTCCGACAAATGTGGTTTTTCTTTTTAGCTCTCTCTAAACTGAACCAATTTTCCTGAAACATAGCTAAGACCACTCTCCATTAAATTACCTTTCAAACAAAAAAATCAAAATCGGTTTATCCGTTTAAGAGTTACGATGCCACAGGCATACACACAAACATTTTTGATTCGAGGGTTTAAAAATAAGGAAGGAAAGGTTGTATAAATCGTGAGTTTGAACCACATACAACCGACAATCGATTAGTTTAATGCTATAAAGACTAATCGAAAAGTCTTGAAAGAGCCTAGAGTTTGTAGGGAACCAAATAAAATATTGTAGGAAACCAAATAATAGAGGTTCAAAGCTGAAAACACATATAATACTTTTCCCATCTTAAAAATTTTCTTGATTCGCGCTTAAGTATTTGGTTTGAATAATATATTCCTATAATATGGAGAAATATATTATGAACATTTTAATGATGACCGGTATATACTAATAAAGCACCAAAAATTTAAATTTACAGTGGATGGTTATTGGAAACAAAGATGATAAAATATGTAAGACTGAAAACATGCTTCTGTAATTCGATTGTTGTAGGTATGCGTACAAAATCTTATTTGAGCATGAACATAGACTTATAAACTTCAAGGTTTCAGTACAGGTTAAAAATACATTATTTGAAAGAAAAATAACCACTAATTACTATTTATAAAGTCTAACATAAAAATTAATTAATCTTTTTCAAATAGATTAGATATTATACAAAATAATGTGTGGTTTATTTAACATGCGTTATCTTTCTCTAACAATGCGCTCCGGGGATATCATAGTGAGTTTACATAAATAATATGACATTTAAGATTTGCTGTAGTATATGAAACAACGATGATGTCTGAGCGACCTCCTACCTAGTAAATCTTTAGAAAATATTGAAGTGATGTGGTATTTTTTTATAAATATTCCAAAAAGTTATATTATGTATTAAATATTTATAAAATTTTACAATTAAAATTGTTTAATTTTCTAACATAAATGCAAGTGCGAGTGAATGTTTTTTAAAAAGACCAATGGCCGGATTGTCAAAATTATTACAAGTTAATTGTTAGGTAAGTAAATAAATTTTTTATTTTGGAAACAAAAGCTATTTTGTGGCGAGATATTTTCAAAAGCTCTTTCGATATTTTCCAGATTGTTGCAATTTTTTTATATTTTAGAAGTGATACAATATCAATAAATTCGATATGTTTTTTTTATCACAAAATTTACCTGTATGGTACCTTTATATCAAGGTGAATTAAAAATTAGTTTTATGATACTATTTTGTGTAGGCGATTAATAAAGTCCTTCAAATTTTTAAGTATCATGTAAATAAATACTGTTACTTTTCAGAAAAACAAGTTACATTTTACACGTAGCAACAATTGAAATTCATTTTAGTTCCAATTTTTGTAAAAAAAATTTCACTGGTTTAGTTTCTTGTATGTAAATTAAATGTTAATTTTGTAATTTGCAATTGGCATAAAATTTCCTGTTTTACACTTACTACGGCTATATTTGGATACGAAAATGTTGCTCCTTTCGAATTCATTGCATTCTTGTGATTTATTACCTTTGAATTATTCACTAAATTAAATCCAAACAAATGGAATTTATGCAAATTTGAACCAAAATTTTGGATATGTTATAAGTAAATGTTATAAAAATGTAAATTATGCAATATTCAACAATGAAACGCCGTGTCATGGTGAAACCGGTGAAAGTGTAGGTAAATATTTTAAGGGAGGAGTCACGCGATGCATCTATCCAAAACATAATTCTACACATGGAATAGTTTTATAATTTGTTCTAACCAAATCATTTTGGGAGGACAGCGGTATTTTAAAACTTAAGCCCTTCTAATACGATCTGATTATGCCTTTTGATATTAAATTACGAAGGTTTGCTAATTTTTTGACTCAATAATGATTCCCCACGATTTGTTTCAGAAGCTGGCATGTCAAATAATATTTTTAAATTTTCTTATTCTATTTGTCAGAAAATGTTCCCTATAAATTTGCCATATACCTAATAGTTTTGTTATTTTAAAAAAGTTTTCCCAATAATTCCACGAAAATTGAAGCCCAAATACTATACTGTAGAGGTAAAAAAAAAAAAGATTCGAAATCCAGTATAATTCGCGTGAACCCAAAGAGTTTTTCACTGCTATGGTTTATAAAGTATAGCTCTTTATTTGATCCTCAACACACCAAAACTTAAAGTCAACGTAACAAAAATTAAAGTCATTCAACACAACAAAAATTAAAATCTCTTTCCAAAAACATTCCTCTCCCTACCTATAATAAAAATGAGAATATTTTTAAATAATGAAATTAACAAAGATTAAATGTTAGGTTTTTCCTCTTTGTAAAGGATACTAGAGATAAGGGAATAAGGGTATGAGTAAAAACCTAATTTATTTAAGCTGATTGTGAATTTAAAAATAATAGGGATAATATTTTCAAGGTAGGCTGACTTTTAAAATAAATGAATTGAAAAATACAGTGTATTGCACAAAAATGTTACGCCACATTTTATTAATTAATATTTTGGGCTTTAAATTTTGCTTAAGGCTTAACCCGCCGTCGCAACAAAATTAATTTAATTAATAGTTGTGATGGGCTGGTGTAGTGCATGGTATATGCATGAAGGAGGTGCACTCAGCCTCTGAAATTGAGGAGCTGATAAATGAAATTATCAGCGGAAGATGGTAAAACACATATACGGTATCACAACGTGCTATATAGCTTAAGTGTGCCCTTCGTGGACAGCAAATATAACCTAACCTAGCCTATCATAACAGTAGTGATGAGCGAGACCAAGATCAATACCAAGACCATAGTTATCTTGGTATTGGTATTGCATTATTAGTTTTAATCTCAGTCTTGCAGAGTTGGGTTTCGATCTTGCAGAGTTGAGTCTTGGTATTGGTCTTGCAAAATAATCTCAATCTTGATCAATCGAGTCTTGTTTTTAATCTTGTATCAACCATGTTTTGAACTTTTTTGAAGTTTCTATTGAGTCTTATTGTATTATTTCAAATTTTTGGGAGGTCTTACTTTTAATAATCATTACAAAATTAATCAATCATCTACATATATATTGTTTATATCAAATAATGAGAACAGTTAATCAAAGTCTGTCACCCAAATTGTGTTATACCGAAAAATTAGTAGAAAAAAATTATGTAGGTAGTTCATTAATTATTTTCAACAAAAAGTTTGGTAGAAGTCTTGTTATCAGTCTTGGTTTTGCAGAGTTGGGTCTTAATCTTAATTCATATAAATAGCATCTTGGCATTGGTCTTGTCGAAGTGATAACTATATAATGGTATTGGTCTTGAAAAATTTGCAAGATCAAGATCGAGACTAATTTTGCTCATCACTACATAAAGGGCAAAAATTAAACATGTTCCTGTTTTAAAAACAAACAATTTTTATTTAAAACGTTTTTTTCTTAAATTCAATATATTTAGCATATGCAATGTATTTAAACAATTAACTATATTGGTTGTTCAATATATCTTTACTTGTTAATAACGATTTAATCCAAATTTTGAAGAAAATTTATTTAAGTTGCTGCTGGAAACAATAAGAGTGCAAAGATTTTCACAGTATTGATGATCGGGAGGTGACTTGAAGAAGACGATCAATACATATTTTTGCACCTGCCGGGAAAAATTTTAACACTTTTAACACAAAAAATGTAATCTGGTTTAGGCCATTATTTCTGAACCGTGCAATCAATCGTGCATTAATAATAAAATTAAGCTTTTTATAGCAGGTAGCAAAATGTGTGGTAACATTTTTTTTTTGCATCGTATCTATATAAGGTGGCTCATAAAATGCGCCCACGTGATGTTTATTCAAATAACTGTATTCAAACGCGGATTCAGGGAGGGGCCATCTGAACAATAGATAGTCTCCTCATCATTTTAGCCTTACAAAACTAGAGAAGTTAATTATTTCAAGTTATTTACTAATAAATTGTGGATTCATATCAACTTATATCAGATAGTTATTCGTTGTGTGCGTAGTCATGGTAGGGACAATAAAATCGATTACAGCGCTTCCAGTGAAAAATGTTGGCGATAAAGGAGGCTGTTATGACTAATTTGCAATTCTTTACATGTTAATGTTATAGAAAATGTCAAATTAAAATTATTGAAAAACACTAATTAATTAAACTTAATACATTAAAAATTGTGAAAATAAGAAATCAAATTGCACAAATATTATTTTTCAAATGTAAATTATCATAATTATTTATTTAAATTTGTGAGACAATAATATAGAATTTATTCATCTACCTAAATTTCCATCTTTTTACGCTTGCACATTATTGAGTCTTAAATAAACTTGGATACCAAAATCGAAATTTATTATCAGTAGTATATGTTAGAAAAGATTTAAATATGTTTCTATTCATCGATTCAACGCTAATATCCAAAATTTCGCTTTAGGATGAAATGTTTTTCGCAAAGAGCAAAATTCTGCTTCAAAAAAAATATTGTACCATTTACAAAAACAAACTTGACCCTTGTTCGACTTTGATTATGTCCCCATATAAAGGTAATAAATATTTTTCATTCCTTTTGCAATATAAGGATAGAAAATTCTTTTAAATCACCTGTATAAAGTACTCTACATGAATCTTTTCTTAGAAGTTGCGTGAATAAGGTAAATAATTACGTTCGAAAAGTGACATCGTTAATTTAATATAACGTTAACAATATTCTTAATGTTTATGTGCTCGTAGCTTTAAAAAATTTTCTTATAACGTGATCATTTTAAATTAAGGTTTATGAAACAAAACACGCAATTGCATCCAACGCATCTAGCTTGAGCTTTAACAGTGATACGGAAATACAATATATCGGAAGATTTTATTCAATGAAAAATTGATAAACAGACTTTTCAATGGAATATTTTCAATTTATTATTTTTCATAATGAAAATATTTAATCTTAAAATCTTGACGAAAATTATAGAGTGTCTCGCAAAAAAACTGTAAAAAAAAAGTACTAATTGCAAGAAAATATGTCATCAATCGTAATTGCAAGTAAATTTTTTCTTGGTTCAAGGAAATTTTTAAGCTGTCAATTTGTCTTGAATTAAGTATTGAGATCGTTGCCGCAAGAAAAATGCGCTTGTTATAATAACAACAATAGCCAAGTAAACACGTTATTAATCCCTTTCTTTTAACTCGTAGTAGGTACCTGTGTGCCTGCTTGTCTTCGGAAATTTTGGATCGATTTTTAATCCTTTTCCTGTGATCCAATTGAGCTGAATCTTTGCAGGCAGACTCGGTGCGACAATAAAAATTAAGAAAAACGATTCCGTAATCAATATTGTCTATACATGGTATTTCAACAATTAACTCAGTAAATTGTCTATTTTCACTAGTTTTTATGATAATCGACTTTTAAAAATTTGTTGAAAAAATAGAACCGGCGAAAAAATTAAAACTAATTTTAAATTACCGACTCCAATCAATAATTTCCTTGTGAGCAATTATGTTTTGAAGTCGAAGCCGATTCGATTTTTAGGTAAGGATATTGCTCTCAAGGAAATTATTGTTTGGAGTCGGTAATTTAAAAATTATAAAATTATCTATCATTCAGTAGTAGATTTAACGCTCCCAAGTTATAAGAGGTTCTGCTTTATCAGTGATAGCAAATAAGTAAAACAGCAAAATCTTCCTAGCTCTTCCAAATTTTAATCCTTTTTCACGTCCCTTCATAATTGTGGAAAAATTGAACTTCTTTAAACAGTCATTGAGATTTTCATCAAAATAAGATTTATGTTGCTTCAATTTTCTTGAACCGAGAAACTAATTGCTTTAATTTAATTTTTTAGCAGCCAAATATTTATTTTCTTGAATTAAGTATTGAGATCGTTGAATCAAGAAATATCTTCTTGTCATAAGTACAGACAAGTAAACACACTTATTTCAATCTAGTAATATGTTTTTGCTGTGTTAAACAAAAATTTCACGTGAAGCTACCATAGGACGGAATACAATCAATTACGTTGCATTCGCAGATAAGCAATTTGAATATCATCAAACTCACGTGACCTGTCACACACAAAGGTCACGTTTTTGAATTGTTTTCGTTCCTTTTTTCTTGTAAAGACACCCTTTAAATTGAAATATATTATCAAAAGATGAGTATTGACGTAATACTCTTATATTGTTTGATTTGTATTTAGCCATACGATATAATCTTTACATGTAATCTTCATTCAAAAATAGTTCATTATACGTATATTATTCTATATGTATACCGTTTGTCTTTGAAAACATTTCATGTGCATTTATATGGCCATTAATTCTGCAATATGTCATGTATCTCATTTGAGTATAACGTGTATTGGAATCTGTCAAATGGGCATATGTTATCTGGTTTTAATATATTTAACCTGGACATCTTAGTCAAAATAAGTGGCCAACCTCGGAATCTAACGGAATAAGCGGAATTTTTGTACAAAATTTTATTTTTATAGCACAAATGTTGTCTCAAAAGTAACATATGGTAACGCATGCGCGTCCTTAGATATTCAAGGTCAAAGGTGTCGAAAATCAGTTTTTTTGAATATCTTGTTTCTTTTGCCTTCAATCGGATTAACATTTATTATTAAAGTTGTAGACGATAAAATTTTCTACAAATTTTGTCGATAAGTTAAATAATTATTTAAGTAGTATTTAATGAATACGACCTCGATTTCAAAAACGGTTCAACATACAAAAAAAAGTTTCCGACAAAATTAGTAGAAAATTTTATCGTCTACAACTTTTATAATAAATGTTAATCCGATTGAAGGCAAAAGAAACGAGATATTCATAAAAAACTGATTTTCGGGACCATTGACCTTGAATAGCTAACGCACGCGTTACTATATGTGACTTTCGAGACAACATTTGTGCTATCAAAATAAAGGTTTTTACAAAAATTCAGCTTATTCCGTTAGATTCCGAGGTGAAACCCTAAGATGATTGGAGTAATTTTGTTTTCCAGCTAATGGATACTCTATCTAGTATCTAGCATTTTTTAATATGAACTGACATCGTCGCTAAACAATCTGCTTTTCATAAACACATCAGTACTTTTTAGACACTTACGTTCTGTACACTATTATGATTCGATAAAAAAAATTGTGAAAATGTTTGTTATTTTTGTTTTTAAGGAATCCAAATCGTATTTGTAGCGAGGGTTTGAAATGACGGAAATTAGGAAAAATTAATTAAAACTAACTTATTTTTGTTATTAAAATTTGCATAATTTAAAATGAAGTTCAATTTTAAATAAAAAATTGATTTTAGGTGCTATTCATTAATTACCTTAGAAAACCATCACACTAAAATGATTTAAAAACTAATACTAGAATAACATCTGGCGAGGTGCTAGCTAACAACGTCAAAAATGCCTAACAATTATAATTTATGTTACTTTAACGATATAATTTTAAAATAAAAATTTAAAAAAATTCGCAAATAATTTTTAAATCAGCAATTTTTGATACTTTTGTCGGGAATATGCACTAACAAACGGAATAAACGCAATCGTTTTCATGCGCCTGATGTACGTCATCGCTGGCTTAATTCATTAAGAAGAGAAATATTCAAAATGCAGCCATCTTGAAATGAGTTTTTTTCTTGGCGTTCCTAGCTCTTATGATATCATTTAAAAGTCCATCGGTATATCTACGTCTAATAAATACATTGTTACAGCAGTAGCAAGAGCGTACTGATAACGCTGCATGGATGTATCATGCATATTTAAATAAATGAGGATTAACAAAAGCGTTTGTGTTCAATTTATTTGATGAAAGCATTGTCATTACATTTGTATACAACAGGGTACTGTTTAATATATTGTTTTATAATATTGCAAAAGGCATATATATAGGGATGATTCAAATATGGAAATCGCTATAATAAAGTCTTTTTTGTTCTTATGAGATCTTTATAAAGTTGAAAGAAAATCAAGTTTTTAACATATCCAGAGTGGCTGAAAATCGAAAATTATTAGAGAATATGATATGAGAATAAAAAAATATTGGAAAAAATACAACGAATAAAAGTATTTTTATATTTTATAAAATTTAAAATACATTAGACAATGATTTTCATACAAATCAAAGAAACTTTATTTGATTTTTGAAATTTTTACCGATATCGTATTTTTGGGATTTTATCAGTATATAGGTATTACGCTTAAAAAGGTACCAAGAAATTCTAAATATAAAAACATCAAAAACATAAGGCTCATATTTAGGCAATATCATAGAAAGATTGGAACCGTCAAAAGCCTGACTTTTTTGTTTTTTTGTGTTAAATTTACCCCATTTATTGAATTTTCTCAAAATCCGAAACGAAACTTGTTTCGGATTCCTTTTCCTATTCCGATAAAATTGTGTACATAGGATAATTTTGTCCCAAAAATATGAAAATCTGGATCATTTCATAATCGCATGCATAGTTTTTGAGATATCGTCAAAAATTCAATAGTGAAATAAATTTAATAGTGAAATAAATTGAATTCATTACTCTTGAGCCTAAATTACTGTAGAAAATTCAAAAACCAAGTATCAGGGTTGGGTGTACAAGTATTTAGCTGTAAATTTTAGCTTCCAATAACGTTTAATTTCAATAGAATATTAATCTATATGTGTTTCTAATAAACAGGTAAGGATATGGTAAATTAGTGTGAAAATGGGGAATCATCATTACGCTAGATTTTCATACGAAAAAGGTATATTTGCTAAAATATCATTTGTCTACAAATCAACTGAATTTGTGTACTTGACGACACTGTCACTCGCAAACATCTTACTAAGTAGGATTGACATGTGAGATTTCTGTAAAATGGTTAATACAACGCCAGCAGTCTTAAGAAAACTCGCTCGTAAGCTTTTTGACAATAGCAAAAAGTATTCATAAACAAAATTAAAATAAAGTGATCCTTTGACAAAGTTTCATAATAATATATGAAAAGCATATTTACAACTCAGAACATCTTTTGTTTTCAAATTTTAGTTTTCAATTGTTTTACCACCAAAATACAGCCCCACCCTTTGTACACATACGATATACATAATATTACATATACGTTGAACGTATTCGTTGTATTCATAGTGAGAGGAAGTATAACTAAATCGATCGCAGCTTCTGTTCTGAAATAAAATTTGCAATAAATCAGTATTTAAAATATGATTATTTTCCATTGTTTACATGTAATTGGTATAGTAAAGGTCAAATTAAAATTATTGAAAAATAGAAATTAATTAAGAAAAAGAATGTTGTTGCATAATAGAAATTGAGAAAATAAGAGACAAAATTGCAAAAACAATTTTTTTAAATATAATTAATATAATTACTTATTTAAATTTCTTAGAAAATAGTATTAAATTTTCAATGTAAAAGAGAAAAAGAGAAAAGTAAGATAATTTTATTAATTTCGTAATAAAGTTTAAAAAAATGTTTATACCTACTATTTTTTTTTGCTATACGAATTATTTTAAAAAATGACGCATGTGTTTGGGTTGTTAATATTACGATTTTCCCTCTTTGTTGTTTGTAAAATTTTCGTTCTACTTTCTTTCAAAGCAATTTAAAAGTAATAATTTGGTCAGGAAATTTTATTTTAGAGAAACAGTTGCCATCATGATAAAATTATTTTAATAGCGTGTCGTTATCGTGGAAACTTTTGAAATAAAACTCATGTACGGTGCGAGTACAATGTACCAACCAAATGGATATGGTTATGTGTAACTATGTAAGTTGGGGTTTATCTACAAAGATTAAACTTTGAACTGAGAATTTTTATATAAAAATTACATTTACAAAACAATAAACACAAATTCATATTGTTGCGGATTTAAGTATATTTAAATGGAATTGTAGTTTTGTCTTTAAGAATTTTCTACGTTAACTTATGAACGAAGAACTTATGTAGATCGGTTATTAAAGACAGCAAAAGTATAGGGTAATTTTTGACCCAAAAACTGAATAAAGACGAATTCATTTAACAATTTGTCGAATATTTGTCGGATGTTTGTTTGTTTGTTGCGCTTTCACGCAAAAACTAGCGAATTGATTTGAATAATATAGCTCATATATCAGAATAACACATGAGCTATAATTTATAGATATATTTTAAAAAAAGAAAAGTAAATTTTTTTTTTACTTTTCATAAATCAGGGTGAAGGAGGCAACTTATGGACATCTGGCAGTCTAGGTTATCAGACATACTTTTTACATTTAAATAAAATTGAAAACTGATCGATTATTTCACATTTCACAAAACATGAAAGATACAATTCATGACCTTTTCCATTTTTATGTCACCTTTAAGGCAAAAAAAAAAATTTCATATTATTTTATTCACTTTTTAAAGATCTTGCCAGTTATTTACGGACAAAAACCCGGGTGGTGCTGCGGGTAAAAGCTAGTAAATAAACATAAAATTTTATTACATGGGTAGTAAAGAAATATTAATTAATAACTGTTTTGAAAGAATATGCTAAAATATGTATAAACTAATTAACTTGACAGTGTAATAGATTGGTTAATTTGTGTGTCAATTGAAAGGAAATAAATATGCTGCTGCTAAAATAGACACTATATAGATAGCATATAATATAATGCAAGTCAATAAGATTGATGGTTCTAATTAAATTTCAATACCTTTTTTAGAATACAATAACAATTGAACTTCAATGTTCAACTACGTTGAGCGAACGAACGAACGGTGGCTATCTTGATCCGATAAAATAAAGAATACATAGAGATTAGTGATTAATTGCTGTGACAATAATGTACACTTTTTAACCGACGAAAAAGGAGGAAGGTTCTCAATACATATTTTTTTTAATGTATGACCAAACATAACTTTTAACAGAATAGTCCGATTTCGATAATTTTTTTTTATTGAATAGAAAGGTACACTTCGATGTTGGTACCAAATAAATTTGAGGAAAGAATTTTGCGCGTAAGGGTAAAAATATATCGAATGCTATATTGTTCACCCACTGAATTTTCATCTGTGAACCGATTCTTATACTGGATGAGTCATTTTAATCTATACATCCAAATATCTCGTTTTGTAGCTAACCAATCAAAAAATGACTTAAACAAAAGTTGCTGCAGAGTTTGATGGGGGTTATCATATTCTGACATTAGACCATTGGACCTAGTTCTTCGGATTTCTTTCATAGACAATTTAGATGCTAAACGGTAAGAGATAGAATAACATTTTAAATTATAAATTTGATCCTCATAAAAAGACTAACAGTTTTCATCTAAATCATTTTTTCGGAAATCGTCTGCTTTTGGAGGAAATGCGACTTAAAAATATGCTATTATTGCATTAAATGGAAAGAAAACACCCTAACTATGGAAAAATGCTTTAGCCCAAAATTGTGAAGGGCAATAAGAGGGCATTCGCCTGTGTCCATGACTTTGGCCTACAATTATCGATAAACTTTAAGCGTATTTTCTTTTGATTAAATGTAATAATGAGATATTTTTAAGTCGCACTTCCTTCGAAAGTTAACGTTTGTCGAAAAAATGTTAGCAAAAATTGTTAGTTAAATAGAGGATCAACATTCTAATTTAAATCTGTAGCCAACCATTATTATTCGAAACGTACCTAATTCAATCCTATCTAATTTCAATAAAATAGAAATTTCTCTTAATTTTTGTGCCCTAATTCTTCCGATCATGAAGGCTTAACTTGAACGAACCGCACAAGTTTTGGAGTTCATCGACAGAAAACTGCCAGAGATACCCGATTTTTGGGTGTGTTAAGTATATCTACTTTTGTCTTCAATCGTCATTTTCGGGGTGATTGTCCCAAGACATATCGAATTCCTTCGTTTACTTAATATATTAAGATTGTTACATCAAAAGAAATTAATTAGTGCCTATTATTCGATTCTATATAAGATTTTTTTATATAAAGAAAAAATAAATTCTGCATCCTTTTAAAATCTCTAATTTTCTCAGAATTAATTTCCATTTCCGCGTAATTGTTTTTATACAATTGGAATAAACAATATTATTCGATTTACTATTCACATAAACAATTTCCATTAAAAGAAAAAAGATCAAAAAGTAAATAAAAAAACCAATAATAATTTAATTGTATCATTTCTCTTAGAAAAAAAGCTTTTTTAAGTTTGCTGTGTTTAATAGCTTTTTTATTTTTTGCTGCTATATGAGTGGAATCTATAGACTGAAGGTAATCATATTACAACAAATAAACTAAAATCTATAATTTCACTACTATAAGTTTAATTTGACTTTTATTATGGTATATGAAACGAATTTCCTTTTTAGACCGCGGGACACAACGTTTTTTTTATTAAATGATGAATAGGTACCAACTTAAAACTTTGTGAGTGGCTTTCTTTTGACGAATCTATCAAACTTTCCTCTACGATTTTTTTTTTCGAAAAGGCTGCGGTTTCAAATGTGCATGATGTTGTCATATTTGAGTTATCGTTTTGAAAACACGAAGCAGGGAATTTGTCGGACACTATGACCACTTGATAGCATTAAAAATTATTAAACAATTCAGCGAAGGTGTACCAAGTACGCATCCAAAAACTAAAATACTTTAGTACGGCATCTTGGAGGTGGTAGACAAGCTCATCGGTGCACTATTTTTGTCGGACAAAATATTTTATTGTTTAGTAATTATTAATGTTATCAAGTGGTCATAGTGTGAGACAAATTCTTTGCTGCATTTTTTCAGAACGACAGCTCAAATATGACGTCATCATGCTTATTTGAAAATTCTGCCTTTTCGAAAATAAATCGTAGAAAAAAGTTTGGTAGAATCGTCAAAAGGAAGCCCCTCTCGAAGTTTCAAGTATGTATAGTTATCTCTAAAAAACCCGCGGTGTCCCACGGTCTATTTAGTATGCGGTTGGATTATATATAGTTTTAACCATTCGATGTACATAAACATGTGTCAGATTATGGTTAAAACAATCAGCTTAAAAAAGTGGTCTCATTTAAAAATTTCACTTTCTTTTTCATTTTTAACCAACGAAAAAGGAGTTCAACGAAAACGTTCTCAAGTCAATTCGAATATATATATTTTTTAATGCCCACGCATACCCTTTTTTTGAGTTCTTCGATTTCGATAATTCTTTTTGTATTGGTTAGGGTTTACTTCGAACTTGGTACCATATAAATTTGGAAAAGAAATTATCCCTTAAGAATAGAAAAATAAATAATAAATAATAATTTTGGAAAATTACTCTGCCAATCGCCAAACAAACTCGGTTTTTGAATTTCTTTGGTCTAAATTACCTTATAAACTGAGTTTCCTCAAATTCCGAAACAAATAATTTTTTACGATTTTTTCGAATTTTTCTAAGGGGTAAATCGATACAAATTTATCGTCTCCAATTTCGATAAAACTCTTTATATAAGGTAATTTTGACCCAAAAAATACAAAAATCGGTTTCATTTAACGATTGGGCGAATAATTCTCGAGATAATACGAGAAATCGATCCGAAATATCGTTTTTTTCAAAAATTACTCTGCCAATCGCCAAACAAACTCGGTTTTTGAATTTCTTTGGTCTAAATTACCTTATAAACTGAGTTTCCTCAAATTCCGAAACAAATAATTTTTTACGATTTTTTCGAATTTTTCTAAGGGGTACCCCTTGAAAAAATTGCAAAAAATCGATACAAATTTATCGTCTCCAATTTCGATAAAACTCTTTATATAAGGTAATTTTGACCCAAAAAATACAAAAATCGGTTTCCTTTAACGATTGGGCGAATAATTCTCGAGATAATACGAGAAATCGATCCGAAATATCGTTTTTTTCAAAAATACAAAAATCGGTTTCATTTAACGATTGGGCGAATAATTCTCGAGATAATACGAGAAATCGATCCGAAATATCGTTTTTTTCAAAAATTACTCTGCCAATCGCCAAACAAACTCGGTTTTTGAATTTCTTTGGTCTAAATTACCTTATAAACTGAGTTTCCTCAAATTCCGAAACAAATAATTTTTTACGATTTTTTCGAATTTTTCTAAGGGGTACCCCTTGAAAAAATTGCAAAAAATCGATACAAATTTATCGTCTCCAATTTCGATAAAACTCTTTATATAAGGTAATTTTGACCCAAAAAATACAAAAATCGGTTTCATTTAACGATTGGGCGAATAATTCTCGAGATAATACGAGAAATCGATCCGAAATATCGTTTTTTTCAAAAATTACTCTGCCAATCGCCAAACAAACTCGGTTTTTGAATTTCTTTGGTCTAAATTACCTTATAAACTGAGTTTCCTCAAATTCCGAAACAAATAATTTTTTACGATTTTTTCGAATTTTTCTAAGGGGTACCCCTTGAAAAAATTGCAAAAAATCGATACAAATTTATCGTCTCCAATTTCGATAAAACTCTTTATATAAGGTAATTTTGACCCAAAAAATACAAAAATCGGTTTCATTTAACGATTGGGCGAATAATTCTCGAGATAATACGAGAAATCGATCCGAAATATCGTTTTTTTCAAAAATTACTCTGCCAATCGCCAAACAAACTCGGTTTTTGAATTTCTTTGGTCAAAATTACCTTATAAACTGAGTTTCCTCAAATTCCGAAACCAAATTCAAATTCCGATATGTCCTTGTGATTTTATAAAGTATAATACACTTATTCCCATGACACATATACCATCCACCCACAGAGGGTGAATCTATTATTTATAGAATATATCTATAGTTATTTAAAATCGATTGGTTATTAAAGTAAACTGTATATCAATAATTAGATTATCACGTTCGTGTATTAACCAACAAACATATACCCACACTAAGTTAATTCGATATCATTCGATATAATATTATGATTATTATTATGTAATAATACATATAAAACGAATGTAATAAATAATATAACTTTATTATGTGACGATAGTGGTGAATGAACAAGAGCTCCGAAGATCCCAACTCATAAGTTACGTAATTGAATTAATACGACATTCATGTTTAGTAGATTTTTCCGAAGGGAAACGAAGGGGCAGGTTTAAAGCCCGATCTTTATTATTTTTTAAAAAGGTAAAGCTCAATATGGCACCTCTTTACCAAAATATTACTTTTGAATATAGTGATGATGTCAGACCTGTATAACAACTAGAGAATCCGGGTAAGTTATACCCATACAGTCATACAGAGTGATCGATCAGAGGTTCGCATTTTTTAAGATATATAACCGAAATTTGAACTTTAAAGTCAACCTACAACAAATTGACGAATAAGGCCGATTCTTAATATTTTACCTAGCGTCAAAGTTGACTAGAGATTTAGGAAAAAAAATTGAAAAAGTAGTTTAGAATATTTTTTAATATGAAATTATCAATTTGTCCAGTTTTTATATTCCATAACACATTAGTTATAAAAGTATATTTTTTAGTTTTATAACTAGTGCTAGTGCTATGGTATGTAAAAACTGGACAAATTGCTAATTTAATAGTTATTTATGTATTCAAATATTTCAATAAACTAATAATTATTAGTCAAAATAATGAAAAAATTAAAAATGTGAAATAAGTCATGAAAATCGATGATATATGGGTATAAAAAAAATTCTAAGCTACTTCTAATAATTTTTTTCGATATCTCTAACCACCTCTGACGCTAGGTGAAATATTAAGAATCGGCTCTATGTGTCAATTCGTAGTAGGCTAACAATAAAGTTCACATTTCCCTTTCATAAAGATCACTCTGTATGACTGTGCAAAATTTCAAATCGATATTCCTTTATAGAACTAACGAAAATATAAGGAAGTCTTCATCTTAAATGCAACACACTGTATTTACTCTGAAAATGTATCACACATTATGTATTTCTATGAAACTGGAGTCTTATGTTGAAATAAATTTTACCAAGAATATTGTCCTGTATAAATAAATATTTAAATATGTAATCACTTGAGGCATAATTAAGAGTGACCACAAGTTAAAACTATTTAGTTTATACTTAGGTTAACTAAACTAACCTAAAACTATTTGATGCTTACCACCTTTGCAATCTTAATACCTTTAATTTACATAGGAACATAGTTTAAAACAAATACCTCGGTTAATCATTTGGCGAAACAATTTTCATTTATTATATGTCAATAATATTTAAATTGGTTGTTAATACCATTATCTCTATATATTATAAATGTGAAAGTAAAGATGCTTGTTTCTTTGTTTATTTGTTACGCTTTCACGCAAAATTAATGAAACTGTACAGCAATATAGCTCATACATCAGAATAACACATGAGCTATAATTTATAAAAATATATATTTAAAAAAAATAAAATTTAATCTGACATTTACTGTTTTAAATTTTTACAGAAATGTTTAATTTATGGTTTGATTTGAAGATCATAGATGAATCTATGATCATGATTTTGAACCATTAATTAAAGATTTGTGTAAAAATTTTAAATAGTAAATGTCAAACCATGGCCACCTTTTTTTGATATACTCAATGAATTATGACTTTTTTTACAATTTAAAAAATTGAAAACTGTCCATATCATTTGGCTGCGTAAAACAATCACTTCAAGAGTTATGGAAGGGTTGTAAGTGAGATCAAGAGAAGCGGAGGCTATAAAGCGTTGGTTTTTACTTTGATGCCCAGTGAAGCGGGCGGGTATCAAGCTAGTACCTACATAACATTTTATAAAATTTCATCATAACCATAAAAATTTTCCACCTTGTTGTCACTTTGATTGTAAGTCGTCTCGTAACCTATGCTGATTTATTTTTGATTATTATATTTTCCTCTGATATACTTATGTATAAATTTTTCTTGTAACATTATTAAATATCGCCCACCGCTCATGTTTGACATTATACTACTTAAAAGATGCTTTAATAATGAAAATAATTTAGTATTCATAGAATCTTCTAATTCTTTTTCCCAAGCACTTGTTTTTTTGCTAAAGCTGTTCAAGTGTTCTTAGATCAGTTCTTTTTATACTATGCGATAAAATATTTGTTACAGACACTTCGTTGAAGAGGTTTTACATATTTTATGTACAATTTTTCAAAAAAATTTAAACGGCTAGATTTAAAATTTTTTTTCAAATAACATTTGATTTAGAATGCTTAATAAGTTTTCATTGTAGAAAAGTCGGTTATTTTGGAATAAACAATTTCAATTCGAATATGCTGAGTAAGAGTAAAATTTTAAAAGATAACATAAAGTAAATTTTAAGAACTTTTATTTTTACTTCTTATGAAAAATAGAACAAATTTAAATTCCAACAAGAATTTATCCAAAGTAATTGGTAATCTCTGGGTAAAAAGCAGCTTATTTCAAGTCAATATAGGTAACTATATCGATCTGTTAACCAAACGAAATTGGTTACATGAGAAAGATAATTTAATTAGGAAAATAATGGTATAGGCTTACCTGCAAAAATCCGTAATGAAATAAAATTAATTTAAAACAATTAGTAGCGCAGGAGCGACGTTAGCTAAGCGAATTCTCTCAGAGATTGAAAAAATGATACATTTTTCTTAAAATCGCATTTTTAAAGAGATGTTGCATTTAAACAATTTTTATTTCTAAGCCTAAGCGTCTAGGGAAAATGTCAAAAGGGTTGTGGTCGTTAAAAAAAGTTTAAACGTTCAGTAATTCTGGTTTAGTAAATAATTAGTCCATTTTAAAGAAAATTGCTCGGGTACTAGGCCTCTGAGTGGTATCTTCTAAGGAATTTTCATGCATCCCTATATTCCATACTTAAAGACCCTACAAAAAGGGTTGCGGTCGTTACAAAAAGTTTAAACGTTCAGCAAATCTTTTATAGTAAATTATTAATCCATTTTAATGAAAATGGTTAGGGTACAAGGCCTTTGAGTGGTACCTTCTGAGTAATTTTCACGCGGATTTTCAATCGGATTTCGACCACTAAGAGGGTACAGACACATAAACGTATAGATACATATGAATATATACATACGGCGTCATTAAATTCAAAACCTCTGCTCTATTTTTTTACTATATCACGCCCAAATTTTATCAAAATAAAGGTTTGTACAAGTAGTTAGCTTATACCGAAGTTGACCGTGTTTTTTTTTATTAAGAAGAGTGAACTAACTGTTTTAATTTTTGTTTGTTTTTTTTTTTTTTAATATATAAAATAATTAAGTTAACTAATTACCAAAATTGGTAATTAAGTTTTTTCGTCCCATTTTTCTCTCAAAATGATTTCTGTTACAACAAAGAAAAAGCAAAGAATATAAATACTATACCTACTGATTAAGTGAGAAGATACTCTTATTACTTACATGACGTAAAAAACAAACGATTGCGTAATCAACACTGTTTATACATGGTATTTCAACAATTAACTCAGTCAATTGTTTGTTTTCACTTGTTTTTTATTACTCATAAATAATAAATGTCATAAATAAAAATAGACGTTGATTCTTTTGCCTAAAAAAACTTAAAGTGATAATTTTTCAAATAAATTCTCCAGTTTCAGTATACTTTTTGCTTAAATTAGGTCACTTAATTAATAAAGGAGCGGTACATTGTTGTTCATCTTCTACAAAAAAATAACTCTATAATGCAAAAACATAGTATACAAAAGGTACGGCGTAAATCATGTGGAAATCATTACGGATACGCTGCTCTAAGATAAATGATAATTTATACGAGACATGCATCCATTGTTCTAGTGATATGTCTTGTTATTTTATGAAATCTTGTACCTATGTTGCAAAAAAATTAGTTTACATAGTGTGATAATTTTATTTGTTTAAATTAATTGTTTATGTTTTTAATACAATTTCAAAAGATTATTTTAAGTTAAATATTTTACAATGAATATTTTTATTTACTGGAGCAGTAAGCCAGGGATCATTTAGAAAAAAAAATTTAAATAATGATTAAAACTGACGTCATTATTATATCGTCATTCTCTATACTGCATGCTCCAAAATTCTAGGAGAAACTACCCAGAGTCCAAATAATGAGATTATAATTTTGAAATGCCATCGTTAAAATTATTTATATATAGAAGAGTCCAAATATTTAGAAATATATTTTCTCCTTGGATTGCAATGTTGCGGACATACAAGGAGGTGTTTCAAATCATCCAAGTCATAGGCATTACATATCGGGCATTCGACATCCCCTTCAAATTTATATAATTTCCCGTCATAAATAGATTGAAAATATGAAGGTTGCGCACATATGCAGCTGACTAACAATTCTCTGTTTGGCAATTGGGGCTCTTATATTTAAATAAAACACTCCGTTTTCCTGCAGATTGCTTATCTGCCTGTAAAACGGCTTGATTTTATATTGATGCTACGAACAAAATTTTGATCATAAAATCACCTAATTAGTACATTTTCGGTTGTCCATCTGTCCGTCTGTATACCGATACCTAACTAAACGAAAAAACGAAACGATAACTAAAAAACGAAAAAAGATACCAAGCTGAAAGTAGCGTATTCAGGACATAAAGTGAGGTCGAGTTCTTGGGTCCGTAGGACCCATCTTGTAAACCGTTAGAGATGGAACAAAAGTTTTAATGTAAAAAATATTCCTTATAAAACAATAAACAACTTTTGTTTGAAACATTTTTTTTTGTAAACATCCCTGTTTATCCACGAGGGCACAAAGTAGGTGCAAATTTTAAAGTATGTATTATATGAGAATATCAGTAGTGAATGTGTGGCTATCTAAGAGTGGGTATCCTTCTTTACTTACGTGACGTCAAAAAGCAAACAATTGCGTCATCAACACTGTATACATAGTATTTTGACAATTAACTCAATTGTTTGTTTCCACTTGTTAAAACATTTGAATTTAGCCCTTTTTGAAACATGTAAGTAAATTAATAAGCAGTTAATTCAAATCGTTTTCGGGCTCGTGATTTAATTATTTTCGAGAATTTTTGAATAAATATACCTTTAATTTTTGAAGATTAATGTTAATTCATTTTAAAATCCATAAATGCAAAAATCACTAATTATGACAATTTATGCTGTCAAATAGCCAATTAACGTTTCCAATTTAAAGAATAAAATTACCTGGCTAGAGATAGTTTTAATAACTTAGCTGGTAAGCGATCGAACCCACTTTTTAATTTTAAATAAATATTTATGTTATTCTAATTTTTTGTTGAAATGCTTGTAATTTCAATATGATTTGAATTTTAGTTGGACATCATATAGGCTGAACGTAGAGGTTGCATCTACATAATTACATACAATGTTCACAGATAGTCTACTCGAATTCGATTACAGATGTAAATCCATATGATAGTAATATAAACGATGGTGTAATTTACGATGTAATTACATTTTGTGTGAACTCAAATGGAGTACGTGATTAATAAAACCTATGCACTTGTGCAATACCTATATTGGCCGTGAGCCCATAATGAAGTGAAATTTCTTTTGTTTCCCATTTGAGGATTGATAAAGACAAGTTTAATAATACAGAAAATTAAAATTTTAAACTTTGCTGTAGTGTCGAATTTATGGAAAACGAGTTTTTTTAACAATTATTCATTACCGTAAGTCTAAAAGAAGTTGATTGACAACACGAAACGTGGAAACAAATGGTAGGAAGTTTGCAACTGTTGTTGAAAGGTTTGGAAAATGAAATGCAGTTATAAAAAAAAAGTTCTAAAGCCGATATAAGTTTTTTCAAAATTTGAAATTTTCAAAATGTCGGACAACAAATACACCGTTTTGTTAAGTGTTGAACCAAAATCTTCTCAACCGCAGAGTTAATATTTTCAAATTAACTGAGAAACATGCACATATTTGTTAATTTTTTTGGCGAGGCAATAAAAAATTTTCTGGGCTTATAAATTAAGAAGTTTAGCTCTCTCATTATCGGCCTTGCTTAGTGTTGGACTACTCAAAAATTTTGCATAGTCAAAGTTTTAGCTATGTCAAAATTGTTCCAAAAAATAAAGTATTCTGGCTTTAGGACTTAAAACCATTTTTCAACCATGTCCACAGTTGCCAACTTGCTGCATTTTGTTGCTCGTATTGTGTCGTCAATAAACTACTACATATTAGCATTTACGGCTTTCAAATAAAAAATCGTCGGTATACACCAAAATTGAAAAACTCTATTTCCAAATTATTCGAAACACGAGTTTAAAAAACTTTATTCTATTCAATTCTAAAAAAAGGCAGATCAAATGTATCATGGAAATTTCACGTCATTATGAGCTTACGGTCTACTACCAGGTAATCTAATTGCCATTTCATATAATAATACATTCTACGCTTCTATCGTTCGGTATAGCTTTGTTAATTTCTTTGCTGTGGTTTTTATCTACCTACACATAGTTTTTTATATCTATTTTCTAATTATTAAAGATATCAAGACTATTTTCTATCGTAAATAAATTACTGCATATTACAACGGAAATCAAATTTTATAATTCATTTTTAATATTCGTAAAGTTCCAATTTTAAGTTTTTCAATTTAACAATCAATATTACAATATTTAACGTAAGTTTTTGTGTATAAGAACTGCCACACATGGATTACAAAAAATTCAGAGTGTTGGATGTATAAATCTTTCACGTTCACCAAATATTTCAACGGCGTTAAAAAATCGGGAAAATCGGGGTAATTATTAGGGAATATTATTGACCAAGAATTATGGAAATCAGAAAAGTATAAAAACTAGCATTGAATTTTTATGTTGTTTTAGATTTTTATTAACCCTAGTGATTTTTATCAAAATCGCTGTCTTTTGAAGAAATAGGGTACAGAAGACTCAAAAATGTGTAAATCATTTGGCGATTAGATGACTAGTCTCCAACATATATTGGAAATCTATCAAAATAAAGTGTTTCATATACAATTTTAGACGATATCATAAAAGCTACTCGTCCTAATAACAGCATACGATTTTCCGATTTTACTTGTACCCATCTTTACTACCTAAAAAATAAAAATAGTAAATAGTGTCTCGGTTTTTGTATTTTTTTTGAGTAATTAGTTTTCAAAAACAAGGGAAATCCAGTTCAAAATTGTTGGTATCCAATTTCAATAAAACTCAATAAATCTCATTCGAAGAACTTCATGGAAAATATTTTTCAAATGTTGAAATGAACTGGTTTTTCATAATGTTTGAATATTAATTACCCTAGCAAATACAAAAACTGAGACAGTATTTATTTTACAATTTTTTAATCTAGTGCAAGTAAAATCGGAAAATAGTGGGCCGTTCTGATGCTATATAAATATTTCTTAAAAATACAGACTAAGAGCAGGCGTTAGGTGGAGTTGAATGTGCAAAAATCGAGGACCACATTTTCCTAATTCATTCTTGTTCAGAAAAGCTTATAGATTAATATTCCTGATGTTGCCAGAAAACCTTTTGATTCAATTTTTGTATATCCCTCCACAAAAACACTCAAATTTTTTTAACCAAATAAAATTTTTTGAGTTTTTTTGGATAATTTTATGTTAAAAATACTCTTTGTGATTTTTCCTAAAGTTCATCGTTTTTGAGTAGTTATTAACAGTTTAATGTTTGGAAAAGCTCCAGAAAGGTTATTTTCAAAGCTGAAAACTAATGCAAATAAGTTAAATTTTTGCGATTTTCAAAATCTTAATATTATCTTTGAACATCTTTTAAAAAAGTTCTGAAGAATAATTACGGATTGTTTGATCCAAAGTTAAAAATTGTATTTTTTTTCGAACATTATATTCTTGAATACCTACTACTTATTTTTAAATCGTTAAAATCAACTTTTGAAATAATATTTATCAAACACAATCTTCAACCTATGTTATAGTAATATTGAAAATAGATATACCATAATATTGAAAATAGATCAATTTTCCTGGAATACTTATTATTATTGAACATTTTCTTTCATTCATTTAAATTGAAACCTCCCACTGATTTGTTTACATTTTATGAAAGAAAACATGCTGTGGCATTGGCAATCATCATTATCAACATCACTGCAACATATCAGTTATCATGCAAATGATTGCTGATGGTTGAACAGGAAAGAAAAACATATTTTTAATTCCATAAATAAGTAAGATAACATAAAAAAGCTTATTATGTTTACATTATAAATAATATGGAGGTAATTATGTTAGCATCGTATCGTTGCGTTGTTTCTATGAAATATTATTGTCAATAATGTCAATGAAAATTCATTAACTACGATAATTCTAGCGCGCAAATTAATTCAATAAACGGTAAATATGAATTTGAAAATTTGGATGAAAGCAGTTTGGAACATACAGGGAGAATTGTTTTAAAGTACCTGCGGCATTTAAGGCTCACATAAGCTAGCAATCCTATCAAAAGCATATAAGGAGCTATACTTAATTTACGTAACAAATTTAGAGTGAGGGGGAGTCAAATCACACTGTTACAATTTGTTATGGTATGGGGGAGAGGTTCCTTCGTAATTTTCGAAATAAATATAAAAATTATTGATGATTTAAACAAAAATTTAATTAAACTTCGCGCGCTTGACTTGACTGTACCTAACTTTTAATATTTTGAAAGTAGCGCTTTGCGGCCGTTTTTGGTATTAAGAGATTTCAACACAAGTTCTTTTTTAACCATAAAAAGGATGTTTTATATAAAAAATGTTAGTTTTTTATGAGGACCAACTTTCTAATTTGAAACATTATTTTATCTCTTTCTTTTTAGGATCTAAATTGACTTTTAAAGAAACCTAGGGAAGCAGTCTGGATTGGAGTCCGTTAATTGATCGAAGCTTTACGATTAAAGATCCAGTGTCACAGTAAACATAAAATATAAAATTAATGAACACATTTTTGTTTAATAAAAATTTATTACGTACTAAAACAATTACAAGTTGAATAGATATATAAATAGATAATAAATTTCGAAGTTTCTACTTCACAAGGCACTACCATCTCTGATAGAACTATAAAAAAAAAAAAAGAAATAAAACACATTGTAACACGTAGTAATAAATCCCATCGTATTTAATTCTAAAATATCTAATAAACTAAATAGTAGTGAAAATATAATCTGTAAACGAAAATAGATAGAGAAAGATGAAAATTAAATGTCTAAAACACAATTTAGTGTGCATGGTAATAGCACTTCTACTCACTAGTGCTACTCTCAAAAGTGTCTGCCTGTCTGTCTGTCCGTCTGTTTATCTATCATTTAATTTTCATCTTGTATGTTCTTTGGTGCATAACATTCATAGAAGTGATTCCGCAATATTATGATTAAATAATGTAGATTATTGCTACTGAAAAGTGTTTTGTATGTATCTATGTTTATTAAAACCAAATCAAAAACATATAATAACGAGTGATTTTAAATAATTGATGGTCATAAAATTGTATCTTTGTTACGATTCATAAATTTTATTTGTAATTTTTATTGATGATTATTTAAAATTACGAGAAAAGCGGAGGGCCTCGATACTATATGGCGTCTTTCCATTTCGAGGCATATTTCTCTAAAAATCATTACAAACTTGAAACTTCATGTTTTTCAATATGCTATAAATGTTTGAATGTGATTTCGGAGAACTTGCCAGGAGGGGCGCTGCGTCTGGTGAGGTTAGATTCCACTTGATCTTGAAGGCCAATTAACAGGTCCATTACGTGAAATTAATAAAAAATTAAATAAATTTTCATGAAAGTATTTCATGATAGTATAGGAGCTCGCAACGTTTTCGAGAGAAAATTTTATTATGGCTGATTTAAGATATGTTGTTCTTTCAGTTAGAGCTTAGGCCATCTGACTGGCGGTAGTGGTTGCGTTTAGTACTATACTAGGTTTTTGTATACTTAAGGTAGTTCCTCCGCGACCGTCCAGTCAAAAAGTTTTGGACTAATACTATCATTCAGTGCATTAACTGTGCTATGACTATTATACATATACCATATATTATTTTCAAAAGACTGTAGTTCCTCACTACTGATTCTAGTATACATATAAACACACACACTATGACATATGCCTTTAACATTAGTCTTCATATCTTTTCCACAAAAATCATCGCTAAAACGAGTTATTTATTTAAGTTTTTTATCGAAACTATATGGTAAATAATTTTTATTTTTATTTATATATTTTCTAAATATAGTATTCTACATTATATTAGTTTTTCATAGAGATGGTGGACGTCATTCATTGGTAAATAAATATAATATTTGTAAATTTGTGTATTTTTATACACTTCTCCCATGTACACGTACAAATTGCGTCACTTTTAATTGCTAATATCTCATGTATGGCATGGTAAATCATCTTCTAATTTTAACAGCAAGTGTATTATGAATTAAATATTTTATATTCTGAGTTTTGAGAAATTCTTGGAATATCACTTTCGTGTAGGTACTACCTTAAATAACATAATATTAAAATTACAGACATACTAAATACTTAAGATTAATTTAGGATTATTACCTGTACATTTAGGCTGTGCAGTACTAGACGCAACCACTACCGCCAGCCAGATGGCCTAAGCTCTAACTGAAAGAGCAAGAATAACAACATATCATAAAATCAACCATAATAAAATTACCTTGTTTTGCCGACGTTGCGAGCAGCTCCTGTACCATTAGAATAAAACATTTACAGTGTTCTGGTCTAGATTCAATCTTTTTTAATTACTCTGTATGATATGATATTTGAAACGTACTTGTGAAGTACGTTTCCTATTTTGTAAAAAAAAAAAGACTTGATTTCCAATTTCAATATATAAATTGCAATTAGTTATTTATTTGTATTGTAATACCAAATTGTAGAGTAAGTGATATCTTACAACCAAGTAAGGCCGATAAAAATTAGTTCGAAAATATCATATTTAAAATAAATCTCAATTTACTGTTGATAAAATTTTAATGATCACATGTAATGTACAGAATCAATCAATAAATTGGAACCATTTTAAATAGAAATAGTTTTGAACTCTCAGGAAAATCAAATTTTGCGACGTCAATGTCGACTGTTTCATTCATATATGTTGCACGATATGTTAAAATCGGTTGTCGAGAATGTTTGTGACCGCAAAACTCGAAAAGCAGTCCTTGCATTTATACCCAACAGTTTTTTTTACATATACTTTGTATCCCGAAGTGGGAACGATAACATTTGAAAAATTGGTTAGGGCTCCGATTCTTACGTGACTCACATCGTTTAGTAGAAACCCCCAAAAAAGATTTTCAGCCTGTTCTTATAATTATCATTCACGTTTACTTTGCAAAATAACGGTCTATTATGGCATATCATTAGTTACGTTACACTCTGTATACCTACGACACAAGAGTAAAAATCGGTTCAATATCATGGTTTACAAAAATTTTCAGAAACGTGTTATTACTGTAGCATATCACATTAATTTCTAGAAAACCGATTTGGTTCAAAAACGTTTTAAACATTTATAAAATAAAATGTTAGGTTTCATATTAAGTTCGGTCAAGTAATTTTCTTTCACATATTTCAATGAGTGAAATTTATCTTGAAAAATGTCGACAATTTTCTCTCCATATATTAGGTTGTGTTCGAAAGGAAAAAAATTTTATCATTGACGTGGTTAAGGAATGGATGTGTTGAATACATTCCTTTTAAGAAAATAAGGTCATAGATATCGCAAACGTCTTACGTCTATTTATTTTTTTATTAAACCATCTTCAATGGTTGTAAATGTTATACGTACATGCTTTTATCTCTTTCTCTAGTTATGTGAACAAATTATAAATCATTCATAGACCTATTACTTTATAGATATGAAAAAATAGAGTACTAATCTGTCAAAACAATATCTATTTATCTCTTAAAAAATTGAAATTTAAGTACAAGTCGCTGATACACTGAAGAAAAGAAAAAATTTGATTTTTTGATAACAATCCAAATGTGTATAATTAACATGTTGAAGGTGTACTAAGTTTAAAAAATTTGATACTTTTCTATTTATCTATTTTCTATATATCTCGAAAACGGTGCTTATCATTTTTTTCAAAAACAACGTATTAAAAAATTAATTTGTCGCGAATTTTGCACTTCCAAGAAAACAGTTCTAACCCGATCATCTTATTCAAAATAAGTGGTCACCCTCGGAATTTAACGCAATAAGCTGAATTTTTGTACAAACCTTTGTTTTGATAGTACAAATCTTGTCTCAAAAGTCACATATGGTCGCGCGTCCTTAGATATTCAACCATAAAGGTCTCGAAAATCAGTTTATTGTGAATATTTCGTTTCTTTTGCCTTCAATCGTATTATTATTTATTATAAAAGTTGTTGAAGATAAAATTTTCTACAAATTTTGTCTGAAACTTTTTTTTTTGTACGTTGAAGCGATTTAGAAATAGAAGGCGCAGAAGATGGTGCGCTCAGCTTAACGTATTTCAGTGCTGGATCACTATTTATAAATATAAAGTATTAAACAATTATTTAAGTAGTATTTAGTGTATAATTAAGGAAAAACCCGCTTAATTGGCTGAGATTCACGATTGACCCTGTCTCTTAAACGGTTTTTCCACTTAATTATCGATTAATTACTACTTAAATAATTATTTAATACCTTTTATTTATAAATATTGACCCTACGCTAAGGTACGTATAGCTGAGCGCCACATCTTCTGTGCTACGCCCTCTACTTCAAAAATTCAAAAAGGTATACGGTCCAACGTATAAAAAAAGTTTTCAAACAGTATCTCAGCTATACGTACCTTAATGCAGGGTCAATATTTATTAGTGTCCGACCGAAGCTTCGGCTTCGGCCACCTTCGGTCAAACATTCGGCTTCGGCCTGAATTCAGGCCGAAGCCGAAGCTTTGGCCGAAGGTTCTTAGCCAACGTCGAAATTGAACGAATTGTTCTAAATGTTATTATTTTGAAATAAATTTCAAGGTAATTTTTTTAATCATCTTTAGATTGACTTCTAGATCAACTTCTCAAGATCATAACTTCTAAATCAACTTCTAGAGATCAATTTTAATATTAAAGTTTTAAAATCATGTTTTTAAACCTTCGGCTTCGGCTCGGCTTCGGCTTCGGCCGAAGGTTGTGGTGATAGCCGATGAATCGGCTTCGGCTTCGGCCAAAAATCGACCTTCGGTCGGACACTAATATTTATAAATATAGGGAATTAAATAATTGTTACTCGAAATAAATTATTTATTATTCATTTCGATTATCGTGGTATTTATTTCAAAAACTGTGTCTGAACAAAAATTCATCCTTATATTTAAAAAAAATAGTATGACGAATAGCTTTGTAAATATCTTAATAATAAAAAGATCAAAAATTATTAGTTTTATTAGTAACTAAATAATAACAGAAATCCGATTGTACGGGATATTAGATGCTGCTTAAATTTAAGTACCTAATTAATTTACAGATAAAAATTTTTCATTTCTAAAAAAAAATTACAGTGTGCTGTCCGATCAACCATAAACTGAAATCATTTACTCACTCTGACATTTTTTATAATTATATTTTTTTTGAATTTATCACATTCAAAATCTAAATAATATTTAGAACAAATATTTCTATTGAATAAATAAAACTTGTAAAACATTTTCCAAGTAAGTATACATACACAGCACCGAAGAGAATGCTATTCGA
Source organism: Chrysoperla carnea (assembly GCF_905475395.1). NCBI lineage: Eukaryota > Metazoa > Arthropoda > Insecta > Neuroptera > Chrysopidae > Chrysoperla > Chrysoperla carnea. Next base: position 84,634,448 of record NC_058339.1, read on the forward strand.
CCATACACCTTACAATATTGATCTTGGTTTATTTGTTATCTTTGTTTAACATACACAGTTTAAATGCAAATTGTGTGGGTGCACTTTTACTATTATGGTACTACATATGAAACTATCGTTGTGGTGGTTTTTTTGTAGTGTACTCGAATACAAAAGGCGTCGTTCACTATAGTAATTATTTACAGTTAGCGCCAATAAAAATGTGCTTTTTTATTAGTTTTATAAATCATCTGATTTCGAATTAATTGTAATAGTTTATACTTTTATAGTACCCAATAATACAAGAGACGGTATAAGTTCGATCTTTACTCATCTATAACTAGATGAGACATATTTTTTATATATATTATTGATTTTTATCACTCATTTCATAGTTTTTCTATCGCAAAGTGTTTTTTTTAATTAAATTAATTTTAATCAAATTTTTCCAAGAACGATTTTTTTCAGGCAGCCTATACCATTATTTTCGTTATTTAATTATCTTATGATAATTCCAATTTCATTTTTTAACAGATCGGTGTAGATCTGTTCATACCACATGAACAGATAAGTAACTACACCGTTCTATTAACAAATCGAAATTGGTATCAGAAGAAATATAATTTAATTACAAAGATAATCGTATAGACTTGCCCGAAAAAGACCGTTCATGGAAAAGATTAATTAAAATTAATTAAATTAAAAATAGCCATGAACAGTTGTAGATAGGAAAACTATGAATGTTTCGAAATCAATAAAATTTTAATAAAAATATGTCTCGTCTGGTTATTAAATGAGTGAAGATCGACCTTATACAGTCTTTTAGACTATAAACATTTGAAAAACTATAAATCTCACTTTTATTTTTATATTAATTGATTTTTACTGACTTTACCAATTGTAACTGCGAAAAATCCAATGTTAAATTTTTAACAGAAATATTCTTTTCTGAAAATTCCGGAATTTATTTTGACTAGTTTCGGAGTGACGACTGTAAATGCGTTAGTCGTAAAATGTCGAAATACTTCGCCACAAGATTATGATATCAATTGTTATAATGAAAGATCTCTCAATTACGTATATTTTCATAAATACAAACTTTACCTGGTTAAGAACAATTTCGGCAGCTAATCATGAAAGATGAAAAAATTTATAGGTTTTATAAATTTCTAGATTTTATAATTATGTTGTACGAGTAATTAATGCATATGATGGCGTAATTACAATTTTGATTTAATTTCAAAAGATGTAAATAATTAAACTATAATTTATAAATAATTATTTACTAAGAGTCAAGTTTGAATTCATAATACAAACCAATCACTACTAAGTATGTACATTATATTTTCAATGAATAAATTATTGTATCGTTTATAGATTATGTTATACTAGCTGTATTCTTTAGAGCTGTATATACGCTTTTAGAATATTGTGGTCAAACGCGGCGTCATCAACCAGTTGGCCAGAGAGGGACAGGGATTGTAATAGAATGATGGGCAGATAAAATTTGTATATGTTCAATATAACAGACCCGCAGACTTACAAAATTCGATCTTCTGGCGAAAATTATACATCAGATAATAAACTACTGGCATTTTTGGGGAGGAGGGTTAGGTGTAATTAAAGAATGAATTTTCACATTTTCAATCTTGGAACTATAGCTTAGGAAGTTCTGATAGCTGTTATATTACCCGTTAACTACAATTTCAATCGCAGTAAATTCTGTTTATAATATTCGTTAAATGCGGGACAATCATCATGGTCGGGACAATCAAACACTCACCAGCGCTTCCAGTGGATAAATTTAGCGTTAAAAGTGTACTGCTATAACCAATTTTCAATTGTGTATGATTTAAAAAAAAATTAATAAAACTTGTTCCATTATATATTGTGAATATAAGAGACGAAGTTGTAAAAATAACTTTGTTTAATTGGAAATTAACAAAGCTACTTGTTTAAATTTGTTGGAAAATAGTATTCAATTTTCACCATAAGCTATATATACAATCCATAGACATATGAACTCCCTAGTAAAAATCATGCACGGAGCGAATATGATATGTTCTTTTTTTATAACCGCGTGACTATAAACTAATGTGTTTCAAAATGAGTGTTTCAACATTATGTTTCTCTCTTCTAAATGAAATATTGAAATGAGTTGAATTTGTATTGAAATTTTTATTTTTAATTCTACATTAAGACTTTTCTTTTAAAATATAGTACCTTTTTCTACCACCTGACGAAACCACACCCTAAGCAGATTTCCCAATACAATTCTTAAAAATACAAACTGTATAAGACCATTGAATATCTTCTTCATGTTGTGTTGAATTTTATGTATTTTAAAATTTATTGATTTTGTTTTTTTATTATTATATAAACGTTTGAGTAAATTCCTCAAATATAAATGAGGTTTAGTTCGAATAAGTTGTAAAACATAAATATGTATAACTAGGAAAAACTTTTCTTGCTTGTTTCACGTTTCCTTCTATTTTCTATTTGATGTTTTTCTATCATTGTTTTTCGTTTTAATATAAAGATAAAGTTTTATATAAATAAATATTGACAAAACGTCTCAAAAACTTGGAGACTTCATAAACTTTGAAAATAGTTCAGCAATAAAATTAAATATTTATAGTCTTATCAATTTTTATAAATTTTCGGTGTTTTAAAAATTTTACTTTTTCTTTGCCCAATTTCCTTTAGTTATAACAGCAAATATTGTTATAATAATATTCCTTTTTTTGCGAATATGAAAATATTTTAAGGCTGTTGTCTTGCCATTGACATAGTGTCAGAAAACGGCATATAATCCAAAACTTGTCGACAATATCGTAGCACAACAGAACAACAGCCTTAAGAAAAATTTATGAAAATGGAGAGAAAAGTCAAGTTATCAATCGTAAACCAAGTCAGTTATGATAAAAAGCGAAAAATTGTTGTTTCATTTTATTTTAGACAACACTCTCAATAATTGGGGTAAGGCGAAAAATTGTTTCATTTTATTTTAGACAACACTCTTAATAAGTGGGGTTCTTGTTTTTGATACACACTGCATCCAATTGTAACAAAATAACAGATACATAAAAAATGTAAATTAGAGGCTCAATCCTTATATACATATAAGCAATTTGAAATATATTTTTTTAACAAAGCTAATATAGGATTAAGTTTAAATTGAGCTGAAATTTTTATCTAACATAGGTATTTCAATTTACGATAAAGTTATCTAATCATAAATAACGGTGTATTTTGAGAGCTACAATAATTAATCAGGATTTCAATACTCAATATTAATAACAGAAGAGCCATTTTTAAACTGCGGTTTCATAACCATAAAATCGCCTTTCCCGTTATCGTAAACAATTTTTTTGATAAAATTTTAATAAATTCCTTAAATAATTCAAAATCTTAATATCAGCGGATGTGGATAATTTTTTCCCGTTTATTTTACTTTTATATCGATATCAAAGTTTCTATAATATTTTGATATTTTTCATAAAAAGGGGAAAACCGCAGGCAAGGTCACTGTAGTTTGTATTCTTATACTACAAGATTACGGGAAACTTATAAATTTACATACTGGTTAAAATAATTTTTTTTATCCAAAATTATGGTTTCTTGTGAAAAGTGGTTTTCACAAATGTTCAAACAGGACATTTGAAATTCTGTGAGATAAAAATTTGAAATTTTTCTTCTGTAATCAATTTTGTATCACGAGAATCAAAAGTTTAAATCTGTCTATAAAAATGACATTTATTTTTCTTGTGTAATATCATACAAGAAGGAGAAGCCTAATTTTTATTTTAAATGTCATAGACCGTAATATGGTAACAGGTTAAACCGCTGCATTTTATCGTTTTTATATCCAAGAAGGATGAAAAGTATTTCAATTCTGACTAGAATGATGAAGAGAAATTTTTTAGGTTTCAGTAGGTTCAAGTTTTGGATTCCGCTATAGAAATACATGGGGCCTTTATCCTTTACATAGGCTACTTTTTGTTTCGAAAATAAATCTTAAAGGGAGTTAAATAGAGGCTGAGAGTTTGTATAGGTCATGACATAAGAAATTTGAAATTTCATTTAATTTTATTTAACACTCAAAGATGACTCTGTATGTATTGGGTTATAACTTTGATAATAGTTTGGTATAGTTTTCATAGATGTCGTTATGCATGCACATTTTATATTAAAGTGAAAGAATTGCATATGTAACACATGTTAGTCGGTTTTGCTTACTAATTCAATGACAATTGGTCGCTATGGCCGATATATGAGATAAAATAACAAAAACTATTATTCTACAGCATATAAACTTATGCCGAGCGAAGCGGGTGGATAATAACAGTCAGATCACATCATAAATTACATACTTAGCATCTACAATTCATATCACATATTCCTCAATCCTTTAAGCTGTATTTCAAGGTACTTGGAACAAACACATGACGTGTGATTACCCTGGTTGTAACTTGATGTGTCGTAGTATAATCGAATAAAATAAAAAAGACAGAAACAAAATGAAATAAAAAGAATGTTGTGCTATTTTCCTTTTAACACACATAAAAGATAAAATAAATAAAAAATACATTTTTTTTCTTAATGAGTTATGAAGGACACTTTTACAAATGTATCAAAGTTCACTTTGTGTACTAAAAGTTAATTATATCCATATAAAATAAAATATAATTTTAATTAAAACTTGTGTTATAGTTCATTTAAAAGCGTTTTTTTTTATCTTTGTGTTTATTATTATGAAAGGGAAACCTGTTTGAAGACAAGTTGATCTTGTCTTACTAATTTCTTTTTATTGCTCATAAGAGGAAAGTACACTCTTTTCGTACGACTAGGGATGAGGAAAAGTAAATGTTAACACTTGTAGCACAATATAAAGCGATCTAGAAAGCTCTAAAACATATTGAGATGTTTTAAATGAAGTAACAAGTGAAATTTACAAAAAAAACCGACAATTTTTTCGGGTACGGAACCCTAAATTCGCACTTGAAACATAGCTTAGAACACTTTCCATTAAATTACTTTTCAATCGAACACATATGCCACAGACAGACAGATAGACACACACAAATACCCACATAGCGGTTAGACTTATAACACCCCTTTTTTTAGTTGCCGAGTTAAAAATGATTTTAATCACTCTAGGACTTAAGCACAGAGGATTCTCAAGTTAATAATATATGTAGATTATTATAGTTAACTAATTGTCATAATTAAACAATCATTTTGTCCTTTATATGTAATTAAAAATATGATATAATATTATATGGTGACCATACAATACTCTGATATATTATTAATCAATTTAATAAATTATTAATTAAACAAAATTCATTTGATAGTGTGTTCATAATAAAAATATTTATCTTTACGGGTTTTCGTAGATGGTCTAAGTGGAGAAAACTTAAACTTAATATATTATTTTATACCGTTGTAAAATTTAAAAATAAAAAAAATTAACGTCGCACCCCTCGCCAAAATAACATCAAGCGTTTAAAAAATAATTTGGGGTAATATAACTTATTTAATTTTGTGAGAAAATTTAAAAATAAATCACTTTTTTCAAACGAAATGAACCTTTTGATATTTGATACAAAATTCTAAGAAAAATGTGTTATATTTGAATAAACAAATCACTTTCATTTCAATTTTACATAGGCATAGAATCGTTATATTTATGGATGTTTAAATAGTAATCACTGACTGACATCAATCTATCCATTCGTACACATTCTAATAACAGATGGAATATAAAGTTGTTATCTTTTATAATTATTATTAATTATGATATTCAAGTTAAAATGATTTTATTTTATTTATTTTAAAATCGAACAAATTATAATTATGTAAACATTTAGATAAAATAACCGCATATTAACATTTACTTTTACTAACTTGTATAGTTTTATAAATCAGGTATGTAATTAGGATTATTTTGGATACCTATGTAGATCCGAAAAGAAAAAAAAATGTTTTTTAGAGGTAATAATTATGGTTATTGAGGATCTAGTAAAGATTTTTATCCAAATTGCAAACAAACTTTTATTGGTTTCTCTCATTTTACCGATGCCGATTTTTTAAAAATGTACCGCTATAATGCTAAGATTTTCAAAGTTTTTTTGCCTTTGTTTTTAAATTGCAAACTGTATAAAGACCTAAAAACCAAAAAGTTCGGTATTGCTATCCGCCTAAAAAGACCGGAATTGTGGAAAGACATTGCACTCATAATTCGTCAAAAACTCAACCCATATCGTTCCGCAACCACCGTATTCACCTGATCTGACGCCGTGCGACTTCTGGCTGTTCAGCAAGCTCAAAAGTCCGTTTCGGGGACACCGTTTTGATACGATAGAGGAGATTCAAGCCGCAGCGATGACGGAACTGAAGGCAATCTCGGAAAGTGGCTACAACCAGTGTTTCGAAGATTGGAAAATCCGTTGGTATATAAGTGCATTGCATCGGGAGGGGATTACTTTGAAAAGGATGTAATTGATTTGGAAGAATAAATAAAGAATTTTCAAAATAAATACAATTTGATCTTATTTTTCGGGCACAGTAGTAAGTAGATAAATACTGGAAATTTGCAGATCAATTATAGTAGAAAAAACTACGTTATGGATTAAAAATAATTTTGGATTGATTACGATATCATTTATTATTTATTTGTCTAATTACCTTGAATTGTTTTAAATTATAAAGGAATTTATGTTATCATTTTCATTAAAATATTTTTTAACAAATTCGGATGAAATTTGGTATTTTGCCAACTTGAATGCCAAATCAAGGCCAATTAAAATAAAATAATCATAAAATCAATACAGTTTCATATAAGTCGTGACGTTCGTTGTTTGTCTTGTAAAGTTTTTTTTCGTCTGGATTACATTAAGATTATGTATTATGTTTTGTATTAGTGATGTGACGAATGTTTGGGGAATGTATTTGACAAACAAAATGAAAATATGTACGGATATGTAATGATACTGCTAGTAATAAGATTTTTATTTTAAGATAACTACGGGACAGTCCTTATTTAGGCAACTGAATTAGAAATACTTTCTATTTTTTGTTAGTTTAATTGAAAAATTAAAGGATTAAATTTAGCAGCACTCCGTTTTTCTTTTTCTCATATTTTTAATTCGTCATATTCATTCATTTTTATGTTTAGTTTCGGGGATTTTCGCATAAAACTAGTTAAAAAATAAAATACAGTTCATGTTACTTGCTGATAATGTAGCTTGATATTGGTGAAATAATTTTTATAATCGGTTCAGTAGTTTTGAGTTTATCGATGACAAACAAACAAAAAACGAACAAAATATCGTTTCCTCTTTATAATATTAGTGTAGAAACACTGTAGATTTACATTTGCATTCGCGAATGTAAAACATAAAACATTCGTCATCGTCACATCACTATTTTGTATATGAGCAATTTATAAACTTAAATACAGTCTTCGAATATAATCTCGTTTCTACTTCAAATCTAGATAATCCCCGATTATTTGCTAAAATAAGATAATACTTTTAATTTCATACTTTTGAGTTTCTTGAACGTAAAACTTGGTACCAAACACAAAAATTTGATGAGAGAAAACTAGCAGTAAAATGAATTCAAGCTTAGTCAAACAGGATAGTTCTATTAAAAAAAGGAAATTTTCTTCTTGATATCGCTAAGTACAAAAAAAAAAATGAAGGTACACAACTAGATGTTACAATGGTGTCCTAAATTCATAATTTCAATATTCTAAGCCTAGTTGTTTTTGAATTCTGCAAGGTATTGAGAATTTTCGTTATCGCTACGTCGATAAAATACGGGAGCTGTACACCTAGATATTACTACAGATCTAAATTGAAACTTTCGAAAGCGAATAGTGCATGATATTCAAATATTAAAAGCATTAAATTATCTTTCCAATAAAGCCAGTGTAAACACTTTCGTAACAGATATTACTTAGAAAAAATTTTCGACCGAGCATATGCATATGGATAGTATATTTAAAGCCTCTAAAAAGTGACGATTTCAATTTGATCAGTTTCTATTAACTTCACTAACCTTTTTCAGAAAACTCAAATAAAAAATTTCGATACGAAATTTTTTTTAGGTATACCCCTCTCAGAAATAACACATTTGATACGTCATTAATTGTTATAGAAAAATAATTCAATTTTTTAACAGCAGTCAATAAAAGATAAAAAAAAAATTGATAATAAACGGAAGTAAATAAAAATTCTATAAAAAACAGATTTTGTATTTATTTAACCTTGTTATCCAATTTTAATAGCACCCACCTGATTTATCATTATTATTATATTTAATATAATAATAAGAAAATTTAAACTTCCTTTCCTAAATTTATTTTTATAAACAGGATGGGATCTAGTAGTAGTATCCGTTATAAAAACACTTTAAAATTAGACGTAATATTTTACATCTGTTACACTAGCCTTATTTTTTGCAACGATACTGAGGATGTTTTTAAATCGCATAAAATCCAAGGGGAAACCTGAAGCACCCAAGCTTAGTAAACTTCTTTAGAATTTGAAAAAATAAATATAGTTTAAAAAACTAAAAAACACGCTTGTTGCTGGTTCTAAGTATATTTGTATAGTATGGTTATCGGTAGTATAATAAATGTATATAGCTGGTTATTCAAATTAAGATGAGCATTTCTGTGGGCTGTATTATGCATTTTGTTAAAATATATCCCCTTAAGGACCCACAATAAAAATATTTAGCTAGATTATAAAATTATTAATTAGCTAGACCGCTTTCGATTGCTTTGGCAATCCTCTTCAGTAGCATTAAACCTCTTAAAATTAAAAAGTCTTAAAATTAAAAAATATTTACAAATCCGAAAAAGACCGCATCAACCTGAAACAAATAATAATAAAATATTACCCTTAAAATTAAAATAAAATTATTTACCCGATTATAATAATAATAAATCTTTATGTTACACCCTCTAAAACAATGTAACTGCCTGCTTTCACCTAAAACACCATAAAATATTAAGTTTTAATCCTAAGATAGGATTATCGTTATGATATATTCACGATGAAATACTCTAACATTTAAAGTTTTCAATTTTTACAATTTTATCTCGAAAACTCAGCTTTATAGACAATTCCCTATCTTAGAGAATTAGAATCTCTCCAAAAAGCATTGAGAGCCTACTCTAATAATTCTCTTTTACGTTGACTCAAAATATCGATTTAACGATTGATTTTTTTTGCTACGCAAATTGGATCGTGACGCCGTTTATACTTTTGCCGTTTATAAAATTCTCAGCTTTTTTCAAATCCATTTTTAATTTAAATAACTAAGCCGTATGCGATTTATCAAGCAATTGAAATTGCAATTAAAAGAACAGATATTTTAGTATAAAAAATTTTAATCGCTGTAATTCGAAGTAAATAATAATTATGGGAGTCTAAAAATTGATGCGAGTGGCGTTCAGATTAAAGTTTCGATTAATTTCTCCCAATCTTTTTTTTGAGTCACCTTGTATTTTAATTTTATTTCAGTTTGATAATATCATAAAAGTTTGCTGATAATACTGATACGACAAAAATGTGAAAATTATAGAAAAGTATCTGTTTTTATCTATTTTTTTAAACAAATTTGTGTAGATAAATATTTAATAATGAAATTACATAAACAGACTGTGTAGTAGAAAAACATGAACATACTTAATTATGTATGAACATTGAGCATATTGTGTACTAGAGATGTGGCGAATATTCGCATATTTTTTAACATTCGCATTTGCAAGAAACGATGCGAATGTTTTTGGCAAAAAACAATATGAAATATATTTTTATTCCATATTTGAATAAAGAACTGGTTATGTAAATAATTGAACAAACGCAAATTGAAATAACAAAATAATGGACAAATTCAATTATAACAAACTAACCTCAAATCAAAACAAACTGAAGTTTGCTCTTAAAATTGTTGTCTTCCTACAATATTGTAAACAAGTTTTAGATTATATTTACGGTAGAATCATATAGTTTTAACTGGAATAATGTATAATTTTTAGCTATACTGTACACCTCAACTGTTTCTATAGATACAATATACATTGTATAAAATTGTTTAAATTGGGCTTAAAATATCTCTACAATAAAAGGATCAGCAATTTTGGTTTTTGTTTTTTTTTACTCTGGTTTTTTGAAAATTTGTTTTTCTGGAATTAAAAACTTGTTAAAAACAATACATCTCATGTGTTCTCCGCACTTTAATTAAGTTTATCTTTAGCTAAAGACTTTAACGGACTTATAACGGTTTGTTTTAATGGACTTATACGAACGTCGGACTCCTTTACGTTAATGAAGAATTTTGTGTGTGAAGTTAATGCATAACCATTTACGAGCGTTTATTTTGAAAGTTAACATTCGCATTCGCGAATGAATAAACCACAACATTCGTACCATCACTATTGTGTACACGTATATGTTATCACATTTATTAAATGCTTTATGAACAATTTTTAGTGTTTTAATTCATAGTACCTTTCAACAAGGATCTAGTATACAGAGAGAGAAAAATTTAAGCTTCGACATACTCTTGTGTCTAGTTGGGACCTGGTTTAACACTTAAAATCCATCATCAACGGTATGAATTTTCTTCTGAAATAACCAAAATTTCGTGTTGTTCAATCTTCCTTTTTTCGTCGTTTCATGCATATACTATGAATATTTTTGGAAAAATCAGTAATAACGTCAAACAGTTCATATGGCACTTATAAACCGTTTTGTGAGTACCATTTTGAATTGGCTGCAAAATCTACGCTGAACGATGCCAGAGGAAGGTGGCAATGAAGTCAAGCACGGAATATCGAGGTACACTTCAGGAAAATATTTCTCGGATTAAATAGATCAATAATGAGCTTTATATTTTTTTCTTTCTATATTTTTATCTATGTGAATATTTACTATATAGAAACAAGTGAAAACAAACAATTGACTGAGTTAATTATTGAAATACCATGCATAGACAGTGTTGATTACTCTATCACATTACACATACATACATGTCACACATACGTAACTGATATCCCCATATAATACATACTATACAATTTACGAATAATTTGCGCCCTTACTGGTAAACAGTGATGTTTCAAACAAAAGTTGTTTATTTTTTGATAAAGAAGTTTTTTTACATTTAAACTTTTGTGCTATCTCTAACGGTTTGCAAGATGGGTCCGTAGGACCCGATTGACCTATGATGCTCGAACTTGACTTCACTTTTTACGTCCTGAGTACGCTGTAAAAATTTCAGCTTGATATCTTTTTTCGTTTTTGAGTTATCGTGTTGGCAGACAGACGGACAGACAATTGAAAATGGACTAATTAGTTGATTTTATAAACACCTATACCAACATTTTGTTCATAGCATTAATATTTTTAAGCGTTGCAAACTTGGGACTAACTTAGTATACCTTGTATATTACAAATATGCATGGTATAAAAAGTTTATAAATAATTAATTTGTCATCCATAGAAAAGTTTTTCGTTAATACTGCTACATATTCTGTTTTTTATAAAATTGGAGAATTTTTAAGTTTTTTTTTATAATCATTTTATTAATTGAATTCATTTTTTTGTTTCCAGATCTATTTTATGAATTTTCATTACATGGGCTGTTATTTGAAGTAAGTAGTCTCAAGTGTCATAGGGGTCATATTATTATTATTATTTGTTTTTACGAATAATTTTTCGTTTTTGTATATTTCTAGCACAAAGGTGCTAGCAAACCTATGCTATATTCTATGTTTTATTATGAAGGGTTTAAAAATAAATATTATTATTGCAATGTTATTATTTACACATAAATTGTTTTAACATAATTTTAAACAGAATAATATTTTGCATAAACATTTATAATATTTTATTTGTTAATAATTTTCAATTAGCAACAAATAAACCTATACCTGTTTATTTATATTGAACTATATGCAGGGCCGGATTAACAAGTAGGCAGAAAAGGCAGTTGCCTGGGGCCCCCGATTTGAGAGGGCCCTCGAAAATTGAAAAAGACTTTAATTTTCTTACAAACATAGAATTCTAGAGAGTGAAAGAAAAGTATAATCAAAACAGAAAATAAATTTTACTCAAATAAATAAAACTCAATTGACCGCATTCAAAAGGCGACGACCGACGAACTAGAGAAGGTTCCTAAAAAGGACACTTCCGACTCATTTGACAAATTGTATGAGCGTGCAAAGAAGTGTATCGAAGTGAAAGGAGAGTATATTGATAATTAAAAAAAATTATCTCAAAATGCGCACAAGACAAGAGCGACTCGAGATGTTAGGTATACTTTGCATTGAGTCAGATTTATTGAACAAAATCAATATTAATGATGAATTTGCCGAAAACAAATGTAGAAAACGACATGTTTAAAATGTAGGTAGTAATTTTATTGATATTATTACATTGTGGCAATACAATTTTTATAAAAGATATAAATTTGTATTTTTTAATCGAAAAAAGAAGGGGACGGAAGTGAAAAATAGGACCCCCAATTTGATGGTTGCCTAGGGCCTCGTTGAAGGTAAATCCGGCCCTGATTATATGTAATAATGATTATATGTATGTGATTATCATAATAATCATAATATTTTGTATCTATTATTCATAGCGATTTTAGTTTATTTTGTGTATTTTATAGACAGGATATTATTAATTTTGTGTATTAATTTAGTGATAATAATTCTGAAAAAACAAATGAAGTTGCTAATTTCCAATTGGGGGACCTAATAAATTAAAAAGTGTTCCATGGTGAACGGTCCCCCCAACTGCAATGACAAATTTTATTTAGCTGTTCAGTCAGCAAGGAAATTACTGACCTTTTGCTTTGTATATGTTACAGGAAAAGTTGATTGTTAATAATAGAATTGTTAAGAGGTTGCACATCTTTAAAATCTATAAGTAAAATATTTTTGAACGTTTTAAAAAGTTGTTTCTAGAATATATTTTTAAATTTTATAAAAACAAATGACTTTATTTTAAAATTTTTATAAAATTTAACGCAATAAGCAGAATTTATTTTAATGTAAATATTTAGGTCATTACAGAGAAAATTTTAAAATTTAATATCATATTTTGTGTTTGAATATAAATAACTGATAAGCAAACTTGTTATAATGTAATACTAATACCTGTCGTTGGTATAGATATTGATAAAAATTTATTATTGATTGACCTTATAATTGATTTTATTGCTTGTATTTTTAGAAACCTCGCACAAAGCTAATCTCGCAACGCCGAGACTCCCCTAGACCTACAAAAGCTTGGTTTGCCTTATCAAAGGGTTTAATTGAAAATTTACAGTTTTTATCAAAAATTTCAAGCAACGCGACGTTTAATTCGTTAGCTTTCCAAAATTGCTTCGGGTTGGAGGATGAAACAAATTTCTAGTGCCTAGGGCACCTGGGTTTCTAATTACGGGCTTGCTGAATCGTCTGGGCTTTGGATATTTGTTTTCTTAAAATTAAACAACTAAGCATTCAAATGCGTTTTTGTAACGCCGAAAAATCTGCAAAAAATGTTAATTTTAAGAATTTTTAACAAAATACATATAACTGCCAAATAGTTTACCCGTTGCTAATACCGCGTCTGATATTATGCTAATGAAAAAACGTTTCCAATAATTTTAGTGGGGCTGTAATTTTAATATGATTTAATAATTATAGGATGTAGTTTCAATTTTTTATGTAACTTTTCCAGACAGAAATTCGATTGCTCTACTAGTGATCTCGCTCTAATTGACGCAATCGTTCTGAAACGCAAGACTTACCTTACCCCAACCTTAGTTAAATAAAGAAAAAAATATCCGAAATTCAATCGACTTTAGATAAATTTTTGAAAACGGTACCACCTCGTACCAATATGTCATATACGCAGAAACCTCGGAAAGTTTTATTAATTTTCGTCAACATTGAAATAGAATTGATCTAATGAGGCGCATTTAACGGCTATTAACCTCATTAAACACCAAGATGGTAAAACCTTCAAAAATTTTCCATACTTAAAAACTCTTATTACTTAAGTAATAAAAAGCTAAGTAAACTATATCGTAATCGATTTTGGAAATTTACAAATAGAAAACATAATATTTATAATCCATGAAATTGGTAAATTAGTTTGCGTAATTAATATTCTAAAATCGATTAGAACTATTATAACAGACTATCACGCGTAAATTAACGTAAAAAAATGCATGTGTTTAGAATAATTGTTTGGATTTTTCTATAACCGGCTTTTTTACATATTCATGGGACAATTTTTTAACATACAATATTATTGAATAAAGATAAAAAGATTAACGTTACATGTAAATGTATCTCTGTTTAATAAAAAACGGTTTGAAATAATCACATCACTTCTATATATTTCAACTAAGCAAACTTGTTGATTTCAAAATTATCAAAATTGTAATTGTAATCAACCTTGCCGGGAACATCACCGCTAGTATACCATGTTAGTCAAAACTCAAATTTTTGGTTCAGTGTTCAATCGTCCAAATCCTATTTGTGTATGAATTTTGAGATTCGAAAATTTTTCGACTTTTTGCGATATTCTTAAGTAAAGTTGGGTTCATTTAACGATTGACAAGAGTTTTTGAGATATGTCGATATGTTCTAAACTGGTACTTCTTAATAATCGAGAAAACTTAAAAGAAAGCGATTGTAGTGTGTATTGCAGTTAGGAGCAAGTTCTGTGCTATTTTCTAATTACCCAAAAGTTAAAACAGTTCAGTTGCCCTTTTCGCTAAGTTGGTTAAGGCGTAATTATTCCCACTATTCCCGCCGTCACAACAAAATTAATTTTATTAATAGTTCTGATGAGCTGGTGTAGTGCATGGTATATGCATGAAGGAGGTGCACTCAGCCTCTGAAATTGAGGAGCTGATAACTGAAATTATCAGCGGAAAGGTGGTAAAACATATATGGTATCACAATGGGCTCTATGGCGTAAGTATATCCTTCGCGGACAGCCAATATAACCTAACCTAAAACAGTTCACCTCTTTACTTTTTGGAAGACGCAAGGCAATGGATTCGAGCATGATATATGAGGGTTTCCATAATTCATATTAATATAGAGGTGATGAATTATAGTAAAAACACTTAATGCATTTTACTAAAAAAAGAAAAAGTGTTCATAAGCACTTAGCAAGTGTATAAAATGTACTCTTTTTACTACATACAATAATTATTATTATATTTAAACCATAAAATGTAAAATGGTAAGTATTTTAAATAAAGATAAACTAATATATCGTTATCTTTGTTATGTTTTGTCAAACTTTAAAACAACTTGTATATTTTATTTTGTTTATTATTTAAACACTATACAACTAAAATGAGATAAAGAGTGGTTTTTACCTGTACAAACTATATGACCTCCTTGTTTAATAACATATGATTATCAAAACACATATGTTCATATAAAGAATATCGGTTGGTATTAAAAGTTAGTGTGGGGAGGTATAAGCATTCACAGAAGCCTTATTTTACCTAACCGACATTCCCACAGTATTTCGGTGTGGCTGTTTAGTTTGTATTCAGTTGTTAGGTAGGTCTTCTCTCACAAAATATTATACAGAAATGTAGACAAATTCTTCTTTTGTTATTTTGTAAATTTCTGTTATTTCCGTTGTTTTTCGCGAATTTGTTTTACCGGTTATTTGTGTAATTTTTCAAGTATTTAAATTTTGTTTAAAAAAAGTGTAACTTTTTTGTGGTGTTTTTGGATTTTCTTCTATAGTTCTTTTTTTCAATAAAGTTGTAACGACTTTTTTTGTTTGTGTTGCGTTGGTTGTTTTTTTTTAATACTCTTCGGAACAAATTTTTTTTAATCTGTGAAATTTTATTTTTGGTAATTAGTGCTGTGTTTAAAATTATTATTATTTTTATTTTGCAAAAATAATTATTTTTTTTGTGACTTAAGTGCATTTGTAAGGCTTTAAGACAGGATGTACAATGGTATCAGGTATACATATTTAAAAATTCACATTTTGGATAAAACATTCTCGACTTAATTGTTGTGATTCATTTTGATTGCAAAAAATTATGCAATTAAATAGTATTTAAGAAAAGACCCTCTAAATGCGGGCCCCCTATACAAATAGCATTAGATCAAGGTTCTTTTTTAAGGAAAATCTCTTTTTAAGAATAAAACTTTAATAGTTTGAATAACGTTGGTCATATAAGGCCTTTGTTAGGTGTTAATGACCACCTAATCCAATGGTTTAACTATAGTATAACATCGCGCATGAAATACTTTTATGATTATTCATGGTTAATAAATAAATACGTTGTCATTATAGACTAAATTTAACCTTGAAGCACGTGGTTATTCAAAATTTTCTTGAATATTCAATAACTATTCAAAGAATTCTTTTATTATTTCTTTTTAAATGATGTCTACTTATTTGAGACTATTGTTCAGAAAATTGTATGGGAGATATTCAGATATTCAACAGTTTTTTTTGTGTAGACAACCCTGTATGTTATGTTCTATTGTTACGCTCGTTTTTACGAAGTTTATTCAAGGATTGTATTTTAATCCAGCAAGATAATCATGTACCTAAAAAGTACTGTGTTATTTGGATCTTCTCCAAAAACTTGGTCTTGCTTCACAAAAACTGCACCTGGCAATCTCGTTGAATTGTATGAGCAAGAGTTTACTCTAAGAATTGATTATTAAAAGAATTCATGCCAAACGGATGTATAGTAAAGGATATTTTCAGATCTTGCTGCCTCGTTTTCAATTCTTGATTTCGAGTTTTAGGAACGTTAAATCTTCATCATGTTAACGAACTTTATCAGAATTAACAGTTAATAAAACGAGAAGACACGATTCTAATTTATCGATCACAAAAGTTCTATATTGCTTCTGCATTTTGAACCTATTATTTCACTGATTAACATCAAATTTATCAGGCTAATTCACCAATTGCTTAATTGGTTAGTAATTTGAAGGCAATTTCGTTAACGCTCGCTCCACAAACTGTAGGAAATTGAAACCTGGCAAGATCACATTTGGTTCTAAAGAATTTACTCAAATTTTCACCAAGAGACTGGCAAATTAAGCGAAAAGGATTTTGAACCTTTTAAGAGTTTAAACGTACCAATAGAGTAGTTTCTTGAAGTTACACATTACCCATATAATTGTAAAAGTAGACTTGATACAAAATTTGAAAGTAAAATTATAATTAGTTAAAAAATGAAAAAGTTGTAAACAAAGTTTTATTTGTAACTTCTATCGGGATAAGCGCGCAATGACGTCACTAGTTGATATTTTCCTCAATGTTTAATTGGGAGTTTTTTAACGTTCATTATTTGCGTATTTTTAAAGATTTTCAAAACCAACTTCTCTTTTCTATTGATGAAGTGAGAATTCTTCATCTGACGTGATAAAAAAATTAAGTCAACATTCCAATTGTTATTGTATTGTTTATATCCTTAATAAATCGTCCTGTACATGCGCTAAAATATTTAATAACGTAACGTGTTATCTACAACTGAAATAACGACCAAGAGAGTTAGTTCTATGCTATAGTAAAAAGTAAAACAGAGCATTGAGATATGATCACGCAAATTATACGATTTTATAGTGTTATTTATTTAACACTATAAAATTTTAAATTAACCTTTAAAAAATTTTATTTATATTATTTTTATAAAGGTGCAAAATAAAAATATGAATTCATAGACCAAACGCTAGTTAGTTTTGAATGTGTAAAAGTCGAATGCATGTTTTATTTGCTTCGTTTGACTTTTAGACTTCTTAAAGAGAGACTATAGAGGGTTTTAATAAGGACGTCATTGCAAATTTTTTCGAATATCGTCTGACACAATGGGCATAAAGTATTTGGATCCTGTTACAACAAAATCAGTTCATGTTAGTACGATATTATTAGACAGAAAAGAGTGGCGCAGTGGAAGCGTACTGAGCGCATAACCCAAGGTCCTTAAATCGAAACTACGCTCTGCTAATAGGAAGTTTTTTGAAGAGCGTTTATGACTAGCCCCAATCAATAGAGATACGTTGAAACTCGAATCCTGTTTTTTTTATTTTTGCCAAAACGGCAGCTTTCTCCTCTATCTAATACCCTTAGGTTTGACACACAAAAAGGTAAATATCTTCTAATACAGACGTGTCCGTATTTATACTGATCTCCCTACACTAAAAAGAATTAAATAAAAGTTGCAAATTTCCCTTTTATAAAATATGCATATTTTGTCAGTTTCAAAGTGGTATTTTAGATTGCACGACACCTTTTTTTAGTACAAAATTTTACTTTTTGTATTGATTGGGTCGATATTTGATCAAAATACCCTTGAAATGAAAAAAAAAAAACAATTTTTTATAAAAATTATTCGTTTTGAACAATTGTTCCGAGATCACAAAATTATAATAATTTTGCTATGAAGAAGAGACTGTAATCTCAACAAGTGAAAACAAACAATTGAGTTAATTGTTGAAATACCATGCATAGTCAGTGTTGATTTCTTTATCACATAACACATACAAACATGTGACACATACATAACTGATAATCAAGTATAGTACATATTATAAAATTTCCGCCTAATGGGCGTCCTCACGGGTAAACAGTGATGTTTACGAAAAAATGTTTCAAACAAAAGTTGTTTAATTTTTGATAAGGAACATTTTTTACATTTAAACTTTTGTTTTATCTCTAACGGTTTACAAGATGGGTTCTCCCAAGACCCAATTGACCTATGATGCTCATTTACGAACTTGACCTCACTTTTTACGTCCTGAGTACGCTGTAAAAATTTCAGCTCGATATCTTTTTTCGTTTTTGAGTTATCTAGTCCACAGACGGGCGGACGAACACCAAACCGGAAATGGACTAATTAGGTGATTTTATGAACACCTATGACAAAATTTTTTTCCTAGCATCATTATTTTTAAGCGTTACAAACTTGGGACTAAACTTAATATACTATGTATATTTCATATATACATGGTATAAAAACGATTTGAAAAGCGGTACGAACCGGTGTACACTGTGCCAGGAATCAGGTAAACTAGCCACCATAAATCTATCTAATGGCCAAAAAGAACAAACTTAATATAATAACTAATTAAAACATTCATACATTTCTTAATACATAGATATAAATAATTGTTATAACTCTCATTGGGACTGTTTAGATATATTTTACTGTTTTTATCTTTTTTTTTTTACAATATAGAATTTAATATGAAAGTCATTTAAAATTTCTACGCCCCTATTCAAGATTAAAATCATATATATTTAAATAAATTGTAAAAATGTATGTGATATTATATTATGGGAACATAAATGAAAAATCACTCAACCTTGAACTTTTCATACAGAAACTTGTTGAAAAGTAAAACTATGTGAATCAGATATCCATCAGCTTGTCTTGTAAATCTAGATGTAAAAATTGTTTATTTTATTTTTAGAAGAAAAATTTATTTGCATTGAAATTAAATCATGCTTTACATTTTAATTAATTTTGAAATGAGATCAGATGATTTACCTATATTTTTAAAAGTTCAAGATATCCGTATGACAACATTGACTGATTATACCATGTATATATGAAATATACATAGTATATTAAGTTTAGTCCAAAGTTTGTAACGCTTAAAAATAATGATGCTAGGAAAAAAATTTTGTCATAAGTGTTCATAAAATCATCTAATTAGTCCATTTCCGGTTGTCCGTCCGTCCGTCTGTGGACACGATAAATCAAAAACCAAAAAAGATATCGAGCTGTAATTTTTACAGCGTACTCAGGACGTAAAAAGTTAGGTCAAGTTCGTATATGAGCATCATAGTTCAGTTGCGTGTTGGGTCCTTAGGACCCATCTTGTAAACCGTTAGAGATAGAACAAAAGTTTAAATGTAAAAAATGTTCCTTATCAAAAATTAAACAACTTTTGTTTGAAACATTTTTTCGTAAACATCACTGTTTACCCGTGAGGGCGCCAATTAGGAGGAAATTTTATAATATGTACTATACTTGATTATCAGTTATGTATGTGTCACATGTTTGTATGTGTTATGTGATAAAGAAATCAACACTGACTATGCATGGTATTTCAACAATTAACTCAGTCAATTGTTTGTTTTCACTTGTTTTAAATGAATTTTCAATTTCCTGTAAATCGGATCTATCAATACGTATAGAATTTTTTAATTGAAACACTGCGAATTTTTAAATGATACCGCTCAATGGATGATATTTTTGATTTATGACGAACAACTTTAGAATATTCGCAAGGAAATCAAATAAATTACCTGTGGATTTTCGGAAAAAAGTTAAATAATAGACGTTATTTTCTACTTTTTATTGTTACATAAATAAGTAATGCTTTATTTCACTTCAACGTTTTACCTCATCCTGTAAAAGGACATTTTGTATGTATGCATGAATTAATACACAGACAATGGTGTGTATTAAAAAGGTCATAAATTTTTGAATATATTACGTAATCATTTCTTGATACTTTTTATACATATATTACCAACTTTAGAAAAACTATTAAACGTTTATACTTAATATTTGAAGAGGTCATTGAACTATTTGATTATTAAAATTAAAAATCTATTATTCCGTTATCATTAATAATAATCACTCAAATATTCAAAAACAATATTGCAATTAATAAAAATTATATTTAAATTATTGTCAGCTGAAAATGATAATTAATGAATTAGAGAAACCTCGCTTTAATAGAACAGCAGATAAATGAAACAATTAATACGATTGATGCGTCATAGTCATATAAATTATTCACGTGTTTCAAAAAAAGTGGTTTTAGATAATAAACTATCTCTGAGTTTTGTCAAACTGGGCAATAACCTTGGAAAAGAAAACAAAGGCAAAAGTTATTAGTTTTTGTCATTAATCGATTAATTATTTTTGGAAACTGACAAAAACCGTCATGTAACAAAACGAGATATGCTTTGTGTGTGTGTGCCATGTCCATGGCAACCACGATATTTTCCCAGTATCATGATTAATTTGCTGATCACAAATTTGAAAAATTTGTTTCATTCAAAATTACTTATATATTGTGCAGAAAATATTGAAAGTGTAGAATCTTGTTCCTAAAGAACAAGGAAGCCGAAACAGAAAATGTGAGATGGTAATCATAGATATCCAATTGATATTGTATAAGATCAATAAGAAATCAGGTCGTTACAAAAGAACCGTATTTAAAAATAATCTTCTAATTTTCACAATTTGGAATTTTTTTTCAACAGAATATACCTAATTTATTTATATTTAAAATTTTTAATGATATTTAAAAACAATATTTTATTATCAAGGAAAAAAACACAATTTTTTTATATTTATATTTAGGTATTAAATCAACGTAAATTCTGATGAAGAGGTTTATTTATTTTTGCATCAACAAACAAGCCCAAGGATTTAATTAATAATTAATTATACGTACCTATCCAATATTTATATTTACTGTAATCTTATGTTTTAATTTATTATATTACATAATACATTCATTATATTACCAGCAAGCCCATAGGTAAATTATTATAATCGATAAAGAGATAGGGGTATTGTGTTATATATTATTAAAGATGTCGCATTAATAAACCCTTAAATTGATTGGTCAAGAGTATATTATTATGATTAAAGTGTAATACACAACCCTAATTTTCATAAATGACAATGGTAGAACTATAGTGATCCAAGTATAGTTTTTTTTTAAAAATGAGATTCCACATTCATCCAAGTGAAATTTGTATTCATTTTTCACGATAAATCGCAAACTGTTACTTCATTACTTTCGAAAAAGTGTTAAAACTAAAATATTACAAGTGAAAACAAACAATTGACTGAGTTAATTGTTGAAATACCATGTATAGTCAGTGTTGATTTCTTTATCACATAAGACATACAAACATGTGACGCATACATAACTGATAATCAAGTATAGTACATATTATAAAATTTCCACCTAATTGGCGCCCTCACGGGTAAACAGTGATGTTTACGAAAAAATGTTCCAAGCAAAAGTTGTTTAATTTTTGATAAGGAACATTTTTTACATTTAAACTTTTGTTCTATCTCTAACGGTTTACAAAGTGGGTCCTACGGACCCAAGACCCAATTGACCTATGATGCTCATTTACGAACTTGACCTGACTTTTTACGTCCTGAGTACGCTGTAAAAATTTTAGCTGGATATCTTTTTTCGTTTTTGAGTTATCGTGTCCACAGACGGACGGACGGACGGACAACCGGAAATGGACTAATTAGGTGATTATATGAACACCTATGACAAAATTTTTTCCCTAGCATCATTATTTTTAAGCGTTACAAACTTTGGACTAAACTTAATATACTATGTATATTTCATATATACATGGTATAAAAATATCATTTCAATAATGTTTTGGGTATATTGGGAACTATAGTCTTGTCCCCTATGAGTAAATTAAACGAAGTTATCAGTAATCTAAGTCAGAACTGGTAAAATAAATGTTTATACTCAGGGTGCGTGCCATTTTAATCTATATACACCTTAATATCTCGTTTTGTAGTTATTCAATCAAAAAATAACGTTAAAAGTTGCAGAGTTTGATGAAATAATATCTCTTATTGTTTGTTTTATAAATTAGCTATTAACGAAACCCGAAGAACTAAGTCTAATCTGATGTCATGTCCCCCAGCAAACTCTGAAGCTTTTGTTTAAGGTTTTTTTGATTATGTTAATTAATAAAATTAGATCATTTCTTAAAATGTGATTTAAAAACTTTATTTCTAACACAACATACCTTTAATAAATATTAATCTGTAAAAAACATTAACTTCTTTAAATGTGACTTGTGTTACTATGATTCTACCGTCCTCAATATTGTATATTGACCCTAACAACGCAGTTTTAGAATTCTATCGCATAACAATCCCTGAACGACTATTAAATTTATGTACCATACCATGTTTTGAGTAGAAATAATTAACCCCTTATCGATAATAATTAAAAAATTTTTGAATAATTTATAAAATTATAAAAATATTTTAAATATTTCACAGTTCCGGTTATTAAATCAGTTGGAAACGTAAGGTATTTTTAAAAGTTGCAAATATAAGTTTCTGTTTGCAATTAAAATTCAGCGTTAAAATAATTAATCAGATATGAGAGTTGTACGTTTGGCATTCATAACATTTTTGCTATCTCAACACGCTTTAATTTTTGAAATAATAAGTTAAAATCACTAATTTACGTGTTTTTCAGACTTGGATATTCTTTTCTGGCTCTTAAATCGGAAAATTCTCGTCAAGCGGTCAAAAGAGCAGTCATAAGCCTACATCTTAAAAATAAACATAAATATAAAATGACTAGACCATTAAAAAGTACTATTTTTTATTAGACAATTAATTGGCATATGTAAACAGTATTGTTGTAAATTACTATGATTTCGTAATACCCATCTATTTATTCAACGCCGGCTGAAACCAAGTTTAAGTCTGCTTGTAGTTTTATTTTAATTAAGATACCGGTTTTCGCATAGAAAAATGATTTTCCCTTCTATTTTTGTATCTAATAAAACACGAAGTATTTATTAATAATTTTTAATCAATTAAAGTAATATATATTTTTTTTATTTATAGATACATTTAATTACAGTAGTGTTCCATTGTTGAACTTATTATTAATTAAAGTTTGTCATATATAACTGAATATAACTTCCGGTATGAAATCATTTTTTACAGGGTCATCCAGCACACTACACTCATATTATGCAATTATATCCAAAACAATTAGTTTGCAATTATATCCAAATCAAAATGAAAAATATAATCAATTTTATACTTTTTTATTGCAGATTAGTTAAACCAACCAAAATTTAGCAGTTTACCGATCTTGTTCTTATTCCAAGCGAATTGAAAATTTGTTATTGTTTTTTTCTTTAAATTCTCAAACAACAGTTTCTTAGTCTACAATTTTTCCCGTTTCACAATTTAAGCAGTAACCAAATGTCTTATTTGCCCGGACAATCTCATTTTTATTTTTAAGTCTATTTTGTCTAGTGTTGCCTCAAGATGAGACGAACGAGTCTCTCATACTGTCTGAATTTAAATAGATTTTCTATCTTCTTGCGTCACCTCGTTTCTACCATTTTCTATCGTCTCATCTCATCTCGTTTTTATAGTTTAAAATGTTTTGATATTCAAATAAAAATAATTATATTATTCGGTTTATACATTTAACAAGAATTCAAAGTAAAAAAAATAGAAAAGCCTTAAGATTAAAAATCAATAAAGATTTATTCGAAAAACTATCGTCTGACTTTGAGTATTTATGGTCTATCTTTCAAATATCTATGGGCACTCTCTTCATTGACTTATTCTTTTTGTACGATCATTCTCTGGCCGCATCACTAATGTCATGTTTGTTACTCCTATCATGGAAGCTTAGACTATAATGATGAAAGTATTTAGTAGTATTTCGATCTACTTTTTATTTGAAAAAACATAAAAATGACAAAAACAAAAACGAAATAGATTTATATGTTAAAATAGTCACGCGATACTTTCATTGTTATCCTATTAAACATAATAATCATGTTTCAAGAATATTTTAGAAACAAAAATTCTTTATCAAGACATCTTCTCTACTTACTATAATTTTTAACAATAGAAATAAAATGGAAAAATTATAGTTGTTGGAATTATTTTCTAGTGAGAACATGTGTAAAAGTTAAAAAGAATGATCGTGATTTCAGTTCAAGGTTATTTGAGTTACCTTTGAATATTTAGCTTGTAAATCTTTTAATATCAATGTTAAGTACTAGTAAAAACGTATGCAAGTCATAAACAAGAAAAAATTTTTGTAGTTGAATCTAACTTGTAGAAACATAAAAATTGTAAGAGATTCTGCATTATTGCAAGAACTACGTGATTTTTTTCTAAAATTGCATAGTTTTGATAATTTTTTTTTGTATCTATGCGATATTCCAAAAGGTAAAGTCTTCATGCTTTTTAAATCTTACCAATAGCGTTACCAATCGTTGCATATGCAATGAATATTAAATGAAAGTGTAAGATCTTGTTCTTGCATGAGATGTTCAGTGGTAGAATGGACAGAAAGAAAACATGAAGTTTTAAAGGCCCACTGGATCACTAATATATGCGAGATGGTAACCATGGATCTCATTGATCTTGCATTAGATCAAAAAGAAATAACAATCACCAGGTCGTTATAAAAACAATGACAAAATCCACAGTCTAAAGCATTCTGTACATGACGTGATATCATCGATATCGCTTATATTCATAGCGATATCGGTGCCTGCGAAATGTATAAGATTATTCTGCCTGCTAATAGCTTACTTATGTAAATGCATGAACGCGACAATCCGAAAACAGTTTAATATTGTTTAAACGAACATTTGAAATATTTATAATGTTAATTTCTTTCGTTGGTTTTTCTTCAATTCGGCATACTTAGTTTTTGACATTTTTAAAAGAGCTCTTCAAAAATAAATTTTTTTTTCTCTTTAAAAATGAAAGCTTACATAATTATTGTGACTTTAAATGTGTTGCTCACCCCTTGAATATAAAAATTAAATGCAAGTAACACTCCCAAACACTTACTTATTTTTGTTTAAAAATTATATAGGGCTTTCCAATATGAGTGATACATTTTAAAATTTGAATTAAAAAAAAAATTCAAGGTTTGAACGTAAATTCTGCTTGGCTTTTTGCTTAAAGACACTGAAGCACAGCTTTTCTGAAGACTTCACAGCTTTTTTGAAGGGTAAAATTTAAATGTCGATGATTTTTAACTACTCAACTAATTCTATGATTTAAATTATAAATTGATTTTTTAGGTCTTCAATTATTTTTAAATTATTCAAATTATCAAATTAGAGTACAATTTTTATACCATGTATATATGAAATATACATAGTATATTAAGTTTAGTCACAAGTTTGTAACGCTTAAAAATAATGATGCTAGGAAAAAAATTTTGTCGTAGGTGTTCATAAAATCACCTAATTAGTCCATTTCCGGTTGTCCGTCCGTCCGTCCGTCTGTGGACACGATAACTCAAAAACGAAAAAAGATATCAAGCTGAAATTTTTACAGCGTACTCAGGACGTAAAAAGTGAGGTCAAGTTCGTAAATGAGCATCATAGGTCAATTGGGTCTTGGGTCCGTAGGACCCATCTTGTAAACTGATAGAGATAGAACAAAAGTTTAAATGTAAAAAATGTTCCTTATCAAAAATTAACTTTGCGTATTCCATTCAAAATTATTAATTATTCCAAAATTACAAGTATTGGTTTTTTCGATTTTTCCCTTTATACAAAATCGAAAAAATCGAAAAAAAAATGTTGGCTCCGATTTCGATAAAACTCTGTTTATAAGGTAATTTTGACCCATAATTTACAAAATTCGAATTTATATAACGATTAGGAAACTAGTTTCGGAGATATCGAGCCAAAATATGGGATAATGGGTGATATTTCAAAAACTATGCTTCCAATCATCAAATGAATACGATTTTTGAATTTTTTGGGTCAAAATTACCTTATATACTAAGGTTTTCCAAATCAGAAACCATAAATTTTTTTCGATTTTTTGGAATTTTTTTAAGGGCCCTTTACAAAAATCGAAAAAACCGAAAAAAAAATGTTGACTCTGATTTCGATAAAACTCTGTTTATAAGGTAATTTTGACCCATAATTTACAAAAATCGTATTTATATAACGATTAGGAAACTAGTTTCGGAGATATCGAGCCAAAATATGGGATAATGGGTGATATTTCAAAAACTATGCTTCCAATCATCAAATGAATACGATTTTTGAATTTTTTGGGTCAAAATTACCTTATATACTAAGTTTTATCCAAATCAGAAACCATAAATTTTTTTCGATTTTTTGGAATTTTTTTAAGGGGTACCCCTTTACAAAAATCGAAAAAACCGAAAAAAAAATGTTGGCTCTGATTTCGATAAAACTCTGTTTATAAGGTAATTTTGACCCATAATTTACAAAAATCGTATTTATATAACGATTAGGAAACTAGTTTCGGAGATATCGAGCCAAAATATGGGATAATGGGTGATATTTCAAAAACTATGCTTCCAATCACCAAATGAATACGATTTTTGAATTTTTTGGGTCAAAATTACCTTATATACTAAGTTTTATCCAAATCAGAAACCATAAATTTTTTTCGATTTTTTGGAATTTTTTTAAGGGGTACCCCTTTAAAAAAATAGAAAAAATCGAGGAAATTTTTATCTCTCCAATTTCGGTAAAAGTCAGTTTATAAGGTTATTATGACCCATAAATTACAAAAATGGTATTAATATAACGGTTAGGCAACTAGTTTCGGAGATATCGAGCCAAAATATGAGAAAATGGGTGATATTTTTAAAACTATGCTTTCAATCATCAAATGAATACGATTTTTGAATTTTTTGGGTCAAAATTACCTTATATACTAAGTTTCATTCAAATCAGAAACCATAATTTTTTTTCGATTTTTTGTTTATGTACTTTAGTTATGTATATGAAATATACCAAGAAATACTAAGTTTTGCCCCAAGTTTGTAACGCTTAAAAATATTGATGCTATGAACAAAATTTAGGTATAGGTGTTCATAAAATCATTAAATTAGTCCATTTTCGGTCTGTCTGTCGGTCGTCTGTCCATCTGTCATCACGATAACTAAAAAACGAAAAAACATATCAAGCTGAAATTTTTATATAATGCATCTAAGTGAGCAGTATTATATACATGTGTTCTCTCCCACTCTATGCAGGCACACAACAGAAGAACTGTTGTATAGCTGAAAAGACATCGAAGCCACGATACAAGTCTTCTTTGCAATTTCATATAACATCTATAATATCTCTTAATTAGATGCATTGCTTAACGCATGTACTTTGTCATACTCGCGATATTTATATGCCTAGATGTAAATCAAACTAGTGGTATATGTATGACATGTATGTATGTGTAATGTGAAAGAGTAATCAACACTGCCTATACATGGTATTTCAACAATTAACTCAGTCAATTGTTTGTTTTCACTTGTTCGATTACAAAAATGACAAAAGAATCGATGTGTAAGCGTCAAAATATAGCAGAATTTACTTTGATACGTTAAATTCCAATTTTTAAATGTATCATTCTTAATGAAAAACCCTACACTTCTACATATTTTTCATTAAAATTTTATTCAATTATCAACCTTTACAAGTATGTTTAAGAATTCCGAAAAGCCATTCTTTCAAGTGTTTTTGCTTTAAGGAATTTTTGTATTTATTACTTTTTTTAAATTATACTTTATAGTTGGAAAAAATATATTATTTATGCATACTTTATAGATTGCTGTTAATTCATAATAATTATTGCTAAGTATGATACAAATAGTACTTTTTATCATGACTCAGTTCATATTAGTCATTAGAACCTTGCATTTGGGTGGACAAAGAAATGGCCACTTATATACACAAAAAAATAAATAAAAACACGAAAATTACCGTTATTATTGTTTTTTGTCTATGAGTTTGGTATGTTCATAATATACAAGTAGCAAAAAAAAAAACGACTTCCGTGCAGATATGGAAGACGGACGCTTCAATAAATTATGAAGTAGAACGTTCGTTTAAGAATTTTTGCCTAAAGGTATTTGGTAATTCTTTTAATTATAGTTATTATTAATTTATGTTAAATTATGCATGATTAATATGATGCCATTTAGTAGAAATGTCATTATGATTCTAAAAAATTTAAGAGGATATTAAAACCAGGAAATTTAAAATACACATTTACAATCCAGGATATTTACTTATTTTCCTGTTAAATTATTAACTTTTTCATGGAAGCCAGTTAAAATTTTTCAAATAAGCCACAGGAAATTTTTTCATCTGATGTACTTTTAACGAATTAGAATAGAATTTTTCGATTAATTGTACACTTGAAATATTTATTAGAAAAACAGATTTGTATATAAAATTTAGTGTCTGACTATTTTCAATTCCATAAGCTCCATATTCTCTGCTTGTTTAAGAAATAAAATAATGTTTAAAAATAATAAAAATATTTTTAAAAAATTCAAGCATCTTTGCCCGTTTGGCTGAGGAATGCGAGTGTATTTTTTTTTTCAATTCTCTTGAAGATTACTCGGCTTACGCCATTGTCATCATAAATAAACATCAACTATAACCGAAAGGCTTTGACGTTTAAAATTGTATACAAGATCTAGTAAACAAAACATAAATAATTAAAAACTAATGTTTTTTTAATACTTAGGAGTGTAGTAACTCTACACATGAATCAGTTTTTTGTTAAACGTATGGAAGTAACAGGTATTTATATAAATAATGAATTATGGAGGTACAAAAACATTGATAATAATATTTATATTTTAAAATGTCTGTCAAGATAATAAACAACACAACTACATGTACAGAGCATAATTAATGTTAGTTGTTTTTTTGTCTCGTGCAAGTACCCTGACGCCATTTATATTCTTTAGTAATTATTTTGTATGTAATAACAATCTTAGAAATATGAATCGTGTATTTTTATTACACAAAGTGTGTTTTACAGAGTTATAGACATTTACTCACCTTTATAAGAAAAAATCGTTTCTCTCCACTAATAGGCGTCTTGGATTAACGTAATATACAAAACTTTGAAATTGCTTCACGTTATTTGTTGTAATCAAGCTATAGTTTTTACAACGAAATCTTTTACAGGCACAGTATGCCATGCGGTTTACGTAAAAAGTGTGATATATAACTTATACGGTCTCTTATTCATTATAATAATGATTGTGGTATGTAAGTTGCCGTGTCAGTACAACTTCATCTTTATGAAATATATGCTTGTATATGATACAATAATTATACAAGAAAAAATAGCCTTACGGCGAATTAAATTCGGATAATAAGCAGTACCCTTTGGCATAAGTAGTTTATTTTGCGATCCAAACACCTGCGCTATATTTGTTAACTAGATAATGCCTAATGAAGTGTTACACATACCGTATTGATACGCATGTTTGAAATACAAATATAAAATGATAAATATAAATGTAATTTTATGTTTTTTATTTATTTAGTAAACAATATATTTAAAATTTAAATTTAAGGTCAATTAAAATTGAATTAAAATAGAAATATTGTTTGAATTATAATCTTCTCATATGTATTCGATTTATTTAGAGGTTTTACTGTATTTAAAAAAAAAAATTATCAAATTTTTCTCGTGTGAAAAATGTTTTTCTCAACACGTGCTTGACTGTTATCAATGCAAGCGTTCGCGTAAAAACTAACAGGTATAAAATTTCTGTATATAAAAACTATTAGGGTCTGATTCACTTTAAAAAAATTTAGCTTACATTTTTTTAATTTTTTTTTCATGAAAATAATACAACGTGAAAGGAATTAATAAAATTTTTATAAATTATTATCTTAAAAATATTATGGTTACCTATATGTTCAAATGAAAATAAATATTTAACAAGGTAGATAAGTAACTTTACTCAGGTAGGAAACACTATTCATTGTGTATTCAATCAGTATGGGTTTTTCCTTTTTATCATTTAAATATGCAAAACTTGTTTCTGCGTTGGAATTTTTCTTTTTAGTAAATATTCACAATTGCTATGAGACTGTACTTACAATTCAGAAACTATTGTAGAATATATCGATGTCCTTTTTAAGTATCTTTTGGTCTGAAAGTCCAGGTCATCCTGTTTTGAATATTTTTTTTGTTTTAGAGAGCCTGTTTTGGAAAATTTGTTTTCTAAATTTTCTTTTAAGTAAATATTCACAATTGCTATGAAACTGTACTTACATTCCTGAAACTATTGTAGAATATATCGATTTCCTTTTTATGTATCTTTTAGCCTGAAAGTTTCAGGTCATGCTGTTTTGGATATTTTTTTGTTTTAGACAACCTGTTTTGGAAAATTTGTCTTACAAATTTTCGAAACACCATGTTATACGAGAATAATTTAAAAATCAGGCTACCGATTTATTTTGGGACAAAAGAAATTATACTTATAATAATGATTATCATAATTATTTTATTTCTAAGCCTAGTCAATATTAAAAATTATTAGTGACATGGTCTTAAAAATTAATGCTTTTGAATTTAAGTAAATCGATTAAGTAATAAATAATAATTTGTCATAACATAAAAATATTATTATCCCATCTTATAATTATAAAAATTTTTAAATAGCAAATTCCAAACCATGAAGGATTGGTAATGAGATTAAATTGGTTAATGAAATTCTACAGATTATAAAGCCGCGTGTGAATAACCTCAAAAACCCAAGTTGGTTTAAGTCGTAAACATAAGTAAGTACATAAGTAATTATGACAAATTATTTTTGGGAAATTTCAATAACATTGAAATTTCTTCACAAGTTTATACAAACTTGAAATATTGATGTTTAATTTTTTACGATTATAAAGGGAGTGAGTACCATAAGTCACGGCGAATGCCTGGGGAATAAATTCGTCAAGTTAAATTTACTCTAAAAAACTTTAGTTATTTCTTGATATTAGGAAAAATATTAGGAAAAACGATATTTTTGTTGTTAAGTTGTTGAAAAATCAATTTTATTACAATTTATAATTTGACCATTTTTCCTCTTGAGCCTAATATTTATTGATAAATTTGAGTTCATAGTTTTAAATTGCAAAATTTGTTTTACAAAATTTATTATACTTGACAAAAAAAAAACTTATAATTGGTGTAGCTATATCTTGTTAATGAAGCAACGAAGTAAAAAACTTTAAAGAACTCTACTTAAACTAAACTTCTAAAAACTATTTTTGCTTGACAAATTCTTTCTCCAGATATTTGTCGTGTATTATGGTACATCCTATATTATAACCTATTTTAGCCCCCGACTAAAAAGAGGAGTGTTATAAATTTAATGTGTCTGCCTGTGGCATCGTAGTAGCTCCTAAGTTTATGAACCGATTTAAATTTTTGGTGTGTTTTTATTTGAAACGTAATTTGATCGAAAGAACTCTCAGAGCTTTATTTCAAGCGCTAGCTTAGGCTTTCGTATCCGATACCAATTAGAAAAGAGGTGTTCAAACGGCTGAACAGATTTTTTTTAAATAGCCAAAAACATTTTCGTTCAAATTACCTTTCAAAAAAAAAAAAAAAAAGAAAATCAAAATCAAATTGAGTTCATCCGTTTAGGAGCTACCATGCCATAAATGATCGATCAAGCCTGATTTTATTTCGAAGATTTCTTTAAATTTGAAATTAAAATACTATGCCATCCAATGAACGAACACAAGAAAACGACCCTAAAGAATTAACCGTTTTTACTACATCATGCATCATTCGAAATGCATCCCCTTAAAATAGGATGCATTTAAAATTTTTATATGAATATAAGAAAAATATCTCTTCTCATAATGGTTTTATAACCTGTTATCAAATCTTGATTTACTTGGTATGTGTTTGTTACTTACAATCGTACATACATTGTAATAAAAAAGTAGGGGTCATTGATTTAGAAAAAAAAAACGTATTGACTAAGTGTAGTAAAGTTAACTTACTTAACAACAATATGTAAGCATTTCATGATTACGTGATGCACATCATCTCATTCTGGATTTAATACTCTTAGCTTGTGGTTGACTTTTTGACAAGATCGCCTTTTGTTTTGGTTGTTTTTGTATTTAAATAATAATATATTGATTGTAAATTTATTATTATTGGTATCAATAACCTTGCGAATCTGTGCAATTAAAGAAATATTTCTTGAAATACAGTTCTTATAAAAAGTTTTACAATTGAAATTGTTATTTTATTTGAAAAACTTCAATATCTCGGCTCTCCTGGGTAAATTCGGTCCTTTGGTTTTGCCACTTGGGAATTTAATTCTCATTTCATTCGTTAGAGTAAGATAATTAGTTGAAAAGGAACCTTGATTGTGTTTTTTGCACGATTTCAATAGACGGCAAAATAATTAAAATAAAATATCACATTTTAAAGTAAACGTTTGAGAATACAACCTTTTATGTTCGGCAAAATTTAAATTAAAAATACTTTTTAAGAACAAACTTTTATTGTAATAAATAGTAAAAAGTAATTTTTCTTGTGACTCATTCACATGGCAATTTGTAAAAACTGGACGCACTCAATTTAAAATATGAAGGATGACTTAAAGCTCCTCAAGCTTTTGCAGCTCATACTTTCCATCAGATTTAATATGCAAGCAAAATTTCGGCTCAATCGGAAATTGGAAAACGGCTCACATTTTACTTGTAAAATTTGATTTCAAACAACGAACAGGAGAAACTAGAGCTTCTTAAAAGTAATCGAAAGCAACTAAAAATTTCGTTGTATGTGGCCTGCATAATGTAGCCCTAGTAATACTCGTTAGGGCTACTTCATCCGGAAAATTCAGATCATAAAATATATTAGAACCGAAGTTATGTTAAGTTTTCAAAAAAACAAAGCTTTGATTTTAAAACATATTAAGGACTGAAATTTCGTTGTCCGAAGACATTTCGTTGCACAACTTCATTGAGCACATTTCGTTGGTGTTACTTGAAACAGTTTGTACGAATCTCTCCAAGACTTCAATTTTTCCTCAAAATTTTCACAATTTTGTGTGTGTAATTGGCACCAATTTGTAATTTATCGAAACGAGATCGCGTTTCTGCATATTTTTATAGGTATGACTTGAAAATAAAGTGATAAAAAAAATTTTCCTTGAAATTTAAGTGATAAAAAAAGACTGTTAACAAATTATGCCAGGTTTGTTCTACAAAATTTGTGTGTCCCGTATTACACATGTCCATCAACTCAAAAACTATCAAAATCCAGTTTCAGATATTTTGACTTAAATTCAATTTAACCCGTGTATAAAAATCGTGGGATCCTAAATTTTTTGAACGATTCATATACTGTTTGTCTTGATTCATAAGATCAATCGGATCTATAAAAACACAATAATTATAAAAATAAGATGTTAACCAAAAAAACTAGACCGAAAATTTGATAGACCTGAAGTATTGTTGTAATTGCGAGTTGGTTGGGGTGAGTTTGTCGGCCATAGAGGAGTTCGTTGGTTCTGAATCCCTTTGCCTTAAAAAATGGGACACTATTACAGAAATTTTTTTTCGGTCTATTTTTTCTTAAATCCATATAACCTTGGTAGGAAAAGATATATTTTTCTTATACATTTGAAGTCTAAAAATAACAAATAAAAATGCATCTTATATTTTGAAGGGATGAATTTCGAACAACATATGCAAGTATAGATATGCTTTTTATATTAGGGGTGTCTCGTCTCTCATACTTTGTAATAATGTGTACAATATAGTTTCTAATTATTCCCGCATTATATATTTTATTTTATTAAATAAAGTGTGGGAATTTTTATATATTTAGAAAAATTATTTTACATAAAATTATACGAATTAAATATTATGAGAATTTATGTAAACTGTCATTAAAATGTGTTTGGATGATAATGTTTATAATTAAGTTTAATTACTTGAAATATATATTAATCAACTGTAAATGTTTCAAGTTTTATTTACAAAACATTTAAAATTTGTTTAATTTAATGCAAAAGGATAGAATTACATTCCATGGTATGGATTTTTTTAGAAATTGTTATCCCCGATGAAATTTAATTGGTCTGAAGATTAAATTTTTGTGGATATTGATTCTGGAAATAATTGGCTTCAAATAAAGAAATCATTTCATTACTCTGAATCAAGGAGCGGAAATTTCAAAAGTCCTTTGCCTGCGATTGTGATAAAAAATATTTTTCAATTAATTTATGCCAGAATATCAATATTAAGGAAGCTGAAATATTGAATTATGGTTTGTTCCGCAAGCTTCAGCGTCTCTGGGCGTTCAAGCAGCGGGAAATTAAGTGAAGGGCAAGGAGAAGGGTCTTGAAAAATAAAAGAGAATTATTCAAACAAGCAGGCATGATATATAATAGATCATTGGTTTCAACTTAAATCGAAAATATTATTAAACGTAAGGTAGTACGAGCACCAAGGCAAGTTTAGGCTTGTGGTTGAAATTATTTGTGCCTAATTTTCAATTTTTTATATAACTTCATGATTTAGGCGAAAAATAAATTTTTTCGACACTTAGTATCGAAAATATCGAAAGATAAATAATTAAAAAAAATTTCTATATTTTGAAAATTTCTCTAGATATCGAAAAATTTTATTCTTACATTTCATCCTATGTTGTCAAGTTATAACATAATTCACCATCAAAATTGAAAAAATATGATTTTTAAATTTGTGTACCCACTACGTACCGTGCTCATACATCCTTAATTAGTTGGGCATAACGGGTTTTTCTTTCAATAATTTATTAAGGTTTTAACTTTATTTTAAATAGTTATTTGTTAATTTCCACCCACTAGTTTTGAAGAAATCTATGAAAACATATCATCCATCTATCGTTTTCCCATAAGTAAAACTGATGTTTTCCCACTAAAATTTTCCAAATTCATATTTGGACTCAGTTCAACTTCATATAAACAAAAAATCAAGTGTTTTATCGAAAATTGCTCTGACGTTCTACATTCTTAAAGCTTTATGATTATTATAATCCACCTTAGAAGGAATGTTAACACTATTGATTCATATTATAGCTAGTTCATATTCATATTATAGCATTTTTATATACAGTACACGAAAAACACTTTAGTTTTTTTTTTGCAAAAGCACGTTATTGAGCTTATAAAACAGAATGGTGTAAAAAATTGAATGGATTATGCACTCACTTTGAAAGTAGCTTTTTTTTTGTATAACACAAATATTTTTATAGATAAAATATAGAAGAAATTCATATCAGATTTTTTTGTTTTTATAAATTATATATGTAATGTAGTTGAGATAATATCATACAGAGTGTAACATAAGTGACGATGAATCTCTATAGAATAAATTCATCAATAAAAATAAGTCTTTTAAAATTTTTCGATGCCTACAAGATAGGGATTTCTTAATTATCGATTATAATTTTAATAATTTCTCGATACTAGAAATAACGATATTTTTGCTCGGAGTAAAGTTGTTGAGAATCAATTTTACTGCAGGTTAAGTTAGTTTTACGTTAAAGTTATAAAATACAAAATTTTTCTATAATGTTAAACTTGAAGAAAAAATATTCTGATGGTAAAATGTATTAAAACTATTCCAAATTTTACTCGAGATATTTTGAAAATTTAAAGCTATAATAACAGAAGTGCATAGAGGGTTATTGATTCGAAAAAACTTCTGAAGACTTTTCAATTTTACTTTGACTTTGGATGTACAAGCGCCAGGACAATTTTTGATAAAGGCTTACTTTTTTTTTATATCTTAAGTTTTTTACACAAATTTAAAAAAATATAGATTTAAAATTTTGATGGTGAAAACTTGACAATATAAGACGAAATGTAAGAATAAAGTTTTTCGATATCTGGGGTAATTTTTAAAATATCGAAAATTGAAAATTTTGATTCATTATTTAGCTTTCGATATTTCGAAAACCAAGGCACGCACATATCGAAAAATTTTATTCATATTTTTCGTCTACATTCATGAAGTTATAACAAAATGTATCATCAAAGTTGAAAATACGGTAGAAATAATTTTAACTGCAAGTCTAAACTTACCCTTTCGCTCATACTACCATAACAAATTTATTTTCTATAGGTTCATCGTGACTTATGACACACCCTGTATTTTCTAATATCCTTTTTACAAAACACGGCAAAAAATCATAGATAATATCTTTTATGGAAAAGAAAAAAGAGTACAGTAATGGATTTTTAGTACTTTAGTAGCATACATGTGAGGAACTGAGGACAGCAGATGGTTTGTGTATTCACATTTGTTGATATACATATAGTAAACTGAAGCAGGCAACACAAGAAGGCCCTTTCATGCATTTTATAATATTCAAGAGTAAAGCAGATGGTTTCACCGTGTATGTGTTTCATCTGCGCAAATCATAGGTGTTTTTAAAAACAGAAATAATTCATCTTTTTTCAAACTTCCATATTATGCGATGAAAGAAGAAATCAGAAATATATATATATTTTACCTTAAAAATATAATCGGTGGTAAAAAATCGAATAAATGTGAAATAATACGAAACTAATGGAAGTTGTGTGATGTGGTTTTCTATATTTAGTTTTTGTTTCATCGTTAAAAAAACCCGCATATTTATTTTGTAGAAATGCATTATTTTATAGACGTGTGTTTATTTCTAAATAGATGTAAAACTTACCAATAACTATTTATAATTTTATAAAAAAAGAGTTGATATTTTTGTTGATAATAGTCAAGAATATAAAATCAGTTGGTTTTCTAATCAAATGTTTCATCAAAACCACTCGATAATCGTTAAACTTTTTGACAATAAAATTTTAGCGTGAAAAAATTAAAAACGTCCTCATCTCGAAAACAGTGAGATCGGGTGAAGAATTAACAACAAAAATTATTTAGAAATGTTCAAAATATAAGATCCAATTGATTTTGAAGCAAATATTTGATCAAAACCACACACTACTTGTTACTTTTTGCAGTATCAAATTTTTTGGAGAAGTTTAGGAAAAATTTTTCAGAGTGGGTGGCTATTACGAACTTGTAACTAAACTGTCTGACCAAACTGACTTTTTTTATATTTCCTTACGCACAGTTTTATCCAGTCCCGTAAAAATCGGAGATGTAAATTCACTTTTTAAGTCCGACCTCAAAAGTCATATTTCCTCAACTATGAGTTAAGAAGATACAAGCATCAATTCAAAGGCCAATTTATGCCGTCTCAATTCGGCGTGAATAGCAATTTGGAAAGGTATGGGCCAGAGGAGGACCTTTGACAGAAGCTTATAAAACTTAAATCTAAGACATATTTAAAATTTTAACGAAAGGCGGACTTAAAGTTGAACTGGCAAAGAGTGATGGGTGTACCAAAATTGTCCTTTGGTTTATGAAGCATTTCTGGTTCGCTTCCCCTTTTTTGCCAAAGTTAAGCCATTATATACGTTCCATAATACATGAAATCGAAATATATCGATTTATATTTAACAAAATCTGTAAATTCTCTCGATCTCCATTTCCGGAAATATTTTGAATAAAAAGAAAATGGTCCCACGGCACCGCTCGTTTTTTATGTTTCCACGATTCAAAAGCTGTATTCACGGTTTTTGATAGTTAACAAGAACTTTGGCATAAGATGAAGTAAACATACTTAGAACAGAAACAAATCGAAATTTTGTCACCAAACACATGCGTTGGGTCGTTTTTATATATATACTCTCTATGAATAATTAAAATAATTGATTTTATGCGAATATAAGAACAAAGAATCATATTTTATCTTCATAATAAAAATTTGCAAAATGTATTGTACAGCATATTTAATATTCATATGGAACGTACAAGATATTATAATTTCTTATTCTTTTATAAAATTTTATTCAAACAATCATAAAAATTAATATTAAAATTTAACATATTCAAGGTCAATATTATTTTTATATTTTCAGTTTAATTACTAAATTAAATAAAAATTATTAATTTTTTCATACTTCTTTCCAACAAATTTAATATTTAATTATAATTTATGATAATTGATCTAAAACCATTTTTATATTCTTTATTTTTTTGCTCTGTGAAAGTTATAGGTGATATTCCCCCTTGTATGGTTTATTCCCTACTGTTAAATAATTTAAAAAAATATAGGGAACCTTGACCCTCTTTATTATACTATTTATTATTGATGATTGGTAAGAAGGAACAGGTAGGAAAATGTCATTTTGATGAAACTCACCATCAATGTTAGTTCCCACAATATTGTAAACACATTCCTTTATAGTGTGTTATGAGACCTATGTGAATTCTATTTTCCTATAGATTTTTTTGGGTTAAAAATTAAAATGTAATAATTTTTAGATAAATCTCCTTTTTTTTCTTCCCTTGTTACCTGTCGTTCCGTGTATTTTTCCTATTGAATTTGTTTATGTTTGATACTGTTTTGAAAAAGAATTCATTCATGGGAAAAAATTAGTTCGAAAGACATAACATGGTAGCAAGTACATATTTACGTGGTCCAAGTAATTGCTCTACTTTTTTAAGCAATATTTTCTTGAATTAAGTATTTATATCGTTGACTCAAGAAATATTTACTTATTATAAGAACATCAACAGGCAAGTAAAACCAATATTTTTGGTTGGAACTATTTACCTTGTAGACAAGATACGTGTTCGACACAAACACTAATTTTTCGGATCGACCGACCGAATTTTTATCATTTATTAACTTGAAATATTAATAGTAATTGTGCTTAGAGTGCTTTCTCCTCATGTGGTATAGGTCTCTAGGTTAAGAAACATCCACGCCAATAGATATTTGTGAATTAAAAAGACATAAATTATAGCGAAAAGAACATAGTTCCTACCGAGTGTCCCATGACACATATTGCTCTTTTTTACTTTATATAAGTAATATCAGCAATTGATTGCCATTTTGATTAAGAATTTGCTGAGATAACTTATAAGTGCATAAATTTTATCTATCAGATGTCTTCTGCTAGATTTTGTCTGGTAGTAATCTAACCAAACCACTTTATATTTTACTTAATTCGAAATAATTGGCGCCTTTTTATTTATTCATTGTTTATAATTGTCGTACTGAATAATTGAATGTCAAAACATGTCATCCTTATCAACCGTACACAATACAGATTAGCATACCAAAAACGATTATCACGATTTTTCTTTTCTAATAATTGAAAAAAAAGAAATCGCTATTAGATATTATCTGTTCATAATTGTTTATGGCTTATGCTAATATTTCGGTGAAGGTTATGAAATAAATAAATATGTTACGAACATAATATTTTAAAGGAGGTATATTAATTTAAATTGAGTGTCTGCCTGTCTTTAAGTTTTATGTCATAACATATTATAATTGTTTTGTAACTAATTCACTTTTGAATAAATAATTAACATGCGTTTATTTAATGAAGTTAGTAGGTTGTTGAAATAATATTGCAATTATATGTGGAGTTATATGCATATGCTGTGTGTTGGGAGTGACTGGAGCTGAGTATACAAAGATCGGTTTGTGTAAAGTCACGAAAATATTGATTTAAAAGTCGGCTGAATTATGGTATTTGTCATACATGAGCTAGCTCTTGGATCTACTCCCACGACCGGACACTGCAAGGGTTAGTTAACGCTCCCATTCTCAAGGGCAACAGTATTTTATCTCTTCCTAAGTTTGATACGAATGAGGAAAGATGTATCAGCTATCGTACTATTGGCCGCCAAGACAATTTTTAGCGTCGCAAGACTCGACATCAAAACAATTTTGAAATTGCTGTCCTCAATAAAATAAGTTGCCAAAATATACACAGGCCCCTCTTACTCCAAGAGATGAAGATTCAAAAGAAGAACTCAATGAAATCTCTAGATACCTGATTCAACAAATACGCTCACCACTTTTTACAAACTCATTCCCAGTTAATTACTTGCACACGTACATAGTGTTTTTAATATATTAATGGAATTTTAAGTTTTGTTACTTAATTATCATTTCAAGAATAATTACCAATAATAATTTATTTATTTGATGTGTTTATTATTGTTATTAGTAAATTAAAAACCGTAAAAATTGAGACACAAATTAACACTTTCTTCTTATTATACTAAATGTATTTATGCTTTCGAAAATTTTTAATATTTTATTATCATCATTTGCAGGTGATTATTAATTAATTTATATCAAAAACTTGAATATTTTGTATAAGTCTGTTGTTATTGTCCCAAAAATGTATCGAATTTTATAATTCGTTAACGAGGACGAGGTTTTGTGATTAGGGCGCCCGCGAATCATACGGAAAGCCGTCAAGTGGACATCTATTCACAAGTAATACATAATTTATAGTGAAATGAATCCTTCTAGTCCATTTGTTGATTGTTGAAATCAACTTTTGGATGTAAAATTATGAACTCAAATTTAATTCCAAATTGTGAGTGTCCCCTTCTTTTTGATATAAATTCGAATGTGTACTGGATTATTAATATTTTTCCCTATTTTTTAAGAAAAAAATCAGCACAGAATTTTAGAATAAAATAATTAAAGTTTCTTTATTAAAAACAAATGAAATAAACTCCTGGGAATTCAACAAATTTTCAAACTTCAAATAATCATATTGCCGCTGTGACCACTGACTTTTTGTCTAGATTAATTTGTGAAAATTATAGAAAAAAAAAGTAATTAAATAAAAAACCAGCATGGTTACTCTGTTTCTCTGGTTTTATATAAACATGAGAAATAAAACTTACAATTAAAGAGGGATTCCACCTACTGTGAAATATTATATCTAACCCTTATTATGTCATATGACCTTAAAAGAAAATAACCCCTTTGCTGTGTGTGTACATGCAGTAGAATGAATGAATATATTTTACATGCAATGTATGTATGCCAGCCATCATGTGATGTGATTAAGAATTTCTATAAAACTAATTTAATTTATATTTTATACGTCAAGATTTTCAATTCCCTTGTGATTTTTTTAATTTAATAGATATCCGAGTTAACTTAGTTTGATTTTTAATTACATTCATTTTACACTTTGTAATTTATGGCGAGACCATTTTATTAAAATAAACACTTCGAGAATTGAAAAAGAGTTTGTAAATTGGTATTTATAGACAGTTTCATTTGACAGAAATGTGGTGACATTTAAGAAGAGAGTTTATTAAAACCAGCTGGTTTTCGTCAAGCTATGTATTTTAGTATCGTGTATTAAGGTAGTTTACTCGTCAAATGGCTTTTCAATAAAATAGGAATTGAATAATTGTGGAATGTGATATTAACAATCAAAATGTATACCGAGTTAAAAAATAGATCCTTTTGTTGCAAACGTGAAATGTGCAGTTGTGTGTGTGTGTGTATTGAGTCTTAGTGTAGTATACTTATTGTCATAAATAGTGCACGAATATAAGAGCATATGTTGTTATGGAATTGACTATAGCGAGGTAACCACCTTAAATGATTTCTCTGTTCAAAATTTGTAGCGTTTCTAAAGCCCACGGCAGTACGTGGTAAAAATTTGTTTGATTTTGTCATTGCTATTGATAAACAATGTCTTGTGTTCGATCTGCGACTTCTCGAAAATTTACCAGATATTTATAGATATAATTCGCTCCATTACCAAACAATCAATAATATACTATGCAGAGTGGTCCAAGGTCTAACGGGAAGACTTTATGAGACGATAGATAACTTTAAAATAACTATAATTTTTCAATATACTTACACCCGAAAAGGCGCTCCTTTTTATAGGGGCATTACACTATGTTCTAGGATTTGTAATACTCAATGGCGCTAGGGATTTTTCTGGAAACGAGTTGATGGCAATCCATATCTTTACCGCCGCTGATTTTTGTAATTTATCATCTTAAGCCTTCTTAAGTCATAATTTATTCATAGTTCTTAATGTCAAATTTCCAATTTTCGTAAGCAGCTGTTTTCGCAATAAACACAATAATATATTTTTTTATTAAAATTTTCTCCTGCTTGTGTCTCGATATTACGGCTATCTTCAGAGAGTCTAAGTAGAAAAAGCCTCCAAGAAAACTAAAGGAAATAATTTTGAAGTGAAAATAATTGATGAAGGTGTTGACTTTAAAAGTCTGTTTCATTTGAATGCCTTCACTACCAAAGATTTTAACGTTCTCTAGCATGATGAAGTTTTGATATTATAATTTAGACATCCCTATATAA
This sequence comes from Chrysoperla carnea, assembly GCF_905475395.1. NCBI lineage: Eukaryota > Metazoa > Arthropoda > Insecta > Neuroptera > Chrysopidae > Chrysoperla > Chrysoperla carnea. Next base: position 84,677,264 of record NC_058339.1, read on the forward strand.
CAAAGTACAAAAAAGAAGCCTTTAATAGATGTTTTTGGAATAAAAAAGAAATTTAATAATGTTTCTGAAAGATAAGATTTGGAAATTTAATGCGAGATATGACTGACGTGATTTATAATCTCTAAAAAAACATTTATAAAAATTATGTAAATTCAATTAATATATAAAAGAGGATAAATTAATGTAACTATATTTAAAAGCTTTATTTAAATAATCATAAAATAAATATTTATTTTAGCAGTAAAAACATATAAACCACAATTTCATATATTTCCAAGAAATTTATTTTTAAAATTTAATCCAACAAATTTAATAATATTAGTACTTTTATAATTATTTTTAATTGATTTAAGAGTATTATATAAGCTCATCATACTGCACCATCTTGTCAGCATCCATCCCACATGCTAAGTAGATTATCTGTCCTTGAAAATTTATATTGTTCATTTAAAAGATGATATCAGAGATAAAGATAATTAATTTTGTTCAATTCATTTAATATAATTACTTAATGAAAAGGAACAAAGTCGTTATGGTATAAAATCCTGGCAACAACGCCAAGAAAAAGTTGATTTTGAAATTGCTTGATTTTTTTATATTTCTTTTCTAATTGAAAATAGATTAGGTATATGGTAAGTGTATCACTGGTTGGGCGGCAAGCATGCTGAACGCCTGGGCCTGGCAGTGTATCACGACTACTGCAAGAGCTGTCATAGTGGTGAGGAGGAGGAGACAATGTCTCATCTTTTCTGTCACTGTCCGGCTCTTGTCATGAGGAGATGGACTTACTTGAGCCAGCCTCTCTTTGACGACCTCTCCGACTTAGAGTCCGTCGACGTCAAAGCTCTCCTGCTATTCATAAACAGCTCCAAATGATTCATGGCGTAGTGGCCGGGGATGGGCCAACTCTTTCGGTATCACAACGGACCCTACGGCCTAAGTGTGACCCACCCGAGGACAGCCGCTCTAACCTAACCTAACCTAAATGTATCACTGAATAGGTATTTGAAAATCTTAAAAAATGTAAAATAAATTATTTGAATAGATTTTGATTTTTAATGGATCTCGACTGTTAAATTCGCTTTGTAAAACTACTAGACTTTTTTTCAGTTTTTATTTAACGTAACTTAAGTAACGTTAAATAAAAGTGTAGTATTTTAAATATAGGATAAAATATCTAAAAATAATTGGAATAATTCTCAGAAGCCACAAAACAAACGAAATACAACAATTATTTAAATTGAATTTTGTAATAACAAAATTCAATGAAGTTGATTTAGGTATTCTCAGCAAATAAATTTAATTAAAACTTTTTATTTAATTCAATACAGCCATTAACCTTTTCAGTTTTATATTAACCAACATTATTTTTATTTACTTCTTTTTTTGAAAAAAATGCAAATTTCGAATTAAAAAAATTAATAATGAAAAAAGATTTTATTTCATAAAAATATTATAATAAAAACAATAAGAATATAAAAATAATTATATACATGTCAGCAGATAATTTCCAGCAATCATGAGTTTTACTGAATCATACTGTGATAAAGTGTTATTATTTATTGTAGGTAATATTACAAATAAATCATTTGTTGTGCAATTTTTATTGTAAATTTAGTACATAATTTAATTTAGACCAAGGCAGAGATTCCATGCTGATAGCTAATAGCTATTATGCAAAAATTTAGTGGTTCCATTCTACTTGTCTTACGTCTATCACTTATGAGGTGCTACCCATGTAAATCTCTCAAACATAGAACACCTAGTGAAATATCAGACAGTTTTGACACAATTTGAAGGTAAAGGTAAAAAATCGTATAAACTCAAGTTTAACCAAAAAAACTTCAACTTTACGGTGTATTTACGGTTTTCAAAATTACGGTGTATTTTTGAAATTTCGTTTTCAAAGTATTATTTATTCAATTATTAATAATTTATTATTTTTGTTCTTTAAAATTTTCAATTTTTTTCAGAACAAATTCATCAATGAAAATAGTTTGCTCAAATTTCTCACAGTTTTTTCTAGAATTAAAAATCTAACACAACTTCTCCAATGGTCTCGGTGTTAATGATCCGAACTCTAATTAAGTTTATCTCGAGTTAGAGATGGGCAATAGACTTTCGGAGAGGCAGTCAAATTTTGATGGTAATTATTTATAATGTCCTAAAAATTTAGAATCTTCTGACACTATATCCATAGCACGCCCAGCTGTCTTAATGCTTTCATATTTAATAATTTCAAATAATTTATATTTGTATTTTTCATTGAACATGAATTTTAAAGTTATTTGCTAATGTAAAATCAAATGTTTTCTGATAATTCAAAATTAATAATTCCAAATTAGTATAATAATTCCACTGAATGAAAATAACAAAATGTTTTTGCAGTTCAGGAAACCAAGAAGCGAGGGGAAGTAGTCGAACAAAAAAAAACTTTAAAATAATTTGCATATTGTGAATATCTATACGATGGATACAAAGAATTTAAATATTTCCTGAAATAAATTCTCTACTTCATGACATATGAATATTTTAACAGTACATATAGGCTCGCATACCTTTGATCATAAAGTGAGCAACCACATAGAAAGGAAATAATTTCTTGAACGATACAAAATCTGATGGATTTCTTTCCGAAATGTACCCTTTTTCTGTGTGATTCTAATTCCGTTCTAGGAAATGTATTCTTCATCAATATATACTTTTTCCAGTGAGTTTGTTTAATTTTAGTTTTCAAAAGTTCCCAGAGCAGTACGTATCAATTAAGGGGTAGTCGTACAAGTTTTTTCTTACAGCCTGTTCCTCTACGAAAATTTTTCAGGCCTTATGAATGGAAGAAATATAAATTCCTGCTTATGAAAATTTTAATTTTTCTGAAGTCTCTCTCCTTTCATGCCACACTTCATCACGCTAAGCGCTGTTTACGTGACGTATTTTAGTAATAGCCTCTCCATCACGACCTTAACAATATGCTCTCAAATTTTCAGATCTTCTGAAAAGACTACGCCAGTACCAACCTTCTATAAATTTAACAATCGCCTGCATCTAGCTTGATGTTGTTAGTTCAGCTTAACTATAACGATGAGTGTCGTTAAGGAGTTATAAAATCCGGTAACTAATACTCAATTTTTTGATAGTTTGAATTGATATCCAGCTCTGAAAATGAAGATATTTCCACAGAATTTCCTCTCTGGGTGTATTTTTACCCTATGGTACTATATAATACATTATGAAAACATACTAAACAATCACGACC